>NC_091691.1:9387500-10012500 GCF_041296265.1 Equus caballus | reverse complement strand
CTGGGCAAGCGCCGGGTGCTCAAGACCCCGTCTTCGGACGACTAGGTTGATCAGCAGGCTGGAGTCATCCTGTCATTCAGTGAACGTGCCCCCAGCCCACGCGGGTGTGCTAAGGTGTGTGGCCGATGCTGGGGATGCAAAAACCGATAAAGCCCAGGTGCATCTCCAAGGAGCTCGCAGCCAGGGCCAGGAGGACGGGAGAGCGGATGATTCCAATCTAGGGTGGCTTCCGGGAAGAAGGCACAGGGTGTGCAGGTCAAGGGACTGGAGAGAAGGCAATGCTTGAGAAATTGAAGGTGGTTTGGTCACGAGGGTGGGACTTGGACAGGCGAGGGGTGCTGGAGGAGAGTGGGCGGGGCCTGGAGGAGAGGGGCGTGGCTGGAGGGTGGGTGGGGCCTGGAGAGTGGGCGTGGCCTGGAGGAGGGGCCGGGCTGGAGGGTGGGTGGGGCCTGGAGAGTGGGCGTGGCCTGGAGGAGAGGGGCGTGGCTGGAGGGTGGGTGGGGCCTGGAGAGTGGGCGTGGCCTGGAGGAGAGGGGCGTGGCTGGAGGGTGGGTGGGGCCTGGAGAGTGGGCGTGGCCTGGAGGAGGGGCCGGGCTGGATGGGGGCAGGGCCTGGAGAAGAGGGGCGTGGCTGGAGAGTGGGCGGGGCCTGGAGGAGAGGGGCGGGGCTGGAGGAGCAGGATGGGGCTGGAGGGTAGGCAGGGTCCAGACCCCATGCATCCCGAGAAACTAGCAGAAAGACTTCAAGCAGGGAGTGAGCTGCGTTTTGGAGAGGTGCCTCTGTCTGCTGTGTGGAAGATGGGCTGTGGGGGCGAGAATGAACTGGGGGAGGCCATTGCAGTCGTCAAAGCTGGTGGCCTCAAGGCAGTGGCAGCAGTGGGAATGTGGAGAGGCAGATGCATTCAGGAGAGATTTGGAAGGTAAAAATCTCAAGGCCTTGGGGATGGTGGTGTCTGGGAGGGAGGGGAGAGGAGCCAAGGGGGGGCCTCCTGGAAAGATGGAGGTGGTCCTGCCATTCATGGGACAAGTGACGCCAGAGCAGGGGGAGGAGAGGAGGGAAAGAGATGGTGGGTTCAGTTTGGGATGCATTGAGTTCGAGACGTCAATTGTTCACAGCTCAACACACAGCAGATGCTCCAGAAGAAGAACGAGTAAGTTAAAGACCAGGTTGGTGGGACCACTCAGTAATGCGCATGTGCAGCAGGAGAGGGGTCGGGGTGTTAAAGGCAGATTCTGGAAGCCCGCGTCTAAACCCAGAAGACTGGCCAGGACGCTCTCAGGTAACCAGAGACCTCTGCGAACCAGAGGCCACATTCCAGGCCCAGCGGCCTGAGAACCAGGGGCCCCGGGCCTGCACTGGGCCTCTGCCCCTGGCTGATGCTGTCACCTTGGGAACTCCCTGAAGCTCTCTGAGCCTGGTGGGATTGCTACGAGGGTCACAAATGAGACAGCATGTGAGAGAGAGAGAAAAAAATACTTTCTCAGTGGGAAAATGGAAAACGCTGGGCAAATCGTGCTGGGCCTTGTCGTCCACTTTGTCAGTTAGCCCAGGTTCGAGGGCAGTGCCTGCCCAGCCAGCGATGTGGCCCCCAGACCCTCCTGCCCCGTGCTTCTGCCTCCATCTCGCCCTCCCCGGGTTCGATCCCCAGAGATGGCCGAGTCTCCATTTCTGAGGAACTGGAGGAAAATCGATGGGAACAATGTAGTCAAAACAGTGTGGGCGGGCGTCGTGCGGCCGCGGGTGAGCATTCCCGGGGACTCCACCGTGCCCCCGATCCAGCAGTTTGTTCTCAAAAGTGAGCGCTAGCCTCGCCGCGAACCCAATAAGTCTTTCCTTTTGACTCGAAACTCCACATTTTTCCTCTTTAGAAAAATGTCACCGACATTCCTCTGTTCCATTACTCTCGGATGCCGCGCTTCTGGCTGTAGGGAAATTGCTGGCGGAGGGGGCCGCCTGCACCCACCACCACCGCCACATCAGCCCCCGCTGGCCTTGGGGCCCTGGCCGTGGGGCCAGCCTGTGCCGGACACAGCCTTCCTCCGCCTTGGCCATGACCCCTCGGGGGCCGGGGCCACCCCAGCTCACAGGCTGCAGACCCCAAAATCCACCCCACTCCCACCTCCCCATGTAGGCCTGGCTGGAGCCCCCCCAGGACTCCCCGCCTTGGGGCCCGCTGGACGCCAGCTGCCCCTCTGCCAGGCCTGACCTGTCTCACCAAGTGTCTCTCCTGGTCTCCCTCTGTCTCCGCCTTTTCCGTCTCCATCTCTCTCTCCCTCTTTCTGTATTTTGCTGTCTTTTTATATCTCTGCCTCTTTTTACATTCATCTCTCTATTTATATATTCAATAAACATATATTGAGCACTTGTTATTTGCCAGGCAGTTTCCAGAAACTGGGGAGATAGCGATGAGTCAGACCAGCCCCCTGTGCTTGCGAGACAGACAGTAACAAAGAAGTAAACAGACATCCGCAGGAGATGCTGTTTTCCAAAGATGCCACAACGGTGTCTCCTGTCTCCCGTGTTCGAGAGGTGGACCCTCTGCCCCTTCTCGACACTGGGCTTTGTGACGGCCCGTCCGACAGGCTGCGGCTGGAGTGTGGCCGTGTTACTGCCGGCGGGGGGGGGGTCCTAACAGCATCTCCTGCTTCCTCTCAGCCCTCTGGGGAGACTCGCTCTGGGAAGCCAGCCTCCACGCTGTGAGGAAGCCCAAGCAGCTCGAGGAGGCCCACGTCTCCAGACAACGGCCATGGAGTGAGCTGTCCCGGGAATGAGTCTTCCCGTCCCCAATCAAACCATCCCAGCCGACGCCACTCGGAGCAGAGAGGGGCGTCTGTGCCGAGCCCCACCCGTGTGACAGATTGATGAGCCACACGAATGACTGTTGCTGTTGTTAAGCCACTAAGTAACGGGGTAGTTTGTGAACCAGCAACCGATAACTAGAACAGCGTACAAAAGAATGAGGGTAGTGATGAGTGCTGGGAAGAAAAATCAAGCCAGGTGAGGGGAGGAGCAGGGGAGGTGGGGCATGGCAGAGTGGCCTCCCCCCAAGCCCTGCCTGATCCCAGTCCCCAAGATGCGTCCACCAACCCCATGGACATGCTGGGAATGTGACTCTTAAAGAAGGAGGAGCTTTAGGGTCCGTCTCACTCCCAGGGTGAGAATTCCAACCACAAGGCCCGCAGCCTCTGCTTGCATACTTCCAGTGACGGGGAGCTCACTCTCTGACCGGCCCGGCTGGAACAGCTCTGGTGGTGAGAACCAGCTTCCTTCCACTCAGGGAGGCCTACCTCTCTGCACTGTGCTCTGGGGCCGTGTGGACCCATGACAGGGATGCGTGTCCCCCCGACCACCTCTAACCCCTCCTGCATCCATGGTGGTCCTTAGAGAAAGGGGCCAGTTGGACAACGGGGGTTCTATGAATGTATTCAGGAGAAGAATGGAGTCACAGGCAGGAGACGTCTGCCATCCTACAGGGATAATGGAGGACACGTGGCAGAGTGTACACAGAATAGGACTTTGGAGCCTAGATCACCAAAATCCTGAAATTATAGCAAAATCATGGCCATGTACCCACAGGCTTCTCCGAAGTGCACCAAGAGGCTCCTGACCTCCACCCCACCCCACTCCAAAATGTGAATGACTCCTGAAACAAAAGCATAGGTTTTTGGAGTCACAAAGACCTGAGTTTGGGTCCTTTCTGAGTGCCACGGTCTTGCTGTGTGACCTCAGGCAAGTCGCTGCCCCTCTCTGAGCCCCAAAGCGAAATCAACAAGGATGCGTTTGTGGCCTCCAGCAGCTTGTCCAGGCTTCCCTGGTCTGTGTGCCTCCAGCATGACTTCTGCCCTAGCCATAATTCTTCTCTGTGATGATCTACTGAGCATTTTTTCCCTAATGGGACCTCCTCCTTTTACTTAAACTTATTTTCAAAAGAAACTCTGTGTCCTTACCTTAAATGGGAAGCCAGCGTTATATGCCATCAAGAGAAAGGAGCCACGAAAAGAAAGAAAAAAGAGCGCTGCTCACTTAGAGCCCAACACGTCACCTTCCCTGCGCCCAGGGCTTTACAGAGAGGACCGGCGAGCCTTCGAGAGAAGCGTTAAAGACACGTCAGCGCCCAGCTGAGACTTTCTAGAATTTGCCAGGAGCTTCCAGGAGGCTGAAGGAAAACGAAAAGGGAGCCGCTTTCTCGCTGCCTGATATGGGTGGTTTAATGACCTTTGTGCCAACTGTAGCATCTCTCCGGCTGCGGGCAGGTGGTCCCGCCCTCGGGAAGCCCCAAGTCCTGACCTACAGTGACAAAGGCAGGGACGGGATGAGCAAAGGGGTCCCCACAAGGGCTTTTGCTCCTGGCCCCCCCCCCAAACAGTCAGGGTGGGGGCAGGGGTTCCCAAAACTGCAGAAACTGAGAATGGGAGCCCTCTGAACTGGCTTCTTGCGGACAGTGGGACTGTGTCGCCGTGTGGACTCACAGACACGAGACGCCAGGTGGCATGGCTGCAGCCCAGCTCCTGGAGAGCGGGGGCAGCAGAGGCTGCCTGGGGCCCGGTGGGGCTGCCCTACACTTTGCTGGGGGCACCCAGCAAGCCCCCCTCACATGCACACACACACACGCACGTGCACACACGCGCGCGCGCGCACACACACACACACGCCCCCACTGGGCCTTGGTTTTTCCAGCCCCTTTGTTAACACGTCGCGTAGCCCTGAGCCAGTGGCCTCATCTCTTTGAGCCTCAGTTTCTCCTCTGTGCAGCACCAACTTATCCATCCACTACGGTCATCACAGAGCTGAGGGCCCACCATAGATTTGGGGGCTTTAAAAATGTTTTAATTTCTTTTAAAATCAGAAGGGAAACAAAAGACCTTTTTGAAGATAACAATTTAATATATAAAATTAATATTTTCATCTTTATACCAACATAGTCATAAAATATAATTTGGGGTAATTGTTTAAGGGAGAAGCGGGCCCCCGAAAGCCATAATGTGGCCTGAGTACAACAGGATTGAAAAGGGGCCCGGTGGAAAGCCTTCGGCCCAGCGCCCGGCACCCAGTGCGCATCCAACAAAAGCTTTTATTGTTTTTGCCGGTGTTTTTCTTAGAGGAATGAGCGCTGCTGAGAAGTCAGGACACGGAAACTGCTCTGGGCTCTGTCACCCCTGTGTGGCCTTTGGAGGCTGTCCCCTGGCTGGCCTCAGTTTCCCCGTCTGTGCAGCGCGAGTCCTGGAGCCGGGGCCCGTCTTCTGGCTCTTTCTCTGCCCGTCTGCCCAGGGCAGCGAGAAGCCCCCCACCCCCCGGAGGTCGACCAGCTGGCAGCAACGGGATGGCCCGCTCGGCATGGTCACCCTCATCCCCAGTCAGGTAAATACTACAGGTTCAGACGATGACTGTGGCCCCTCTTTTTCTGTTTATTTTTTTAGTTCCCGGATGTTTGATCTGGCCCAGGCCCAGCTCCCAGTGTTTTCGCTTGGCCATCTCTGATTCCCGCTCGCAGCACCAGGTCCCAGGCGAAACTTCTTCCAGAGTCTCCGAGAGCACAGGCTGGGCCAGGGGCAGCCGGGGTTTGCAGGGCGCAATGGCAGCGACCACTGCCCCAGTGCCCACTCTGTGCCTGATGCTGTTCCAGGCCCGGGGACCCCCGGGGAGCTTCCTCAGCTCCCAGGGCAGAGGGTGAGGCAGATATAGCATAAGGAAGTGCGGGGGGGGGGGGGGGGGGGGGGTGCTCAATGTGATGGGAGGGAAAATGGGGGAGGGGGCAGGGAGACCCCCACAAAGGCAGATTCAGATGAGTCAGCAAAAGTCCCCCCTAAAAATAAAGGATGTCTAAGCTGAGCCCGGACAAATGGGTAAAAGTGTCAACTAGGAGGAGAGGGGAGGGAAGGGCGTCCTAGGCAGGTGGAACAGAATGTGCCAAGATTAAGGTGCCTTCCAACCCAATGAGGGAGGTCCTCATTTCCCAGATGAGGAAACTGAGGCTCAGAGAGGTCTCCCCGCTGGTGAATGGGCTGCCTGCCTGGTTCTGGAGTCTGGCCATAACCACTAGGCTATGCTCTTCCCCTCTGGGCAGCATCACTCCCCCCAGATCCCCCCGTCCCCCGCCCCGAGGGGCTGTCACCCCCATCCCCTGTCAAACGTGGCTCCCCGAGGGTTCCCGGGGCCCAGTGCTCTCCTCAGGGGGCGCCCGGGTGAGGAGACTGAGGCTCAGACGGCCGTGGCGCTCTGCCCACGGGCACCCAGGGAGGGGACGAGCTCCCAAGGCTGTGGGCGGGGGACCCCCTCGCCAGCCCCTGCGCTGGCCCCAGCCCCGCCCGCCCTTCCCCCGGGACAATGGGGCCTTTCACGAGCAGACAAAGGGAAAAGGTCTAAAAGGCGAGGATTCTGTTCCACCCTGGAGGGGGCGGGCGTCGGAGGAGGGGCGCTGGGCAGGGCCGCCCCCGCGCGGAGCCGCCCGGTGTGTATTTATTCCTGTCTGACACGACACAATTTGATTTTCCACATAAAAGATCAAATAATATTTCAGTTACAGTTAATTACACACCCCGAAAGCACATCAAAGGACGGTCCGCGTCCGCGGGGCCCGGGCTTTGCGCGCCGCGTGCGCCCAGATTTCACGCCCGGCTTCGCGGCGTCTGCGGCGCAGGGGCTCCGCCGAGCACACCCGCACGCGCCTCCTGGACCCTCGGGCCCCTCGCTGGGCTCCCAGGATGGTCCTGTTCCCAACTGATGCCTGGTCTCCCCGCCAAAATAGTAGCCCTGGCAGTCGCGTTTCCCCAGGGCCCACTCTCCCCCAGAGGAGAAACATCCTCAGCACCACCCCCGCTCGCCCCCCAGCGGGCAGGGAACGGAGCAAGGTGGGCACCATTGTCCTCATTTGTTAGATGAGGAAACTGAGGTCCAGAAAGGTGAAGGGTGTTGCTGAAGCTCACACAGCATGGAAGTGGGGGAGCAGAGATTTTTAAGGGCTCTGGATGATGTCAAAGAACCTGCCTTTCTGATATAGCACAGCTTCTTGAAAAAGGGTCCTGGGTCATTTTTGTGTTATCTGAAGTGAAGTCTATAAATGGTGGGTGAGATTGTTTCTGTGTTGTGTTTGTCGAATGAATAAATGATTGGATAAAAGAGGGAAGGGAGGATGGGAAAAAGAAACTTGGCTTACCCTCAGTCAGAGCAGAGGAATCCTTTTCTTACCAGATGGAGCTCTGCCATCTGACGAGCGACACTGCCGATAATTTTGGGGGTGCAGACGCAAGGCCGAAGCGGAGGGACACCTCTGAGTGTGACCTTGGGGGGCTCACCAGCCCTCTCGGAGCCTCAGCTCACCCTGTAGGGCCTCTCAGAACACACACTTGTGCACAAGTGAGAGACAGCGTGGTTGAGAAAATTCTAGAAAGACCGAGTCTAAGAATCACAGACTCAGAATATTCACGTAATAAGCTCATAGGACCTGAGGGTCACAGAAGCTTGAAATCATCACATCGGAAGATTCAAGAGCAAGAAAAGACTACCAATTGGTGTCCTTTTCAGGGCATCATGAGGCCCAGAGAGGGTGTGTGCTCTGCCAGAGATCACACAGCAGGCAGGGTTGGGCTTCCCAGCACCCTGGGGACAGTGTGGGGTGGTGGTGAGTCTGCCCGCCGCCCCCCAGCCTCTCTCACCCTGTTCATCCCCGCACACAGGGGCACTTTGCGGGGTGGGGAGGGGAAAGGGGTTCGGATGGGTTAGACTCCGAGTTTGTCAGAGGCGCGGTCACCACACACACACACACACATACACATGAGCCCTTATGTCACCGAGCACCATGCCAGAAATCCCCCATGGGGGCCACCTGCCTTTAGGAAGGGCCTACGAAGTACCTGGAAGGTTCTGTCATTGGCTGCTCCCAGAGAAACGGGGTGCAGGGACGAGGGCTGGGAGCCCCCAAAAAGGAGGACCTAGATCTGCTCAGATGGCAGCTTTGCCTGAGGGAGGGAAGACCCCCAAATGCCCCTCCTTCTTCCCCCACCCCTGGACCCTGCAGGAACCCTGGGCCTGAAGCTGGAAGCCGGGTTAATCAGGGGTCACCGCTCTGGGGTGGGGTCGCGCAGGGCCAGCTGCTCCCCGTCTCGGAGCCTCTGTTCCCCTTCTGCAGCTCGGACCCTGGGCGGCTCAGAGGAAGCAGCCTGGCTGGGGAGGGCTCCCAGCTGTGGGCACGGGGGCCGGGGCTGCGGAAGGGCTGGCAGGGGCCGGGCAGGGGACAGGGGGGTGGACAGGAACTATTCTGGGCTCCCCTCCTCCCGAACCCAGGCCCCCGAGGCTCCGACAGCAAACGACCATCCTGTTTGCCAGGCAAAGGTGTTTCCTGTGCCGCCTGCAGCCAGGCTGAACCTGCCCACGACCCCCGCAAGCCCTTCCCAGAAGCCTCCGCTCCTTGGCCACCTTGGGTCCGAGCGCCGCACACCCTGTCTGGCTCCCGCTGCACCCCTCACCCACCCCATCCCACCAGCTCAGTTCCCTACTGCCCAGACAAGAGTCAGAATACCCAGACCTCGCAGGACCAAGGCGGTCCCTAAGTTCGATCCCGTGTCAGGCCTGGTGCAGAGCAGCTCTGTGCTTCGAACCTGTGGCAGACCATGGGACACTGCTCACACTTGCTGGCACACAGCGAGCCTGGGACAGGAGGGAGTGTGAGAGCAGTGGCACATGATGCCCCATCGCCATTCTTTCTGCTCCCATCCTCAGCTCTCCGCACGCTGCTCTGCGCACATTGGGTGCCTGAGGACTGTGTGCTGACTTTTTTTCCTTATCGCCATGTCTGTTTCTTGAGGGCAGGGCTGTGTTTCATTTACCTCTGCGCCTTACATAGAGTCTGTGCCTCACAGAGATTTACTGGGGGGAGGGAGGGATGGATGAGTGGATGGATGGGTGGATGGGTGGATGGGTGGATGGGTAGATGGATGGATGGGTGGGTGGGTGGATGGATGGATGGATGGATGGATGGATGGATGGATGGGTGGATGGATGGATGGGTGGATGGATGGGTGGGTGGGTGGGTGGGTGGGTGGATGGATAGTTGGAAAGAAGAATGGGTGGATCAGTGAACAGATGAGTTCTTTTTATTCATCAAAAGAGAAACCAAAGATGAAAAAACACTCTTTTTCTATAAGACTCAGGAGTCCTAGATTCGAGTTTCCCACCTCACCTTAATCCGCTGTGTAGCGTGGGTCAGTGGCATCACCCTCCCCAGTCTGTTTCTTTGTTTGCTAAATGAGCTTGATGACTCTGCCCTGACAGCTCCCTGGGAGGCCTGGAAGATTCCTCATGGGGCTGGTGGGAATTACCTCCTAAACTGTAAAGTGCGCTGCCCTTGGCAGATGGTGGCCCGTCCCGAGTCTCTTAGGGAAGCAGGCAGAGCGGACGAGCCGTGGGGTGGGGCAGCCCACAGGTGAGGGAGGCACGGAGGGCCGACATCCCGGCGGGCTCTAACCCTGCCTGGCTCTGTGATGGGCAGCCCTGGCTCTAGTAAAATTTTATGGCCTCTGAGAGCACACAGAGAGCTGCCAGCGGCCACCTGCTGGAAATTTATGGCTGGCCTCCTCCCTACTGGCCCGCACTTCCTCAGCTCAACTCTCACCAGGATGGAGGTCCCTGGGCTTGGCCATAGAGACCTGAGCCCCTCTGTGGGGCAGGGAAAGAGGGCTGAATTAGGAGAGGCTGAAACTCTGTGGGTAAAGGCAGGATGGAGGTGAGCTGAAAGGCCTGGATCGGAGAAGCACTAACCTGGCAAGATTGTGTAAGAGACTGAGTCACACTCTGCCATAGGTTACAAAACTGCCTGTCATCCAAGGTCCCTCTGTGGAAAACAGGACGACGGCCACACCAGGCATGATTGCCTCTTTTAGTTCTATAGCACACCTGTTCCCTCCCACCACAGGGCCTTTGCACATGCTGTTTCCTCTGCCAGGGGCATCTTCTCCCCAGACTGTGATTTGCATAGTTAACCAGGATGCACATGTGCCTCTGACACATGTAGACATGTGTGTGCATGATGCATTTGTGAATGAGCATGTTTCTGGCACACACGTGGGCATGTGAAGAGCATGGGCATAGTGTCATGCAGACAAAAATCAGGGGACTGTTGGGGGGGCATGCCTGTGTTGCAAGTGCTGGGTGTGGCCACATGCAGGCCAGGAGAGGGGGCAGAGCTCCCAAACCTGGGGGCTTACATCCGAGACCTGTTCATGCGCTGACCCATGAACGATGCTGGGGGGTTCTTGTATGATCCCCATTTCACCGAGGCAGAAACTGAGGCACCCAAGAACCAGGGGGAGAATTTGAACCCTGATCCTAGAGCGGCTATAACCATGGGGAAGTGGAAGTGGGACTGAGAGGGGAGCGTGGGGGGTGGGCTCCCGGCACTGTGCCCACCCAGGGGGCACCGAGCGCAGGCGGGGCGTGGGGGACCCCCTGGGACCAGGCTGACAGTGGCAGGGGTGGAGCGGGGCGGGGGACAAGCAGAGAGAGAAGAGTCGGGGACGACGAGGGGCCGGGAGGGCCGGCGCGCAGAGCTGCGGGCTGGGGACGCACGCGCGGGGGCCTGGCCCTCCGGCCGCACGACCCGGGGACCTCCGAGCGCGGCGCTGTCCCGGCGCGGTCGCCCCCTTGGGCTGATTTCTGGGCGCTCCGTTCGCTCCCCGACCCCACCGATCTGTCATTAATGAAGTTGCCGCCGCTCCTTGAGCGGCACCCACGGTGTTGGGGGCGCCCCTGGGTGGGTCCGAGGGCAGAGGGTGGCCAGGGGGCCGCCTGGTGCCAGTCCCGGCCCGCCAGGGTGGGGGGTTTGTGGGCTGTAGCCGGGACCTCCAGCACCCCGCTGTGTGACCTTGGGCAGGAGGCTTAATCTCTCTGAGCTCAGGGGGTGGACCAGGTGCTCCCCTGGCAGCCCTGGGAGGCAGCCCGGAGGCGGGGACTTCCTGAGACCGGCCGTGGGCTCCAGCTCCCCCTTGCCTCTTCCTGGCTGTGTGGCCTGGAGCAGGGATGTGACCTCCTCTGTTCCTTCGTCTGGAAATGGGAATAACGGAATCTGGCTCGTGGGTGAGACGGGAATTCAAACCGCTCCCTCGTCTGCGCACAGGGTCCTGCGGGGAGCAGGCGCCTGTGGGAGATGGGGGACCCCCTGGGCGGTGACCGGCTGCCTCCCCAAACCCCAGCATCCTCGAGGGATTTATGGGGAGCTCATCACCTTCTGTTCTTCTTCAGGGCGGAGCCCGAGCCTGGCGGGCACCCAGGGCGGCTCACTGAGCACCTGGCGGCACATGTCACCGCAGGCACCACCCGGAGAGACGCTCCCTCTGGAAGCAGAGCAGCGAGGAGAGGGCGGGGCCTCGCTCCAGGGCGGGGGTCGCGGGAGGCGCCTCGAGGACAGACAAGCAGAGGCCGAGGGGTCGGGCGGGGCGTGGCGGGCGGAACGTCCCAGGCGGAGGGACCTCCGAGAGCGGGAGGTGGGGCGGGGGAGGGTTTGGAGCCGAGCCGGGAGGAGGCGCGCCTGTGACCCGGGCGGAGCCAGCGAGGGGAAGGGGGTCGTGCAGGAGAGTCTGGGTGCGCCGGGATTCGCACCCAGGACTGCGGTGGGTTGGGGGGAGAAGGGCCCGGAGCTGCCTATCTGCAGCCCCTGCCCCCCACCGTGCCGAGATGGTTCAGGAGTCAGGAGCGGCCAAGACTCCGAACCTGTCCTCATTTTGAAGGCTCAGAGAGGGCAAGCAACCTGTCCAAGGACACACAGTTGGAACCATCCCGTGAGCACCCACTCTGGGACAGGTGCAGGGCCGGGGCTCCCCTCATCAGCTTTCTCTTGAGCATCTCACCTAACGGCAACTGGGGGGGGGGGGGGGGGTCTTTCTTTCATTTATCAGACAAGGAACCGGGCTCAGAGGAGGCCAAAGAATTGGACTCAGAACTGGTTTAGAGGGAAAAGAAAGCTGAATTTCAGTTTCTTTTTAATTTTTCAAAATTGTCTTAAGAGGTTCCCTTATAATCTTTTACTCAACCATACAACGTTTGTTTTGTTTGTTATGGGTTCTTTTCCCTTTGAGTCCTTTCCCCACTGCCACCAAAAAAAAAAAAAAACTGGGTTATTTGTGTCCTTTCGCAGCTGTTTTCCTGTTCCATCCTTTAGGGTCAAACACACAGGATTTGAAGTGAAGCAAAGAAAGAGAGACAGAAAGAGAGACAGAGAAACAGAGAGAAGCAGAGACACCGAGAGGGAGAGAGACAGAGACAAGGACCAGGAGAGGCTGGCAGGGCCCATGGAGAGAGGAGAGTCACAGACAGAGGGACAGAGGGACAGAGGGGGGACGGGGGCCGTGCAGCCGCGAGCGAGGCGCGGTGGGGAAGCGCTGTGCATCTCTGACAGCCGGAGGCCCCTGGTCAGCAAGGCCCGGGACCCCCACCCTCAAGGGACACCGCTGCGTTTCAGCCTCCATTCTCCTGCCTGCGCCCCCCAGACCCACGTCCCTTCAGGGACAGAGGCAGACGGAGCCCTGGAGTGGAGCTGGGATGTCCCAGCCAGATGCTTCCACTGCGGGAATAACATCTCCAGCCCGTCACCCCTCCATGGGCCCTCGACACCGGGGGTGGCCAGGGGGCTCGGAAACAAGCGTCCCTAAGTGCCTGGCTGCTGGGGAGTGGCCGCCCCCATGGTCCAGCTGGACTTCCTTCTCCGGGAAAAGACCGACAAGCCGCAGGGCAGCGACAGAGCAGCTGCTGCGGGACTGAGGGGCTGCGAGGTGAGGCCTGGAATGCTGTGTGACCCTGGACCAGTCGCCTTGTCCCTCTGAGCCTCCTCATGTGCCCAAAGCCCTCTGGGAACCAGGGGGAGCTCTTCCCATGAAAGGGGAATTATTATTCCTGTGCGTAGCGTTGTTGTTGTTTGAAAAGAAGACTAAAAGCGCAGCGGTGAAGGTCACAAGTTGGCAGCCACGCAGCCCCGGGTTCCAATCCTGGCCCTGCCAGTCCCCAGCTGCGTGACCTCGGGCGCGCGCCTGCTCTCTCTGAGCCTCAGTTTGCGCATCTGTGGAGTGGGGGGCGGCGGCACCTGCCCTGCGGGCTGTTTGCAGGAGTTCCTGCGTTGGAGCGTGTGGCAGCTGGTGCACAAGCGAGGACACAGTCGGCGCTCAGTCACGCCCCAGGCTCCTTTCCCTCCATCCTTCTGGAAAACAGGCGCCTCTGGCCTCTTGCCAATGACAGCTGCCCCGGGGCTCCCGGCTCCCCCTCCTTCCTCTTGAAAACACCTGTGCGGACCCCCTTTCCGGCCTCCTGGAATGAAAATTATGCAAAGAGGCCCACGCTTCTCCCTTGCAGGCTGAGACTGAAAAATGAAAATTCCGTCCCATCCCGGGAAGCAGCCGAGGCACAGGAAAGACTACAGCCGAGGCCTCCCCCGGCGGGACGGCTCATCCTCCGGGACCCCAGTCCATCCTGGCAGCTGCGCAGAGCCAGGCGGCCGTGCCCGGGGGGCAGCCCCATTTACCAGGAGGGAAGACGGAGGCCCCAAGAGAGGGAGCCAGGGTCCCCCAGGCCGGCCCTCTGGACGCAGAGTGGCCTCCTGGTGTGTGATGCAAGGATGCTGAGGGATGGCAGGTGGTGACCGAGAGGGACCAGCAAGGTGCTTAGCCGATGGCTGCCATGTGGGAGGTGCCTGCCGTGTGCCCAGGGCTGGGCTGGCGGCTTGTGGTACTCTGTGCAATCAAACAGACGTAGCTTTGCCCTCCAGAACTCAGTCTAGAGGGAAACCGACGCATGAGTGCTCACGGACGGTGACAAATGTGCTAGAGCAAATGGACGGACAGGAAAGCGCAGGATGGAGATTAGAGAGTGGACGGCAAGGCCTCCCAGAGGAGGTGCCATATTTAAACAGGCTCTGTTGAAAGCAGAGGAGACAGCAGATGCAAAGGCCCTGAGGCAGGAAAAGGCCACCCCCCCCGCCTTGGAAGAGTGGAAGAGGGAAAAGGGGTGGGGAAGTGGGAGAGGAGGGAGGCAGGCCCCAGCCCACTCAGGACCTTGAAGATTCCGGGGAGGATTTTGGGGTTTGACCTGGGTGCCATGGGGAGCCACTGGGTTGTTTTTCTTTTATTTTTTTTAATCAGGAGAGTGACTTGCTCCGATTTGAGTTTTAAGAAGACGCCCCCCTGGCCACTGCTTGGACTGTGGACTGAAGGGGTCCCCAGGGACGGAAAGGAAGGTCAAGATGAGAGCGGCTTTGACTGGGGTGGCGAACGCAGGGTGCAGAGACGCGGCCAGAGCTGAGGGTTTCTCACAGGAAGGAGCAGTGGGGCTGCGGGATTTGTTTATGCGTTGAACACGCACTTATGAAGCGCCTACTGTGTGCCAGACACCAGGCCGGGTGCCAGGGGAACATTGGTGAATGACACAGACGAGGAACCCTGTCCTCGTGGGGCTGCCTGTCCAGAGCGTGCACAGGTCACTCTACACGCCCAGATGGGTGAGCGCCACTCACATGCACGTGCACTGGTAGATGCACACCTGCACAAGCCACCCCACCCTCTCCCGGGGCCCCACACACACACCCGTGCACGTGCCCCAGGCCTGCTCACCTTGGCACACGCACACATCCATCGGCTTTGCTTATAAAGATAACCCGGTGATTACACTCTGCCGGGCTGGCATTCAGGGAATAATTGTGACGCCCTCCCTCCCGCGTGGCAGGTGATTCATGAAGAAGGCGCGTCGCCCCCCGTCAGCCTGCGGAGCGCTGGGAGCACCGAGTATCCTTCCCTTTATTGTAGCCAATGACATTTGAATTCATTTTCCTGCCCATTATGCGCTGCAACGGCGCAGACTGAGTGATTATTACCTGCCCACCATTATGTAACGTGACAGAAATATGACCCGGCTGGCTGCTGTGGGATTGCCCCTGGGGCCACCGGACCCCCACGGTCTCCCGGCCAAGAGGCCAGAGCTCCGTTCCATGAGCCTTGCTTGGCCACCAAATTGCCACATGACTTTGGGCATCACTTGACGCTCGGGGCTTCAGTTTCCCCATCTCTCAAGTGGGGGTGGAAGGGATGGGGTGGATAACCTTTTAGGGACCTTTCCAACTCCTCTGATGTGATTTTGAGCTCAGACCAAGAGATTTTGGTCTCTTCCTAGGCTTCATGTCTCCCGGGGGGGTGAGGGTTGTGGCTGTCAATGTCTGAGAGAAGGTTCTCCCCGAAGAGGCTCATGATTCTTTGGTTCCTTTAGCAAGTGTGGTTCTGGTCCACCATCTGCCAGCTCTGTCCCAGGGACTGGGGAGAGGGTGGTAAGCAGGACAAAGTTCTCGCATGTTGGAGCTTACATGACAGTGACAATATTTCAGCCACAAATAGTTGTGAGTGAATGAATGAATGAGTCCAGAATGGAAACTGAGGTGGAGGAAGTGTTCACAGAGAATAGACATCGGTTCCTGGGGGTGGGCAGCAGATGCAAAGGCCCTGAGGCAGGAAAAGGCCACCCCCATGGAAGAACTGAAGGGGAAGTGGAGGTGGGGGTGGGAAGATGAGGTAGGCAAGAGGGAGAGGGAAGAGCTCCAGTCTATGAGACAAAAAGAAGACGAGCTCACAGAGGAAGCTGAAGAGGAGCGACGAGAAGGCAGGGCTCCAGGGCAGAGAGGAGGACTCCGGTGGGGGACGTGTCATCAGTGTGGGGCCTTGGCGCCAGCAGGGAAGGAGAGCCCTGGCTTGTGAGTGGGGCCAGAGCTGTGTCATGTCTGTGTTCCCAGTGGACACAGGGCCTGCCCTTCATCAGCCCCCAGGAACGTCAGTGGATCGAATCCGTCAGCGAATTCCCCTCCTCAGCAGCTGCATCTTGGCCTCAGAGCCACCACTGCCTGGGCCAGGCACAGAGCAAAGACGTCACTTAGGGTCGTCGTCAGCATTTTACCAGCAGCTGACATTCCTTGGGCCCCTCCTGCGTGCACCAGCCCCAAGGGCACATCACGTTTCGCCTACCCTGTGCCCTGGCCCATAAGGGCAGGTGATGATGTGACAAACCCATTTTACAGAGGAGAAAAGAGGCTCAGAGGGAAGGAGGACTTTTCCAGGGTCAGCCAGCTCTCAAGGGGGGGAGGGACTTGAACCCAAACCTCTGATTCAGAACCCAGACCACCACCAGCACCACGCTCCGCTGGAGGACCCAGGAGGCGCTCTGCATAGCAAAGATCCCTGGGCACACCTGGGGGTTCTTACCGCTAACGCGGCTGGACCACCATCCTAGGGGCTGGATCGGCTTCCCAGGGCCTGGTCTCGCTCCTTTGGGTCGGCCCCACCCTCTCTCTCTAGACCCCAGCAGAGCAGGCCCCCCAGGGCTGATGGCTGCCCGCGCACCCACCCTGGCAGCCGTCCTTGGGACCCCCGCTGCCGGCCGCCTTGCCGAGCCCCATCCCCAGTTCCTGCGATTCGGTGGAGCCGGCACTGCCTGGCTGCTGCCCATGCCAGCTGCTTAACCGGCACGTTGACAGCGGAGTCAGAACAAGGAGCTGCACCCTGCTCCCCGCTTAATAGTCACTGCCTCCCTTGACCTGATTTTTCCAGCCTCTCCCCTTGGCCTCCTGCGCCCCTAACCACGGAGGCTGCTGGGGAGCCCCACTGGACCCCACACTGTGTCGCTGGCCCTGGCTCTGGCCCCAGCGCTCCATGGGTCGCCCATGCCCGAGAGCCCGCCTTTGGCAAGTGTCCTTTGGGGCAAGTTAACTTCTGGTGCCTAACGTGCGAATCACCAGGGAAACTGCACAGGCCTTTGCCATGGCTCGCGGGGTTGCGTGTGACAGGGTCTTGGGGATGCCCCAATCCCGCCTCTCGCCACTGCCCCCCGATGCATGGCGTCCCAGCCTTGGCCAGCTTCCTTCGGCCTTTGAAGAGCTGTGATCTGCTTCTCCGCCCAGCCTTGGCCAGCCTGTTCCTTCTCCGTGGACCAGCCCTCCTTCCCTCCATGCTGCTTCCCCTGGGCCACCCCGTCCCTAGCCCGAGCCAGCGCCCATCGCTCGGACTGCCAGTCCTGTCTCCCCAGTTCCCCCATGAGCTTCTGGGGCGCAGTGAGTATGCCCTGCTCAACCACGCTTCATCATCATCCCCATCATCATATTAACAACGATAACAGTAATCATCGTGGCTGTGACGTCCTGAGGACCTACTGTGGGCCCGGCACGTGCTGAGAGCTTTGTGATTACTCTAGTTTTAGAAATGAGGATGCCGAGGATCAGAGACGGAAAGCCACTCGCCATGCACCTGATGGGGGCTCCCGACCCTTCATTGTCACCAGGAAAAAGGAGCTGCCACCTGCTTTCAGCCCCAGTGAGGACAAGGGCCCCGGTCCCTCGAGCCCTGGCGGGGCGGGGTGGGCTTCATCGCAAAGCCTGCAGCCCCTTCCCTGGTCCCTGGCTCTGTCACAGACGTGGGGTTAGGGCCCAGTGGTTGTTGCCTCTTCCCTCGAGAGCCCAGTGTTTACACCGTGACATCCCAGAAAAGGCATTTACTGTCTTCATCCTGAAATAGCAGGAAGGTGTTCTGGCCAGACGGGTCATCAACACGGCCCTGGAGAGCTGCTGCCCACTTTTACGGGAATAAAATAAATACCCTGAGAGGGCCACTCCTTCCAGATGGGAAAGCCCCGGGCTCAGGGCGTCAGGGGAAGCGGGGCCGGCGTGTGGACGTCTGGCCTGCCCGTGTCCCACTGGGTGATGGCAGCGTGGAGGGCATCCGCCGGGAACAAAATGGGGTGCCCCCTCATTCGAGGAGTGACCTTGACCTTTCAAGCTGGGATGTTTTCCAAACCTCAGGATAAAGCTGTGTGCCCTGGGCCAAGTGGAGTGCCCTTTCTGGGCTTCTCGTTTTCCTCACTTTCAGATAGGGGGCTTATTTTTCACCTTGGGTCCTCTACACATTGAGATTCTGTAAAAAGTAGGGAAACTGAGGCCCAGAGAGGAAAAGAACTGGTCCACACAGCAAGGCCAGGGCAGCGCTGGAACTCAGACCAGCTCTGAATCCCAGATGGAGGAGCCAGAGCTCCCAGCTCCCACTGGTGGTTTTCAAACTGTCTTCTATGGAACCCTGGGGGTTCCATGAAGCCTTTCGAGCACCCCCATGGGGTACAATGGGAGAAAGCAGAGTGGGGTTTCTGGGCCCCTCCCCCCCAGCCGGGGCCGCCCTGTTCATCAGCTCATTTCTGGAGTTCTCAAAGATTTTCCTTGACCCAACAGTGCCACGGCTAAAAAGAAAATATAGGAACAATATTGGAAGCTACAGGACCAAACCAGGCAGAGGGGAGGCAGACGGGGGTGCAGGGAAGGAAATGAGCGTTTCTTCAAGGAGACGGGCAGAGTCGCATCTTCTCCAAGGCTGTTTCTTTAATGTATTAAGGATGAATTTCCTGGGTCCTGAAGAGAAACTGAGAGTCATCGTTTTCCTCCATCATATGGGCGTCACCCCAAGAACACAGGCCCCCAGGGCTGCGGGAACATCACAGGCGAGTTTGGATGCTGCCCCCCCGCCCCCACCGGGGAGGACGGGCCCCAGCGCCGGACAGGAAGGGGCGACGGCTCCCACTTGAGCCCTGCGGGGGGACCAGGCGTCTTCCCAAGGGCACTGCTGAGCCAGGACCTGCTGGAGGACGCCGGAGGGGCCACCAGTGTCCTGCTCACCTGCTGCCCCCAGGAGTGGCCGGCAGCACGGCGTCCACGGGGTGACTGGGCACCTCTGTGGTTCTTCCCGAGAGAGCCTGGCGTTCTTGGGCCTCGCACACAGCGATGACCGAGTTTGATGAGAAACCACTGTGTTTTTACCTTAGTATGTGTCTAAATCCTAAGGTGGGAGGAAATTTTACAGAAAAATTAAAGAAAACAAAGGCAGTGACAAGGATTTTTCTTGTTTTGTAACAATTTGTAGTATGTCCGATGTCGTTGATTTTGCCCACAAATGGAGAAAGCCTCCTTCTCATGGGTGCGGGATCCGCGTGCCCCTCTCTCCCTAAGACCCCCTCAAACCCCCGCCTCCCTTCCCCTTTGTCTGAAATTCCTTTGGCCGACATCGTTGTTCACAGAGCACTCTCAGCCGTCATCAGGGTTAACCCCATGCCCGGAGCATCTTCTCCCGCTGCTCCTGCGGGGCCCTCGAGGACATCAGGGGTCTTTGCCCCCACCCTGGGCTTTGGAGAATCGGGCCAGGCCAACCCCATCCCCTTGGATCCCGGATACTCCATCCAGACTGGGCTGGTGGGGGCCGCCGGGCTCCTTGATGCTCAGGGCCCAGAATTTCCACAGAGAAACATGAGAAATTCTCCCGCTTTGTCATGGATTAAAATCCTGGATTTGACATTTTGGTCATGGAGCTTTGAACTGGCTGGTCGAGCATAAACGCGGAGCCGGACGGCAGGGACCCGTGGCTCCCTGGCCTTGAAACCACACGTTCTCCAGAGCTGTCATCCAGAGTTTGGGAAGATGGGAGCTCTTTAAATTAGAGAACTTTGAATCTATGCAGTAGACACTGTTTCATCAAACGAGTGGGGTTGTCGCCAGCCCGCAGGCGATTTCAAAGTTTCACAAAGAAACAACTCGATTTCAAAGTTTCACAAAGAAACAACTCGCGTTGCTATTTCTTATTTCAGATGTGATACATTTATTGAATCAACTTTAGAAAATATCAGTAAGTGAAAAGTCATGAAGGAAAATCAGCTGAAATCAGCAAGTCTAGAAAACACCAAGCTGATCATTTTGTTACCTTTAAACTTTTTCTCCGTATGTACGTGATGCATATTTACAGAAAATGGGATAACACGGATAATTCGGCAATAGTAAGTTGATCTTTCCGTGTTGTTAAGCATTCATTCATTCCCTCATCCTCCAGCAAATTTTTATTGAGCACCTACTTATGCCGGGCTGTGTCCTAGACCCTAGAGTTAGCGCAGCGGAAAAAGAAACTGATGTACAAAACCCTTGCCCCCGTGCAGCTGCCATTCTCCTGCTACGTCCTGTTAACAGGCTGGCTATCAGACATGGCATCGTGGGGATGCAGTGTTATTCATTTAACTGATCCCCAATGGTTGGGCAATTAGGTTGCTTCTAGATATTTGCTCAGATGAACGTCCTTTTATAGCTGAATCTTTATGCACCGTGGTGATCGTTTCTTTCTTAAAGATGAAGCCCTAAAAGTGGGATGGCTGAGCAGAGAGATGATACATGCTTCTGTAGGATGCTTTAGATGTCTGCTGCGAAACTGCCTTCCGAAAAATTGTCCCAGCGTGGACTTTTAGCAGGGAAGGAGGGCACACAGACAGACTGTGTTTGTTGAGACTAGAAAGGAGAAAGATAAGGAGTTTCTTTGTCTTAAGAAACATAAGTATGATATATTTCCCAGGACATTGAAGGCACGATTAAGGCCATTTCATCAGAGGCAGGAGGTGGGGAGGGGGTGAAGGACAAGGAACCCGCCACTGCAAAGGGACAATTTCCTTTCTGCAGACAGCTTGGGGATTCACGGTCACTCTGGTGTTTCTAGAACACGGCTCTGTGCTCTCGAAAGTGTGGTCAGCTCATGGGATGATCGTCCGTATCTGATATATTTATGGACACCGAGGCCCAGGACAGAAATTATACGAAAAAGGTTTTTGTCCCAATTTTTTAAACATCTCTGACAATTCCCCCTGCAGCCGGCTCACCTGTGTCACACGGGATGAGAGCCAAGGGGCCCGCCTATCGCAGGCACAGGCACGGGCGCTGGGGAGACGTTAGGGTGTATTCCTTCCTCCAGGACGTGGCCGCTTTCTTTAAGTCGGTTTGTTTAGACAGGGCATTCGAAATCAGCCTCATAAATGGGCAATCGGTACTGGTTGTCACAAAATAAAAGTAATCTCAAAAATGAGCCCAGTGAAAACGTGTTGCTGAGTTCTAGCTGACTGCCGTGGCCGGCCACATCCCTGGCCTGCAGCCTGGTCCCTTTTGGTTAAAGAGGAAGATGAGGGGGCTGGCCCCATGGCCCAGTGGTTAAGTTCATGCACTCCATTTTGGCAGCCCAGGGTTCGCCAGTTTGGATCCTGGGCACGGACCTAAGGGCACTCATGAGGCCACGCTGTGGCAGCGTCCCACATAGCAGAACCAGAATGACCTACAGCTAGAACATACAACTATGTACTGGGGGAATTTGAGGAGGAAAAAGAAAAACAGGAAGACTGGCAACAGATGTTAGCTCAGGGCCAATCTTCCTCACCAAAAAAAAAGAAAAGAAAAGAAAGGGAAGATGAGAAGTTTTAGGGAGGTGTGGGGGTCAGAGTAGCTCCCACCGGAGATCTTTGCCTTGACAGTAATGCAAATAGGAATTCAAAAGGGGAGTTCATTTCCCTCTGGGGTTTGATGTTACTTAATGCCATACCCAATGTGCCATTTGTCTCAATGGCAGTATCTGTCTTTCACCGTGAAATAAACAGAAGGACATCAATGCTTAAAGGGGAGTTTCTTACGAGTCAGGCCCTGTTCTGAATACTTCACTTCTATTAGCTTATTTAATGCCCAGACAGTCCTCAAGGGAGGTACGATTATCACCAACCCCATTTTGCAGTGAGGAAACTGAGGCTCAGAGAGATCAGGTGACGTGTCTGAGGTCACACAGCTTGTGCAAAGCAGGAATGAGATTTGCACCCACCCGGGCAGTGTGGCGTCAGAGGCTTCCCTTGCCATTACTAGACAATTCCTCCTTCCTGGTGAGAGGAGAGCAGAAGGTTTGGGGGCTCACCCACAAGTCCTGGGTCCCATTTCCTCCCCCACACGTTCTCGCTGAGTGGCCCTGGACAAGTCCCCTCACCTCTCCTAGCCTTAATTTCTCCCTCTGTGAACTACGATATAACAGCTACCGCGTGCGTGGTTCCGGGAGCGAGAGGACGGCCTCTGTGCTCTGCATCTCGGAGAGGCCGGGACGTCTCTGGCCAAATCCAGCAGAGCGGGGAGACAGAGGCTGGCCTGGAGGACCAGGGTCTCGGCCAGGCAGGGCTGGATTGTGGCCGGCTGGTAGCTGGCTCTGAAGTCACTGCCAAGGAGGACGCGGGCATGACGTGAGCACAGCGGCCCCTAGTCAGAATAAGAGCCCCACCTCCCGGGACCACGCCGGGCCCACCGTCGCCTGGACGGCCACATGCTGGTCGTCAGGTGCATCTCAGAGCTGCACAGGAGCTGGTTTCCCATTTTGCTCCTGGCTAATTTGCACCCCAGAGATTTCAAATCCCCTCAGAGCCCCCAACCAACAGCAAAGGGCAGTGTCAGGTCCAACAGGAGCAGACAGGGCTGTATCGGCAGGCCCAGGGTCCAGTCCAGGGCCTGGCAACCACGTACTGTGTGACCTTCAGAAATCCTCTCTGACCTCGGCATCCTCATCTGTGAAATGGGAGCAACCCGGAGCCGATGAGACCAGCGCTGGCTGACGGGCTCCCGAGTGCCTCCACTCATGGGCTCTGATCGCATTCCACTTCACCCTCAGGAGGACCCCGGGAGGGGGATGTGTCCTGAGTCATTAAGGAAGCTGAGGCACAGAATGGTGACTCAGTTACCCAAAGTCACACAGCTGGGAGTTAGGGGTCCACCAAGACCCCAGGACTCACTCCTCTGTCTCTGAAGAGCAGCTTTTGGAGGTGCTCTGAGCCGTGTCCTCCAGGGCCAGCCCAGCTCATTCCCAGAAAGGCAGAGTCTGCTTCTCAGCTCCCTTGGGGCGTCTGAAGATGCCTCTGGCTGGGCTGAGCGAGGCGCTGGGGGAAGGCAGCTTCAGCGGGGCCTCAGAAGCCCCTTGAGGTTTCACAGTAACCCCCGCCGAGGGGACCATCTGGCTGCTGTGCCCTAGAGAAACCTCAATGAGCCCCATGTGGAAAGGAGGACCACCCCCATTCCACAGACGAGAAAACAGAGGCCAGACAGCTGGAGCAGCTTCCCCAAGGCCACTGTGTTCGTTTCCTTTTGCTGCTGTAGCAAATCGCCCCAAATTTTGTGGCTGAAAGCCACGGGAATTTATTGCATTCTGGAGGTCAGAATTCCAAAGGGTCTTGTGGGGCTAAAGTCGTCAGCACAGCTGTGTTCCTTCTGGAAACTCCAGCAGAGAATCCATTTGCTCACCTTTTCCCGCTTCTGGAGGGCCCTGCGTTCCTTGGCTTGTGGCTCCCTCCTCCATCCTCGGGCTGCGTCACTGCAACCTCTGCTTCCGTCACGACGTCTCCTTCTCTGACTGACCCTCCCATCTTCCTCCTATAAGGACCCTCTTGATGACGTTGGGCCCCCCGAGGATCCAGGATGCCCCCCTCTTTCAAGACCCCGGATCTCAAAGCCTGTTTTGCTGTTCAAGGAAACGCACCACAGCTTCTGGGGAGCAGGACGTGGGCCTCTCGGGGTCGCGGGATGGGAAGGGTGGTGCCCAGCGCAACCCCACAGGAGGAAAGCACCAAAACCAGTGTGAACCCAGGTCTGACAGGCTCCAGAGCTTGCTCCCGCTACCCCCAGGCTCTCCCGAGGCCCTTGGGAAGAGCGGATAGTGTTGCCCGATAAAATACAGAAGAAACAGTTTTTTTTGTATAAGTATGTGCCAGATAGTGCCCGGGATAGACTGATGCTAAATTTCATTCATTGTGTGTCTGAAATTCAAATGTAACTGAGGGTCCTGTGTTTTAATTTGCTGAATCTGGCGACCCTAAAAACCAAAAGACTTCTCAGGAAGATAAAGGTGCCCGTGTATGAGAAGATCTGAGCCAAGGAGACAACTGGGACTCCTCCACACGCCCTCGCTGGGCCAGCCTCAGTTGGTGCATCTGGAAAATGGGCCACACTGGGAACCGCTCCCCCTTAAGCAGACGCCCAGGACAGCACCAAGGAGGAAGTGTGTGCATACTGTAGAGTGCGGTGCCCACCAGAGGCGCTGGCTTCCCATCCCGCCCCTCAGTCCGCAGGGCAGTGATGGAACAGTCCTTCGCGGGGCCCAGCCCAGCTGGGGCTTAGGCTCCAGTCGGAGAGGAGCCAATTTCCACAGCTCATTATCCCAAACCAAATTAGGAGCAGCCTGCGCTGGCCGCTCGTCGCTTAATTGGGACTCACAGACGCCCCCGCCCCTAGCCGGCTGTCTTCCCCACTCTCCTGTCCCCAGCCGGGCCGTGCCTTGAGGGAGCCAGAGGCTGCCCAGGCCCTGCCACCTGGGCCCACGCAGACGCCCCAGTGTCATCAATTAGAGCCAGGCCGGGCCCGGCTTGTCGTGGGGCGCCATTGGCAGCTGGGCCCGGCATCGACCCTGGCCCCCGGTGACCCCCAGGGAGGTGAGGCAGCCGACGGCCATGCAGATGGCGGTCTCCAGGGCCCCCACCCCCACCCCACCCAGGTCTTCCCAGCCAGTGGGGGATGGAGAGAGTCGGGCCGGACGGGGGGCTGTGCAGCTGGTGGGCCCTGGATGAGCCTGGAGGCTGGACTTTGGTGTTTGGGCCCCAAAAAGAGGCAGAAATAGTCAACCCAAGTGCCCCCCAACTGGACCATCCTCCATCCCTCCAAAACCCCCGCTATGCCCCTCGGGCCCCTATTCTGACCAGGCAGCCCCAGGGCAGCCCCCAGGCGGCGGAGCTGTCTTGGAAGAATCTTCCCCTGGAAGCCCCACCCCCACCCCTTCCTAGTCACAAAGCTTGGTCAGGCTGGCAGGGGGACGGGGAGGGACTGGCGGCAGCCACAGGCGTCCCATCTGGGGATGCTGAGGAGGGCAGGGTGGGGGCAGGTGTCCTCTCTGCCTTGTGTGCGTCTGAGCCCCCCCAGCCCCACCACCCCAGGAAGCAGGGATGGGGCCTTTGGAACCTAGAGGGTGGCGCGCAGGGAGCAGGGCGCGGGGACTCGGGGGGGCGTGCGCATGGGGGGGTGTGCAGGGCTGTGCGTGCGCAGCCGTGTGGGGCCGGGGGCCGTGGCCTGAGGGCAGCGATTTCTCTGGGTGGGGATTACCCTGTATCCCCCAGACGGGCACACGGTAGGTGCAAAGGATGATTGACAGGCTGGGTGTCGTGTGAGGTCTGTGTTTCTGAGCTGGAGTACGTGTGTGACTGCGTACGAGAGTGGGGGCGTGTGAGCCTGTGTGAACGGGTGTGTGTCCGTGTGGCATCTTTTGCTCCCCTCGGCGAGTGTGTGTCTCTAAGAAAGGACCTGGGGGCTCTGCTCCCCTTTAGAGATGTGATGGACAAGAGCCCGGTTCACAGATGAGCACGGTGAGGCCGGGAGACGCCGGGGGCGGGGCTGAGCTGCCGGCTGGGGACGCCAGGGACCAGAAGAAAACCAGGCCTTGAGGAGAAGGCTGCCTTGTGGCCAGAAAGGAACTGATGTTTCCAGGGGGCTGGTGCCCCTCGGGGATGAATTGTATCCATCAGGTGCCCAGTGCAATGACGTTCGTGGAACCAAATCAAACCCAACCAAGAGACACTAGCGGGCTTTAAGTCCCACACTTGCTACCAACTGGCTGTGTGACCTTGGGCAACTTCCTCACCCTCTCTGGCCTCAGTTTCCCCATCAGCATCCCCAATCCCAACAGCTTAGAGCTATCTCAGAGAGGGTCCATGCCACTCTCCCTGCTCACACAGGACTCACCCCTTCTCCCAACATCCAGTGAGAGATCTGCCCAGTTGCAGCTGAGACTCTTCACTAGATGGGGAGCTCACTCCCTCCCAAAGCTCCAGGCTGCTCTGCTGGCCAGTGGAGCCACACGGGCGAGGGGCGCAAACCTGGAGGCCGGGCTGCCTGGGTTCCAGACCTGCCTCTCCTCGTTCCAGCTGTGTGACAAACCGAGCAGGGCCTTGGTTTTCACATCTGTAAAATGGGAGTATCAACCCCATGGGATTTTTGGTGGTGGCAGGAGTGCGCCTCTGCCTTAGTAACTGCTATTAACATATTCAAGCTGCTGTGCATCCCTCCCGCCCCCCCACCCCGCGCCAAAAAGGAAGCTTCGGGACCAGGTAGGGGGGCGTGGGGAGAGGAGTGCATGGCACAGAGCGAGCGCCATCAAGGTGTCCGTTACCATGGTCACCGTCACTCATTGAACGCATCCCTATGTCCAGAGACATCGGCCCCCGTGTCACTTCCACTCCTTAGTCCTCAGCGGGGACTATCTCACCCACTTTACAGACAAGGAAACTGAGGCCCAGGGAGGGGAAGACACTTACAGAGGCCACCTCACGGCCTGCTGAGCATCGAGGCTGCCCCGGTCCTGCACCGCGTCAGCCCCTCCTTGCCTGTTGGAGGCCAAGCTGGGGGGGGGGGTGGGGTGGGGAGGGACAGAGAGGACAGACAGAGAGGAGGGTGGGGGCCCTGGCAGGCTCACGGTGCTGGCGAGCGGGCTGCGGTCCAGCCACCGGGTGCAGGCCTGCTAATTGCTGCCGCGCGGCCGCTGCCCTGGACCGTGACACAGGCCCTGACAGACGTGATTTATGAGGGCCCTCGGCAAAGCGGAACCCACTCAATTGCCTATTACCTCACTTAGCAGACACCTTGTCACCGCCCGAGAGCCGGGTGTTAAAAATACAAACCAGGCGGCTGGCGGGCCCGGAGCTCGGGGCCTCCACCTGCTCCGAGCAGATAACGGCCCGGCCCGGCCGCTGATCTCCAGGGCAAGATGCTGAGGCCAGGTTCATGGTGGAGATGTCGTCGGGCCTCCATACCCCGCTTGCGGAGCAGGAGGGACAGGGCGCCAACACTCAGGCCGGTCCGTCCTCAGCGCCCACTGCAGAAATGGGGACAACCGAGGCCCCCGAGATGCGGCTGCTGCCCGATGAGTGGGGCAGCCAGGAGTGGAGGGCAGGGGTCCCAGGTCCCCGCCCTCTCTGCTCTGGCCTGAATCCACCCTTCCATGCTCTGAATCCACGTGGACGTTTGTTGCAAACCAGTCCACAGCTTCCTCCCGGGCCCCGGGGCTGTGCAGCCGCAGCCTCTGAGCCTGGCCTCCCACAGCATGTGGCCTCCTCGCCTTCCGGACAGCCCCCCAGGGGTCTGCGTTCCCGTGGGCTCTCCCTCAGGCTTCCGGGCCGCAGCTCCAGCTTCCCGGGGACACGCACAGCACTGCTGCAGAGTCTCCAGGGCCCAGGGCCAAACGAGAAGGCGAGGCCCGCATTCAGGAAGTTGCGAAGAATTTAGGATGGTGACAGAGAGCACAGAGCCAGGCACGGGCCCCCCCGAGCACGGGGTCCTCCAGGGCAGCAGACGCCCGTGACACCCGCCCTGCCCCACGCGCTGAGCCTCTGCTGAAGCTGGGCCTTCATCACTTTGCTCATCCCATCCCCACAGTAACCCGTGAGCCAGGTAGCCGCTGGCGGCCTCTTTCACCCACAGCCCAGGGGGAGAAGTGTGGGACCCGCGGGGCAGACCCGGTGGCTGGGGACTACCACATGGTGGCCCCCCGCTTCAGGACCCAGCGCCATGTGTCCGTGTGTGTGTCTGTGTGTGTCTATGCATGTGTGTCCATGGGTGTGTCCGTGTATGTGACCACGTATGTGTCTGTGTGTCCGTGTCCGCGTGTCCATGCATGAACCCTTGCATGCCCACGTCTGTGTGTCCGCATGAGGACTCATGTTTGTGTCCCGGCAGAGGTTCTCAAACAGCTGAGAGCAGATTCGAATCAAAAGCAGCCGTCACTGGGCAAAGCCTCGCGCCTGCTGGTGACACCTCCCCGCTGCCCTCGAGCGACGGGACCCTGTCCCCACTCCACCCACGTCGGTCCACGTGGGATCATCAGTGGAGTCTCGGTAAACTCCCAAGGGGAAGCCATTTGGGGGCAGAAGGGGTCTGTGTGTGCGGGTCTCCGGGGTCCCGGGGTCCGCAGCCTTCGCCCTCAGCAAGGAGAGGCAGCGGGTGGCTTTCTTCACTCCGTTTATTCAGTAAACCCTCCTCGGGCGTCCCCTTTGCGCTGATGGGGCCCAGGGAGGTGACCAGACCCGGCCTGGCCCTCGGGGAGCTCGGGGCCTAGGGAGCACTCAGGTGGCATGGGACTCATCAGGCCTAGAGGAGGCCACCAACCCAGCCAAGGGGGCACTGGGGCGGCTTCCCGGAGGAGCCAATGTCTGAGCCGAGACCTGCAAAGCAAGTGGGAGCCAGACCAAGAGGGAAGAGTGTGGCAGACAGGGAACAGACCATGCGAAGGCCTGTGGTGGGACGAACTGGAACACCCAGCCCCTGGGAGCTTCTCCAGGCCTCCTTGCTTCCCCCCCTTGCCGGCCGCCGTCCGACTCCTGTTCCTCCTTCAGGTCACCCCTGAAACTTCACTGCTCTCGGAAGCCTCCCCTGATCTCCCACAAAAAACAGAACAAAACAGGGCGAGTCCCCAGGTCCCTGGGCTTCCCCCTCAGAGCATATGCCACCATGTACCCAGGCTCCCAAGTCGTCTCCTCCCCTGAATGGGGGGTACTTGTCCAGCTGGATCCCAGTGCTGAGAACGGTCCTGGCTCAGCGTAGGTGCTCAATAATGTTTGCTGATTGAGTAAGTGTGAAAAAAAGACAGGAAGCTGTGCACCTGTCATGATGAAAGGGCTGGGAGCTGCTGGAGCTAGAGAGTTTAGTGTCATGGGCCCGGCCCCCTCGATGCACGCACTGTGGCTGACCCAGATGCCACATGTTGCCGTGGTCAAGGGTAGAGAGGCCCTGAGTCAAATCCCTCTGCCCCCTAGGAGCTCTGTGACCTCAAGAGACTCCCTTAGCCACTCTGGGCCTCAGTTGCATCATCTGTAAAATTGATTATCAAAAGGATTAAATGAGTTAATATAGGAAGTGCAATTAGGGGAGCGTCCGGCACGTTGCAGATGCTCCGTGAGTGTGGCTGTGTTATTCTCTTCTCCACCTCCCCAGCTCTCAGCACTAGGCCAGGACTCACAGGCTCTAATCAATTGATATGCCATCAGCATCAGCATCACCATCACTATCGTCACCGTCACCATCATCACCGCCATCATCACCATCATCATCACCATCATCATCACCACCATCATCATCACCATTATCACCACTATCATCACCACCATCATCATCATCATCATCATCACCATCATCATCACCACCATCATCACCACCATCATCACCACCATCATCATCACCACCATCATCATCACCACCATCATCATCACCATTATCACCACCATCATCACCACCATCACCACCATCATCATCACCACCATCATCATCATCATCATCATCACCACCATCATCACCACCATCATCATCACCACCATCACCACCATCATCATCACCACCATCATCATCACCACCATCATCACCACCATCATCACCACCATCATCATCACCACCATCACCACCATCATCATCACCACCATCATCATCACCACCATCATCATCACCACCCTCATCATCACCATCATCATCACCACCATCATCACCACCATCATCACCACCATCATCATCACCACCATCATCATCACCATCATCATCACCACCATCACCACCATCATCATCACCATCATCACCACCATCATCACCACCACCATCATCATCATCATCACCATCATCATCACCACCATCATCACCACCATCATCACCACCATCATCATCACCACCATCATCATCACCATCATCATCACCACCATCATCATCACCACCCTCATCATCACCATCATCATCACCACCATCATCATCATCACCACCATCATCATCACCACCATCACTGTCATTATCATCATCACCATTATCATCCCACCATCATCGTCATCATCACCACCATCATCATCACCATCATCACTCAGGAGGATGGGTCAGGCCCTTCCTGGCAGTGGGAGCCGCTTGTCTTGATAGTGATAGTAACCCCTGACACTCACACGGGTCTGTAACGTTATTAAGAGCTTCCTGGGTGCTGCTTCCCCTTCCTCCTGCAGGTCCTGGGGGGAGTTGGGGGCCCAGAACCCTCTCCAGCAAGCTCGTGCACTGCTTCTCCACCCCTTGCTGTGTGACCTCTGGCCAGTTCAGTCCCTCTCTGAGCTCTGGGAGCGGTGGACATCTCAGCTTCTGGAGGTGTCAGTGCAGCCTCAGGTCAAGGAGCTGCTGCACGGTGGTCCAAAGATCTCTGGTCCCAGGCTGATGGACCAGCATTCCCAAGCTCAAGGGCCCTGTCCCCAAGCCGCACCTCGCTCCTCATGACTCACCCACCTCTGAGAGGCCCCAGCGCAGGTCCTCCAGCCCCACTAGGGTTTAGAACCAACAATGAAAAAAGCCACAGTCGAGGTTCTGCAACAAGGTCATGCATTCATTCAACAAACATTCCCAGCTCACTTGGGGGTCAGAGATGCAGAGATGAAGTCAATATGGCCTCTGCGTCAGGGAGCTCGCACTTCAAGCGGGAAGAGAGTGGCTTCAGTGAGAACTTGAGGCTCTGTGCGGACAATAGGACCCTCTCAGTCAAGGCATGCAACCCTGATGCAGACAAGGAGGAGGAATTGGCTGCGGGCAGGGAGCTTCAGGGAGCAGTAACGGCACACGCAAGTGCTTGGGGGCTGGAGAAAGCACCAGGAATTCGAAAAAAGGCAACAGGACTGAAACCACGAAAAAGAGGGGAGCCTGACATGAGAGGGTGGCCCTCTCTGAGCGCCCACAGTGGAAGACAAAGCCGGCGAGGTGTTCCATTTATCCTTTTGTTTGCATTCGCACTCATCATTACTGGTGACCTACTCCGGGCCAGGCCTGGGGTGGGCCCTGGGGAGGGAACAGCATGAGATGGGTGAGAGAAGCCCAGGGGTCACGGTGCAGAGCAGGTGGGGAGGGTATCACGGAAGACTTCCCGGAGGAGGGGGCCCAAGCAATTTAGAAAACGCCTCCTCGTGCCTCTGAACTGAGCTCTGGTGTCAAGGGGAATCTGGGCCCCAAAGTTCTCCCTGCTGTGGGGGGCAAAGAGTCCAGAATTCTCCAGTGAGCTGCATAGCCACTCCTTCATTCATTCCTTCCTTCATTCATCCCACGCAGCCTTCGCTCAGACAGGCAAAGGTCACTCAGCCCCTCGCTGCCCTCAGAGGCCCCCGGTGCTGCTGGAGGGGACACAGACGTGTGAGTCAATGAGAGCAAGTCGGTGTCGGGGTGGGGGAAGGCGGACACCCAGTGCCAGCGGCCGTGGGACCTTTGGAAAGCAGACTTCCAGGTCCTCGCAGGCCGCTGCCCCTGCCCCTCGAGGGCAGGCAGGGACCTGTGCCCTAGAACCCCTCCGAGGCGCCCGGCGCCCACGGTCAGTTCAGAATCCGGCCGCGCAGGGAGCGCTGAGCCCCCAAGGGCCTGGGCTGAACCGGGAGGCGGCCGGGCACAGGCGCCTGCTGACTTCAGGTCTTATTTTAGCCTCCGGTGTGTCCCCGGGAGGCCCATGCGAGGAGGCTGGTGATCTGCAGGGGGATTTGCACGGGTATTTTCGGTCCGGATGGAGGCTCAGGCTGGCCCCCGGCCGGCCCTGCAGGCGGAGAAACCAGGTGCTGGAACCGGACACCACCCCTGCCCCCACCCCCTACGGAGAGGCTGCTCCCCGGGGAGCTCTGCCGGCAGGGATGGGGTGGGAGGCTCTGCCATGTGGGATGGGGTGGGGGGCTCTGCCGGCAGGGATGGGGTGGGGGGGTGTGCCACCTGGGATGGGGTGGGGGGCTCTGCTGTCAGGGATGGGGTGGGGGGCTCTGCCATCAGGGATGAGGTGGGGGGCTGTGCCGTCAGGGATGGGGTGGGGGGCTGTGCCACCTGGGATGGGGTGGGAGGCTCTGCCGCCTGGGATGGGGTGGGGCAGCCTGCATGGGCTGCGTCACACTTGTCATCCGGTGGCTCCGAATAGCTTGAGACCCTGAGGTTGCGCAAGAGCACAGACTGCGGCATCGTCCCCACCTCACAGATGCAGAAACTGAGGCTTGGAGAGGCCACGGCCAGTGTCATAGCCCAGCTCAACCCTGAGTCCTTGTGACAAGGAACGAGACTTTTGCCCAAAAGCCAGCTTCAGCATGTCCCCAACGCCATGCCAAGCGGATGATGAACAGTGACAGTAACAGCCGACACTTACACGGCCTTGTCCTAATGCTGGATGCGTCTTCCTACCAACCGGTCCTCATCCTCAGGGCCACCGACAAAGCTGGGACTAGCAGGACGCCCACCGGAGGGAGGAAATAAAGCTGCCACCCCACTGGGAGTCAGGCAGAAGGGTCCATGGAGCCCCGAGTCCCCAGTGAGCCCTTGCCCCCCAGATCACCCTGGAACTCTCTTGAATGCCCGCTCTGACGGGCCACCCCGAGGCCAGGATCAGCGAGGGTGTGAGAAAGACGCGAGCGCCCGGGGCTTGGTTTATACCTGCCAGGCAGAGGCAGGAGTCAGTCTGAGGTTGACAGGCAAAGCTGAAAGCCTGGGTTCGAGTCCCAGCCCCACCCCGGCCCGGCTGTGGCTCCTTAGAAAGGCCCCGGACCTCTCTGAGCCTCAGTTTGCCCTTCCGAGAAGTGGGAGCGCCTCTTCCCACCCAGTCTCCCTCCCAGCGTGGAGTCCGGTCAAGCGAGTGGGAAGGTGCTTCCCGGCCTGCAGCCCAGGAGGCCGAGGCCCAGAGGGGCCGGGAGATGCCCAAGGCCCCACATGGCGTAGGGACCAGAAGGGCCCTGGGAAGTCTCATGCCACCGTCAGAGCGACAACAAGGGAGAGCCACGGAGCAGCGAGGGGCCAGCTGGCAGTGGCCGAGGCCTCTCTGAGCCCCAGGCTGGCATTCTCGACAACACAAGGGGGGGAGCACAGGCACGAGAATGGAATCCAGGCTGCTACCAGCCAGCTGGGTGACCCCGGGCGAATGACTACAGCTTTCTGAACTCTCCTTGCATCGTCAAGATGCAGACCATCGAGTAGGGCTGTCCTGAGAATCCAGTAGGGCGGAAGGTGTGGCGGGGCCTCTCTACGGGATGAAGGGACCTGCCGAGATCACTGGGCGGTCACACAGCACGGAGCAGACGCGTTCTGCGCCCCCACGCCGCCCGCGGGTCTGAGGCGGGAGAGGGCCCTGCCAACGGTGGCGGGTGGAGGTGGGGATCAGGGAAGGGTACCCAGAAGCCTGGCCCTTGGAAATCGCAGGCTTGGCATTTGCAGGGACGGCCCTGCAGGGCCTTGCGGGTGAAGGAACCAGACCAGACCGGGGCCCAGCGGTGGGACGGTACGGCGCATGCGCGAAGAAGAGCAGGCCATTGGGCGGGGGAGCGAGGGATGCCCGTGGGATGCAGGTGGGTGTGAGGAGGCGTCTGCTCCGTCCTCCATCCGTGCGCGTGCGCGTGAGCGCGTGTGAGTTTGCTGGGGCGCAGATGCCCGTGGACGCTCCCTTTGCTCCGTTCCGGCCCTCTCGACCCCCCTGCTGCCTCTCTGCGCCCCGTTTCCCGGTCGCCTCCCTCCCTCTCCTGGGGGCTCCACGGGTCACTGAAACCGAAACAAGCCCCCGCTCTGATCGTTAAACCAGATGCCCGGCCCGGCCGCCTGGGCCCCCTCCTGGGGTCAGAAGGAGCCGTGGAGCTGCCGGGGAGGCCCCGCCCGCCGCACCAGACCGTGGGGGGCCTGGGTCCCCAGAGGGACAGGGCCAGACGCGGGAAACCCAATCCCGGACACATGGAGATCATTTGCAGAAGGAACAAAATCCGTGACCAGCTCTGAAGGGAGGCGAGGGGAGGGAACGGGGCTGGCCAGGGAGGGCCGGGGGCCAACGGGAGGGGGGCTGGGCAGCCCCAGACCAGGTTCTATGGCCGGCTCAGCGCTGCTGTGCTGGGAGACCCCGGCAAGGCGCCCACCCTCTCTGGGCCTCTGTGTTCTCCTGTGGAATAGGGTGAAACAGGCAATTCAGAGCAACCTGACCCTGTGCCCAACAACAGCCAGCCCTCAGCACAGGTGATGTAGAGAGGAGGAAACTGAGGCCCAGAGAGCTTGTGTGACTTGCCAAACGGCACACAGCGAGTCAGCACAGGAGTAGGGCTGGAATCTTTCAAAAGGCTCTGGGAATGTTATGTAGCCACAGGGCGGGGTCAGAGGCGGCGGGCCAGCATTTGCCAAACTGAGCGTGCGGTGGCCTTTGTCTCCCAAAGCCTATTTCCCCTTCTTCCCGTCTCCCTGGGCGCCTGAGGACCCCCAGCATGGCTCCCACCGGTTTTAACAGTTTTAATGAGATGTAGTTCACCTACTACACGATTCACCCATTTCAAGTATAAATCCAGTGGGTTTGGGTCCGTGATTAATTTTTTTTAACTGTGATAAAAGACGTATAACATAAAGTTTGCATTTTAAACATTTTTAAGTGGACAACTCAGTAGCATTAAGTACACTCATAATGGCCCAAGGTAGTGCAACTGTCACCAGTGTATCCAAAACTTTGTCGTCACCGCAAGCAGAAACTCTGTCCCCACTGAACACTAACTCCTCATTCCCTCGTCCCCCCACCCCTGGGGACCTCTGCTCTGCTCTCTGTCTCTACGAACGTGCCCATTGTAGACGTTTCCTAGAAGCAGAACCCCACAGGGTTGGTCCTTTTGTGTCTGGCTTCTTGGGCGTGACGTTCTCAAGGTTTGTCCCCATGGAAGTGTGTGGCAGGACTTAGCTCCTTTTCAAGGCTGTATAATATTCCGCTGTGTGGATGGACCACCTTGGGTTTACACATTCATCTGTGATGGACGTTGGGGCTGTTCCTGCCCTTCGGCTGCCGTGAATCACACTGCTGTGGCCATGGGTGGACACGTGTCTGTTCGAGTCCCACTTGACAGTCCCTCTGAGAATAGACCTAGGAGGGGACCTGCGGGGTCATATGGCAACTCTATGTTTAGCCTTTTGAGGAACCGCCAAACTTCTGCCCCTGGGTGGGAGCCCCGCCTGTGAAGATGGAGGGATGGGCCTGAGCCTGTCACCTCGCAGCTGGGCCCTTGCAGGAGACTCGATGCCACCGCCCGCCTCTGCCTCAGCTCCTTTCCCCTGGGGACCCCATCTCTAAACTCTCAGAACCCATGCATGGCTCCCGTCGCCCTCTGGATAAAATTGTCAGGCATGGCGCCCTCCGTGGAGCCCTCCATGATTCCAAGCTGGGTGGGGGGCCCCCTGAGGTCCCACCCCTGCCTCCACCCAGCCAGCACAGCACTTATCTCGTGTGCTGGGCTTTTTACTGACTCATCTGTCCCCTTGTCGGGAGAGAGGTCCTCCAGGTTAGAGACTGTCAAATTTATGTTGCCTCGTGATCCTGAAGATGGGAAGTGCTCAATGAATAAGTGTATTTTGTAGATGAAGAAACTGGGCTCAGAGAAGGAAATTAACCTGCCTGAGGACACAGAGCTGGGAAGCGAGAGCGACCTGAAACAGGTCTGTCTAACTCAAGAAGATAGTGGGTGTCAAGTGCCTGGCACCTAATTGGCGTTTAAAATATATTAAGTGCCAGTGTCCTTCCCGCCCCTTATCCAGGCCCAGTCCTACCTCTAACTCGCTGTGTGACCTCGAGCAAGGCTGTTGCCCTCTCTGGGCCTCAGTTTCCCATCTGGGATCTGGAGGCTAGAATTCCAGGCTTCTCTGACCACCCCCAACCCCCACTCGCAGCAGATTCCTAGCAGCTCAGCTGGACCCCTCCGCCGGCCCCTCCTGCCCGCAGGTAATTAGAGGAACGCAGTGGGGGTCGAGGGCAGGGGGAAGCCCCAGCAGGCGGCTCCTTCCTCTGAAAGGAGCCCTCCGTGCTGCCTGCCCAGCCCCTGCTGCGGGAACAAAAGGCCTTGTGGCCGTTCAAAGGCGGGCGCCGGGCGGGAGGCCAGCGTGGGCGGCCACCGAGATGGCCACGGGGCTCGTGGCGCGGATGGCCGGCGACTGGAAGCTGTCCCCATCCATCAGTCAGCGGTGACAGCTCCCGGGGCCCTGCGGCCCCCTGCAGCCCAGCCAGCTGACCATCCCGGCTGCAGCGGGGCCCCTCCCCCGCCTGGTGGCTTCAGCCCGATGACCTGAATCATGGAGGCTCCTTGAGCGTCCAGCCACAGCGACAGACACGTCTCTGATCTGTGCCTCTGCCGCCAGGCTCTCCCTTGTCAGCCGTGTCCCTGGCCGCCGGCCCCCAGTGTGGAGAGAGAGGTGACACCGGTCACTCTCGTGCTGCTGGGGCAGTGTGGCCAGGGGTCTGAGAGCCCAGGATGTGACAGGAGCTTGGCCTCACTTGCTGCCAACTCTCTGTGTGACCCTGGGCAAGTCTTGGTCCTGCTCTGGGCCTCAGTTTCCCCTTTTGTGGAAGGAAGGTGGCATCTCTGAGCTCTGATGTGTGAATCCGATGTGTGTGATGCTCAAGTGTCCTGGGAGACAATGAAGGCAGCAGTGACGTTAGGCGGGCAGAACTGCCTTCACATCCCGCCCCTGCTTGCCCTCGCTGGGTGACCCCGGGAAAATGACTTACCGCCCCTGAGCCGTAGCCTCCTTGCCTGTGAGAATGAAGACCATCCCCCACCTCAGGAGAGAAGCGTGAAGATGAAACGGGATCATCTCCATAAAGCACTCAGCCCAGGGCCTGGCACGGAGGCAGCGCTGTGTCGAAGCATTACTTATTGATCACCTACTGTGTGTGCTGGGCACTAAGGATGTAGAGAGAAATGAGATCAAGGACCTGCCTGATGGAAGTCACGCACAGAAGCCATCGCCCAGTGACCGCTTCATTACGCGTGGCGGGAATGCCGGGAAGGAAAGAGACAAGGATCCCGGAAGGGTCCTGAGAGGCAGCATGGGACATGAGACTGGAAGGGCATTCTGGACAGAGGGAACAGCTGGTGCAAATGCTCAGAGTGAGGACCAAGCTGGGGGTGTTTGAGCGATATGACGGAGGCCACTCTGGCTGGAGGGGAGTGATGGAGGGAGGGGGACATGGCAGTGCAGGGCAGTGGTTAAGCTCAGAGGGTCTGGGTTTGCAATTGGCTGGGTGGCCTTGAGAAAGTTCCTGAGCCTCTCTGGTCTCCACACCTGTATCTGTTCCGTGAGATCAGCGCTGGGCTCCGCCTCACAAAGTGTGAGGACAAAAAGGAGGTGGCGGGCTTTGATGTGCTTGGAACAGCCCTGGATGAAGTAAGCGCTCGGTACCCGGAGCTCTTTTTTATGGTCTTCGTTCTCGTCATCGTGGGGCACGGTGAGCACTTCGACAGATATTATTGGTTTTCTGTCGCCAGGTCCCTTTCTTTTCGGAAATACTGGAGATCAGGGGTGGTGACTGTTACAAGAAAGTTCCTACAGCTGGGGTGGTAAGAGAAAAAAAAATTGGAAACAACCTAAATGTCCATCCCTGGGAGGATGACTCCAATGAGTAGTGACATATTCACACTGCAGAGCGGTCTGTCGCGGTGACAGCGTGTCAACTGGAGCGTCACGTATCAACAAGGATCATTCTCAAACGCGGATGTGGAGCCAAGAAAGCGAGCACGGAATACACATATGGGATGCTTGCATTTATAGAAAGTTTTAAAACATGGCAGGCCACACCACGCACCATTTGCGGACTCACACGGGGGTGGCAAGGACCGGCCGTGGGAGTGACACGAAGCAATCCAGGAGCTCGACCCGGCACCCCAACGCTCCTTTTCAGCCTTCTCTGCGTTATTTCTCTCACGATTGGGCATATTACACGTCTTAACTGCTTTGTTTATCGTTGGTCCTCCTTCTGCTGGAATGTCAGCTCCATGAGGCCAGGGATCTTTGCCTGATCTGGGCTGTGCTGCATCCCCCAGTGCCTGGAACCGTGCCTGGACCATACTGGGCCTCAATAAATACGTATTGAATGGAGGGAAGGCAGGAGAGAGAGAGAGGGGAAGGAAAGGAAGCATGAGGGGACGAATTAGCATTTCAGAGAGAAACACGATGAAACACCGCAGAGCCCCAGATGAAACCAGAGGGAGGGCCTGAGAGGAGGGAGGCAGGCCCCCCATCACCTCTGCCCCCCCAGGAACCCAACCCCCTCCCTGGAGCTGGAGCAAGGGCAGCCCTCACTCCCCGTGGGCTGGGGAAGAAGACAGGAGGTGGGGTCCCTGAGGGCCGCGGCAGTCACCTGTCTAGTGCAAGAGATTTTTCATCTCTGAGTCAGGCAGCCCGAGAGGCACCCATGCGGGGAGCCTGGGCCCAGAGCGGTGGTGTGCTTTGCTCCTTGACACTCCGCACCACACGCTTGCCTGATGGTCTGAGGTCGAGGTCCCCCACCCTGCTTGCTTACGCCGCCAAGCAGACACCCTTGGCCCCAGGCCCGGGTCCTGTGGATTCCACCCCGTAATAGTTTCCAGGTGTGTCTGCTCCTCTCTCTCCCAGCTGCCGTCTCTCCTGGACACGGCCACAGCCGCCTTGCTCATCTCCTCACGGCCATGCTGACCCCTCCAGACCCCTCCCCACAGCCCCCCTGGCCCTCTCCTGGCCCTGCCCCCTGCTCCCCCACGTCATCCCTCACTGCCCCCCACTCACCCTGCTCCCTCCCTCTCCCCACTCCCCGCCTTTGCCCACGCTGTTCCCTCCATTCCTCCTTCCCTCCCCCAACTCCTTCCCCACTCCCAGCCACCAACCCTGGACGGCTCCTCCTCAGGCTTCAAAAACTCAGCTTATATGCCACCCCCCACCACCACCACCACCAGGAAGTCTTCCTGGACTTCCCAGGCTGGGCCGCCCTCTTTGGGGCTCTCAAAGCCTGTTGCTGGTGAACTGTGACCTGCAGGAGGGCAGGAACCACGTTCTGTTCAGTACTGTATCCCCAGTGCTCGCCCAGGGCGGGCCCTGGTTAAATACACATTGAATGAATGAATGAATGAATGAATGAATGAATGAACCACACCTGTCACTCCTGGATGAGTCCCAGCATCCTTTGGAAGGTCTCGACATGGATGGTGAAAGCCATCTGAACTCGCCTCCCCGGGGTCTGCCTGGCCCACAGCCCCTTCTTGCGAGGAATAAAGATGCAGGAGTTTATCGCCCTTGCGGAGCCCTCGTCCAACCCCGTGTAATCCCCCGCCAGGTGGGAAAGCACGAGAGATCTGCTAACAGGCATCAGAATTCCCCCCGGCCCGATTTTCCTGCAGGAAACGGTGAGCCCCTAAATCTCCAGGGGCGTGAAATACCGCGGGGGGCACACCCTGCAGCCAGGAGGGATCAGCAGCAAGGGAATCATGGCCCATAAATTGCCCCAGAGCCGCTGCCCTGAGGGCTCAGCCCACAGGAGGCATCCTGAGCACTCCCACCAGGGCAGGGTGAGCAGGAGGAGAAGGTGTGGGGGTGTGGGGGTCCGGGAGGGGCTGGGCCTGGGGACCCTCCCCCAGAAGCCTGGAGCAGCTGTGCAGAGGGGCCTGGAGAGGAGGGAAGGAGGGGCCCAACCCCGCTCAGCCTCCAGCCCACCTGAAGTTTTAACCCCTACAACAGCCCCGGGAGGAAGATGCGTTCCTCATGCCCTTGTTTCCAGACGGGGAAACTGAGGCTCAGAGAGGTTGGATGACATGCTCAATGTCACACAGCTAATTAGGGGCTCGGAGAGGCAGGCTGAGGCCAGGCCCGAGGATTTCCCTGGTACATGGAGGGGATGTCTAAACAGCATCTCTTTCTTTTCCATCCTTTTTATGTCCTTACAACTGCCCCTCCTTGGCAGCTCCATCACCTGCCGAGTCCCCTTCACGACAAAGGGGGGCAGACCTCCCGACGTTTCAGAGGAGAGGCAAGAAGCAGCATCAAGTCAGGTCCCCTGTTACAGTGTCGTATTTATTTTCGAAGACATCTTCTCTTGGTGGCCACTGATAGTCATTTCTCAATATTTCCAGTAATATAAAGCTTCCTTTTAAAACTAGAGTTGTGTGTTTAAGGTGAGTCAACTTAAAGAAAAATATTAAGTCAATAACGTAGGTGGTACTGGGTTATGCCAAAAACCCCACAGCCCTTACCCCCGAACCCGCCACATCAGCTGGTCACATGCGGCCGTTTCCGCCTCCCGGGGGTCAAGCCCAGAGGGCAGGGAGCTTTCCCTGCTTAGTGCACAGATTTGTCCCCAGTGGCCTAGACTAGTGCTTGGCACACAGTGAATATTTCTTAAATGAAGGTGGTGGCAATGTAGGAATGGGGTATTGAACACTCGTGCAGCCAGGCCCAGCAGTCCGTTCTCTGCGCTTCTAAAATCCCGCCATCGCGATGTTCTGTTGTTGTCCGAGATTCAACGAACCCTGAGTCTGGAGTTCTGGGGAGCTTAGACCCCAGGAGTGTCAACTCTGTGGTTCTCTGACCCCGTTGTTCTCTGTCCCCAAGGCCCCCTGCGACTCCGAGGTGAGATGCCATTAGATTCTGAGGATGAGGCTGTTACTGTGTGATTCTGTGAGGCAGCCAGGACCAAGACGAGCAGAAGCAGGTCCTCTGGCTGATGCTGAGAGAGTGAGAGGAATGGAGAGAGAAAGAGAGTGAAAGTTGGGAAGAGAGAGAGAGAAAGGAGGAGGAGAAAGTGGGGGAGAAGGAAGCGGAAGGAGAAGAGAGACAGAGAGAAAGAGGAAGAGGAAAAAGGAGAGAGACAGAGAAAGACAGAGTGGAAGTTGGGAAGACAGAGAGAAGAGAATTGAAGGGAAGAGGAAAGAAAGAGAAGAAAGAAGGGAGTGAGGGGGAGAGAGAGAGAGAGAGTTGGAGAGGGATCCAGAGAAAGAGAAAGGGCCCCACCTCCACCCACAGCCTGGCCCCTCCCCTCCCTGTGCTTCACCAGGGCCAGCGGAAGGCTGCCCTTGTGCCCACCTGCTCCAAACGACCTGTGGGTCACGGGGGCAGCAGCTCCTCCCTCTCCTTCCGCAGGCGCAGTGTGACATGACGGAGCCTCTAGCAATGAGCTTGCTGAGGGAAGAGAAGATGCAAGTTCTGCAGGTGCACGGGCGGGGGAAACGGGTATATGCCTGTCCTCCAAATCCAGGTGCTGCTGCCAGCACTGCTGAGAGAAGTGTTGGCCGAGCCCTTCCCCTGTGCCAGGCAGGCCTTTGGAACAGTGCACACACTATCTTGTGTGGTCCTCGTAGCAGCCCCATAAGGTGGGTATGTTTGTCCCATTCTAAAGAGAAGAGGACAGAGGTACAGCAAGATTATCTGCCTTGGCCGGGTCAAGTAAAAAGAGTTTGATAAAGATTGGATGAATGAGTGTGTGGATGGGTGGGTGGATGGTTGGATGGGTGGATGGGTGGGTGGATGGATGGGTGGATGGCTGGATGAATGGGTGGGTAGGTGGATGAATGGGTGGGTAGGTGGATGGATGGATGGATGGATTGGTGACTGGATGGGTGGATGGATGGATGGATGGGTAGGTGGATGGGTGGGTGGGTGGGAGGGTGGTTGGATGGGTGGATGGGTGGGTGGGTGGGTGGATGGATGGGTGGGTGGGTGCATGGGTGGATGGATGGGTGGGTGGGTGGGTGGATGGGTAGGTGGATGGATGGATGGGTGACTGGATGGGTGACTGGATGGATGGGTGGATGGATGGATGGGTGGATGGGTGGGTGGGTGGGTGGATGGGTGGATGGATGGGTGGGTGGGTGGATGGATGGATGGGTGGGTGGGTGGGTGGGTGGATGGATGGGTGGGTGGATGGGTGGATGGGTGGATGGGTGGATGGGTGGATGGGTGGGTGGGTGGATGGATGGGTGGGTGGATGGGTGGGTGGGTGGATGGGTGGGTGGATGGGTGGGTGGGTGGATGGATGGATGGATGGGTGGGTGGGTGGGTGGATGGGTGGATGGATGGGTGGGTGGGTGGGTGGGTGGGTGGATGGATGGATGGGTGGGTGGGTGGGTGGATGGGTGGATGGATGGGTGGGTGGGTGGGTGGGTGGGTGGATGGGTGGATGGATGGGTGGGTGGGTGGATGGATGGGTGGGTGGGTGGGTGGGTGGATGGGTGGATGGATGGGTGGGTGGGTGGATGGATGGATGGATGGGTGGGTGGGTGGGTGGGTGGATGGGTGGATGGATGGGTGGGTAGGTGGATGGGTGAATGGATGGATGGGTGAGTGGATGGATAGGTGTGTGGATGGGTGGGTTGGTGTGTAGATGGGTGGGTGGGTGGATGGAAGAGAATGAGGAAGGGAGGATAGCTGAATGGATGACTACAGGGCAAACAGCCCATCATAGTAAAGGGTACCTCTCTCCTCCTTTCTAATCATTCCAATCATCCCCTAACTTCTTCCTCCCAATTCTGTCCCAGATGTGTCGCTATAACCTAATATCAAGATATTGAGTACAGAAAGAACCATAAGGAGATAAGAACAGAGTCTCAAACACTGTGAAACCCCCCAGACAAGAAGACAGCAGCCCCGAGAACATGCAGAAGAGTGAACAGCTTAAGCAAACGCTTGAAGTGGGACCTGGGTTGACCTTGGCTCGTTTAAGGAGCAGAACTGAGAGCCGTGTGAGGGTGGAGAAGAGAGGGCATTACAGGCACAGGTCGCATTTGATTTTAAAAGGCACAGGTTTCGAGCGGCTGACTGACATGGCCACTTAGACTTTGCCAGGACGGCTGATGCTCCTGGTGGAGAAGAAGGTGGAGGGAGTGAGCAAGGTGGGAGATGGCGATGAGGGGGGCAGAGGGTGGATTTGGATACATCTGGAGGTAGAATGGTCGGGTCTTAGAGATGGGCGGTAGGCGACGAGTGAGCCAATGGGAGAAAGCAAGAGGAGACCCCCAGGTTTCTGGATGTGGATGTTGAGATCATGGTGGGAACATCAGTTTAGCTGGGGAAGACTGGCTGAGACTTTGGTGGGGAGGTCAAGGGTTCTCCTGTTGATTTATTTATGCAAAAATATTTATGGGTCCTGCTATTGTGTGGCACTGTGCTGGACTCACAAAGAATGTACCGACCCCCCCAGCTCCTGGTCACCCGGCACAGCATGTACCCAACCGGGTTACCCACCGGCTCACCAAATCCCCTGGGAGTGACAGGACCAGGTGTTCGGGCGTGTCAGGTTCCCCCCGCTCCTCCCCCTGAGACGAGCTGGCCGGATGACCAGGCCTCCCAGGGAGCGCGCGGCCTCCTCGAGTGACCGTGTGCCCCTGGGTGCTAATCTCTCGCCCTCCTCCTCCTGGACAGGCACACCAGGACTGCAGTGGCCCGTGTCACCCCCAGGGTCCGTGCCCTCCCAGAGGAGAGAAGAGCTACCAGCTGGCCCTCGCCGGCTGTGTGACCTTGGGTGGGCCAGAATCCAGAAATTGTCAGCCCTGGAAGGTGTCATCCATTTGACTACCACTTGCACGGCACCTTCTACATGCCAGGCTCTGAGGGAACACCCCTCAGGGACCCCCACCAACACCCTCGCCAGCCACAGATTAATCAACCAAAATTTCTAGAGCAAAGGCTTCTGGGAAACTCAGAAGACGTAGTCAGTCACAGATCACAGACACCATCCCGTGCAGTCCATCTTCACACCAGCCTCGGGGACAACCAGGGAGGAACTGAAGCCCACTGGATAGCTGGGGAAATTGAGGTCCACGGGGCCGAAGGGGCTTGCCCAGGTTGCAGAGCGACTCTGAGGTGGCCCAGATCTCAAACCTGTGTCTTAAGACTTCTAGCCAAGGGCTCCTGTCTGGGCAGCAGCTTCATCTACTCGGAAGAGAGGCAAGTGGCCAGGTGGCCCAAGGCTCTGGGACAGAGAGGAATGATTAAGAAATGGGAGGGGTTTCAGGCAGGGGTCTACAGGAATTTGAGGGTCTCCTGCCCCCTGGGGTCCCCTTCCTGGTCATTCCAACTCTGTCCCTTCCTAAAAGGTTCTGAGAGGTCCCCGGATCCCACACAGGAGCCAGGTTTGGAAAGATGAATCAGCCAGGGTTACACAAGGCTTTGCACGCTGCTAAATTTAAAGCTGCAACGTGATCCTCGGGCCAGCGTCAAAACACTTAGGGAAGGCCTGGGGCCAAGCAGAGAGCTTCGGTCATCTCCCCAGGCCCTCCGAGCAAGCAGAGGGAGGCAGTTCCAGGGGGGCCCAGAGAGAGGCTCCCGAAGCCAGCCTTGCAGATAGCGGGCGAGTTACCAGCCCGCCAGCCGAGGGCTTTGCCAGCCTGTGCTGGTCACCTGAGCCACTCTCTGGTTCCTGCCTAGGGGACATTGTTCCTGATTCCAAGGTGGAAGAAAAGAGAGAGAAGACCCTGTTTAGAGGCCTTTGAGGCAAATGCTAATACTTCCTGAAGAAGGAGCAAGTTGTATTTCCCTACAAACCCTTCCACACAAATTAAGGTATGAATCAAGGTAACGAGCACTGGTATGAAGAGTTCAGAGCAAGCACGAATCCGTACCTCACCAGAGGCTCTCGTCTCCTGGGTTTGACCTACTCATCACGAACGCACATTTCACATGCAATGCACGCGGGTATGTGGAACACGGGCGTGCCCAGGTGTGCTGCATGTGTGTGTACAGACACTCACCCACATGGGCAAGTGCAAATATGCACATGTGATGAGTGCAACATACGTGCCCCCTCTCATAAGGTTCTGAACCTGACCTGCTGCACCCACTCACACACACATACACACACACACACACATACACACTCCGTCATCATCACAGCTGGCTCTTATAGAGAGCTTCCATGGGCCAATATCATCCTCCATAGTCATGGATGTGTTACTCATTCGATTCCCACAGCAAGGCTAAGGACTATTCTCACCCCATTTGACAGATGAGGCATCTGAGGCTAAGTGGCTTGCCTGAAGCCACACATCTGGCAACTGACACAGTCGGGATTTGAACCCACACAAGCTGGCAGCAGAATCCATGTTCTTAAACACTGTGGAGACACAAGGGCCCTTGCACCTACAGGAATACACACATATTCGCACTGGAGCATGTTTGTCCTGCTTGTGGGATGGACACACACACACACACAATGCAACCAAATGTGTGAGAACAAGAGGGAGAAAGACCCTAGTGTGTGTGGACCACAGGGCCTTTGCACTGCATTCACTCATCTAGGAACCTGGGAGAGGAAAGAAATTTGGGGGTGGGGGCAGATGGCTTTAGAGGCAGGGTCGGGATCAGGGGTTGGAGGGATCACAAGGTGAGAGACAAAGTGCAGGAACAAACACTTGTGTCCTTCGCCTACCCACAAGGCACTCCAACTCCTTACCCACCAAGCCCCAGGCCGGCCCTGCCCAAATGAGGGTCCCCTGGGCAAGGCCCACCTCGCTGAGATAGGGCAGCCTCCAGCCCCCGCCCTTGGCACCGCCAGAGTGCCACCCCCTCCCAGCAATGCACTGCAGGGGAGTCCAGGGGCTGCTCTCTGGGCCAGGGTGTGGCTCAAGGGGAGGGGGATGGGAAGGGGCGCAGGCAAAGTCCTCTAGGAGGTGAGAGCTTTGCCTGCGGAAAGCACAGGCCGACGCCTCTGTGGGGACCGCTGTGTCCTCATCTGTAAGATGGGGGTGGTAGTAAACCTGGCCCGCTGCGTGGTTAGGAGGACAAAATGAGAAAACCCAGGGCCAGGGCTTGGCCAGGGCTGGGCCCTCTCCTGCAGACCCTATTAAGATTCGTGCCATCAGCATCATCGTCATCATCATCATTGTCGTCACTATATATATTGGCTTCTGTTGCTGGTCACTAAACAGTGGAAGGAGAGGAGAATTAAAGGGAACCAGCCCTTGGAGATCTTACCATCTGGGGGAAACTGAGGCACAGAGAGAGGAAGAGCCAGGTGGACAACCGCCGACCCCATGGACACAGGTGTGCCGGGAGCGCCACCTTCTCCTACATGGCCAGGGGTCTGCAGCAGGACTAAGCATAAGAGCGGCAGCTGGGGGCTGCTACGTGCTGGGTGACGTCCATACGCTGGGGTGGCACTGCCACTCCCAGATGGGGAAACAGAGGCACAGCCTTCCCAGTCACCTGCCCGGGAGGCCAGAGCCAAGTAAATGACGAGGCCGGGACTCAAGCCAGTTCTGGCGACTCCAAGCTCTCCTTCTCCAGCCAGCCCCGGGGCCCTGTCCCTCTGTCGCCTGCCTCCCCCAGGGTCCAACTCCAGACAGTGGCATTTTCTTCCTCTTGCCCAGATGGTGCCTGTCTCTTTGTCTTGAGGGTTTTCCCCCTTCCTTTTTCTTTCTTCTCGCTTTCTTTCTTTCTTCCCCAATTCGAAGGATGAAGGAGCAACTCCCTGGATGGCATGTGAAAACAAAAGGAGCTGCTGTCAGCCAGCCTGTGGCAGCCACGCCACCCAGAGCTGGGGGATATGGAAATGAGCTGGTGGGGATGCAAATGAGGCTCCTGGGTGATTTGCATGGAGCCGGCCGGGGCGGGGCTGAGGTGGAGCAGGTGGGAGAGGCTGCTGGGAATTCTCCGCAAGCCCCCCTTGGGGGCCCTTCTCCCAGGTACGTGGCTTCTCCAGGCCAGCCTCCCCTGGGAAGACCTCCCTGAATGCTCTGGCCTCTGCTGTCTGCACAGCTGTTGGGGTGTAATCATTGCTATTTATGTAAATAAAAGTAATTTTCTATTTGTTACCTCATGGGGCAAACACGCGGCTGGTTGGATTTTTTATCAAATTTGAAGGGTAAGTTTGGTCTGACTTAACAAGGTTCTCCTGTGTGGCAACTGAGTAAGAGAAACTACTATAGGAAGTGCCTTGGACAGGAAATGTACAGAGGCGTCCTCTCAGCCCTGGGCTGAGCCCCAAGGGCAGGCTCTGAGGACTGTGGGTAATGCCGTGGTGCAGGGTGCAGGCTGAGGACGCCAGGCGGCAAAGACTCTCCAACAGTGCCAGGGTGGGAAGGATGAGGGGGCAGAGAAGGAAGGATGGGGCAGAAGGATGGGTAGATGAGTGGAAGGAGAGAAGGAAAGAAAAGAGGAAGGGATGGAGGGAGGAAGGATGATGTATGGATGATAGATGGATGATGGATGGATGGATGGATGGATGAATGATGGACAGATGGGTGGATGAATGAGTAGATGGATGGATGGATGGATGGATGGACGGATATATGGATGGATGATGGGTATATGGATGGAAGGATAGATGGACAGATGGATGATGGATGGATGGATACATGGATGGATGATGGGTGGATGGATGGAAGGATGGACAGATAGATGGATGATGGATGGATGGATGAATGAATGAGTAGATGGATGGATGGATAGATGGATGACGGGTGGATGGATGGATGAATGAGTGGACGGATGGATGGACGGGTGCATGGAAGGATGAAACGATGGAAGGATGGATAGGTGGAAGGAAAGACGGAAGGAGAAAGGGAATCAAGGAAAGAAGGAAGGGCAAAGGGGAATGAAAGGCGTACTGGTCAGCTCAGGTTGCCATGCCAAAATGCCCTAGACTGGGTGGCTTAAGCAACATAAATTTACTTTGTCACAGTTCTGGAAGCTGGAAATTAAGATCAAGGTTCAGGCTGATTCAGTTTCTGGTGAGGCTTCTCTTCCTGACACACGACGTCTTTCCTCTGTGTGTACATGGGAGAGAGAGCCAGCTCTCTGGTGTCTCTTCTTATGAGGACACCAATCCTATTGGATCAGGGCCCCACTATTTTGACCTCTTAACTTTAATGGCTTCCTTAGAGGCGCCCTCTCCAAATGCAGCCACACTTGGGGTTAGGGCTCCAATGTATGAATTTGGAGGACACACACATTGAGTCCACAGGTAGGTGGCTGGATGGCTGGGTGGGTGGGGAAGCCTCACATCCTTTCCTGCTCCTCCATTCCTTCAACAAGGCTTTCTGAAGCCTCTGCACTGAGGCCGGGGCCAGACCAGGTCGGGTGCTCCCAGCCACCCAAATTTCTCTTCCTCTTGTCATACTCTCCTTACCTCTGAGGAAATCAGTAGAAAGTCTAGAAATTTTATTAGCCCACTGCCTAATTTAGCCCACCATCGTAATTCCATGATTATGTCACAGCTATCAGCCAACACCAAGTCTGGCCATCATCACTGGCATTCATTACCAAATATGGCAGCCATCACCAACAGCCATTATCCAACATGGCCACCACCCCTGGGAGAAGAGTCATTTCATTTTAATTCTCCACATTCCAGTGAGGGCCAGAGGGTCCCTGTGGGAGGCTTGGAGGGCCCTGGAACAGCTCCCTCCCCCACAGCTTCTTGTTTCACCTATGAACGCAAGCTCACCCCACCAGCACCCTAGGCGGGGGGTCCATTTATATCCTGGTTGCCACATTGCCAGGCCTTGGTGCCCCATTTGAAAGTCAACTTTCCCCAACTTTCTGCAAGGTGAGCCAACCATGAAGACAGGGGAGCACTGGACAAGGAGTCAGGCACTGCAAGATACAGTTCCAGCTCGGCGGCTGGGCTGCAGGTGACCCCCATTCAGGGCTCAAATGCCCACAACGTGCAGCGCAGCCTGGGCACCTTGGCCGGCTCTGCGGCTCCGTGTCATCATTGACAAGGGGCTGCAGATCTTTTAAAATCAACCAAGCCAACATCCGACATGCTCTAAATACTGCCCCGGAGGGGTTAGGACCCCCAGGCTGAGCAGGGCCTCTGCTCTGACTCGGAGATTCCAATATTTATTCTAAGAACACAAGAACCTGGTACCTAAGCTTCCATCCTCTCTGCTAAATTCTTCTTTCATCCAAAACAATTTCTCTGGAGTTGGAGCAGAGCTAGAAGCAGTTTCTGGCAAACCCTCTGGGGTCTTGGCTGCACCAGCCCTCCCCAGCCTCCAGCGGCCAAGGTGCACCCTCCCCCTGCTGCGATGGCCAAGGCGGGTGGTGAGGCACAGGGAAGCGAGGAAACAGTTGACAGCCCTTTTGTCAGGCCTGCGGTGGGCAGAGAAAGGAGGACCAGTGACAGACAACCCTCTGCTGCCTCAGGCCGGGGGAGGGGAGGGCCAGGATGGGGCTGGAGAGAGGCCTGCCCTGCCCTTCTGTGTTTCTGCCCCTCGAAGTTGGGTCCCACCAGGATCCCCACCCTGAGAAACCCAAGAGGCTGCTCAGCAACAATTCTGAGGGCGATGGGGAGAGGGGGCATCCCTGGGTCAGCAGGAGACGAAATCGATGATACTATCACTGTTACTATTATATTACTATCTAATAACGACTGGGGGGTCACAAGGCTCACTTTGGATTCAGACATCTCTGGTTCAAACACAGTCCTGCCGCTTAATGACCTCGAGGGTCACTTTGCCTTTGTGAACCTCAGTGTTCTCATCTGTGAAATGGGCACATGGATTATTCCCAGGGCTGAGACGTGCTGAGCAATTGCCAGGGGCCCAGCAACAGCCTGGAGAACGCTGCCTCGTCTGCCCTAGAGAACAACCCCAGCAGGTGGGTTCTCATTCGGTTATCCCCACCTCAGGAGGAGGGGTCTGAGGGATGAGGAAAAAGTCACGTGCCCAGGACCACACAGAGCAAAGCTGCGATTCTAGCCTGACTCTGAGGCCCAGCTTGTTACCAGCACATCCCCACCCACCCAGCAAGCACTGCCTGGGGTCCCAAGGGAGACCAGGCAGCACAGGCCTTGGAGACAGAGATTCAGGAGTCCCAGAACTGGGCTCTGCTGGGCAGCTTTGAGCAGGTTCCTTGACGTCTCTGGGCCTCTTCGGCCTTACCTGTGAAATGGAGGAAGGGGTTGTGCCCGGCGGGTTGGGTGTGAGAGTCAGACAGTCCACGTGGAAGAGCCCAGCTCACGCCAGCAAAGGGCAGTTCCTTCAGCCTCACATCTATGCCCGCAGGCCCGCCTCTCTCCAGCAACCGCCCCACCTGCACTGCCTGGGCCACACAATCAGCCCACAGCCAAAGCCGCTGCCCAAACCACCAAGCCACATACCACGAGCAGCATGCACCACGCGCTTAGCAAGAGCTCACGATGCACAAAGGCCTCTCTGGGCGTGAACTGGGGACAGCCCCAGGACAACTTGTCCCCCCACCTTACAGACGGGAGGGTGGAACCCCAGAGAAACCGACAGGACTCCCCACCCAGCTAGAGAGGAGCAGGCCCAGAATGTGACCCAGGTCTGCCACCCACACGTGCCACCGGGCCTCTGTAACTGACGGCCACTGGCATTTAAGTGACCCCCAGGGGCCATGTGCCATTTACCGGCTTGAGGCAGAGGAAGGTGAGAAGTGGCTCATGAGATTGTTCCACGGAGAGCCCATCTTACAGATTGAGGCCTCAGGGTGCTCCAAGATGTTCATTAGGCTCCTTTTCCATGTCAGGCCCAGAGGATCCCTGAGGCTGAAACACAGGAGGATCCCTATGTTCAAGGTCACGCGGGCAGTGTGTGGGCAGCCCAGGCTGCCTTCCCCACCAGCCAGGAAGAGCTCGGTTTGCGGGCGGCCAGAATCGGCCGCTCCACACTCCATCCACTCCCCGCCGATCGTGTTGACGGTCACCTTCTCTCCTTTGTCGCTGCCTCCGCCCCACATCCTTGCCATCAATCCCCTGACAGCCGGGATGGCCGGGCCGTCTCCTCGCTCGGGACGTGCCCCGTGGAGACACTCACACTCCGGGTGTGCTTGCTGCCCAGCCACCTCCACCGAGCCCTTCCAGTGGATTTCCCGGTGATTTAAGGTCAATAAAGGAAGTTTGCAGGCCCCCATTTCGACGCCAGCAGTCCCGAGCATCTGGAAGGCGAAAAAAACATCCCCTCGCTAAACGGTGACGTCTTGTCGAATGGGACCCTGTGACTTACAGTTCTCTCCTCTTCGCTGCACTTGAATATTAACCGTTGTATTAATAGCTCACTCTTAATTATCCATGAGTAATGTACTACGGCTTGGAAATTAATGAAGGGAAGGACCCAAACGAGAATATTTCCCACTCCTCTGGGTGCCACGGGGCTGATGGGAGAGGGAGATTTGCATATGATTTGCATGAGACACTGTGGGTTTGGGGCCCTGGCTGGGAGGGTGGGAGAAAGACATGTGGGCTCGAATGTGGGGGCTTGCTGTGGACCCAGCCACTTTCCAGCACTTTCCAAAGACAGAACTCACTTCTCTCGCTCCTCCCTGCCAGCTTTTGCCCATCCTGATGCCCCTGCCAGGAAGGCCTCTCGAGCTACCTCTATAAGTAAGATAAAAATTATCATGATAGCTGCCATGTAAGGACAATTTAACACTCAAACACATGTACAAATGTGTTTACATACCTAACACACACATACAGATACCACTGTTGGTGCATATATATTCATGCACGCACACACACATTTACAATTTTTAAAAGCATATATTTCAGAAAACAAGTCTGGCAAGTCTTCAAATAATTAAACCTTGAGTTACCATCTGACCCAGTAATTCCTCTACCAGGGGGGTACACGCAGGAAAAATGAATACACATGGACATACGAAATGTACACGGATGTCAGCAGCATTATTCGTAATAGTCAAAAGATGGGAACAACCCAAATGTGCATCAACCAGTCAACAGTGAACAGAATGTGGTACGTCCATACAGTGGAATATTATTCAGTCGTGAAAAGGAATGGAGCACTGACATGTGCTACAACTCGGATGAAACTCAGAAACGTTACTCCTGATGAAAGAAGCTGGACACAGAAGGCCACATGTTGCATGGTTTCTTTTATACAAAATGTCCAGAACAGGCAGGTCTGTAGAGACAGAGGGTAGACTCATGGTTGCCTAGGGCTGGGAGGAGGAAGGAATTGGGGGATGAGCGCTAAGGGCACAGGGTTTCTCTTTGAGGTGATGGAAGTGTTCCAAAATTTATTGTGGCGATGGTTGCACAATTCTTGAATATACTAAAAACCACTGAATCTACCCTTCAAACGGGTGAATTGTATGGTACGTGAATTATATCTCAATAAAGTTAAAAAAAATCCATGTATTTACACACTGTCCCTTCTAGGACTTGGCATATGCTGCTCCCACTGGTGAGAACACCCTTCCCCATCTCCCTTCCTCTAACCAGTGGTAGGCATCCCCCTGGGTGCTCAGCAGCAGAACCCCGGGTGGGGCACCTGGGGTTTGCAGACACCTGTCCTATAGGCCAGCTGCACCCCACGAGCTCTGTGATCCTGGGCGGGTGACGTCATGGCCATGTCTGTTGCGTCCACACAGGTGGGGAAGGGGTGAGCTGGTGGGGCTGAGAGGAAGGCACTCGGTCCGGGCTCTGGCCTCAACATGACACCGAGGTCATAGGGAGGGTCACAGGGTGGCGGAGCAAAGCAGGATACAGCCAGCCTGGCTCCGGCTGATGCCCGGACAGGGGGTGACCTAGGGCATGGCGGGGCAGGCAGGTGTCAGCCAGGCCAGGGGAGCAATTTGCTGTTCTCATCCCCCTGCAGTGCAAAAAGGGGTTTCAGTCTGTGGCCGAGCCGATGGGCCCACCTGTCATCTCCTGGGGGCGGCGAGGGCCCTGTAAGAGCCACATGCTCCAGGAGCTGGATGTGCAGGGCCTCAGCAGCTGCCAGCCACAGCCCATGGCAGCCAGGGGCCTTTTAGAATGTGGGTCCCGTCGCGTCCCTCCCCTGCTTACATCCCTCTGCTCACCTCTCACCTGGACCCCGTGCCCTGGTCGCCCCAGCTCTCTGACCTGGCTCCTCCTGCTCTTTCCCTTGCTCATGCCAAGCCAGCCTCCGGCCTGCTCCCCACTCCTTCCAACCCTTGAGCTCAGACTCAGCCCCTGGAGAGACCATCTCCGCCTCCACTCTGCCTTCCTCTCCAATCGCTCCAGTCGCAAACTGCAACTGTGGGATCACTCGTCATTTGTCCGATGACCAAGATCTTGCAACTTCCCCCACGGGACAGAAGCTTCAGGGTAGCGGGGCCGGGTCTGTCTGCTTCAGCCCCCGACTCCTCAGGGCCCGCACAGCTCCTGGCATCCAGGTGGCACCATAACGACTGTCCAATAAATGCCCATCCCAGCCCCCTGTCCACCTCTGATTGGCTGGGGGACCTTGAACGGGTCCCATGTCCTCTCTAGATGATGGGCCTAACCTTTCTGAGCAAAGGATTCTCCTTTTTGATCAAAATTGTAGGTGGCTCCTCAGTATCTAAAGCAGCTAGAGATAGAGTTGTGCGAACTCAGAGTTCGGGGGTTGGGACCCCAGGTGCCCAGTCCCGCCTTTGTCACCCTTCCCTACAAAACCGTGAGGCTCCTCAAACTGCAGGGACTGGTAATATCCATCAAGGATGCCCACACATCAGAATATCCCACTGCTGGGCTTACGTCCATGTGGACCTCTCTCGACGCGTCATAAAACTAGCAGGTTACAAGTCTGTGCATCCAGCGTGATGCCAACCAGACAGAGAGAAACGCAGAGAGCACGAATCTGGGAGGAAACGCACCCAAATGTCAACCTTGATCATCCTGACGGTGGAAACGGTGGGAGGGGGGTCTCCTCCTTCATACTTTTATCATTTTTTAAATTTTCCACAATGAATAGTTCTTTGTTCTTCAGGATGAAAAGGTTATTAAAAGAAAGAAAAGCTCTAAAACTTAACCAAGAATGTAGGGCTACATCATTTCCCAGGGTTCCTCCAGGTCTGGAAAATGCAGCGACTGAGTGAAGGAAGAAGCTAATGGGAGTGAGGTCTCCAGACCCGTCTTCCTCTTGGCCACAGGCTTCTGGCTTCATTCATTCACTCACTGGCTCACTTAACTCACATTTGCTGACCTCCTCCCAACCTCAATGTTGCCATCTGTGAAATGGGGATGATTCCAGCATCCGCCTCGAAGGTTCAGCACAAGAACTAGAGGAGACCCCAGATGGATGCGTTTAATAAGGCACCTGGCACGGAAGAAACCAAAAGTAGATGTGCTAATAGGAAGACGACGAAAAAGAGACATAGAGCCCCCTCCCATCAGGGACAAACCCAGGCAACATTGTAGCGTGGTTTCTTCCAGATATTTTCTCTCTGCATGGATTTAGAAAGAGAGAGAGAGAGAAAAAAAACAATTTTTTACAAGAATTAGGATCACATTATCATTCTGATTTGTAATTTGATTTTTTTTTTTCAGTTCACAGCCTGAACATTTGAATGTCAGCAAATTCTCTTCTAAAACCTGATTTTCACGGCTGAACTGCACTTGAGCATGCAGCCAGATCTTAATTTATTTAAGCAATATTAGGAAAAATTAGTGAAGGATAAGCAACAATAATTAAATAGCAAAATAAGCAACAATGGCTTCCCTCGTTGGTCCTGTTGTTTGTTTCCATTTGTTTACTATAAACAATGCTGCAGTGGACATCCTTGTTGATAAATCTTTATCCGCAGGAAACAGATGTGTGAGGCTTTCTGAAGAAATCAATGCCCAAAGCTGAGACCAGAAGTAAGCTTCCCTGAGTGTGTAGCCCCCGTGATGTGCTCACAGAGGAGGGGACGGTCACTCTGGGGGCATTATTTCAGGGCCACATGTTGTGTTGGGTCCAGTCACTGAATCTCCACAACAGCCTGTGAGATGGGTACTAGGACCCCATTTTCCCGATCCAGAAACTGAGGGCCACAAAATTATAATACCGCCCTGCATTTATAAAGCTTTTTCATCTTTTAGTCATTTCGATGGATATGCAACATTGTAGCAAACTGCCTTCCCGCTGGTTACACATGGGAAAGCCTGTTTACCCACACCATCACCAACACTGGGTGGTCTGATTTGTATCAGTTAGCAATTGCTGCGTAACAAGCGACCACCAAACTCGATGGCCTGAAGCAGTAAGCGTTTATTATTGCTTGTGTGTCTGCGGGTCAGCTGGGCAGTTCGTCTGCTAGGCTCACTTGGGCATCTTTGGTTTTATTGGTCTTCACGGGGAGCTCTCATACGTCCAGGGCTTGGCCCTGCTCCCCGTGGCCTCTCATCCTCCTGCGGGCTAGCCCGGGCTTGTTCACATGGCGGCAGCAGCGTTCCAAGGGAGCGAACGGAAGCTGCGAGGCCCCTTACGGCCTAGGCTCAGAACGGGCAGCGTGGCACATCTACCACCTCCGATTGGCCAGCACGAGTCACGTGAAGCAGCCCTGATTCAGCAGGTGGGAAATAGACTCCATCACTGCAAAGCCACTTTGCAAACGGTAGTGATGTAGGAAGGGCTAGAGAATTGGGAAAAAGTCTGCAATCAATTTGTCACATTTTTTAATTAAATATTTTTTAATGTTTACCAATTTTATCACTTTGCAAAAACACACTTTATTGTGTATTTTTGGATCACCTGCAACAGAGATTACGCTTTTTTCCTTCCATCTGTTTATTTCCGTTCGTCAGTTGACTCCTTGCACCCGAGCGCTGGTCTTACGTCCACCCTGGCCCGACTCCCCTCGAAAGTCCCACTCACGTCCCTCCTGGAAGCCAGCCGTCACCCCCACACATCAACGCCCTGCCCATAATGAATAGCCCAGGAGCCCGCAGGAGAGAGTCATGCCCGCCCGCCGCCCACATGCCCCCAGGGACGAGCCCTGTGATGACACCATCCATCACTGCCACCCTCGGTGGCTGGGCGCCCCAGGCCCGGCCCGAGAGAGGAGGAAGCTCTGCCCACAGCTCAGTGGAGCCCTTAATGATTACGTCAAGTGGCAAGCCATTTATTAGTCTCCTTAGCGGCCAAAAAAAATAAGGCCTGAGCAGCCAGCAAGCACATTGGGGGTCTGCGGTTTATATTTCTTACGGTTGTTTCCAGCCTCAGACACTGAGGGGGACATGAGTGGTGGTGGACAAGCCCTGTTGGGGGTGAGCAGGAGTTCCGGGCTCTAAGCTGTCTCTGCTGAGAGATGGTGGGCACGGAGAGTTCGCCTGGCCTGTCCAAGGTCACACAGCACCTAGGCCGGCCCCTCCCACTGGGCAATGCTGCCTCTCTCTCTGTGTCCATGAGAACAGCTCCTGTGTTTTCTCATAGACTGCCTCAGACCGTGCTTGGGAGTTTGGTAAGTAGAGATTAGACACAAGAAGACACAGATAAGGAGCAATACAGGACGCTCTGGAATTGGGGAGGAGAACAGGTTCTAGGTCCCGGCGTTTCCCTCCCAGAGCCGCCATCTCCCATCTGTAAAATGGGCCTGGCAAGCGTCAGCTCCGTGGACCCGCCTGCCCTGCAGCCAGAAGGGCTCCACCCGGCTCAAACATTTTGCTGCTGCCGTCTTGGAATCCTTACTGATTTTCTCTTTGAACCTGTGTTTTCTGAGTGAAGGCCGACAGGACGATGGAGCATGCGTGTGAGCAGACGAGATACACGGAAGACAGGAAAAAGCTTTCTATGTTGGTACCTTTCTTGGCGCTTTTTTCCTGCTTTCTGAACAAGGAGCCCTGCGTGGTTATCTTGCACCGGATCCCACCCTGGGGGTGATGACCCCTCCAAGGCCTCGTCCCCCGGGCATCGAGGGCCCCACCTGCCTCGCCCTCCGCAGCCCCTCAGCTCCATCAGAATCCTGGAGGCGTGGGGGGGCTCGGTTATCCTGGACCACGTCCCCCCCTCCTCCTGCACCCAGACAGCACCAAGTCCTTCCACCTCCTTCTCTTCCCTGACACCGCCTCTGCTCTGGGCCAGTCCCCCATGATCGCTCCCCTGGATGGTCCCACCCCTGCCCTCTGGCCTCTAGTCTACAGTCAACCCCCCCACACACACACGCCTCCTTCTCTGGTTCCCCAAGCTGCAAAACTGAGCCACAAACTCCCCCGCTAGGCTCCAGCCAATCTCTACCAATGGCTGGCTGGCGGTCCCCAAGTTCTACGAGTCCTTTATTTTGTTTATCGAGCGCCTACTGTGTACCAGACCCCATGCTAAGCACCCGATATGGATGATCCCATTGTCATCCTCACACCCATCCCATGACATAAGCCCTACGAATATCTTCAACTTACATGTGAGGAAACAGGCACAGAGCAGTTCATTCACTTGCTTGAGGTCACACAGCAAGTGGCAGAGTCAGGAGTTAACCCCGCAGACCAACTCCAGCTCCCAAACCCCTAACCATCACAGGACTTCTCCTTTGTGCCTTTGCACAAGCCAGGCCTTCCTCCAGGAATGCCCTCTTGAAGGACTTAACCCACTCTTTGCCAAGTCGGTGAGTGGGTGAATGATTTTGTCCCTTGCTGTGTGGCTTTGAGTAAATTGCTCCCCCCTCTGGGCTTCCATTTCTTCTCGCATCCAGAGGGAGTGAGCTCAGACCCACACGCCAAGCAAACTGAGGTCTTGGATTGACTGGGATTGGCTGCAGCTGCTGGGAGGGAGCAAGACAGAGGTAGCCGCCCCCTGAGGCCAAGGTTATATCTGGGCCATGACTAAGTGTGCTCAGCCGTGACCCGTCTGTCTGTGCACATCCGTCACCATGGGGAGGGGGCGGGGGGCCATGTCACCTCCTCCCCAAAGGCTAGAGCTGGGCGGCTCACGCTCCCTGTTTCTCCTGCCCTCGACAGTCCCACCCAGGACTCCGCTGCTCTGGGTGCACACCCTTCCTTCCCAGGCAGGAAGAGCCAGGAGGAGCCAGGGCTGATCCAAGCCGTGACCTTGAGAAAGTCCTTTGTGCAGCCAGCGAGCCGATATCCATTGTCCCCCTAATCCTGCTGACCGGGGCCGGGTCCTGCACTGACTGCACATTCTCTCCTTGAACTTGCCCCGCAGCCCCGTGCCACGTGCTCCCATCACATCCACGTCACAGAGGGAGACCCTGAGACCTGGAGGGGCTGGGACCAGCCCGCGGTCACACAGAGGCTGTGGCTGCACCCCTGGGCTTGACCGCCAACCTTGTGCGGGCAACTGGGGACAGCAGCGACCAAGGACAAACCCAGTGCCCCCGTCCGAGGCTTCCGTGAGCAAGTGCACGCTCACCAGTGTCCCCAGCCACCCTTCCTTACTAAGGCAAAAGGCCCGCCCAGGACCCAGCCGCTTGCAGATGGAGGCAAACAGGTCTGTGTCCCTGCCCTGCCACCCTCGGCGAGCACCTGACTTCAGCCCCCCTGCAAGGTTAGGCTGTGTGACTGTGGGCAAGTCACTGTACCTCTCTGAGCTGCCTTTCTCTCCTTCATCAATAGGCCTCGCAGAGGCAGTCCACCACGTGGCTTATTTAGCTGGAGCCTCAAAGCCCTCCATAGCAGGTGGCTATGATTCCCATTATCTAGATGTGGAAACTGAGGCTCAGAGAAAGGGAAGCTACTCGCCAAGGTCAGGAAGTGCATCGAGGGCTCAGCAGAGGATGTGGGCGTCCACGGGGCAGAGGTGCTTCCCGCCCGGACCCGAGGCCCCGGGCCAGCCAGAAGGGAGCGACAGTAACACTTTCATGGCCGAGCTGCTCCCCGCCCCCCTCCTGAGGCTGCAAACAAAGCTGCCTTTATCCAGACTGGAGCTGCATTCCTCAGTGACACATGAGGACAAAGGCGGGGGCCACCGGCAGCGACAGGAAAGCCCTACTGCCCCAAACCAGTTTGCAGCTTCCCACGCCCCGCCCCCACCCGCACGGCCTCCCGGGGCCTCGGGCTCAGCCCAGGGGAGTGCTGGGAGGAAGCCATCCACCTGGCCTCTCCTGCCCTCGGGGGAGCTGGGCTGTCTGTCCTGGTGAGGAGGCCAGGCTCACGCAGCCTGGGGCCCTGGGCAAGTCTCCACCTCTCCAGGCCTCTGTTCCCATGTCTATAAATTGGGGTAGATGCCCAGGGGAGGAGATCATTGTTGTTGGTGTTGTTGTTACTATTACTGGTTTCCCACTTCCAGCCATTTCTGAGCTGCTTTCAGTTCCTTGGAGAGCCACTCTCAGAGTTTAGCACACGCTGTTCCCTCTGTTTGATATGCCCCCCACCCCCAACTCCTCCCCTGGTTAATTCCTGCAGGTGTTTCCCTAAACATCCCCTCCTCGAGGCAGCCTGCCTGACAGCCACCATCCCGGGCTGATTTAGGGGCCCCCTGTGGGCTCCCACATGCCCTGTGTGTCTCCAACACCCTGAATTATCACCACCTACTGACCTGCTGTCACCCCCCACCAGGCTCACAGCCCCTTAAGGGTAAACCACAGCTGTGCTTGTGGGGTGAGTGAGTGGGTGGGTGGGTGGATGGATGGATGGGTGGATAGTGGGTGAATGGGTAGATGGATAGATGGATGTGTGGTTGAATGGGTGGATGGGTAGATGAGTGGATGGATGGGCGGATGGGTGGATGGATGGGTGGATGGATGGATGGGTGGATGGATGGATGGGTGGATGGGTGGATGGTGGATAGATGGATGGGAGGATGGATGGATGAATAGATGGATAGGTAGATGGGTAGATGGGTGGGTGAATGGATGGCTGGATGGGTGGATGGGTGGATGGGTGGATGGTGGGTAGATGGATGGGAGGATGGATAGATAGATAGATGGGTGGATGGATAGGTGGAGGGTTGGGTGGATGGATGGATGGATGGGTGGATGGATGAATAGATGGATGGGTGGATGTACAGATGAATAGATGGATAGGTAGATGGGTAGATGGGTGGGTGAATGGATGGCTGGATGGGTGGATGGATGGATGGGTGGATGGGTGGATGGATGGATGGATGGATGGATGGGTGGATGGGTGGATGGGTGGATGGGTGGGTGAATGCATAGATGGATGGCTGTATAGCTGGATGGCAGGCTGGATGGCTGGCTGGCTGGCTGGATGGGTGGGTGGGTGAATGGGTGGCTGGATGGCTGGATGGGTGGATGGGTGGGTGGATGGATGGATGGACGGATGGGTGGATGGATGGATGGACGGATGAGTGGATGGATGGGTGGGTGGATGTGTGAATGGACGGATGGATGGGTGCATGGATGGATGGATAGATGGATGGGTGAATGGCTGGCTGGCTGGCTGCTGGCTGGCTGGCTGGATAGATGGATGGATGGATGGGTGGATGGATAGATGGGTGGGGGAGTGGATGGATGGATGGATGGGTGGGTGAATGGATGGCTGGATGGATGGATGGATGGGTGGGTGGGTAGATGGATGGATGGACGGGTGGGTGGGTGGGTAAAGTAACAGGTGAGTGTGCATGGCCCTATTTCTTGGACCTGCTAGACCCAGAAAGGAGAGAAAGAAGTAAAGACGTGAGATGAGGCCCCTGGGAGGGGAGACAAGGACAGGGTTACCTGTTGCTCTGACCCACGGGGTTGGGGGCGTCTGAAGCCAGACTGGCCCTCTAGTCCCACCCCATCCCCGTTTTTGCCTCACCAGTGTTGGAGGCTGAGGCTGCAGCGTTTCCATGCAAATAAGAACCTCTCCTCCTCCCCACCTCCCAGGCCCAGCCCTTCCAACAGGAGCTCCGTTCTGACAGCCAGAGCCCTCCAGTCAGATCTGCATGATCTGGGGCCTAGACGTTGCTACCAAACCCCTCACCTCATTTCCATGTTCATTCCCAGAGCGCCTACTGTGTACTACACAAGATGGAAAGCACCCAGAAAGGGGAAACCGAGTCCAGTCGCCCCAGGAACTCACAGCCTGGGCACACAGCAGAGAACGGGCCTTTGGGATGATCTGGGCAGACCAGATCTGGGCAGATACTTGCCCAAGATCACACAGCAGGGTACAGTAAAGTGAGAATGGGGACCCAGGGATCCAGACTCCTGGCCCAGAGCTTCCTCCTCTATAGCACAGGTCGAGGTGGGGAGGGAGGCCAGGTGACAGAGACCAAGAGAGACGGGGATGAGGCGGGAGGGAGCAAGGGAGAGGCTCTGAGCACCTTCTGTGAGCCAGGCTCGTGCCAGGCATCTCTCTCTCACCCAGGATGTGGGGAACTCGCCCAGCCACCCTTCCAGCTGGCTTTATCAGGCCCATTTAGTAGATCAGGACACTGAGGCACGGGGGAGGGGCAGGCCTGGGATTCAAACCCAAGTCTGATGGACTGTAGAGCCTAACCTTTGAATAACCAAAGGCTGCCTGTGGATTCATCCATGTAGATGGAGAGAGGAAGGCACTGGAACTCCCAGCCCTGGCTGATGGTAGGTGCTTAATAAATAGTGTTTATGGGAAGGAGGAAGGAGGAGGGAGAGACCCCCGCCCACAGCTGCTGAGTGTGTAAAAGTGTGTTTGCTACGTTGGACAAATACCCAGATCCGTCTAAGGCTGCCCCAAAGCAGGAAGCACGAGGTGCCCTCCCTGGGCTCACAGAGGGACCATGGAGGGTGAGGGGCCCCACCTGGGCCCCCCAGCCCAGCCAGCCCCACCCTCGGCATCCGGGTCCCTGCAGCAGCACCCCAGCCTGGGGACAATCCAGCCCGGCTCCAGCTTGGATGGGCGGCTCCCGGGAGGCTGGTGGCCTTTCAGCGGGACAGAAAGGCTGTGTCTAAAAACAAACAAACGACTTCCGGGGCAGAGGGCGGGGAAGTGGTTCCAGCAGGGTGTGTGGGCAGCACGTTGGCCATTGAATCTGACCCGCTGGGCTGTGAGGGGAACGGCAGAGAATCAATCATGGGCCGTGTGTGTTTGCAAAAGGACGTGTGTGGCTGTGACAGCAGCGGGAGCCCCCTGAGAGGCCCCCCGGGGACACGTGTCCACCACCTGGGCTCCCGCACCCGCTGAGCCCGGGGAGGCAGCAGCTGTGAAAATACAGATTCCCAGGCCCTGGACCCGCCCACCCCCCCCCCCCTCCAACCCTGAAGCCCAAGTGCCAGAGTCAGGGCCCAGGAGTCTATAGTTTCTTTGAGGGTCTCCCATACACTTCAGGGGAGCAGCCAGGAGGGGTGCCCCCCTGTGCTGCACTCCCAGCCCCAAGTAGGACCCGAGGGGGGAGTTTGAGAGTGGCAGGTCAGTGGGCAAGGGTGGGGGGCACCCGTGGGAGGACCTGGAGCTTGGAGTCAGAAGGCCTGGTGTCGTGCGTGTTTCTGTAACATTCTGCTTGACCGAGGAGGCCCTGGCCCCCCATAGACTCGGTCCAGCAGGCTCCCCACTCCCCCTCTCCCAGAATCTGCCTCTGACACAAGGCAGGGGCTCAACGGATGCTTGTGAAATGGTGAATGAAATACATCTTAGTTTTTCTTTTTGTCTCTTTCTGTCTCTTTCTGTCTATTCTCTGTCTATTCTCATCTCTCTCTGTCTCTGTCTCTGTCTCTCTCCTCTCTATGCTCCAAGCACAGCATCTACACCCAGTGGGTACTCCATAAATATTTGTTGAAAAGATGAAAGTCTCCCTGTGTGATTGTCTTTCTCTCGTCCCCTGTGTCCATCTGTCCTTCTCTTTCTCTCTCTCCTTTCCATTCTTGCTCTCTCAGTGTCTGTGGCCCCTGGGTCCACCCGCAGTAGCTGGAACCACCCACTCTCCAGCCAGGGCTGGGCTGCCTTTTGAGTTCAGAAAGGAACGTAGGGCTCAGGAGAAAGCCGACCTATGGGAGAAGCTGCCCCATCCCCGCCCCCACCCCGAAGCTTCGAGCATGTTGCCCGCCTCTCGGACTTCCACTTCAGAGCAGAGCGTGGCCACTGTCTTTATCCCAAGCAATCGCTCATCCTGGGCCTGGCGATCACAGTTGTCCTCCGCAGCCTGTCCCCACCTCTGTTCAGTGCCTGCAGAAGAAAGCCATGGGACTGAGCCGCCCAGGACACAGACAGAGCGATAGGGCAGGGAAGGGAGCGCCGGCCCAGGGTCACCCAGAAAGTCTACGGCAGCCCTTAGGACCCAGGTCTGGGGGTATTTTTATCTCCCAAAGGGTGGCTTAGAATCACAGGCTCTCGAAGTGGCAGAGGGTACACATCTTGTCCAAGTCCAGCCTCCTCCACTGACAGAGGAGGACGCCGAGACCCAGCAAGATGGGGTCACCTGCCCGGGATGACATGAGGACCACAGCTCAGGTTTTCTGACACAACCCTGACATTCCAGATGGCACAGGGCATGCTGGGATTACAGGTGAAGAACAGCTGGTTAATCGAGAGTTAAATCTTTAATTAATACACTTGCCTTGAGTCAGACACGAATTTAACTGAACAGAGTTAAATTTAGTTAAGGTCAACTTAACACATTTGCCCCCTCTTCAATGGGGGAGACTATAGGATGGGGGAATTCCTCACACCCCCGGCTTTGAAGGGAACTGCCCTGAGCCGGGCCCTCACCTCTGGGCCGGCACATCTCTGGGTGTGAGCCCCCAGCCGTTCCGGCGCCCTGTGAGAGTCACAGCTCGAGACCCCTAAACCTCTTCTTCAACCTCTGCTTCAGTGGGAGCCTGACAGGAAAAATAGCGACCTGTCCCAAAGCGAGAGGAAAAACTCACTGCACTGGATTTATTGAGAGACGGCAGTTGGCTCCCACGTGACAGCTTCCCAAGGAATTTTCAAGGGCGTTTTGGCTACATGATTTTCCCCTTACACACCTGTCCTTCCCAGAAGATGCAACCCCATCGAGACAAAAAACAAACCTGACATTTTTAAATCTCTGCCAAAGTCTAATCCACATGCACAAAAACGCGCACATCGTAAATGTACAGCTCCACGAAAGTTCACGAGGAGAGCATACCTGTATAACCAGCCCGGGAAGTCCCCTCCCATGCCCCTCCTGGTCACTAGGCCCCAAAGGTAAGCAGCTTCCTGACTTACCTCCCCAGAGATGATTTTCACCAGTTTCTGGACTGTTTGTGTAAATGGAATCATATAGAACGCGCTAGTCTGTGTTGAGCTGCTTTCCGTCAGCTGGGTGTCTGCCATTCAGCCTGTTGTGTGTAGCGGTAACTCATTCATTCTGGAGCTGCATGTTATCCCCTTGTGCAACTGAGCCACAATGTATCCATCTTGCTCTGGTGATGTATCAATTAGCTACTGCTGGGTAACAAAGTATCCCAAAGCTTAGCCCCTTAAAACAACAGCTATTTATTTAGCACAGGCTTCTGCTGGTAGATTTGGACGGGAATCAGCAGGGTGGTCTTCTGGGCTGGGTTGGGCTGGTCTCCGCTGGACCTGCTCATGTGTCCACCGTCTATGGCTGAGGCTGGCTGCTCTAGGATGATGTCAGCTGGGAAAGCTTATCTCTGCTCCACGCATCTCTCAGCCTCCAGCCGGCTAGCCTGGAAGCATCCCATGGTGACCACAAGAGTTCAAGAAGCACAGAGAAGCGTGCAAGGCCTCTTGAAGCCTGAGCTTGGAACCAGCACACATCGCTTCTGCCACATTCTATCGGCCGCAGCAAATTACAAGCCCAGCCGGGATTCAAGGCAAGAAAAAATATTCTGTCTCTTCAGAAGATGGGCTGCAAAGAATTGTGACTGCTTTCCAATCTACTGAAGCTAGGCATCAGGTAATTTCCAGTTTTCAGCCAAAATGAATAATTCTTCTATGAACATTCTGGTGCCCGGAGGCCTCATTTCTAGTGGGGACATTCCTAGGAGTGGAGTTGCGGAGTTATAGAGAACACTTTCATTCAGCCTACCTACACCCTGGAGTGACCTGACTATTAGTCAGGGTGAACAGAAGCTGCTATGAGATGTGTCATCTTAAAGAAATCCCCCAGAGGGGCAGGTGCCCATTCTGAAGGCCCCCTTTCATGCCAAAGCTGCCTTGTCATCCTCTGTTCTGAGTTGTATCGTGTGTCCCCAAAATTCATGTCCACCCAAACCTTGGAATGCGACTCTGTTTGGAAGTAGGGCCTTTGCAGGTGTAACTAAGTTAAGATGGGGTCATCCAGGGTGGAATGAGCCGTTATTTGGTGATGAGTGTCTTTACAGGAGAAAGGAGAGGGAGATTTGCATACGGAGACAGAAATGCACCCGGGAGCACCTGGCAACAGTGGCAGCGGAGATCGGAGTGACGTGTCTACAAGCCCAGGAACCCCAAGGATGGCCAGCCGCCCCCAGAAGCTGGAAGACGCAAGGAAGGCTTCTCCCCCTGAGGCTTCAGAGGGACCATAGCCCTGTGAACACCTCGATGTCGGTCTTCTAGCCTCCAGAACTCTAAGAGAATTCGGTCTGTCGTTTTACGCCCCCTAATTTGTTACGGCTGCCCTAGGAAACCAGTATAGGCTCCTGCCACCTTCTTCCTGCTCTGCTTTCCGGTCCAGAGCCGGAGCAAAGGACGAGCTCCCTTTTGCCCCTCGTACTTGACCTTTCCGTGCTGTTCGGTCCCCGGGGTCACACGGGTAAGCACGTCCATCACTCAGAAGATTTATCCCAAAGCACGCCCGGGGCGCGCCCGGCACAAACACGTGCCCCTGGTTCGCAGTGATTTACTCGCAGATCCCCCTCGGCGGGAGGGGCCCCAGCCGATGGCGCCTCTCTCGTATATCAAAAAGGGAATCCTGAAGACGTCCCTATAAACGCAGCAGGGGAGAACCTGCGGACGCCGCGAACTCACACGATGCGGCGGAGTCCGAGGGGCCATCTGCCTCACTTCCCCATCCGGATGCGCACGGTGGCTCGCTCCCGAGGCTCTGCGCGCACCCCGGACACCCCCCTTCTCCCGGCTTCTCTCTGCGGCGTCGGCGGCAGGGCAGCCCCCAGGAGGAGCCCGGCGGCCGTGGAGTGGGGTCTGAATTATAGAGCAAAGCTTGTTTAGATCTTGGCCATGCTGCTGCTGTGCCATGAGGCCTGCGCTTGGTTCAGGTCTCCTCTGAGTTTCAGCCGGCCCTTCTGTAAAATGAGAGAGCTCCTGGGTTCGCAGAGTGGAGGGGAGACTTGAATGAGAACGGGTCCTGCCTGATTTAGTCAAAACATGGTAAACCCCGCTCCCACTGCTGGATGGTGTTATCAGGACTCCTGGTTGCAAGCGACAGACACCCAACTCATAGTAGCTTAAGAAACAAACAAACAAGAACAATAATTTGTTTTCTCACATACCTGAAAAATTCTTGAAGCTACTACTTCAGGTATGGCTGGATCCAGGGTCTCAACAATGGCAACAAGAAGCTGCCTGTCTCTTTTTACTTTTATTAAAAATTTATTTCTTTTCCAGTTTTATTGAGATATAATGGACATATAACATTGTGTAAGTTGCTGCCTGTCTCTTTCAAGTCAATTTTCCTCTTGATTGATTTTGTTCTCAGGTAGGCTCTCCCCTTAGAGTAGCTTAGCAAAACCAGCAGAAGAGAGTCTCTCTCCAGTAGGCCCTTGGACGGACAGGAGCAAATCCTGATTAGCAGCAAGGATGGCAGGAGGTGGCAACAAACGCCCAGACTCACGTAACAGGATATTTGTGAGATATTAGCCCCTGCTTTTTTCACCCTGGTCATTTATTTGCTCATCTACAGGCCCGTGCCTCCTGCTTGCCAGGCGAGGCTGCCACTGCCCTCCACAGGGGGCTGTCTCGTCTCCCACAGCCTCCCTCTGCCCCGGCCCCGGAACTGCCCTTTCTTCCAGGATGACAATAACCACCTTTGACTGAACAGTCTTCCCCATTGTCTCTTAGATTCTAAGTTTTGTGCCCCGGGTCCTTCCTCACGTGCACTACTGAGGCTCGAAAGCCAGACTCTAGTGACTTAAAACAGACTTTTGAAATCCAGAAGCCAGAAACTTGGCTCTTTTTTGTCCTTCTTTTGCTGTTACAAGCGTCCCTGAGGCAGAAAATACAGAGCGCCCTGTGGCTGCCGAAACAGAGGGAGGAGGGGCGGGGGACATTAGTTAATGTGTCAAAGCTTCACCCTGACCCCCTCAGAGCACAGGTCCCACACAGAGGTGCCCCGCCTCCCCCGGAGCCACTGTGCATGCCCACCATCTCCTGATGGGGAGGAGATGCCCCCCACCCCATCTGTCCCCCTGCCCTCCAGTCAGCTGAAACACCTCTTCCTCCGTGACGCCCTCCTTGGTTCGCCCAAGTGAGAATGGTGCCTCTATTTCCTTCCTGCTCCATGCTTTAAGCAACCTGGCATTTACAAATTCATGCTATAGCATGATAATAATATGCCATATGGGATCTGAGCACATCTCAGCTCTCCAAAAAGACCAAAAGATACTTGCCTGCAAGGGCCTGTTTTATTCTCCTTTGTGTCCCTGTTTCCTGGCACAGAGTAGCTGCCCTGCTCCCATAAGACAGAAGGGGTGACTTCCTTATTTACTCCCAGAGCCACTAAGAAAAAGTGAAGGTCCCCAGGAGGCAGTTTAAGGAAGGGCCTTGGACCATCAGAACCGTGCAGAGCTGCAGTGACCTACTTCTTTAGGTGGTGAGCTCCCTGTCACAGGAGGCGTACAAGAAAAGGCAGCTTGGCAGAGACACTTGAGAGAGGCTCCAAGTTTCAGATGGGCAGTCAGCTACCTAGAATCTGAGCACTAGGAGAATGGGACAGCATCCATTTGTGCTCATCATTTTATCTCCAATGTTTAGCACAAAGCATGGCTCATGAGATGATTACAATACTCTCGGCTAGCATGCAGATTCCTTCCTGTGCTCTCTGTGGTTCTGCTGATCTGACTGCCACCTCTCTCTCCAAACCCATCTCTTCCCTCTCCCCACTTCCCTCCAGCCCCTGTGGCCTCCTTTCTCTTCCCACCTCAGGGCCTTTGCCCATGCTGTTCTCCCTGCCTGGAATGCCCTTCCTGCAGCTCTTGGCATGGCCGGCCTTCAGATCTCAGGACAGATGTTACATTCCCTTCTCAAAGAAACATTCCCTAAGTACCTAAAGAGCCCCTCTCTTTCCTCCATCCCTCCCCGCATCATTATCCTGCCTTCTTTTTCCTTATTGCACTTGCCACCATCTGAAATAATCCTATTTGTTTGCTCTGTCTTTTCAAGTAGAATGGAAGCTCCCCAGGGGCAGGGGCCTCGTTTGCCTTGTTCACCGCTCGAGCCCAGTTCTCTGCCCCGAGCCTGGCACACAGCAGACGCTCAGTGAGTATTTGCAGAATGAGCTTTGTTAGTTAGGAGGACGCCAGATGCTGTGACAGAGAAGTCCCCAGTTCAGCGGCTCAACACGACGATTTTGTTCCCTTCCTCTGAGGACCACTGGGGGTTCTACAGCAGTAGGCAGCCCCCCAAGGGCCCAGGCTCCTTCCATTTTGTGGCTCTTCCCTCCTCTAGGATCTCAGAGTCACTTGCATTCAATTGGCAGGTGGAGAAAGAGAGATGGAGGACTGGGGGGGGGGGGGGGGGGGGCGGGGCAGTGATGAGCAAGGCCTGAGTGTGGCCTTGTCGCTTCTGCTCGCATCCCAGTAGCCGGAACTCAGTCGTTTGGCTGCAGCTGAGTGTGGAGGAGGCTGGGAAACGCGGCCTATTCGGGTGCCTTGGAAGAAAGAGAAACAGGGTTAGTGAACAGCTGGCCAGTCTCTGCCATAAGAGTGAATGAATGAATGAATGAATGAAATGATCTTTCACCTTCTTTCCCATTCAAGATCGCTTATAAGACCCCACGTCCTGCTGCTTCGAGAACCTGCTGGTTAGGTTGCTGCCTGTCCTGCTCCATCCACGCTGCCCGAGTGACAGGCAGCAGGGTCTCCAGCTGCAATGTGAAGCCCAAGGGACAGACAGAGCTCCTGAGGCCTCTGGCCCCGAGTGCAAGCAGCCGCAGAGGTCCCAGCTTTCCCGAGAGGGGTTTTCAGGGAGCAGCTCTCCCTCCCACAGAGCAATGGAGAATTGGATCCATTTGCTCCGCGCGACCTCACGCCGGGCTCCACCTGGGACACAGCAGGCCTGGGGATGGGGTGGCTCTGGGGCCCCTCCAGGGCCCCTGGTGGCATTCGGCTCCACAGACATCAGGAAGCGTCTGCTGAGAGCATTCTCTGTGCTCTCACCTCCTCTTGGGGCTGGTCCAGGGAAGTGCTTGGAACAGTGCCTGGCACACAGTAAGTGCTAAATAAATTGCTGGCATCACCTTCTTTGCCCTTCACGATGATTCCTCGAGTTCGCTCATCCACCTAACATCTATGGCATGTCCTGCCCTTCGCTGGGTTCCGGGAACACGGCAAGACGGAGCCAGAGAGGCCATGTGGAGAGAGAGGACAGACACCAGCCTTGCTCTGGGGGAGCTTCAGTCTGGAGGGAGACTGACGTGCCCAGGACTGGCACTGACGGAAGGAAAGCTGCCCCGTGGGATGTGCCACGGAGAGAGGGTGCTGGAAGCACCTGAGAGCCCCAGGGGCTCACCCTGGCCTGGGGGGGAAGGGTCAGGAAGACGCCCTCCACCCAACTTTCTCTCATCTCATCCAGGCACCCCCTGTGTGCCCGGGGACGCACCTGCGGCGGGAACATCCCCTGGGACCCACCCTTCTTCCTAGCGGGTGCCCCAAATCAGAAGCCAGAAAGGCCAGCCCAAGTCCCCACCATCTGCCCCGTTCCCCTGCAAAGCCGCTGCAGCCACCCTGGAACGAACAGGGCTGCTGACCTTGGAGAGCTTGGCCCCAGGGAGGCTCCTGGCTGCAGGTAATGGGATGGGGTGGAGAGCAAGACTGGGCTCGGCGCTTCCTGTGTCTGGATCCCTGGATGGAGTCACTCGGTCCCAGGCCCACTCCAAGAAGTGTCCAGCAGCCCCCTGTTGTCACACCATAGCTGAGTCTCTTCTGCGTGTAGCTGTGTGACATCCCACGCGGCTGCCTTGGCTCGTTGGGGCCCTGTGGCCTCGTGGAGGGCCCAACCCCCTAACCCAGTGTCCCCCGGGCCTCTCTCTCCTGGTCCTGATGCTCTGTGGAGCTGCCCGTGCACCTCGTTGGACATCACATTGCTCCTGACTTTGTGAAGGTGTTCGCAGACTGGGTGACAGCAGGCTCCCGGAAGCATGGCTCTGAGGGCCAAGAGGGGCGGGTCCCGTCAACCGGGCATTTTCGAGAGCAAGAAGGACAGCCCAGGGAGCAGGCCCCAAGCGGCAGGTCTCTCACCTCCACCAGCTGCTTCGGGCATTGAAAGGCGGCCAGCAGTACGTTCAACTGTGAAGGCAAAGAGCTAACCAAGTGGACACATAAAATTCTGGAAAAGTCTGTCGACCACTTCGTCTAAACACGGTCTACTAAGGAATTTAAAAATACACTTCACTCTCCAGGGGTAAATCCTCGCCTCTTTACGACATAGGAGCTTATTGCTCAGTTTTCACACGTTTGAAGTTCGTTTCACGCACGCAAACCTGTAATGCATGACATTGGGGGGTTCCAGGGGACCGTGTCCTCAGCACAGGCCTTCCCCAGGGCCCGCCCTGGGGCTGCCCACAGTCCAGGGGCCCTGCAGGTCTGTGATGAGCCAGGAGTGGGACCCGGGCCCAGCCACCAGACCCCAGAAAATCACCCCCAGAGAGAAGGCCACCGGAACTGGAGGCCCTGAGCCCCCTGCAGGGAACAAAGGCCGGCCACCGCTTCCTCCTGGCCGCATCCTCCCCAGGGGCGGGTGACGGGCCTCTGCCCCTCCACGCGCCCCACGAGGAGTGGGGGGAGGGGATGCGGGGCGGAGGGTGGCGGCGCATGTGTCCTTCCTCAGGAGGCCAAGGGCACCCGAGACGTGGAAATTAAAAAGGAGGAGGGGAGGCCCAGCATATTAACCTCCTTAATCTTTCATTTCTGACACAGATTGTGGTCCCTCATTTCAAAGAATTTCAAGCTAATGTCTGGAGGGCAGAAAAATCTATTTCCCAATACGCGGCTGCCGCTCTTTACCAATCGACTGCCCTTCCTGGTACAATCAGCAGAGCATTGATTTTTTTCTTTTTTTTTTTTTCTCTCTCTCTCTCTCTCTCCCTTTTTTTGAATGCTAGAATATCATCCAAAAATCTATCAATACAAACAACATCTTTGGAGAAAAAGCAGCAGTCCCAGGCTGCCTCTTCATTAACCCCAAAGCTGCTGGCCTGAGATGGCGGGGCCACTTCCGGGAGACCCAAGCTGGGGACGCACTTGTGTCCCTTCCCAGAATGGTGGTCTCTCTTGGGGATCTTTAGCGGCCTTGCGTGGGAACTGGTTAGCCCTGGGACCCGGGAGGCTATTCAGATGTAAATTAATTTTCCTTAGACAAAATTAAAAACTGAGTTCCTTGGTTCAGCGAGCCACATTTCAGGGCCTCAGTAGCCATGTGTGGCCCGTGGCTACCATATTGGGTAGTGCAGGCCCACCACCTTCTGTCGTCAAAGAAAGTTCTGCTTTAGAACAGGGCTCGACACACTTTCTCTGTGAAGAAAAAGCAGCTAGTGGGTGCAATGTAAATAAATCAGTCCAGCTGCATTCCAATAAAACTTTATTTATAAACACAGGCGGTGGGCCAGTTTTGGCCCACAGGCCATCGTTTGCTGATTCCTGCTTTAGTGGCTTCTTCGGAAAACTTAAGGATCTCAGAAGGTGAGAAATAGTTAAACACTAAAGATGGGCACATAGGAGCTGTTGGGGGCTGGAAACATTTCCTAGCTTGATTCCGGTGGTGGCAATATGGGGGTAACATGCAATATTTGTGCATTTCACTCTATACAAATTGTCTCTCAATTTAAAAAAATCTTTAGCAGGTGAGCCTGTCTTAGGGAGATAGAAGGTCTCAGGATGTCAGCATCCTGTAGGGTCCCTGAGCAGTCTTACCCCATGGGACCCCTTTGGGGCTTCAGATGCCCCAAGGGGGGCCATGCTGGGGGCCTCTCATCTACAACCCCCTGTCCCAAGACCTGTGCGATTTGTAAGGGTTCTGGGGCTAAGGAAAAGCTTAACAATAGCCACCAAAAGGTCAAACCCATCTGTTTCTGGCTTTTGAGAACATGTGAGTCCTTGAGAGAAGCAGACACGAGGCTGGACCACAAGCTGGAACTGCGGTGGTGGCGGGGTGGAGGCCGGGGGTAGTGGGCTGAGCCTGGAGGGCTCCCCGACTCCAGGCTCCCCTCTGGCCGGGGCGGCGCCCATCTTCTATATGTTCCATATTGGGTGTCTGAGCAAGAACTCTCTTGTGAAAACTCCAGCTCAAACTACTGCCTTTTAGTCTTCGAGTCAGAGTATTTTGGCCCCAAACAAGCCGCAGAGTGGAGAGTTAGAAGCACAACTCTGGAGCCAGAAGGCAGAGTTCAAATTCCAGTTCCAGCTGCGTGACTTTGAGGAAGTCACTTCCGCTCTCTGTGCCTCAGTTTAGTTCTCTGTAAAATGGGGTTAATGATAGGAGCCGACTCGTAGGTCGTTGTGAGAATAAAATGCATTAACGCTTGAAAACCCCTCTGCACCACGCAAAGCATCTCATGTTTGTTAGAGAAAAAGGACTTTGGGGTCTGCCTGGGACCACCCTTCATTAATTCCTTCAACAGTCTTGGCTGATGGAGGTGCCAGGCCTTGGGCAAGGGGCCAGCCTGGGGAAGTCACGACAAATGCCCCTCTTTTCCTACCCCGAGGTCCCGCTCATTTCTCACCTTCAAGCTGTCCCACCTCCAGGTCCCCAAAGCCAGTCCCAACACAGCCAGTGGTTCCTCAGGACCCCGAGGCCGGAGTCCAGGAACCTGCTCTGCTCCAGGAGCTACCAGTGTCACATGTCCCCAGAGTGAGCTGGGACGAAGGGAGGCCACTCTGCCCCAGACCTGGACATGCTGCCCTCAGCGTCCCGTTGCTCAGGGCCCAGACTTCCTCTCCCAGGAGGCTGGATCCTGCTCCTTGTCCACCCACAGCTGGAGAAGCCCCGCTCTGGGCACACAGGTGGCCTGAGGCTCTGTCCCCACCTTCACCTGCCCATCCATCCTGGTGACCTCTTGTCCCTGAGGAGCCGTTCCCGTCAGTCAGTCACTCACTTGACAACTATTTATAGGACATCTGGTCAAAGTGGGAATTGGAGTCTAGGAGACCTCCATGCTCAGCCCGTTAACTGCCCTCCCCAGGGTTCCAGCTTCGTGGAGTTCACGTCTAGCTAAATGTGCAATAAACAGTAAAGATCATTTCACCTGGAGATCCATTCAAAGAAGAAATAACTGATTGGGAGCAGGTGTGGTCAGGGAAGGCTTCCTGGAGGAGGTGACCATTACACAGAAACGCGATGGAGGGGAAGGAGCCAGACACATAGAGATCTGGGTGAGGGGCATTCCCTCCAGCAGATGGAAAGGCACAAGAGAACAGTCAGTGCCCAGTGCCCAGGACCCCTCTTCCTGCCTGCTCAGTTGACACCCTGCTTTGACCTGGAAACGTGGAGCTACCGTTCACTGACAGTGCCCGGTGGTTACCAGCCGGGGTCACCACTGCAGGGGTCTGGGTTCAAATTCTGTTCCAATCCCCTCCCAGCTGAGAGATCTCAGCCACGGCCCCTCGGGTCTGTTTCCTCACTGAAAAATGGCCAGGCTAATGCATCCGCCAGGGGCTCCTGGTGGGGGGCGAGGGTGTGAAGGGCTTAGCACAGCTCTGCCGCCCAGCGAGCGCTCAGCCAACATCAGCCGGGACAGAAGATCCAGCACCCCCACGCCAGGCAAGCCTAATTATAGATGCCCAGAGGCCACTTGTCAGCCCCTTGTGACTCCGGCAGACAGCCAAAGGGCCACCCGAGGCAGGAAGGCTCTCCCAGCGGTCACCTGGTGTCCGCAGCAGGCTGGGCCCCGCCGTCCGTGCCTCGCTGCAGGACCCGGCCGACCCAGAGGCAGCAGCGGGCAGCAGGTGCGGCGGGGGATGAGGAGTCAGGCAGGTTTGACAAGCAGGAACTGCAGAAGAGCCTCAGTTTCCCAGTCTGCTCAGTAGACATATCGGTGGAGCTCGCCTCCCAGGGCCATGTGAGGATTCAGGGAAGGGCCAGTCCCCCATGGGGGCTCCTGCTGCCCTCCACAGCCCACACTCCACACACCAACGTGGACGTCAGCGTCATTCAGATCAATTTCCCCTCAGGCTTCCTTTTCTCTTTTATTCGACAAATACATGCTGAGCCCCTTGGTGTGTCTGCCTCCGAGTTCAGTGCTGGGTGGACAGAAATGCCCAGACAGCCACCCCAGGGCTTACGAGGCCAGTGAAGGTGGCCAGCGGGGGGGCAGGCGCGGTGTAACCTGCTGGAGGAACAAATCAGAGGTCCCAGAGAGAATAACCGTTCTTCTTTATTCTTCCGCTGGTGGGTTCACTGGCTTCACAGGCGCCCAGCCTTGTCCAGCAGGCCTGGGGCTCCGAAGTCGCCTGGGGGAGGTGGAGGGGCTCCAGCCCCGGGCCTGAATGCGGGACCCTCTGCCGTGACCCGGCCCTGGGTCGGCCCCTACTTGCTGTGATACCCTGGGCAAGGCATGTAGCCATGCTGTGCCTCAGTTTCCTCTTCTGCGACATAGGTGATGGTAATAATAAAAACGTTCTGTGTGATCACAGGGGTGATCCACGTCCTGTAGGCTCCAGGGGAATCATTGCTCCCGTTACTGTCTGGGAGATGATGGCGGTTCCAGCACCAGGATCACCCCAGGTTCAAGGAAGGGAGACACACCCCTCCCTACCCCAAGATCCAACCCACTGGATGACTCTGGGCACTTCTATCCCACTGGGGCCATTTCTAGATCACCCTCTGGAACTGAGGGTGCTGGGTTAAGCAGAGGTCACCACCATGGATTCTTGCTCTTTCCATATTGTAGAGCTGTTGCTGGGAAGTGGTTGATCAGGCAGGGACTACATTTCCCAGCATCCCTTGCAATGAGGTGGGGTCATGTGATGATCTCTGGCCAATAGACTGTGAGATGGAGGGATGGCTCACGTCAGGACTGACTGGTTAACCAGTGGGTGTGTCTCTTTGTCTGAGCCACAAGTTGAAGACGGTAGAGCCACAAGATAGAAGGAGGCTGGGTGGCTGAATCACCGCATGGAGGAGGGCCACCAACCAGGAATGCCAGCAGTGGGCTGTGACATTAGTGAGAAACGAACCTTTATCGTGTCCGACCATGCATGCAACAGTTCCATTTGTTAACGCAGCCAGCATTGCCTTAACTACCATGTACATGAATATTCATTATACGTATTTTTTTGGTTGTATATCCATCATCTCTTTTAAGACTCAGCAAACTTCTAATAATACACGCTACTCATTTTTTGAGCATTTAATTTGTGCCAAGCACTGGGCTAATTTCGTTGCATATACTTTCTTCTTTATCTTAACCACAATTCTATAAGCTGGTCTCATAGGATTATTCGTATTCCCACATTATCGATGAGGAAATTGAGACTTGAAAACATCCAGAAACACGCCCCGAGCCAGCAGCGAATAAGGGGAAGTGGCCAGATTAGAGCCCAGAGTTCACAGTCCTCATTGCTGCGCTCCACGGCCTCCCAGAACCCACCGCAGTTGAAGTCACAAGCCCTGACTTACACGCGAGGACACAGAGGTCCACAACTTGGCCGTGGTCTCACAAGTAGTAAGCGGCGGTGACTGGCTTAGAACCTGGAGTTGTCTGGCTCCCAACCCTGGTGCGCTTGCTTTGCCCGCACGGCCGCCTCCGTCGCCCCGTCCAGCGGGCGCTGCAGCCCTGACCCTGTTCCCATCCTCCCGTGTTACGGTGCCATGGCTGAAGGCGAACTTGGCTCCACGGAGCCTGTTATGATGCTAAATAAATGTTTCTCTTGGCAGCCTTGGCACTTATTAAGCACCTGGGAGGCGGTTAGTGATTTGTGCTGTCCAAAACACTCTTAATTACTGTCTAATCAAGATATCTTTCACTGCAGAGAAAAATTAGACAGGAGAGAAGGGGAAATGTCTATGCGTGTGACTTTCGGGGTCCTTGTTGTACATTTCCCCTCAGTCACCACGTCTCCTGAGTCTCCCTCAGGGAAGGGGGTAAGGAAATGAAGGTGGAGGGAAACTGTCTCTGAAAGAGGCTTCACTTTCCCCCAGCAATCCCACTTCGTGGACGTGGTCTGGAAGTAAACTGGAATGAGTGATGATGAAGACGGACACGCAGGATGCTCGTCACAGTGTTGTTGGTCAGAGAGAAAAATTGGAAACATCTGAAATGCCCACTGACGGGGCACAAGGTAGATAAACTGTGGTGTGTCTGTGGAGGGAGTACTACGCAGCTGTTAAAAAGAACTACCTGAAGCCATTTGGGCTGATACAGAGCAATCTGCAGAAAAAGCAGCAGGAAGAACAATGAGCATCTTATGCTCCCATCTGTGTAAAAACAAAAGAACGCTTGTCATCATTGCCAGCATTTATCAAGGGCTTGACATGCTCTATTTTAGATGGTCACATTTATCGCTTCACTTAACCCTTGCAAAACTCTTATGATATAGGAACCTTTATCATCCCCAATGAGGAAACTAAGGCTCAGAGATGGTTAGCCATGAGTGTCCCAGGGTCACATCTTTAGTGAGTGGTGGGGCTAGGATTCCCACCCAGGAAGTCTTCCAAGGGAAAAGTATTGGAACTGAGACTCCCTACCCAAAACCAGGACTCCCAAAGGGCAATATCCTCAAAGGAAGAAGAAGTAGGTGAAAACATTATGTGCAGGCAAAGGGCAGCAACAAGGAAGTTTGTCTTTCTTGGCTTGGACTCAGAGTGAGAAAAAAGTTCCCTTAAGAATTTATAATCATGTACCTACGATCACAGCAATTTGGGGTTAAATTTGTATCACCTGCCTGGGAGGGAACCTCCAAACTGAGACCGGGGATGATGCTATCATGGAAAACCAGACAGAAGCAAACACTAAAGCTCCCTGGAGGGTACCAGATGCCCCCGCAGCCATGGCACCCAGGATTCCCACGGATACGGCCTTGCCGAAGATGAGCTCACAATCCCAAATCATAAAACATACAGGAAAATGAACCATCACAAAAACGCCTGGGAAGACGTAGGAGGAACTGATGGCAGCTGCCTTCTAAGAGTAGTGATGCAGGGATGGAGTCGGGGGAGACTCGGCTTTTTACCTAATGCACACCTAAGGCAGGTTGCATTTCTTAGAGTAAGGAGTTTATACTGCTTTCCTCTTTCTGTTTCAAAATAAGAGGTATTTGGTTTGAAAAGGAAGAAGGAAGACAGGAGGGAGATGGGGAAAGAGGGAGGGGGAAAGCTAGCTTTTGTAGCCCTGGCCCCCACCTCACAGACTGCTCTTCCCTCCACGCCTGCCAGCCCTGGCTGTTACCACCGGCCCAGGTGATGCTTCACAGAACAGAGCCGGGATCCTTCCCATTTGCCAAGGATGTTTCACACTGAGTGATTCGTCTAAAACCCATCGTTGGGTCCCTGCCTCCAACAGAACGGAAGTCCTACTCTAGTTCCTCTGCTGGCGTCGACCCACCTCCAGTCTCGTTTCTACCTCTGGAATCTTCCTCAAGCCCCACCTCCTTTCTCCACCCGCAGCCCCTCCTCTGTCCAGAACACACCCCAGGCCTTGCTCAGAACACCCTTCTCCCGGCCCTTCCGCTGACCCCACCAGCCCATCCTCGGGTCAGCAGCCAGGGTAACCTTCCCAAAATGCAAACCAGATTCCTCTCCTGCTTGGAATGTTCCAAAGGCTTCCCGCTCTCTCAGAATAGACTACAAGTTCCCGGGTGACCTGGTCCCCACTGGCCAGTCCCATGTCATCAGCTGCTGTAACCCTCCTGCCCGCCCCCACCTCTGCTCACTCTGCTCCATCCACAGCAGCCTCTTGTCAGGCCTGTGAACGCAGCAGCTCAGGCCACAGGCACAGAGGCCCATCCACTGCCCACTCACTTTCCCTGTGCAGGGAACACCTTTTCAATCTTCAGAGTCAGGCTAAATGCCCTCGCCCTTGGGAGGCCTCCCTGGACCCGCCTAGAACACGTGCTGTGGGTCCCTGTGGGACATAGAAAAACAGCCCCCACAGATGCCCACACCCTAGTCCCCAGAACCTGCGAATATGTGACCTTCCCTGGCAATAGGGACTTTGCAGACGTGATGAAGTTAAGGATCTAGAGATGGGAAGATTATCCTGGATTATCTGGGTGGGTCCCGTGTCATCACAAAGGTCCTTATAAGACAGTAGGAAGGTCAGAGCTGAAAGAGGTGAGGAAAAGACAGAAACAGAGATATCAGAAGGTCCTACATTGCTGGTTTTCAAGATGAAGGATGGGGCCACGAGCCAAGGGGTGCAGGTGGCTTCTAAAAGCTAGAAAAGGCATGGACATGGATTTTCCCCTGGAACTTCCAGAGGAAATCATCTCTATTGTTAAAACAAGACAACAGGGGCCCGGTCCCTGGTCGAGTGGTTAAAGTTCCATGCACTCAGCTTTGGCAGCCCGGGTTCACAGGTTTGGATCCTGAGCATGGCCATATGCTACTCACCAGCCATGCTGTGGAGGTATCCCACACACAAGAAAATAGAGGAGGATTGGCACAGATGTTAGCTCAGGGCAAATCTTCCTCAGCAAAAAAAAAAAAAAAAAAAGCACAACAAAAAACAAGACAACAGGCCCAAAAAGGAGTCGCTGATGCTAAGCCCCATGTCAGCAAACCAAGAGTTAATTCCAGTTTCGGCTCTCTCAGAAATGGACTCTTAAACCAGTGCTCCTGCTTCCTTCTGCCCGTCAAAGTCTTGCGTTTTGTGCAGCTTCTCGGAACTCTTTTCAGTCTCCTAGATTGGATGCTGCCCGATTCATGAATCGCTGAACAAAGCCAGTGGGATCTTTAAAATTGACTCCACCGAATTTCGTTTTTCAACACCGCCAACACCTTGATTCTCGTCCTTCCGACCTCCAGAACTGTAAGGGAATGAATGTGTGTGGTTTCAAGCCACTGAGTCTGTGCTCACTTGTTACAGCAGCAACAGAAATTAACGCGCCCCCCCACCACCACTACCCCCCCCCCCCCACAGTCCTCAGGCCTGAGCATCTCTGAGAATCCCAGGGAACCCTGCCACCAGCCCCAGCATCACGGACCTGGGGGCCTCTCCGGACCCGCGAGAGAACTATCGGCTCTGGGAGCTGGTATAGCAACGCCCCGGCTCCCTCTCCCCACAGGAGAGGGGACACAGCTCTGAGGGGCGAGTTTGACGTGGTCCCCCGAGGTGCCCCCAGGCTGGAACTCCAGCTGCGCATGGGGTAACTGAGTCACGCCCTGCATGAGCTGCCCTCCCCTCCCTGTCTCACCGCCTCCCTTCTCTTCAGGTGTCTTTCTAGAATCATCTCCGAAGCAAACCACTTGCTTTTGAATCTTTATCTCTGAGCAACTCAAACCAAGTCGCCCCCTGCCCTGTTCTCTCTCGCTGCTCCCCTCCTCCTCCCTCCCAGAGCCCAGCATGACTGTAACTCCGCATCTTCCCCGCCCCGGACTGCCAGCCCCACCGAGGTGGGGCCGGGCCGGCTCGGCTCGTTCACCTGTCTCTGGAGTGAGCACAGGGCCAGGCTTGCTGGGCATGCTGGGTAAATGTTTGTCAAGTGACTGACTGAGCAAATCACCTTTTTAGAGAAAGGAGAGCATCCTCTGGAAGGCAGGAAGTGCTCACACTGCCAATAGCTTCCTAACGAATCCTGGGGGGGCAGGTCTGCTCTCATGGAACCCAAGTGCCTGTGACAATGAGCAGAGGCACCAAAATATCCCGGGGCGTTTGTTCTCCTAAATGGAGAACCAGCACCTGCCAGTGCAGGCCAGGCTTCCTGGCCTCTGTGCATAGTACAAAGCCACCCAGGCAGGGTCACCCCAACTCCAAAGGGGGCCCACAGAGAGGCCAGCCTCACCGCTGGGTCCCCGGGCTCCTGAGGGAGTCTCGTGGCTGTGCCCCCCCACCTGGAATGCCTTTCACGCATCTGGAAAACAGCGGGGTTATCTTTCCAGACTCACCTCGAGCAGGGGCTTTCTCAGTCTCCCTTCCTGTCCCTTTCTGGGACAGCCCACCTGAGCCCCACTCTCTGCCTCCTCTGACGCTTCCTGGTCTGGGTGTCTCGCCCCTCCGGGGCAGGAACCCTGCCCATCCCCATGCCTGGGTGCCTGGCACACAGTCGGCGCCCAGTACTTGCTGACGCAGGCGGCTTCACCTCCTTGGCTGTAAGTCTGGGAGGCCTGCAGGCTCACCCCACACCCCTGCCCCAGGGTGGGTCCCAAGCCCAGCAGCTGGCCACAGCTGGAGTCTCAGAGGCCCAAAGGGAAGCGCTGGGAAGGCTCCTGATGTCTCTAGAAGGAGAGAAGGGATGAGGAGGAAGAGCTGAGGGGCTGGGGCAGCTGGACGAAGGGCAAGCCTGCCCGCCGGCATATCCCAGGCCCCGGGTCGGCACGGGCACCCTCACTCTGAGCCCCATCGACACCGCAGGACCTGGGAAGAGCCTCGGGCAGCCTGGTCCCAGCTCCTGCTGGGAGGCATCTGGAAGGCTCGAGGTGAGGGGAGTAGAGTATAAAAATACCATTCTCCATATTCCTGAACAAAGAGATGAAGACGGGGCCCCCAGGGCCTGGATTCAGGGTGGGGACCTGGCCTCAGAAAGTCCGAGGCTGACCCCGTCGTGTAACCTCAGACGAGTCCTGTGAGCCTGGGTGGTTCCATCGGAAGAGACGACAGCCAGGCTCCAAGTCCTCCTCCGGGCTGTGCATCCTTGGCAGGGCCTGGCCGCCGTCTCAGCCTCCCTGCAGAGCAGCCGGGACGGCTCAATGAGCCTGGCCTGGAAAGCACTCCCCGGGGCCCGCAAAAATTCACTCGTCCCATCGGCGTACATCTAATGAACACCTACTGTGCGCCAGGCACCCTGCTAGGCTCTGAGGGTTGGGCGTCAAACAAAACAGACAGAAAGAGTAAGGAGGGGCGTGGCCAGAGCAGAGCAGACAGGAGGGAGAGGTGGGCAGGCCCAGGGCCCCCAGAGCCCGGCAAACAGGTCAGAAGTTGATTCGAAACAACAGGAGGCTCAAAGAAGAGCTTTGAGCAAAATTGGAGCCACCCTGGGAGATGCTCGAAGCAGACGTATCCTTGTGTTGGCATCTGTGGGCATCTGGCCCTTCCCCCCCAAAGAACCCTGGCTCCCCTCCCTGCGGGCAGCTGCTTGCAACCTTTGAATGTTCCTGGCACCTCTCCTAAACTAGAATCCTTGGCCACCCCATCACAAGTATTAAATCACTCAAAACAACACTAAACAAGTCAGGGGTAGGAGCGAGAACCACACACAGCGTAAGAAAGAATTTGTGGCCGGCACACCGTGCACTTGGACCCAGTTTGGGAAGAACGGGCCTTGCCCTGGGTCTCTTGCAGACTCCCGTGGAGAGTTCTGGCTCCTTCCAGTGAGCGTCCCAGCTTTCTGTGGGGCAGCGTGGCACTGGCTTCCCCTCCCACCAGCCCCTCACACAGGTGGTCTTGCTGTTGACCAACCCCACTCAGTACGTGCCATGATGGGGATCGGCTGGCCAAAAGGAGGGGGTTATCAAAATTTAGGGACCTCCCGGGGAAAGGCCTCCGGCCATCTGTTGACAACCAATGACTCGGGAACATGGGGGTCCCTGTTCCTCCTCCACCTGGGACCCCGGACTCGCACGTGTGACTTGCTGCCAGTCCTTCTCGTCACTGAGAATTAGATTCTCCCACAGGAGCTGTTGCAGCTGGTGAGGATCAGAGCACTCGTTCTGGAATGATCTTATCAACAAATGAGTCGATGGCGTGGCTGTTGATCCTTCCATCGGATTTCTCCTCCCGACCTTGGTCCTCGGCCCGCCCTCCAGGGCTTTCCATGGCTTTGTGCCTGCCGATCTCGCCTGCCTCATCTTCTTCCGTGGCCCAATTTCCCCTCCTCATTCCAGCCTCACCAGATCAGGCCACGGCTCCTGTTGATCCTCCGCACCTTTGCACATGCTGGTGCCTCTGCCTGGAACATCATCCTTCTCTCTGTGTCCCTGGAAAATTCATACTCAGTGCCCAGCTAAAACGTCCCCTTCTCCAGAAAGCTCCTCCGTCCTGAGTCTGTCTCTGATCCTGGTCTGTCATTCTGGGTCCATCTCCCCCATCGACCTGGGAGGTCCTCGAGGGTGGAGATTGGGTCTTACACCCCCACAGCCCACCAGCGCCCGGTACTGAAGTCCTTTAGAGCCACACACCTTGAGCTCCCGAGCCTCAGTTTCCACACCTGGAGAATGGGGTCATCACACCAACCTCCCAGCATTGGGGGGACCAGGAGACAAGGAGACACGAAAGCTCCACCTGGAAGATGCACAGAGCCCGAGAAGCGACGGGCCGCCCCTCACAGCAGCCAGGAGGCCCGAGCAGAGCCAGCCCCCTTCCGAGGGGAAGCGAGGACGACACCTGTGTGCATCCCTCCCCTGCTGGGGAAAAAGCAACAAGGAGAAGTGCAGACCGTGGGTGCTTTACTCCTCCAAGCCACCCTCCGCTCCTGTCCTCCCACTGACCCTGCAGAGCAGTCCCTGCCAGGTTAACACTCGCTGACCTCATACCACACCGGTCAAGAGACCAAAAGGAGAACTTGTCCCCAGCCAGGGGCCAGTTGTCCTCACAGAAGTCACGAGGCTCGGCACAGGAGAAAGCTGAGCCCAGGGGAGCGGAGCCCGCGGCCCGGTCGAGACTGAGGCAGGAACGAGCAGGGCAGCCCCGTGTCTGAGGGCCTCCTGGGGCCACGAGCTCCCCAGACATCATCTCGCATCCCCACACCAGCCCGGTGAGGTGTGTACCTTTAGCATCCCCACTCTGCAGATGGGGAAACCGAGGCTGAGTGTGGAGCGACGTGCCCAAGGTTTCAAGCGAGGATTTGAACCCGCAGCTGTGGGACGTTCCGATCCCCCTGCTTCCCAGCCCCAGTCAGTTTCTGCTGTCGCTGTTTGCAGCCTGGGGCACCCTCCCTCACCGCACGGTCAGACTGTTTGCAAGGAAGCCTTTGAGACACAGCAGATACAAATGTGGGTCCCCACTCGAGGTTCCTGATGTCATCTCCACCAAGGGCCCGAAGGCTCCCACTTTGGGAAGTCAGCTGCGCTGCCCCCATAACTTGTGGCCTGGACAGAGGGGGCTGTGCCAGAAGGTTGGCCCCGCTGCACCTGGGGAGGGTCAGGACGAGGCCCCAAGCCACCCTCCCCGCAGTGACTCGCATTTACTGAGAGACTCCTGTGGCCGCCCAGGCAGTAGCTTTCTGTCACTTCCTTCCATGTGCACCTCGTGGTCCCATCTCTGAGCCCTGATGCCCACAGGTTTTCCCTCATCCTCTCAGTAAACATCCATTGGTCCTCAGGGACAGAGTAGGGCACAAGATGGGCACAGCCCCTGCTCTATTATCACATGGAGGAGACAGATAACACACAGGTCAGCAAACTAATCACTAAATAAATAAAGATTGCATGGGGCCTGGGAGAAATGAACTGAGCACCACTTAGAGAGTGCAGCAGGTGGAGCAGTCAGGGAGGGCTACCTGGAGGAGGAGGCCCCTGACTGAGCGCTTAAAGACGAGAAGGAGCCACCGTGCAAAGGGCTGGGGAACGAGAGTGGATTGGGGGAATGGAACGAGGGGAGGATTGTCCAGCCCCTGCCGTAAACTGGAGCACCATCAAGGTCGTTCTTGATGTCTGCCCGACCCTCTGTCATTTGGCCACGCCAGCCTTCCGCAGCCGGTCTCATGTTGCAGAGCACTTTATAGTTTATAAGGCATGTTCCTACCCAGGGTCTTCTTGGCTCCTCACATCTGCCCTGAAGTGCATAGATGAGAAACTGAGGCACAGAGAGGAAAACGTCATCCAAGGTCACACAGCCAGGTGTCCCTCTCCTACCATGGGCCCCTGCCCCGCACCACCTGCCTCCTGACCTTCCCAGTGGCTGGAGGGCCCCTGCCCGTCCCCCTCCCAGGCCCGCCAGCCTCCGGGGAAGGGAGGTGTCTCTGCACCAGCCCATATATAACCCACTCCACGTGCCTTCTCTGCATTAATAAATGGGGAACCAAGGGCTCATAAATCGTGGGGCTGCCAATGTCCCCGGGACCAGCTCTTTCTCTGGCCACGCACTAGTACTTTTTACAACCCATTAATTAGTCCCTCTAATAAAGTTTGACAAAATGATAACTTGCCCATGAAAAGTGTTGTAATAAATACATTTTCCCTAACTTTCGACCATTCGAGCATGGCCGCCTCATAAACCCTCCGCCACGGTTCGCTGCCTTATTGTCTCTCGATCTTTCTCCATCACCACGGAAGTTCAGAGCCTGGGGCCTCGTGGACTCAGGCTAGGCCTGGGCCTGACTCGGGGTCCCCAGCGCTCCTGGGAGACAGTTGTGGGCAGCCCTTCTCCTGCTCACAGACCTGCCAGGGCTCCCATCGCCCGGGACAGCCGGTCCCAAACTCCAGGCCCAGCTTCCTGAGTCCAGCATCGTCCGTGTGGCACCCGAAGAAACAGCGTTCGATGTTATGTGTTCTTCAAATTCATTCCCTTAAAGGTATTCTGCAAAGAAACTTTGTATCATCATCACCGAAAACTGGAAAAGCAGTGGAACAGGCCCTGGAAAGAGAAGAAAAATAAATACAGTGGAAGCAGAAGGCTGTCACTGGGTCCCAGACGGCCGGCGCTCCTGTCGCCTAATGCCGAGCTCCGGGCCGCCTTCCCCTCTTCCTTGTAAACGGAGGTCGGAGGTTGGCCAGAGCTGAAGAGGCGTGAAAGGCACGCCAGCATTGAGACTTGCTCCTGGGTGTAGACAGAGGGGCTGAGAGCGGGTTTCAGGAGGGACCCTCATCTTCCTCGGAGGGTCGCTGTGGTTGAACACCGCATCCCCGTTCGCCGCCCCAGAGGCGCCTGCTCGGCAGCTGGGGTGGCACCCGGTGGGCCTGGGGGGGCCTGGGTAGAGAGGGGCTGGGGCCCCGTCTGGAAGCCCCAAGGGCGTGTCCAGCCCACCGACTCAGCTCAGTGACACGAGCCAGGGTCCTTCACAGTTTTCAGAAAGTTGAGAGAATGAGCGTTGTTCATATGACACTGTGAGAACCCCAAGGCGTGGTTTGTGGGTGGCAGGCCGGAGGAGCATCAGAGCTCACTGCCCCCCGCCCCACATCATTTGTCCCTTCACCCCTCCTCCTTTAGGGGCATCTGGAACCGCTCCCAAGCTTGACGTCAGAGCAGCACTGCCCCCTGACCTGCCTGGGTTCCAGATTCCAGGGACAGGATCTCTTAGACGCCCTGCTCTCCTGCACCATCCTGGCTGTGAGACCCGCTCTCCTCCCCACGACCCCCCAGGGCTCCCGGCATTCCTCACTCATGTATCTGACGTGACCATTCGGATGTGGGCTTGTTATTCTCCAACTGCTCCAGTGTCTGACTCCTCAGGGAAGGGGCTCACTCAGTGTTGCCTGCATGAGTGACTGAGCGAGAATCGTGACGTCTGATGACTAGTCATCCCCATTTCACAGATGAGCAAAGCGAGGCCCACGAGGAGAAAGGGCGAGCCCAAGACCCAGTGAGTCTGGAGCAGAGCTGCGACACTGGAGCACCGCCCTGAGCCCCGCCCAGCGCTCCTTCTTCTGCAGGCAGACAAACCACCAGGGGCTTTTCGGTTCTAATTGCTGCCCGCATCTCGGGACCCAACCCCCCTGAGCGCCCTGGGACGAAAAGGGGCTTCTGACTTCTGCGCCAGCCTCACAAACTTGCAAATCCCCCGCACCCACGCTGCTCCCCGTTATACCACACTTGCTGACACAAGAAGTCCGGCCCGGCCAGCGCCCCTGCCCACCGCGGTGATGGCCTTGAGCTCCATGGGCCATGCCAACGGAGGGCAACCTGCCCATGCGGGCTCCACAGGCCCCGGGCGGGCACTGCCCACTTATCACAGCGAGCTGCTCCATCATCCTGCAAGGATGGATGGTCTTACCCGTGTGACAGGTAGACAAGCTAAGCTTCCAAGAGGTCAAGCCTGAGCCCCACCCCAAGCACCCCGTCCTCCCCTCTCATCGGGGTCAGCCCTGTTCCCAGGCTGTGGCGAGTGAGGAGTGACTTGTCTGCCACCCAGCACCTAAGGGCCACCATTAGTCTCACCCACTTGAGATAAAGCAGCATATTGCCCGGAGGCCTCTCTACAGCAACGGCAAGGGAGCCTAGCACATTCAGAAGAGCACTGGAATGGGAGTCAAAGACCCAGATTCCAGTGCTGGCTGTGCTGTCAGCTATGACCTCAGCTGAGTCCATCCCAGCCCCCGCCCTGGCCAGGAGTAGCGACAGGGCAGGGGGTGGGGCTGGAGCACGGTTTCCCACAGTCTGGATCACAGCGGACCCAGCATTAAGAATTCCCTAATGAGGGGCCGGCCCAGTGGTGCAGTGGTTAAGTCCTCATGTTCTGCTTCTTGGTGGCCCAGGGTTTGCAGGTTCAGATCCCGGGTGCGGACATGGCACTGCTTGGCACACCATGCTGTGGTAGGCGTCCCACGTATAAAGTAGAGGAAGATGGGCAGATGTAGAGGATAGGCAGCAGATGTTAGCTCAGGGCTGATCTTCCTCAAAAAGAAGAAAGAAAGAAGAAGGGGAGATGACCCAGATGGAAAGGCCGTGTGAAGACAGAGGTAGAGGTCACAGTGATGCAGCCGCGAGCCAAGGAATGCCCGGAGCCACCAAGGCTGCAGGAGGCCAGAGCTAGAACCTGCCCCAGGGCCTTGGACCCTGCCGACACCTTGATTTCAGACCTCTGGCTTTCAGAACTGTGAGAGATTGAGTGTCTGCTCCTTTAAGTCACCAAGCTTGTGGCAATTTGTCGCAGGAAACGGATCCACGGCAATATGACTTTGGGCAAGCCCCTCAGCCTCTCTGAGCCTTGGTTTCCTCCTCTGGCAGCTGGGATCCATGCCGTGCCCTCCTCTCAGGCCACGCATCGGGAGCAGTTCGCTGACCCCTTTGAAATTTGCGTCACGACCTGCGAAGGGCAGCTGGATGCTTTGAGGATGCAGCTGTGCGCAGAACCCCGTAGAGCGGGGTCCCTGGGCGTGAGATGCACCGCGGAGACCGCACTTGCAAAGAGCTTTTGTCAACTGTGACGCGAGGGGTGGTTGTTAATGACGAGCAGGCCGTGGGGCTAGCAGGCCCACGTGCCCCGTGACCACCCCTCGGCCGGGGCCTCCCCCCGGCCACCATCCTCCTTCCACTTTGCAAACTTTCCCAGCTTCACTCCTGCCAACGCTCCCATTTATCCAGTGCTTTTCTTTATATCAACTCATTCTTTCAGCTTAAAGGTGTGTCCTGAGAAAGGACAATGTTCACTGCCGGTGTGAACAGGAGTGCATGTCACTCGCCCTGGATAGACGGTGCCTTTACACCAAATGCCATGAAAACAGGGCAGAGCGATTTTGTGAGTGTCCAGCCAGGGCCTGCAGGCTGCGGCGGGCTCGAGCCTGAGGATTGCTTGCTTTTTGTTCAAAAGGGAGGTAGCCGGAGCGGAGGTGTGAAAGATGCGTCAGCACCCAGCAGAGGCCTTGTCCTCGTTAGTCACCAGGAAGGCGATGAGAAAGGAGACTCCGTTTCATTAGGGAATTCTTTTTTTTTTTTTTAATTTATTTTTTTTTTTTTGGGAGATCAGCCCTGAGCTAACATCTGCTATCAATCCTCCTCTTTTTGCTGAGGAAGACTGGCCCTGAGCTCACCTCCGTGCCCATCTTCCTCTACTTTATATGTGGGACGCCCACCACAGCATGGCTTGCCAAGCGGTGCCGTGTCCGCACCCGGGATCTGAACCGGCGAACCCCAGGCCGCCGAGAAGCAGAACGTGCGAACTTAACCGCTGCGCCACCAGGCCGGCCTCTCTCCTTCTTCTTCTAAGGACACTTGTCATTGGATTTAGGGCCCACCCGCATCCAAGCTGATCTCATCCCGAGAACCTTAACTTAATGACATCTGCAAAGACTCTTCTTCCAAGTAGCCACCTTCACAGCTTCCGGGGGACATCTTTTGGGGGGACCATCGTTCAACCTGCTATAAGCAGGACCAGATTGATGCTTAGAAGGGAGCCGCCTGGTTCTCTCCACTCTACACACGCAGCAGAGCCCACCGCCCTGCCTGTGCCACCACGGTTGCCCACTCCACGCCCCCCCCTCCATGCCTGGCAACAACAGGCCCCTGGGGCAGCCTGGCCCTGCACCGGCCGGAGCTCCCCTTTAGTAAGACTGAACTCTGCCCAATGATACCAGCCTCAGGCCACCCACCTGCCTGGGGACCCATCTCTTAGAGGAAATTTATGGCCATAATTTAGTGGGTAAATTATAGCCGCTGGCACCTGAGCCATGAGAATTGCCCGGGCACATTAAACCCACCCGCTGACGCCCCTCGATGCCAGAGTCTGCGGAACGGGGGCGGCAGAGAAGAGGGAGCCGGGGAGCCCCCAACGCTAAGGTGGCCTGGGGAGCTGGGGGCAGAGGCCTGGGCTCCTGTCCTAGAGCCGCCTGGCTGGGTGGGTTGTGGTGGTCCCAGGCCCGTCCTGGGGGCCAGCGGCCTGGCAATACCAAGTGTGGTGCATAGAGAGGCAGCACCGGCCGCATCCAGGAGAGGGTCAGAGAGGCGGGAACTCGGACCCCACGCTGAACGCGGACCTGCAGGGTACAGCCCCGCCAGGGACGTGGCGCACCGTCACATTCCAGAAGCGCGGGCAGAAAGCTCAGGACAGAGCAGAACCCACGCAAGCCCCATGCACCCGTGACTCCAGACATCCCCCACATCCCCCACATGGCCACACGCATGTTCCCAGCTCCTGACACAGTCACGGCCACACGCGTGTGCCTCTCACCCCACAAAGACATGCCACACGCTGCTCCCCGCCACCCGGGTGCATGCGCACCCCGTCTCACACGTGTGGCAACACATGCTCCAGGCTGCCCACGCACAGCACACACGCACACGCGTCCCTGTGCACAACTCGTGCCCACGCCCGAACGTCCCACCGACGACAGAATTTCAGGAGGCTGAGAAAGTCTGAGGTTCTTCACATACGTGTTTATTCCTTTAGCAAACGCTCCCCAGCCGAGGACGGGTGTCAGGCGCCCGCATATGGACGTGGACGTGGGGACGAGGAAAAAGGGGTCCATGGCCCCACCTCGGGGCCACGACGTGGTCTGATTGCGTGGTCTGATGTGTGATGGTGGAGGATGGGAGGGGGAAGTCGATTTGGCCCGTGCAGAGACGGTGGACCAGAGAGACTCCCAGGAAGAGACCTGAGCTGGGTCTCAACGAAAAAGTAGGAATGTCCTGACCAAAGAAAGTGAGGAAGTGGGTTCCTGGCAGAGGGAACAGCAGGAGGAAAGGCCTGGAGGCGTAAATAGAATGCGGGCAAAGGGGCAGGGTGCCCTGATGAGGGTCGAGGCTCCTGAATAGGACACGGGCCCTCCTGTCCTCTCTACCCCTCACCCCAGCCAGGTCCCCTCACCTCTCCCTTGGGCCCCGCAGCTGCCTCCTCCCTGAGCTCGTGACTGGACTCCAGTCTTCCTCCCTCCAGATCGGCTCCTCTTTCTCGGACCCACAGGGATCATCCTAATATGCAAATGGAATCCTACCACCCTCTGCATAAGCCCTGCCTTGGCTCCCTTGTGCCCTCAGACTGCAGACCAAACTTCCTCCTCCCCTCAAGTTCTGACCCCTTTTGTATCCATCTGCACCTGCCATGCTGTTTCCACCTTCCCCAGAGCATGCCTAGCTGCCTCTTACCTCCTTACCTTTGTATGTGCTGTTCCTTCTGCCTGAGAGGCCCTTTCCCAGACCCTTCCTCCCTCTGTTAAACTCCTACTCGTCCTGCAAAACCCATCCTGCTGAAGCCCTCCTCATCCACAATGCCTCCCCTAACCTTTCAGCCTGAGAGACACTTGGGAAGGGAGCCGTAACCAAGCCTCAGGGTCAGATCTTCAGCGGTTCTCAGCAATTCGGGCTCCAGGATATGACGGGCAGGAATGGGTGAGAGATTGGAGGTGTGGACAAGGCACAAGGTCACTCCAAAACCATGCACAGTTTTTCTTTCCTCCTTTTTTTTTTAAATTGGGGCTTCATGTGCCAGAGGTTAAGGAGGCCGAAACGTTTTCAGTGACAACCCTCCTTAGTGCCATTGAGACAGCCAAACTGACACGGTTTATTTCCTCAGACCTGAGCTTTGAAAGTTAAGGACAAAGGAAGCCTATTTCACAAAGAAGGTAAACACACAAAACCCACTGATCCGGGGCCTTGACTAGATGGAGGACAGAGGTAAATAATAGCAACAGCAATAACGGTAACAGTAGGCAAGAGGCTCCTTGAAGGGGTGCTGTGGACAAGGCCTCTCACCACCAAGAGGCTGCGAGAATCCACATAAAATGATCTCAAACCACAGAGGCAGGAGGCCACGAGCTGAACTGGGATGTGGGGGGATTCCAGAGGGGCTGTGGCAATCCAGGAGGACTTCCTGGAGGAGGGCAGTCTCTCCTCCCCCGCCTAAGCAACCTCCCCTCCCTCCCACGACAGACGGGACTGGGCCTGGCTCTCGGGCTCCCGCCCTGCGTGGATGCCTCTCTGCAGCCGTTCTCCATCTCCGCACGCTCAGTGGAGGCAAAGACGCGCTCAGAAGGAAGCTCCAAAGGAGGCGGATTGCAATTCCTCAGTGGTGCGATTAAGGCTTCCCAAACCGTGTTAATTCTGCTTCCCACTGCACACGGAGGCTCGTCGATCCACCCTGTGCTGCCCATTATGGGGAGCCGCTGCATCAAGGCTCCTGGGGGCGCCGGGAGGTGACAGGCCTTGGGTGCCAGCGAAGAGGGGGGCACCAGGGACTTCCCGCTGAGCAAGGCTCCGCGCAGACCCGCCTGCCCACCTTCGAGGTGTGGCGCCAGCAGGCTGGAGGGGACAGAGCTGGACACTCAGACCCAGAGGGCAGGAGGCGCCGAGAGCAATTCACCTGGGAGGGACCCAACAGCCTGACGGCTGTGCGTGCTGTTCTAGTGAGCTTTTTGAGTGTGAGGCATGTGTGTGCAGAAGACATGACCGCAGGTGCATGTGTGCAAGCGTGTGTGGGGCGTGGCTGGGGGGCACGTGTGTTTGAAGGCATGAGTGGACGTGCTTGTGTCTGAGAGCCATCGCAAGTGTGGGTGGTCACAGGTGTGGACCAGGTTGAGTGTGGGAACGTGCCAAAGGACAAGTGTGTGTGGAAGTGCGTGGGGCCGTGAGAAGGGGAGCGTGAGGATGAGGGAGCGTGTTAACGAGCGGGAGGGATGCTAAGGGCAAGAGCACACGCGTGCCCTGAGGGTGTGAGTGCCAACAGAGTGTGATTGAGAACGTGCATGGCAGGCTGCCGGTGGGCATGGGGGGAGTGTGTGTGTCAGTGGGGGGTCCCGTGCGAGCCCGGGGGTGCACTGGCCCTGGCGCGGTTGGGCACAGATGCTCCCTGCCCGTCCTGCAGAGGGGTCACACCTGCTCGGCGTCCGCGGGACTCGCTCTGGCCGATGGGAAGTGGAAGCAACGTGTGTGGACATGGGGCGGAGCTGGAGGAGCCCACACAGGGTCCCGGGTCTCTCCTCCGCCGCCGTGAACACGGGAAGAGAGAGTCCCCGTGTCAGGTGGCGGGATTTGAGGGGAGTGGAGCCCTCACCCAGCCGCGATGGAGACCGACCGGGATATAGGACTCGGCGGCCTTGTGAGTGAGGACGTGAGTGAGCACGCGTGTGAGCGAGCGTGTGCACGTGACCGTGCAGGATGTTTGTGAGTGAGCGAGGCTGTGCATGGGGGAGGCCTGAGGCAGGTGTAGGGGGCTGGGAGGGGACACTTCCCCCACCAGGCACCTGCTCTGTATCCACCCCGGGTCAGTGGTGGCGGTCGGCCCCCTCCCACGGCCACCGCGGGACACCAGTGCCACCTGTGCCCCCTCCTCTTTACCGCCGAGACTTCTCGGATGGCTCAGCTCCTCCTCCGCAGCCACCGCCCCCTCCCCACGCCCGCCACCACCACCGCCTTCTCCATCCAGACGGCACAGCCGCCTCCTCGCCCCAAGGCCGCCCACCCCCAAGCCTTTCTCCACGCAGCAAACAGGAGGATCTTTCTGAAGCCGAGTCAGACCCCATCAGTCCCCCGCTGTAGCTCTTAGCTGGCTCCCCACGGCGTATTACCCTCCTTCCCGCGGCCGACTCAGCCCGGCCCTCTCAGAGCTCCAGCCACACTATTCAACCTGTCAGAGGCCTTCTGTCCCCTCTCCCCTCAGGTCCTCTGTACATGCTAGTCCCTCCTACAGAATGGTTGTCCCTTATGCTCTTCACCCAGTTCAGCTCTTCGCTGCCACTTCCACGGGGAAGCCCTCCCTGATACGCACCCTCCTCACTCCACGTGTCTCTCTTTTGAAGCACCGTATGCTTCTCCATGAACATCCTCTGTCCCAGTAGTCTCTGGGCCCTGGGTGGGCAGTGGGGAGTGGGGAAGGGGGGCGGAACCCAGGGACCTGTTCTCATTCACCCCTCTGTGCCTCCTCCTGGCACGTGCCTGGCACACAGTAGGCACTCAATAAATGTTTATGAGTGAGTGGGGCAGCCTCTCCATCCTTTCTGCACCTCTCAGGGGCAGGCAGGGTGCCCCGGCCTGCAGGGGTGACTAGCAGTGGACAAACCCATCCATCCAACACTGAACAGAGACGCCGTCTGTGCTGGTCTCCCTCTTGGGGACAGACGGCCAGCTTGAATTTCTCATGGGGCAGCTCCACCTAGCATAGCGGGACACTCAGTTCTCTCTGGGGGTGGGGTCAACTCAGCCAGCCTGTCCCAGGTTCCTGCGGAAGGTCAGGATGTGTGGGGGGCAGGAGGAGACAGGCTAGCGGTCCCCCAGCCCCCCCTGCAGAGAGACAGACCAAGTATGTTCTGATGGAGGGGAGGGGCTGCGGGGGGGCTGGGGCAGGGATCGGGGGTCTGGCCGCAGCCAGCAGGGCAGGCTCGGAGAGGATGGCGTCCCTCCCTGGAACTAGACAGAAAGAGGGGGAGGATCGTAACACAGGCCAGCGAGGATGGGGAGGGGTGGGGTGCGGAGGGTTTGGCAGTGGAGGGTCCAGCAGGGGCAAGGGCCGGGAGGCAGGAGCTCTGCCACGCAGGGCCCACATCTGCGTCACCCACCATTGTCATCTCTGGAGTTACCATAATGCCCAGCACACAGTAGGTGCTCAACAAATACACGGGAGGGGAAAGACAGATGGTTTATTGCCCCCAAGGGGCTTTTCTGAGCCAGTCCTAGAGCTGTGTGAGCCTGGGCAGGTCATTTAGCTCTTTGTGGCTGGGTTTCCTCATCAGTAATATGAAAATGAGATGCTCAGCCCCCTGTGACGGACAGTTGTCGTTTCTGCCTGCCCAGCACCCAGCCTCTCTCCTGGGGCCTGATGCTCCCTTGGCGTCACCCTGCCACCTCCTTCCGTCTGGGAAGTTGAGAGACAGCCCATTCCCCAGCTCTTTCACGGATGCATGAGCCAGGCTCGGCCAATCAAAGTGCTCCATCCCCTGGTCTTGTGATTGGTTCAGGAACATGCATGTGACCCAAGTGCCGTCAGTGATGATGAACTCTGGAACTTGTGCTGGAGCTATTGGGAAAGGCTTTATTTCTGCAATAGTTCTGAGAGGAAAGTGGAGTTCTGGAGTTGCCCAGGGTCCTATAGGTAGGGCTTGCCTGGGAGAGGAAAGTGGGGCCAGGAGAAACTAAGTTCTGATGACATTGTTTGAGCACCTGGATCCAGCCATACCTGAAGGCAGATCCTAACATTTTCCGTGCCTGGTGCATAGTAAATGCTATACAAATGGTAGCTGTTATTAGTAGCACAGAATCTGGCACATAATAGGTGCTTGATAATGTTAGTTCCATCCTCCCTTTACTCCCATGCCCCCGACAACATTTTAGTGTTACTGCTGTCCTTCTTTCTGCCCACTACAAAGGTTTCAAAATGGATCATGGGGCCCCATTCAGGGCATGAGCAAAACGTGTTAAAGGTGGAATGTCTGCTGGAGCATTTTCCCATCAAGCTGTTCTTCTCCACCAAAGATGCTCAGAGGACAAGACAGATGCCAAAAATAAGGAGGCCCAGAGCTGCCATGACCTCTGCCTGGCAAATTCACAGCTGCCAGCCCTTCAGGCCCGAGACAGCCACAGGGAGAAGGGGAGTGGGGAGCCCCAGGGGTCTTCAGGGGCTGGTCCCTTCTCCATTAGGCCAGCAAGCAGGGGCCAGGGTTCGAGAGCTGAGAGCAAGCTCCAACCGGCAAGGCTTGTCAGGCTGTGAGTGCATTTAGTGAATGCCTGCAGGATGCCAGGTCTGTGCTGGGGGAAGAACACACACTGAGTCTAAAAGGAAAGACGGGGCCACCCCATGGCTCAGTGGTTAAGTTCGCACGCTCCAATTCGGCAGTCCGGGGCTCACAGGTTCGCATCCCAGGTGCGGACACGGCACCGCTCACCACGCTGTGCTGTGGCAGCATCCCACACAGAAGAACTAAAAGGACTTACAACTAGGATATACAATCATGTACTGGGGCTTTGGGGAGAAAAAAAAAAAGAGGAAAATTGGCAACAGATGTTAGCTCCAGGCCAATCTTCCTCACCAAAAAAAAAAGCATACCTTTAAAAATAAATAATACAAAGTAAAAGGAAAGACAGGCAGATCAGCGGACAGTTCCAAGCTAGTGTGAACAGAGATGGGGAGATGGGAGTCTGGGGGAGCCTGGGGGATGGGGCTGATCTGGCTGGACATGGGGAGGGAGCAGAGAAAGCTTCGTTGGGGTTGTTTGTGGACTGAGTTGAGCCTTAACAGATGAGGAGAAGTTGTGTGTAAGGGGTGGTGGGAAGTTCCAGGCCGAAGGAGCAGGCGTGCCCCAGAGCAGGCAAGAGCTGGGAAGGCCCGAATGCAGCAGGGCCCTCACAGACCATGCCAAGGCCTTCTGGCTTGGGACTAGGGTACTGGGGAGCCATGGGAGGGCTTTGAGCAAGGGAATGGCCTGATTCAATTTCAGTTTAAGAAAAAGCTCTCTAGCCACTATGGGATAATGCAGAAGGAGAAATCCTGGAGGCTGTCAGAATCGCTCAGATGAGGGATGCTGGGGGCCGGGAGTGGTGTTGAAGATCCGGGAGCAGGGTCAGCGGCCTTTGGAGCTGGCAGGGGGCAGAAGGAGGCCCAGGGCAAGGATGCCAGGTTCCAGCCCTGCCTCCTGTGGCCAGGCTGTAGTTCCCTCCACTGAAAACAGGACTGACATCAACTCTTTCCTAGCCCTTCCTACTTAAAGAAAGTTCTTCCCGCTTTCTTTATCTCTGTAACCCAGAGAAAAGAAGATACTTGTTCCTGGGCACCCGTTGCATAGACGGGAAAACTAGCACAGGAAAAGGGGAAGCCTTGCACTTAGTGGCTGTTTTTTTAAACTATTTATTGGATGAATGAACAGGCCTTGGAGACCCCATCCACAGGCAGCACTCTGGGCCCACATTGCCAGTCCCACACCCGTGGCAGACATCACTAATCAATCCCAGCATGCTTTTCCGTAGAGCACTGATCTGGCTTCTAAATTCTCAAGTCCACATCCCAAGCCGCCACCTCCAATCAATACGGACACAGAAGAAATAGGATTTCATTCAACCTCCCCATTTCGTGGGTGAGGAAATGGAAGCCTGATTCCCATGAGGAGTGTGTGTGGCCCAGCGGGTGGCCTCTGGCTGCGTGCTTCGCCCAGCCTCTGCAGAAGCCCCAGAGAAGCCCTCGTCCAGCTGGGCAGGCAGGGGGTGCCAGGGAGGAGCACAGCTGGGCGGCTGGCACGGGCTCCTCCGCGCTGGGATGGCCACTCTGGCGACGTCGTCCCCTCTGCCCCCACCCGCCTGCGCCCGCAGCTGCTCTTTTGAAAGCTCTGCATGGGAAGCTGCTGCTGTGTCTCTCTGTTTCCTTTTCAGACCATTGTCCTCTCATTGGCGCCAGCCGTGCTCTTCTCTTGGCCGCTTAATTAACAGTATTATTAATGCTGAGAGGAAAGCGTCACCCAGAGCCTTTCTCACAGCAGCTCCCGCTGGAGTAGGAGCCACAGGCAGACAGGAAGCTGGGGCTGGTGCCAGAGATGCCCCGCTCCCCGCCTCCGGGGCCCTTCACGTGCCAACGCCCAGCTGGGCCCCTCGGCCCTGCCTCCCCGGGGCAGCAGTGGCAGGCCCACGAGGCGAGATTCGGGGAGGACCGACTGGCCGCCAACCCGTCTGCAGGTACCCGAGCCCGGTTGACAAACTCTGCTCTGAGCAATGGGTGCAAGTTCAGTCTTTGGAAAACATGCCCAGTAGCTGTGTGACCTTGGGACAGCCCGCTACAGTCTCTGTGCTCAATTTCTCCTGTGTAAAAAGTGCTTACAAGGCACGCAGTCCTGGGCCAAGGCACCTGCGTGCATTCTCTCACCTATTCCTTGTTCTGGAAACCTCCTGCGATGTAACAGATCCCCCCAAAACTTAGGGCCTGAAAGCAAGAACCATCACTTCATTTGCTTACGAGTCTGTGATGTTCTCAGGACTCGGCAGGGAGAGCTCGCCTCTGCTCCGCACAGCATCAGCGGAGGCAGACCGACCGCGCACTAGGGGGTCAGCTTCCACAGTGGCTCGCTCACGCACCAGCAGGTTCGTGCCCGCTGTCGGCCGGAGCTCAGCAGGGCTGTACCCTGGGGGTCTCCACTCCTCCCACAGGCTGCTTGGGCTCCTTCACAACATGGCGGCTGGCTTCCAAGAATGAGCATGCCCGGAGCACCAGGCACAGTGCAGGGCGTTTTTATGACCGAGCCACAGAAGTCACAGCATCCCCTCCACTGTCTCCTGTTGGCAGAGGCAACTGCAAATGCCCAGCCAGCTTCCAGGGGGAGGGGACTCAGGCTCTACCTCTTGACGAGGGATTGGCCACGTTCTGTAAGGCCATGAGGGCTGGGAAACATTGTTGTGACCATCTTTGGAAAATACAGTCTGTCACCTTCTTCCAAACAACCGCGAGGAAGGTATGATTATTATTCCCATGTTACAGAAGAGGAAAATGAGATTCAGAGATGTCAAGTAATTTGCCCCAAGTCACACAGCTACGTAGGCGAGCAGAGGTTTGAACATACGCAATCTGACTTGAAAACTTGGGGTTTTCAAACATTTTATTTTTCTTTTTAGGTGCAAAACATTTCTTTCTAATAAAAATCTTCTAGGGAAGATCTGTGAAAGACAGGGCGGAAGAAATAGAATGAGTGAGGGCTCTGCTGTGGCCTCCATGCTCTCAGGAACTCAAAGGCCCAAGAAACGGTTTCCAAGCCCCCAGGTAAGCTGCTCCCCAAGTCCCGTCCAGGCAGGAAGGAAACCCCACTCCATCGTCCGGCCAGCCGGCCTGCCTGTTCTCTAGCCCGGGTCCCATCCTCTTCTTCTATAGGCTTCCGGAATAGCTGATCCCCTTCGAGTTCATCCTGGCAACCCAGGCCACTTCTCCTTGCCCCCTGTTCGCGTCCCATCTCCCAGGTCCAGCTGGAGGAGATGCTCACAACAAATAGCAACGGGCTGGGGAGAGGGCGTCGGAGCAAGCGTGGTCCAGGTGGAGGGACCAGCACGCACAGAGGCCCGGGGCAGCGGGTGGCGGGACACAGAGCATGCACAGGAAGCCGCAGGAGCGGAGGCTGGGGGAAGGGCAGGCTCAGGCCTGCAGGGGTCAGGTCTCGGGCAGGGGGGCCTTTAGTTTGTGGACAATGGGGAGCAGAACCAGGAAGGGTTTTGATCAGCGGAGATCCGTGATCACATTTAGTCTTTAGGAAGGGCACTCTGGCCCTGGTATGGACCATGGATTTGGGGGGCTAGGGAGGGGGCGTGCGGTGCTGGATGGGATGGGGTTGGCTCATCCTGTGACTAGAAAGGAGGGCAGCGCCATCAGCCCTCAGTGCTCAGTAGAGGTGGGCAAACAGCACCTGGGACTCCAGCCGGAGGCCGGAGTGGATGGTCAGTTCTGGATGGAGCCACTGTCCCTGTCTCTAGGAAACTCCCAGCAGGACAGCTCCGAGGGTCAGGGGAGCAGGAGAGGCGAGGAAGAGTGGGTGACCCATCGGAGCCCCTCCCCCAGGCTGCCAGCTCAGCGGCTCTGACGTCAGCTCCAGGCCGCTCCCCGGGGCCTGTCTGCCTGACGTCACTTCCAGGATGCCTTTGGTGTGCCTGACGTGGTGGCTTTGACGTGAACACGTTTTAACTATAAAAAGAGGGGTTTAAAAATAGTCACCTTGTCACGAGGTGTAGGGAAGAGAGACCCCCCCTCCCGCCCACGGGAGTGAGGTGGAAAGTCACCAGCACCTCGCAGAGCTGCGCCTGTCAGCGCCACCCCCTCCTCGCCACCCTGAGCCAGTTCCCAGCAACTTCGTGGAGATTTACTGATGCCCGGGGCTCCGGAGTCTTCCTGCGGCTTTAGGCAAAACATCTGGGTGGTCGGTGCTGTCTGCCAGCTTCGTCCCCGCTCCTCCAGGGCTCAGAGAGTCTGAGAGAGAAGGCCTGAAGCCATAGGGGGCCGGCTGGTGGTCCCGGGGCACCTGCAGGGGTATCGCTCACAGCCCAGCTCTGGATGGAGGTGCACCTAAAAGTTCAAGTCCTCTCCCCCTCCCTCCCCCGCTGGGTGATCTTGAAGGAGTGATTTGACCTCTCTGGGCCTCGATTTCCACATCTGTAAAGTGGGTTCCATCACACAGGGAGACCAGAGAGGCCTTGGGCTGGGGGCAGCATCCAGCAGGCCGGAGCTGGGACCCCCATGTCCATCACACAGGTGGAGCGAGTGCCCCGTGGGGACAGCCCCAGCACCTCCGAGGTGCCTGATTAATGTTGCATTTAGTGCAATAAACAATACAATTACTCAGCTCCTGCAAACTCCTCTGTGAGTCGGGTGGGCAGGCGGGGCGAGCCTTCTGAGTCAGCCCTGCCATTAATTACAGGCACTTAAGCACAGTTCTGGAAGCCTGTGTCACACCTTCTCGGCGGCCGAGGGGTGGGTGTGGGGGTGGAGGGAGATGGCGGCTCGTGGTCCTTCATGATGGCATCCAGCAAGGTAGGCACAGCCAGAGATGGCTTAAGGAAGACACTCTCCCTTTCCCCCTCATTGTCACTGCCTGTTACCTTTGTCACATTAAATCTGTGTGACAAAATAATGACATAAGCTTGGCAGCATCTGGTGCTAAGCATTTATTGCTGCCACATCTACAGTGCTTGGTCAGGTGGCTCTGCTAATCTTGGCTGGGTTGGTGCTCACGTCTGGGGCTCAGCTCGCTGATCTAGGCTGGCCTTGGCCACTCGAGTCTGTTCCACGGGCCTCTTGTCCTCCAGCAGGCTGGCCCAGGCTTGTCGTCATGGCACCTGGGCAGGGGTCCCACAGACAGCAGAGCCTGCAAACCCTCCTTCAAACCTTGGCTAAGGACATTTCTACCACATTCCATTGGCTAACACAAGTCATATGGCCAAACTCTGATTCAAGGGAGAGGAAACAGACTCCGCCCTTTGATGGAGGAACTGCAAAGCCACGTGTAAGGAGGCGTAGACAGAGGAAGGGGCGGGGAAGAGGAATTGAAGGCTTGGTCCTTCGGTCTAACTCCACAGGCCCCACAGTACAGTCATTGACACATGAGGGACACGGTGGCAGACAGCTCAGGGCTCACCTCTGTGGAGGAAAGAGTCGCCTTGATCCAGCCCATGAGCAGAAATCCCAGGGAAGAACTCTGATTGGCCCAGTGTGGGTCACATGCCCGTCTTTAGACCAATCGCTGCAGTGGGAGGGTGGGGCATTATGATTGGCAGCCCCCATCACAAGCGCTCGTTGAGGAAAGGAGGAACAGATGCCCGGAAGGGAAGGGAGGCTGGATAAAACCAAAATACTCTGCCCTGCTCAGCCCTGTCCCGGACCGCTTGTCCCGTTTGACAGAGGGAGACCCTCAAGTCTAAGCAGGGTCGGGAGACTCACTGGGGTCACCCAGCAGGAGAATAAACCTAGCTCCCGACACTGCACTCTGCCGTGTCTCCTGGAGGGAAGAGGCTGTGGTGCCCGGGCAGCCCCGCTCAGCACCTCGCCAGCCTGGCCGAATGCCCCTGCATCTTGGGCCCTGCCTGTGTGTCCCTGGCATGCTCGCAGGATGAGCCGTGGCGCTCCATTGCTCACTCTTGGACCGGTTGCCATAACCCACTGCCGCCGGCCCATCCCGCTGAGTCTTGGAGTTGTCAAACATCTCGAAAGCAATCCTCCACATATTTCAGGTCCGGCCAAGGCAGCCTGGCTTTGTCCAGCACCATTTGCTGTATATTCCAAGAGAAATTAGATCCATATGGACCAAATTCCTCCACAGTCGTCTCACCCGGGCCAGGGTTTGGCACAAAAGCGCTGAGGGCTGTGGAAAGGCATCTCGTCCCTCCCTGGGGACCAGAGCACAGCCGCCAATGCCAAGGGGATGACAAGCCTCCAGCTAAAGTGCGGCCGGGGCCTTCAAAGTCTAAACCCTTAGGGTCAAAGGAGGACAAAGGCCGGGGAGGAGAGAAACTGGCCCTCTCGGGGCTCTGGGCAGGGGGGAGGCTGGGGCACAGCCTCCCCCACCTGCTGCCTGGAAGCAGCAGGCCTTGGTCCAGAGCTCAGTAGTCGGTTGTTAGGCCAGCCTGGCACCCCATCTCCCCTCTGCTCTTCTTTAACTGGGTGGCCATGGGCAAGCCTCAGTTTCCTCACCTGAAAAATGGGGATAAAAATGGTGTCACTCCCATGGGATAGTGGCTTAAGGATAATGATGAGGTGAGGAATATAAAAGTAAATGTTAGTTGGGAGTATTATTTATGCTGTTACCACCACTATCACCACCATCATCATCGCCACCATCATCCTCATCATTACTGTCATCACCGCCACCACCATCACCATCGTGGTCACCACCATCATCATCGCCACCATCAGCACCATCATCATCCGCACCACCAGCACCGCTGCCCCCGTCGGCATCATTGCAATCATCACTATCACCATCATCGTCATCGTCATCACCATCACCATTAGGTAAAGTCTGGTTGTTAGGCCAGCACTGGTGTCTTCATCCCCAAAGCCAACATCTTCCTCTGGGTCACTGTCATCTTTAGCCCAGAGCACGGGTACCATCTCTTGACTACTTACCTGTCTCTAGACTCACTCCCTGCAAAACCCCTGCCCCTGCTCAAGCCCTCTCATGACCCCCGTTGCCCATGGGACAAATTCCTTTCCAATGGCACTGGGGCCCTTCCACCTCGGGCCTCTTCCCACTTTGTCACCCACACGCTGCAGTGCCAGTCACGGCAGACAGTTCCTCTCTCTCCAGATACGCCACGCTCCCCCTGCCTCCAGGACTGTTCCCCGCTGTTCCCTCCAGTCCGAGAGCTCCTCCCTGTTCCCCGTCAAACTCCCAGTGACCCTTCTGGGCTCAGCTCAAATGGCTCCTTCTTGACAGAGCTGTCACTGAATTCCAGCTGGACGGCGTTGGCTGCAGAAGGCTCTGGGCCCCTCTGTTCACAGGGGGATGAGTAAGAGCTGGAGAGAAGTGTTAAAGACACATGAGCCCCAACAGGAGTCTTTCCCTGATGTCATGAGAGGAGTTGGAAGGACATAGCCGTCTCCCTAGGGGGTCCAAGATTATTTGCCCCTGTCCGCCGAAGGGCTTGCACCCACCTCTCCAGACACATTGGCGGAATGACGTGCTGGCAGGGGGCGCGATGCTTCATGCAGGCGTCTATGTCCCCCACCATCCTCTCCGGGCAGAGCCAGCCCTCCCCTCGGAGAGGCTTCCCTCTTTTTAGGGCCGGAGTTCCCTCACTCGTCCTTCTCTGAAGCAGACATTCCTGGTGCAAATCCTGACCCCACCCTTTCCTGTCGGTTTGAAGGACTTCATTTCCTCGACTGTACAATGGTTGGTTGTCCTAAAGGACCTCAGAGAACCCTTCTGTCCTCAGCAGAGAGATGGCAGCCTGTGACTCTGGCAGACCTGTGTGCCCTCTGGCAGCCCCGCCCATCCTTAACGTGAGAACAGGAGCCAGGCTGCAAGTTTGCTGGAAGCTTCTACGCTGCTCGCTGTGAGCACACTCGGAGCCTTGGTGCAGGGGGTGCCCCCGGCCCTGCCCCCGGCTCTCGTGGAGCCTGGATGGCCTCCCTGAGCACGGAGCCGGGCACAGGGACCCCGCAGACTCGCTGGGCATGGCTCATGGCTCCCATCCATTCCACTCCCCTCCCAGGGTCCAGCTGCCTCGGGCAGGAGGGCGGTTGGAGTGGGACCCCGGGGAGGCTAGAGGCCCGGAGTGGCCACACCCGACGCCCTTCAGCTCCCCGGACAGTCCTTTGAAGCTGCAGCCTGTGTGACAGAGCATTTGGCTGGAACCTTAAAAAGAAGGATTTCAGAGAAAATACAAATGACACAGGAAAATGAGCTGCAGATGCTGCCTGAGTCCCGAAAAGAGAGTGCCTCCCTGGTCCTCTCCTGGGCCCGACGTCAGCACCCCTCCGCCCCCACCAGCTGACCCACTGCACCCCGCAGGTGGGTGTTCCAGAAGAGCTGGCCACGTGGGGAGGACCCAGCCTCCTTCCTGAGTGGAGGAAGGAGGGAGCTGCCCGTCACCTGCCTGCAGACTGGTGACGGCCTCAAACCGCCTCAGCTGCGCACCTCCTGGAGGGCAGGCACTGCTCTGGGGACATTATGAGGATTTGATCTGATCCCTCTGCCCCAGGAGGGAGGCAGAGACTCCGACACCACAGCACCTTAGGGAACTGCTCTAAGTGGAGCTTGCCCGCCTTGCTACCTCGTCTCCTACCACCCTTTCCTCTGTCCTTCCGGTCTAGCCACACTGGTCTCCTTGCTGTTCTTCACACACATCAAGACCTTCCTGCCTCAGGGCCTTTGCACTGCCAGTTCCTCTGCCTGGAAGGCACTTTCAAATCTCACCTCTTCAAGAGAACTTCTCTGATCACCCGATACATAGTAATCCCAAGCTATTATTCCTTAGTAAAGCACCCAGTTCGTGTCCTTCATAACTGTTTTCACAGCTGGTAACAATGTATTGTGTTTGCATTTACTTGTTAATTGGTGGAACCAGCTTAGTTCATTCATCAGTGTTTCGCCAGGACCCAGCAGCATGCTTAGGACATAGAGGTACTCAAATATTTGTGGGATGGAGAAATGGAATGTTCTCTCCTTGGAGGCTTGAAGAAACAAAGAAAAGGCCATTTCAGCAGGGTTCTGAAGGATGAATAGGAGTTTACCAGGTGGGAGGAAAAGAGGTCATGAAGGCAGAGAGAAGGGGGAGACGTGAGCATCCAGGCCTGTGGCAGTGTGGCTGGTGATTCAGGGCCCAGGGGCGAGCCTCCCATGGCTGGCCTTAAACCCAGGTCCCCAATCACAATGACTACGGCAGGGTCACTTTGGCTCTCTGAGCTCAGTTTTCTCATCTCGAAAATGAGAGAGGATTTGGTGAGATAAGGCCCAGGCTTGGCACAGGGCTGGACACCCCGTGAGCTGGATGCACAAGGCAGCTGATGTTGTCACGCAGGGGCTGGACTGAGGGACCGCCCAGCCCCAGGCCCGGGAAAGAGGGAAGGAAGGAAGCAAGGAAGGGGCAGAGAGAGAAGGCCTGGCACGTCTGTGCCGTGAGGCAGCTGTCGGGACCTCTTCAGCTCCCCGCAGAGCCGAATTTGGAGGAGAAGCCTTGGCTGGGGGCCTGGCCCCAGAATTCACGGGGTGGGGCATGGGACTCGGACTCACGTGACCTCTGGGGCCTCCAGCGCAAACCTCCCTCACCTTCACCTCTCCCCATCCAGGTTCTAGGAGTTCAGTTTTCCCCTGAAACCCTGTCTCACGGCTGAGCCCTTGCCCGGGCTGCGCCTTCTGCCTGGAACGCAGATCCTGTCACATGTCCCACCCTCCTGCCACTTATCAAGGGGGAGCAGAGTCGTGGCCTCTGCTCTGGAAGTTTCTAGACAGTCTATCTAGGCTTGGAGTAGACAGCCCCATCCACCAGACTGGAAGTTCCTTGAAGACCAGGATCACGTCAGTCTTGTCCGGCACATAGTAAATATTAGCTAGTGTTTGTTGAATGAATAAATGAGCCAGTGTTGGAACTGCAAGAGACAGGGACATAATCGGCCTCTGTAAACTCAGTCCTCACCAGCACCCCATCCCCATGAGGCAAATATGATCTCCAGTCCAATCACGAGGGAACTGAGCTCCAAGGAGGGCCTAGTTTGGCCATCTCCGACCTCATCAGGGCCCCTGCCCCTCCCTGGACCTCAGTGTCCCCATCTGTAAGGGAATCAGTGCCCTGGAACAGGGCCAGCTTCATGAGTGTGTGACTTGTCCAGCCCACAGGACCCCACACTCACAAAGGCCCCACACTTGGTTGAATGTTTGGCTGTCGCCGTCTTAAAACTCCTAATAGTTTGTCTCGGAGCTTGTGTTTTGTGAGCGAAGGCCTCCGGGACCAGGGTGCGTGCGTGTGAGCCGAGGTGGCCCTCGCTGCCCGAGTGGCTGCTGCTGTTTGCGGCCCTGCCCCCGGGTGGCCTTCACGAGGCCCTGGGAGCACAGGGCTCCAGCGGACGCAGGTCAAGTGAAAGGTGAGCGCTTCGCCTCTAAGCTTGAGCAGAGGGGGTGCTGACAGCCGCGCGAGGCCCCCCTTTCCTCCCGAACTTTCTTCAAAGGCAGAGGGAAGGCGTCTAGGAAACATGGACGGCCACGGAACCCTGCGGGAGCCTTTCTGATCCGCGCCCTGACGCTGGAAATGACACGGAAGGCGGGGGAGGGTAGAGCAACTCACAACTCCTCTTCCTTTCGCCGAAGGGGGAGTGTCGGCAGATGGCGTCAGGAAATGAAATAAAAACAGCCAGTTCCTGCTTTCCACTGTTCTGGTTAAAACGAAATACACGTGCATGCGCGAACCACGAACACGAATCGCGTCCTTTCCACGATTCCGCGTGTGAGCTATAAATGTTCTTATATTTGTACTTAAAGCTGGCACGATCCGTGGATGAGCGGTGCAATTCATGCTGATGAAGTAAAAGTTGAACTTTTCTTTACCTAGCGCCATGTTAAATAGCAAATAAAAAACGCCAGGAGAAATCAGAGACGTGGAAAGAAAGGGAAGAGCTTTATATTCGAGTGCCTTTTTTTGTGCTTTGTTCCTCTTTTTCGAACAGGGGCCTGTGTTTTCGTTTGGCACTCGGCCTCCAAATCGTGTAGCCGACCTGAGTGTGAGCTCCTGGCCCACGGCCCCTGGCCCTCCATCCGCATCCCAAGCGGGGCTGCCGCTCACCCGCCTCCCACTACAGCGGCCTGTGGTCCCCAGGCCGGGGCCACTGCGGGAGTGACAGTCTCTCAATCTGAGCCTTCACCACCCAGCCCAGAGGTCAGGAGTCCAGACGCCACACCAGGAGGATCGGGTCAGAGAGTCTGGATGGGAACTTGTACCTCTGGGGTCTTTTAAGGGCCCCACCGCCCCCTACAGCGGCTCACCGAAGGGGAAAACCCTGCTCCAAACTCCAGAGAGAAAAGCTGCTTTGTTTCAGAGCTTAAGCTGCTTCAGGCGCCTTCCCCATCCAGCGGCTCAATAGTTCAGTCCTTCTAGAAGCTTCTCACTGAGCCCATTTTGCAGCTGAGGAAATTGAGGCCCCAGAGGCCACCTCTTAGGCCAGCAGGAAGTCCATTAGGATTCGCACCCAGGCCCGTGCAACCCTCCGGGCCCACACAGCACTCACCCCGCCCCGGGGAGCTGGGCTCTGGGGCCGCTGAGGACTCAGGCCCTGCCTGCCACTCCGGGCTCCACTGTGAGTCAGTTCATGGCCCAGGCCAGTTCCCTCATCTTCCAGCTGGTCTTGACCGTGGCATCCACTTCGGGACCCATCGCCATCCCATCCGCACATCCGCCTTTCACACAATATAGGAGGAGATTTTAAGAAAACCTGAGGGCTAGGGGTGGACAGCAGTGGCTTCTGCATCTGTAAACGAGGTTGGATGACTCCACAAACCCCCGGCTACATGGAGAGTCGGGTGTAGACGTCACCCACACACCCCAGTGTGAGCTCCACGGAGCAAGGTCTTCGCCTGTTCCTAACTGGGTCCTCCGAGCCTGAAGCAGTGCCTGGCACACAGCAGAGGCACAATAGATATTTGCTGAATGAATGAATGAATTATAGCAGTAAAGGATTTGTTTACTCTGTTATGTGAAATCCTGAGATCCGAAAAGGCTCTAAAAACAGAAAGTTCTCGAATTCGTGTGCCTGGAGGTCTTTATCTCACCCCATGAGAGTGTGGCGATGGTTCCCAGTATCTGACAGCAGCCCCCTGGGGTGTCACGGAGCGCGTGGTGAAGGCCCGCCCAGCCCGCCTTTCTGAGTTCTCCCAAATTCCAGGTTTGGAAGCAGAGCCGGCCCCCGGGGGTCCAGGCGAGGTGGCGGCCTTGGTATCTATAGCAACAATATTCAACTCCGTGCATTATAAAGATGACAGTTGCAGGCAGTAACCAGCCACTGCGGGTCTCATCGCTCCTTCTCACTCCATCTCACAGACGGGTAAATCCAGGCTCCCAGAGGCGAGGTCCTCGGGGCCCTGGGGGGTTGGTGTGGCGGGAGCGGGGTCTGAACCTGGTCCCTGGGGGCTCCAGCCTTGTCACTCTTGCCAGTCGCTCTGTCCTACGCCCTTCCCCTCCCCCTCTGCCTGGCCTTGGCGCCTCAATGAGCCCTTTGTCCTCCGAGGGGCTCAGAACTCCTGAGAGTTCCTCTTTGGGACAAAGGCTGGAGGAGTGGGAGCTGCCAGGGGCGGCCGGAGGGGCTCCAGAGGCCGGCCAGGAAGAATGCGCTCCTGCGGGTGAGATGCCCGTGGGGTCAGCTCCTCCAACCTGTCGGGAGGGGCCGTGATGGTGGGGACAAAGGCCGCGGCACAGTTCACAGTGGCACTGATCCCGATGGTCCCCGCGGCCCCTCAGCCCCTACTCCAGCCCCCATGCCGCCGGCCAGACCTGCAGGGCTGCGGCCCCAGGAGGAGGGGCCGGAGAAGGGGGAGCGCCCACCTCCCGCTGGAGGGCAGGAGGGGTGGCCCCCAGGAGCACCTCCTGGCCCAGCCCTCAGCCCATCGGCTGCCCTGCTGGGAGCAGGGCATGAAAATCCGCAGCTTCTTCCCCTCCAGCCTGTCCATCCCGCCTCCTTAGCCAGCAACAGCTAAAAGGATGGGAGAAGTTTCCGCCAGGCCCTGCCCTGGGCAGAGAACAGAGCATTTATCCAGCGATTACTGCCTACAGGGCGCAGAACAGAGCAAGGAGAGCAAAAAAATCAGCCCCTTGAAACCGAAAGGCCTAATTGGGCCCAGGCTCTGGCACTGGCAGGCTGTGTGGCCTCAGATAAGTAGCTGTGCCTCTCTGAGCCTCATTTGTTTCACCCAGTGGGGGCTGGCCCGGCCTGGCCCTGTGCGGAGTATGTTTGACTCCTCATGTCCCCGGGAGGGGGAGCTGCCACCAGCTGCCCAGGGGACCTCAGCCAAGTGGCTTCACCTTTCTGTGTCTCGACTTCCTTCTCTGGAAAATAGGGCTCATAATCGAGCCTGTGCGTGTGCTGTTAATTTCACTCATCACTGTAAGGCCCCCGCACATAGCAAACATCACACAAGTGTTTCCTAATATTGTTTTTTTAGTATCTCCATTTTGCACAAGGAGAAACTGAGGCACGCAATGGTCAATTCCACCACCAACAGCAGCTGACGTGTGGATCATCTGCTCAGGGTGGCCACTGTGCTTCCCAAATGTGCCTCTGACGGGCCACTCACCTCCTGGGCGACGTTGGCCCACAGACTGCTCATCCCCGCGCCTCAGTTTCCCCATCTGTAAACCAGGAAGGATTCCGTGGCACGGCCTCTGCGGCTGTCTGAGCAGGGGTGCAGGGTCAGCGCCGAGCCAGCGTGTCGTATACAGTAGGTGATCAATGACCCTGGGCTGCACGGATTCTGAAAACAGCAAGGGCTGGAGTTCACCCCCCGTTTCCGTCTCTCCCTCGGGGGAGCCTCGCCTTGGGAGGTGCTGGTGGCAGGGGCTGGTTGAAGGCCATTTTTCAAATGGGGAAACTAAGGCCCAGAGAGGGGACTCTTGGGCGGGTAGCGGGGAATTCCGCACTGGGCTCCTCGTGCCACCTGTTCAAACCCTGCCCCACACGCCGCCCGCTGGACCAGGACCTTCTGGTGGTGGCAGAGCTCTGGACGGGCTCAGGCAGGCCTGAGTTCAAGTCCCAGGAAACGTGGACAAGAAGCCTGAGCCGGAGCCGGTGCACAGGAAGCCTCTGGGCGTGTGTCCGAGGAGTGGCGGTCCCCGCAGCAGCAGCAGCAACAACATTGTCACAGCCCCTCCCCGTTCCAGCCAGCAAGAAGCACCCCTGGAAACCCCAAACCATCGACAGATGAAGTGGAGCTCCCCGCTCGAGTCGGGGAGCATCACAGCCACGCCCTGGCGCCTCCAGGTGTGTCCTTTCCTGCCTCCCCAGACCCTGGCGCTGTCCCTCTGGGCCTGGCAGCCTCTGTGCACACAGACCCTAATGTTACCTCCCTCCGCAAGATCAAGCGAGGCGAATGGCTGACACTGACCGGCCTTTGAGGGCAGCCAGAGATGCCGAGAACCTCAGAGACAGGCCAGGCCAGGTGATAAGGGAGTAGGTGGGGTCAGGATCAAGACAGAGAAACTCAAGGGGACACTGGGACCGTGGGAGAGAGTGATGAAGTATAGAAGATGCTGGAAGCTTATTTCGGTTTTTGTCTTTAAATGCACCAGAGTGAGAGGTTCAGAGGGCAGCGGCTAGATTCTGGAAGCCCCTTCCAGAGTTTGGGCCCAGTGGAATCATTATCATTATGGCCACCCCAATGTTCCTCCACTATGCTGAAGATGCTCCCACCACAGGGCCTTTGCACATGCTGTTCCTTCTGTCCGATATCTGTTTGGCTCACCCCCCCACTTTCTTAGTCTCTTCCCCTAGCCCTCTTGAGGGAGGAATCCCTGAGCAATCCCCCGTCACCCTCTGTTTCCTTCCCCAGCTGTATCAGTCCTCATAACAGAGTTCACTCATAACCTGGTGTGCGTTTTTGTGAGCACAGCCATAGGCAGCCCCAGCCAGAGTCTGAGTCTGAGCAGTGAGCTCTCACCCCCAGAGACAAGTCCCATTCTCTACTCATTAACCTCAGCAGCCAAAGGTGGGGAGGACCACCAACAGCCCCTTTTGCTTGACCCACATCTAGGGAATACCTGCCGCGTGGCAGGCCCTGGGCTGGCTGCTGCAGATACTGACATGAACAAAACAGACTTCTCGGTGGACCCACCGTCCCCTCCTGTTACCTGGAGCCACGTCTCGGGACAAGGGACAGTTAGCAGGAGGAGACAGAGCAGAAGGGCATTTGGTTTGGGCCCCGGCCCTGTAACTGACCTGCTGTGTGACCTTGGGCAGGACACTGGACATCCTGAGCCTCCATGTCTTCAGTGTAAAATGGAGAGACAGAACGATGTTTTTGGAAAGTAGGGCGTACGGTGGCACGGGAGGCTCACGGACTCAGCAATTCCCAACCTCCTAGCAACGGAGTCACCCCTTTGTCAACTCTCTGCCACCAGGAGAAGCTCTCAGCTCGGTGCCCCTGGGTCTGCAACACCTCTCGCAAATGTGTGACCTCTTTTCCCAACAGACAGCGAAGGTCTCAGGTCGTCAGGCAGTGGCGACATCGCCGTGTTTTCAGGGTGTTTATTTTAGGATCACGTACAGTGGGACACACTGGGATCGTCCTTCTCGACTCCCCCGCTTGCTCATCCTCCAGAGGGAACGTGCCAGAATTCCAGCAGTACCCCAGCCTAGAATCCGCCCACGTGGCGAAAGATGGACAGAGAGATCAACAGCACACAGAGTCCAAAACTAGACACCCACATACGTGGTCCAGTGATTTTCGACAAGGTTGCCAAAGCAATCTGATGAAGGAGTGGAAAGTGCCTCAACCAATGCTGCTGGGACGGCTGGATATTCTGGAAAAAAAGAACTCTTACCTCTGCCTCACATGACATGCAAACCAAAGTCAAAATATATCAGAGAGCTCAACATGAAAGCGAAATGTAAAACCATAAAGCTGCTGGAAGAAAGCATGAGGACACAGGGACACAGACAGCTCTCGCCATGAAAGAAACATGATAAAATGGATTTTGTGAAGGGGCTCGTATCCACCATATATAAAGAACTCTTAGAATTCAATAATAAAAAGACAGACAACCTAATAAAAAAAAAATTGGGCAAAGATTTTAACAGACACTTCACCAAAGAAGATACACAGATGGAAAATAAACACATGAAAATATACTCAACATTATCAGAGAAATACTAATTGTGATCATAATGAGACATCATAACACGTATGCAAGGATGGCTAAGTTAAAGAGACAGATAATATTAAATGTTGACAAGGATGTTGGAAGGAAGTGGAACTCTCAGACACTACCACTGGGAATGCAAAGTGGTACAAACGCTTTGACAAATGGTTTGGCAGTTTCTTAATAAAGGAAATATACACCTGCTATATGAAAATCAAAACTTAAGTCCACACAAAAACTTGAATACAAACATTCTTAGTAGTTTTACTCCTAGTAACCAAAAACTGAAAATAGCTCAAGTGCATATCAACAGGTGAACGAACGAAAGGACTGAACTCCTGACTCATGCAACCTCAAAAGCGTAATATGGGAGGAAGGAAACCAGGCCCAGAAGAGTACAGTCTGTGTAACTCCATTTCTATGATATTCACGGTGCGAGAACAGGCAAAACTAATCAATGGTGAGAGAAATCCAATCAGCCATGGCTATAGGGGTGGGTTGTTGACTGGAAAGGGACAGAAGGGAACTTTCTGGGGAGCCTGTCCTCTTGTATAATCTCTCCTTTTTTTTTTTTTTTTTGCTGAGGAAGATTGGCCCTGAGCTAACATCTGTGCTAACATTTTGTATGTGGGACGCTGCCACAGCATGGCTTGATGAGAGGTGTGTAGGTTTGTACCCAGGATCCCAACCTGCGAACCCCAGGCTGCCAAAGTGGAGCATGTGAACTCAACCACTATGCCACTGGGCCGGCCCCTGTTGTGCAATCTTGATAGAGGTTTGGGTCACATGGGTGTAGACATTTGTGAAAACACATCAGATTATACTCTTAAGATGTGTGTGTTTCGTAGTATAAAAATTATACCTCAGGGGCTGGCCCCGTGGCCGAGTGGTTAAGTTTGCACGCTCTGCTGCAGGCGGCCCAGTGTTTCGTTGGTTCGAATCCCGGGCGCGGACATGGCACTGCTCATCAAACCACGCTGAGGCAGCGTCCCACATGCCACAACTAGAAGGACCCACAACGAAGAATATACAACTATGCACTGGGGGGCTTTGGGGAGAAAAAGGAAAAAGATAAAATCTTAAAAAAATAATTATACCTCAATTTTTAAAATGTTAAATGGGGGGTGGGGAATATTGGGTTAAATAAACCAAAAACTCCTTCCAAGATGAAAAATGGTGCAGCTGCTGCAGAAAACAGCTTGGCGATTCCTCAAAGAGTTAAACACAGAGTTGCCATCCGACCAGGAAATTCCACTCCCAGAAAAATACCGAAGAGAATCGAAAATGGACATTCATACAAAGATGTGTATGCGAATGTTCACAGCAGCATTATTATATGAACATGATAGTCAAAAGGTAAGAACAGGCCTGATGGGTAAACAAAATGTGGTATAGTCCTACAACGGCATAGTATTTACCCGTAAAAACGAGGGAACTTGGAAAGCATTATGCTAAGTAAAAGTCTGACACAAAACACCGCATATTGTGTGAGTCCATTTACATGAAATGTCCAGAACAGCAAAGCCACAGAGACAGAAAGTAAATTCGTGGTTGCTGGGCTGGAAGGACGGGGTAATTGGGATTCACTGAAAATGGGTGCTGAGTTTCTTTTTCGGGTGATAAGAATGTTCTAGAATCAGATAGCAATGATGGTTGCACAACATTGTGACTATACTAAAAGCCACTGAATTGTACACATTGAAATCATTAAAATGGTGAATTTTGTGTGATATACATTTTATCTCAATGAACATAAATTCTTCCAAGGTTCCTGGAGCATGTCATCAGGCGACACTAGAATTGCAGAATTCGCGTCTTCTTCCCATCCTATCACACTGGGTTATAGTTGCAGAATTTGGAACTCACCCCGAATCACTTCCAGGTCAGATCAGCCTGGTCTGGGGGCAAAAACTCCCACACCCTCTGTCTCGTCTACAACTCAATTGTGGTGCCCCAGGTGGGGTCCTTCCTGCTGACCCCCTGTCAGGGATTAGGGAAATCCACACTTCGCTCTGGTCTTGGCATCTTTTTCTAATCTTTTTTTTTTTTTTGGTGAGGAAGATTGGCCCTTGGCTAACACTTGTTCCCATCTTTCTCTATTTTTTGTATGTGGGGCACTGCCTCAGCATGGCTTGATGAGTGGTGACTAGGTCTGTGCCCAAGATCTGAACCAGTGAAACCCCAGGTTGCTGAAGCAGTGTGCGCAAACTCAACCACTATGCCACCGGGCCGGCCTCTAATCTTTTAAAAAGAAAGTGGGATGGGGAGTCCTTCTTTGCACCGCCCCCCAGCTCTCGAAGGGCAGATGGTCCCCCTGACTCCTCCTCCACCCCTCCCATGAGACAGCCCTCGGCCCTCTGGAATCTTCAGCCCTGGGTGAAGAGGGCAGCCACGCTGAGGGTGCGGTGGGACCACTGGCTAAGATGATGTTTCTCTGTCAGTGTGGAAAGGCCAGCCCACCAGATGGACCAGCCTGCTGCCGGAGCCCTCCCCCGGCCTCCCTGGGGCCAAGATGCACCGTGCTGTTGCAGCCCCCATCCCCCCTCAACGATAGGCCAGTCCGTGGTCCTTTTGGTCCTTGAACCCTCTGAGACGCAAATTCATTCACTCACTCGTCCATTCATTTCACACCAACCTGGTGTCTCCAAAATGCCCCCACCCAGTGCTCATCATTCTCTCACTTTTCCTCCCTTCCTGGGGTACTGAACATGATCATATCCCACTGTCACTTTGGGCTGGAGACCTCTAAAGGTTAAAGAGATTTTTAAGCTCCTCCAAATTAAAACGAATATAGAGACCTCATCCTTAAAACTTTATATTCTGACAAATATGCCATGTATATAAAGAAAAATTTCAAAGCTGAAGGAAAAAAAATGCAACCAAATTTCTGCCAAACTAGGGTCAATTTATATGCTGGGATGAAGAGGATGAACTCCTATTCATCCTTCAAAACCCCACCTGGACATGACGGACATGGGGTTCATGAATCTCTCAGGGTGACACTCATTTCTTGCACTGCCATGGGTTATTGGGCATATTCCTCTCACTTTGTCAATTTATCTATCTCTGCCCCTCATTCCCCTCTTTGCAGACTAAGCTTCTTCAATGACTTCAAGCCTGAGGCTGCAGGTGCCAGCGTGAAGCTGCCGCCCACAGAGCGGCCCACAGGACAGCCAGAGCACTTGCAGGGCCTGGAACAGGGTGGCGCTCACAGTCACCTTCAAGCGGGACGTTATTCACTCCATTTTAGAGACAAGAAAATGGAGACGGGGGTTAAACCATTTGCCCGCGGCCCACGCCTGCAAGCGGAGAACATGGCATCCAACCCAGGACAGCCAGAACCCAAAGCACTGCCAGCTGTGCCACGCGCCGACAATGGCGCCACGTTAACAGGTCACACATCTGGAGCCCTCCTGCAGGGACACACACAGTCTCCCGTAACAACTCCTCAAGTGAGACCCCTGGCATGGATGACGAGGGGGAGCCGAGAAGCTGTGTAACTAGCGGGAGGTCACAGAGCTTAGCCGGACCCAAGAGAGTAACCATCACACAGCACGGCCCCCTGGGGGTCTCCCCTTGCCCCCGCCCTCCGGCACTAACCAGATACCAGTGGCTCTCAGCCCCGGGCGGTCATGCCCCGCAGGGGACACTGGGCAACGTTGGGAGACATTTTTGATTGTCACAAAGGAGGGGGAGAGGGGGTCTTATGGGCATCTAGAGGCCAGAGAAGCTGCCAGACAGACAGTGGACAGCACAGCCCCCACCACGAAGACGGATCCAGCCCAAACATCCATAGCGGCTATCGGAGAAGATCTGAGATGCCCCAACTCAGAACAGCATCCCCGCACGCATGCACACGCGCACACGTGCACACACACACACGCCCCACAGCGTCCAGACCGGCCCTCCATCCCCCCGGGGGAATTTCAAGAGACCTATGGAAAAAGGGGAAGCGGGGTGGGGAAAAAGAAAGCCCCGCCCACAAATGGACCACCATCACCATTAACGTCATATTTATTGTTATTTAGCTGCTCAGGAAAACATATACAGGTATATACAATATGTATGAATACAGAAGACTGCACTTTACATATTTTTTTTTTAAAAAAAGAAAGAAAAAAATAACACTCAATTTCATGAGCTATTGTCACAGTCTTCCAACCTAGCATTTCAGAAATGAATTTCTTTTAAGAGTCAAAAAAGATTACAGGATTGCCTAACACACAGCAGAGTTAAGTTTTCCTATTTTACATGTGCAAGAACATTTTCATTTCCTTTCCCGAAGAGTTTGCTATGTAGTACCGATTACCGGCGCTGGGAGTCTCGTGGGGCGGCTGTGTTTGTCCTTCGCTTTTATTCTTTCCATTCAACCCGATTTCATGAAATCACATCCTTTTGCTTAAGGCTATTTGAAAAGCTGCTCCACTCTGGGGTCGTGGGGAGCGAGAAACTTTCAAACCGCAGGGGTTTCCGAGTTGCTGGGACCGCGAGCTGATGGCCAAGCGCTGACGGACTCGACGCGGGGGGAAAAGTCAAACACCCAAGTCGAGACGCTTGGCTCCCCAGCCTTAAGCAATTAAGGAGAAATTATTCCTGTTTCCAAAATCAAAGGAGGAAGCTCTCAAACAGCTGTACACGGCGGAATCAGAGGGGCACGGGGTTCTGCAGCCGGTGGCCGGGGGAAATTTTCTCTCCTTTTCTTTCCTCTGGTGGCAGAACACAGGAAGTGAGTCAGCTCGCACCTCCTGGCTGATAAATTCCCACCAGCTGCTTCTGCCTGCCCTCTGCGGGCCGGGGTCCCGGTCAGGCGGCCCGGGCAAGAACCTGGGACCATCCAGACCAGGACCCGAGCCGCAAGGACTGGCCGAAGGAAAGAAGAGGACGGAGGGGAAAGAGCGAGATTTTTTCTGGATGCTCTTCTCCATTTGCTGAAAAGTTCTTCCAAATAAACAAGGTGGGTGTTGTAGGGTGAGCCCCCAAATCTTCAGGTCGCTTGCTAAAAAAAAAAAAAAAAAAGAGCCGGGTCTGCAAACTCTGGAGACCTGGGGTTGGGGGAGAGAGTGCGAGGCTCAAAATGGAACATTTGGTAAGACGTGCTCTTTCGCAAAAACAAATAAAATAGAAACGTTACCGATTTGAGTGAAGTGACGTGAGTCCCTTCTTGCCTGGCCCACCCTGCAAGCTAGGTGCCCCCCAACAACCCCACGAGTCACGCAAGCCCTCTGCAGCCATCACCAGCACCCAGAGGTGCCCACCGCTGCCAGCCCTGGGTGTCCAGTGACAGCCACCCTGGGAGGACCCGTGAAAGCCTGGGTCTGGGAGCCCTGCTCTCCGCTGCCCTGCTCACCCGGCCGCCCCTCCTCTCTGCTCAGAGGAGAACTTGTTCCTCCGCAAGACGCCGCTCTCTAGTTTTGCAAGAGGGTGAGATGTAATGAAAAGGGGAAAAAAATTCCGGAGAAAAACAAAGGCCCAGGAATCAAAGCCATTAGTTCTATTCTCTTCCTCCCCCAGCCCTTAAGAGTCTGCGAACCACTACAAAGAAATACACCAGGCTGGGAGCAGGGGGGCTCGGCAGGCTGGGCCCGGAGGCTCCTCTGTGACAGAACCCCTCGGACAGGGCTGGCGAACGCCCCGTCCCTCCCAGGGATGGGGGGCGGCCCAGGCTGGAGGCGGGAAAATAGATGGAGAATGGGGACCAAACGGAAGCAGTGGGGGAGATGGACGCAGCCCCCTCCTTCGTCCCCGGGGAGGCCTGGCGGGGAACAGCTGTCTAGAAAGGTCAAGGGCTAAGAATCGATCCTCCCTAAGGCCAGCAGCACCCAAGACCCAGGTGGCCTGGCAGCAGAGGGGCCGGCGCCTGGAGTCCCCAGAGACACAGCAAGCTGGACGGCCTCCACCCCCCGCCCAGGAAGAGGACTGCTTAGCACAGTGTGAAAATGCAGAGCCCGGGCGTTTGTGCGGAGGCCCAGAAAAGGAGAGAAAACCCCAGCGTCGAACATTCCGACTCCTTCCCACAGAGCGGGCTGGACACGTCATCACCTCCACTGCCGAGGCGGCAGCTTCCAGCAGGAGAGAGAACGGAGCTGAAGGCTGAGTGTGTGTTTGTAGGAACGCAAACATATATCTCTATTTTCTTAGGGAACAGACAAAACAAAACCCCAGGCAGAATACCTAAGGGGGGCATTAATTGTTTGGCTTCTGCCTGACTGATGACAGTTGGGTGTCAATATATAATATTGTGATGACAATCCGACTTTCACCCGGCAATATTCCAGAACTACTATGCTCCAGGATTTCCATTTTAATAAGCAGTGAACAAAGCAAAAGGGAGAAGGGGAAAAAAAAAAAAAAAAAAAAAAAAGGCGGCGTGGGGGGAGGAAGGGAGAAAAGGAACAAGAATAAAAGAGAATAAAAAAGGAAAGCAATTCTTTGAAATAACGATGCTTGGACACACAGCAGCATGGAAATTAAACAAGGAAAGAGGTCATCTAAAAAACGTATGCCAAGATTACCGAAAAATGGGGAATTATCTAGCAGGAAAAAGGCTTAAGCAAAAGTTTGCTAACGGCAGAAGGGTTAACACTGGTAACATACCGTGGCAGACGAGTTTCTTTTTAAAAAAATTTTTTGAGGTTTTTTTTTTTTTCCCTTTAAATTAACCCTTTCCGGTCCATATGCCACTAAGCAGGTACCAACCTAGAAAAAAAAATCATCCAGCAATAGTGGCCCTTTCAAATTAACGGGGGCGGGGGGGGAAGGGGGGTCAGGGTTCAGGGGGAGGGGAGAGAGAGGGGGGAGGGAAGGGCCTGAGGGGGAGAGGGCATTTCTTGTCGATTCAAGTTAGGGCGGCCACGAATGTCCCGAATCTGTTGGAGATGTCGGAGTGCAGGGACCGCCAGGTGGGCACGGAGGCGCGGGCCTTGGCGTCACCCACGTCGTCTGTGCAGTGGACGGCCAGGCACTGCAGATGGCTGCCGGGCTGGGCTGCCGAGGCCTTGTTCGTGGGGAGGTCGTGGGCTGCGGAGAAAGAAGGAAGAGAATGTTAGCGGCACCCTAGGCTCTGCAGGAGGCCCTCATGGAGGGGAGCAAAGGGTCGGCGCCCTCTTTCCACGCCTCAAGATCTAGAGTATCTTTGGTTTGGTTCGAATCCCCCAGCTGTTGCCTCTGACTTGGCTGTGAGCCGCAGCCAAGGGAAGTCCCCCTGCTGGGTCTCAGTTTTTTTCCCCTTAGGAAATAGGAGTGTTGGGCAGGATAAACTCAGGGTCTGCCCACCTCTGATGGACTAGAGTTCCCGAAAGATTAACTGGACCTGAAGGAAGGTGGGAAGGCTTCCTGGAGGAGAGGCATCTAAACTGGGCATTGAAGGATGTGTAGGAGTTCACCAGATGCAGCAAAAAGGTGGAGGAGAGGATTGTCCAGGTCCAGAGCACAGCCCATTCTCTTGTCATCCTCCAGACAGACATATGCTAAGGGCCTACTATGTGCTGGGACCTTCCTTAAACAGTGCCAAACTGCCCAGAGCAGTAAAGACTAAGAACCTGGACTCGCCAACAAGACCAGTGCCCTTTGCCAATCCCCAGCTCTGCATGAAGGGACTCTGGGTGATGGGGTGAGGGAGTCTATTCCTCCCCGACACCCTCAAGGAAAAGCCTGTCAATTTCCTTCCCACTTCATCGTAAAGTACCAGAAAATCCACAGATCACAGTGATGTCTGGTTAGACAAGCTCAAGGGGAAAGGCAGTTTGACAAACATTCACACCTTAGTATGAATTAGAATAGAAGCGAGCAAGAACTGAGGCAGGGAAGGAATGAAGCAGTCATTTCGGAGGACTTCTAATTTACAGCTGCCAGTGATCACTGGTCCTGTTCTGAGACCTTCTATATGTTGATGAATATTCTCATTATTTCTCTTCTCTAGAGCCTGACTCTCAGAGAGGAGAGGTGATCTGGCTAAGACCACACAGCCAGGAAGGGGAAGAGCTGGGTTTGAAGATGGGCTGGTGGTAAATTTCTGATTCAGGAGAAGTGAGAAAAGCTGAAGTTGGGGGTGGGGGCCCAGTTCTGGCTGAGGGAGCACACCCAGATACTGAACTCTGTGACCGGCCCGCCCTCCTCAGCACACTGTGCAGGCCCAGCCAGGGCCCTGTGCCAGGCAGGAGTCACCCGGCCTGGCCCGCCCTCTGGGATTAAGGGGGGAGGCCTCCCCGGGGAGCTGAGCCACGGCCTGCAAAGAAAACCCTCCCAGAAGGATGGGTCCAGGCAGCCGAAGCCAGGCCGTGCCTAACTGGGTTTGGGGTCCCCAGCCTGGAGCCCCAGAGACACCCAGCTTTGGGACCTGCATGCTGGGAGGAGCTGGGGACGAATATTCTCTCCTTTGCCCCTTCCCCCATTCATTCCATTAATAAGCCCCACTCTGGAGTCCCTGTGACGTGCCAGGTGGGGCGCCAGCCCTGCGGATCCAGCAGGAAACAAGGCAGACACTGTCTTCACCCTCGTCCTGGAGCTGACGCTGAGGCCAGGAGACAGTGTCACAGCACAGGCACTTCAGAGTCACAGACTGGGGCTCGAATCCCAGCCCCACTACTGTGTGGCCAGGGGTCTGCCACTCTCCCTCTCTGAGTTTCAGTTCCTCATTGGTGAAGTGTGGGGACGTCATCTTCCTCAGGGGCCTCGTAATGGTGTGGCATATAGAGCGATCCCCAGACAGGGCTCCAGGACCATCATTGGTTATCTGGGGAGGGCAGGACATGAGGGGTCCTTGCAGCCATCTAGGAGCCCCCAAGCCTTGTCCTCTCCTTGGAACTGGTCAGATGGGCACATTCCTGCCCACGAAACTGGAGTCTCTGCCCTGTTTCACAGAAGGGGAAGCTGAGGTTCTGAGTTCAAGGTTTCAAAGCTGGCTGCCAGTGGTGGAGCCGGGAAGCTGCAAACGGCACACCCGGGGCTCCCTGGGGAGAACGTCCCCAGGACGCTAGAGGCACCAGATGCAGGGTCCCCCAGCACGCGGCAGTCCCTGGATTCTAGCAAGGCTGAGGCACAGTCCCCATGCCTCTGCTCTGGAGCCCACGCTTGCCTTGCTCCCAGCGACACCCCACTGCTTCATACCCCCAAAAGGAATTCTGTTCCAAGCATTGCAAGATCCAGACTCGGGCAGTAGTATCTGCCGGAGAGAGAGAGGGAGACAGACGGATTCTGGAAGGGGCTCCTTATCTCACTTTACACACATTCTCTCAAGGAGCTGACACAGCAATGCTTGCACCCATTTCACAGAGAGGAAACCGAGGCCCCCTGCCCAAGTTTGAACAGCTGAAGAAGGACACACCCAGGCTGAGCTCCAGACGCCCGGCTCCCCAGCTCCGTGGCTGCCGCAGCAGGAAGACAAAGGGGAGTCGGAGTGCCCTGGGTTACACGCTGGGATGGAGGAAGCTTGGGGACTCTGCTAGCAGCTGGGTTTGCTGAGTGAGGGCTCCAGACTAGCCCAAATAGGCAAATTTCCTAAAGATGCTGCATTTCCAAGTTACGGCCATGTGCCAATCCAGACACAGCCACCCTTCCTACTTGGGGTGGAATTAATGAGGGTGTGAACACTGCTGTGTATTATCCAAGCCCTGCGGCTGGGGCACCCTTATCCCCACTTTAGAGGGGGCACCTGGGGCTCAGAGAGGGTGAGGGGCTGGCCCCACATCACAGAGCACAGGGCAGGAGTCCCCAGCCTCTGCCTGGGACGAGCAAGAGAGTCTGGTATCCACAGGGAGTATTTGGAAGAGAGAATATTATTCTTCAGTTCTTGACAACCCAAGCATGACCAAACGCATCCTCCCGCCGGATTCATTCCAGCTGGGGGGACCCAACACGCCCTCCGACCGCGGCTCCCCCGGGCTGCCGAGTGGCTGCCATAAATTAGTCCCACGGAAGCCGCCTCAAGTCAGAGCTTGCCCGGCTTGGGAGAGGCCCTCGTCCCCAGATCCTCGGCTAGTGGGTGTAGGCATGCGGGGGCCAGAGATAAAACCGCCCCCTCGCCAGCTCCCAGGGTTGGGGGTGACCCCGGAGTTACTCAGCGCCCGGCACTGGCAGACACTGCGAAATGGATGGGTGTTGTCATGTTTTCCACTTGCTAGCTGTCGGCCTCTGCCGTCAGGCTGTGGCTGTGTGGGGGAGGGGACCCTATCGTGTGGCTGCATGGGGGTGGGGCAGGTCTGGTCTGCCCATCACAGCACAGTCGGGGCCCACGCGCCGACTGCAACGTGACCCTCGTGCCTATTTGACAGATGGGAAGACTGAGGTCCCAAGGGGCAGGTTGCTGCTCAGGGGTCACCCGGGGCCTGGTCACCAGCTTTGGGACCAGCCCTCTCCTTTTGGCCCAGGATTCCCAGAGGGACAAGCTGAGGTGGAACCCCAGATTCCCCATACCCAGGCAGCTGGCCGCCAGAAGCAGAGCCTCAGTTTCCCCATTTGTAACTTGGGGATGGAGATGCCTGGTGGGCCGGCTCAGAGCAGCCTGGGGAGACCATACAAGAGAAAGAGCTGACGACACCGTGCATGTGGGGGGTCAGTCCCTGAGGCAGAGGTGTCATCAACGCAAAACGTGTAAGGCCGCGTGTGCCTCATCCCGTGCAGGCGGCACAGGGGCCGAGGAGGCGGGCTGCTGGCTCACGGGGACCAGATGGCCCGCCCGCCCAGCAAGGAAGGACTTCGGGGCTGCTCGTAAAGACATCCGCCTGCTGGCCAGAACGGACCATCTCCGTGCCCACGCGGAGGGGGCGCACAGGGCCCGGAGCTGGGACGCCCGCTCTCCCCGCACCCACTGTCTTCACTCGGTCATTCCCGGCTCCCGCTCCGTGTCACTCCATCCAGGTACCCGCCGCAGCCGGCGCACCCCGCCGCGCGGACTCGCTTCCAATTTGGTCTTCTGGGCGTCTCAGTCCGCCACGGGGACAGGAAATTCCACGAAGGGAAGAGAGGACCCCGAGCCGGTGCCACAAAAGCGGCGGCGAGAATGAGGAATGTGATTCCGTTTCTCTTACAGGATCCACCAGGACGGCGCCCACCATTTGTGGAGCAGGGGACTTTTGCGCACATCCCTTCGGCTCTCAGAACCTCAGTCCTGGAAAATGGGGGAAATAATAGGACTGGCCGCCATGGAGGCAGTTACGGGGATCCAGTGACATGATCCACGTGCTCCCGCCAACACTAGGACCGCCCTGCGCTGCTGGGCCGGGATGCTGGCGGGACTGCGAACGGGGACGGCGGAGTGACCCTTCTGCCGGCCACGACGGGGGTGAAAGGAGAAGGGAAAAGACGCGCTTTTGTTTACCTGGGGACATCGCGTTGTTAATTTCACTTCTGCAGATGCCGCCCACGCAGGGGGCAGAGTTTCCTTTCTTTCTCTTGTAAAGTGAGCAAAACAGGCCTTGTCCCCACCTGCTCTGCCCGCAAGAGCCCCAGGACGGGTTCCAATCCTCGGGAGCCACATGCTCAGGCGAGGTGAGCTGGGTGGGGGGCGCAGCGGAAGTGCTGTCCTCAACCCTCGAAAGGTTCCCGCCCACCAGAGGGAAGGGCCGGGTATAGCGGGGGAGGCTGGGGGTCGAGGGTGGGCTCCAACTAGCGCCCAGATCAAGGGGTCCTGGGTGCTCATCCAGAGTGTGGCCTGGACTGGGTGTTCGCCTGGGGTGTAAAACGGGAACCCCCTTGCAGGCTGCTGGGAGGACTAAGCAGATCCCAGGTGAAGTCTCCCGCTCGGGAGGAGCTTCACAAACGGTTAGCTGTTCTTAGGATGATCACACTTACTGAGCTGTCACAGCCCTGGGCCTCAGAGGCAGCCAGAGCTAGCACTGCCCTGTGCCAGCCGCCTGCCGCAGGGTGGTTTCTTGGTCTCCTGGGTACCACCCCTTGCCCACAGAGGCTGGTGGGGGGCCCCCGGTGCCATCCCAGGCAGAGCTGGCGAATTAGAATTCTGAGCGTATTTTTAACTGGAAGCTTATGTAAGGAGCCGTGTGGGCCCCACGACACAATAGCGAATGACTCGCCCGCTCACCCTGGCGGATGCCGGCAGAGGGAGATGAATTTGGGGTTTTCCTTTGCTGGGACCTGGCAGGGGGAGATGCTGGTGACTGCGAGACTGCTGCTCAGCTGAGGGGCTGGGCCGCTGGGCCTGGGAGCCACAGGACGGGGCCCCCTCCTCCTGGTGCCTCTGTCCAGCAGCCCTGCAGTCCTTCAGGGACCCAGACACATCCATGGCCCCCCAGATGCCCCAGCTCCTGTTCCCCATCTCTGAGAAAGCCCGGGCATTGAATGTCGCTCTTCACTCCTCTCCATGCCCCAGGGTCCAGTGCCGGGGCGGGAAGAGGCTGCCTGGAAAGCCCACTCACTTCTGCCCTGCCCTATTGGCCCCACTGTGCTCAGGTCCCAGTGTCCCCTGCCTGCACCAGCCGCCCTGCTGCTCTCTCTGATTGCCCACTGGCCCCCAAGCCCTTTTTCCCCTATGAGCCGGATGAGTTTTCTGAAGCACCAGCCAGAGCAGGCCGCTCTCCTGCTTCAACCTTCCATGGCTCCCCAGTGCCCCTGTAAAGTCCCCAGCTTCGCATGACCTGGCCTGCTCCCCTCTTGGGCCCGCAGCCTCGTCTCTCAGTACCCCAGCTATCCAGTCCCTCAACGAAGCCTTGATCCTTCCCACCTCCATGCCTCCTCTCCTGAGGTTTCTTCCGCCTCGAACACCCTCCCCTCCTCACCCCTGCTGACTCCGGCCACCCTACCCGGCTGTCGGCCCCGCCGCAACGGTTCTGCATCGCCACTCCTCTGAGGGATGTGACCCTCTTCCCTCGCAGATGGCACACCCGCCCCCAGCTCCCATAATGGTAACGACACCACCAGCTCCCGCCCAGCGGGCTGCAGGGAAGCAGTGACACACACGTCCTGCAGGCGGGAGCCTGAGTTCAGGCCCCCTGGCCACAGGCGCCAACGATGGAAGACATCATGGAGGGACTCTGGAGTCAGGTGACCAAGGTCTGCATGGCGGTTCCTAGCACTTTTCCCAGCAGGCTGACCTTGGGCAAGTCGCTTTCCCTCTCTGAGCCTCAGCTTCCTTCTCCACGACATGGGATGAGCACGGGGCCCAGCTCCTTGCCAGCTACACCAGGTCCATCGTGCCTGGCGGGTGGCGGGGCTCGGGCCGTGGCCAGCAGCTGTCAGAGCAGATGGGAGTCCTGGGAGAGAAGAGTCTGGCCCAGAGGCAGCGCTTTTAATGCAGCACGAGGGCCCGTCTCCAAGAGTGCCCCGCTGGGGCTGTGGGGGACCGCACCCCGTGGAATTGGCCCCCGAACCCCAGCTGGGATCCTCTGCAGAGCCCCACAACCCCGAGGAGGACCCCACCTCGGCTGCCTCCATGTCCAGCCCCTGGGCCCGTATCCCCTTCTCCAGGGAGGGAGAGGGGGTCCCGGGGCCTCACCGGCTCTGGGCTCAGGGGCAGGAACAGCAAATCTAAGCCAGATGTCAGGCAGCACAAAGAGGGTCTACACCGCCACCAGCCAAGCAGGAAGACAGCAAACCCAAACCCCACTTGGCGCCCTCCCCACGCTCGGCAGCTTTGGGGGGCCCAACTCTGGGCTCAGAAGCGCAGATTCAAACCCCATCTCTGACTGAACTTCAACTCTGCCCATCGCCAGCTCCATGACCTTGGGCAAGCTCAACTTGCTGAGCCTCAGTTTCCCCATCTGTAGAAGAGGGTAACAATCCCTCCAGTAAAGATCACAGGAGCCTGGAACCCTGGGGGAGACGCCCATGTGGCTACCAGCTGTCTCTGTGGTCCCTGGTGCACAGCAGGCACCCAATAGGATTTGGTAAATATCTTAATCAATGACTCGCTTTCTCATCCCAGCTCTTCACCTGCTGGCTGTGTGACCTTGGGCAAGTCACTCCCCCTCTCTGGGCCTATTTGGTCCCCTCTAAAATGAATGGTAGTGGGTGGATGCACAGCCCCCCTGATTCTTTCTATCCCTTTGGGGAAAACAGATTTTACATTCCATGTAGGCAGGAGGCTGGGGCAGGAGCCCTCCCAATGCGAGGGACACGAAGACACTGACCTCAGGTTCCCTACAGGCCGGGCCTCGGCCGATCTCATCACATCACCCCAACACCCAAGGAAGAGAGCCTGACACTCCAGCCCACTTGACAGGGGAGGAAACTGAGGCTCAGAGAGGGGACGTCACTGGCCCACAGTCACACACCGGCCAGCAGCAGAGCCAGGGTCGCTCCCAGGTCTGTCTGATGCCAAAGTGTGCGGTTTCATCAAAGTCACGTGAAAAAGTACAATGTCCCAGCCACAGGGGCAGGTACCACCTCTCCCTCCTTCTCTCCTCCCATCTCCCTCTAGCTCCCACCTCCCTCACATTCTCCTCCCGCCCCCCCCATCCTCCTCCCTCTCTCAGATCCACACTCTCACTTTTTGGGAAAGGGCCCTGAGGCTCACAGATGGAGAGAGACCAGAGGTGACAGAGCAGCCAAGGACAAAGGCCAAAGCCCCCTTTCGATGCTTTCTCTCTGGACGCTGCCAGAGAGTCTTCCCTGAGCCCCATCGGATGGGGGCCAGCACAGGCCATCCCCCGGGGCTCTGAGAGCCAGGGAGGCCCCCCACCAATGATGGGAGGGGCCCTGTGAGGCCCCACGGTGGGGGAAGGAGGGGCCTCGCCCAGCCGCCGGGGCAGCTCAGCCTGTGAGAGGCTCGGCCGGGCCCCTGGAAGCCTCCGGAAATTAATTGGAGCTGACTTGGCTGAGGGCAGCTGCCATTCAGATTGAGAACTGGCTGAGGGCTGCACTGAGGCGGAGCGGGGAGGGCATCGCTGGCACCAGGCCCCCGGGAGCTGGGGGCGGGCCCTGGAGGAGGGGCCGGCGTGGCATCTGAGGGCCAGAGCCCACAGGATGGACAGGGCCTGAGCGCCTCTGATTGGTCCCCTTCTCCTGAATCCTCCAGCCATGCAGCCAGTGACCTGTGACAGATGCAGCCCTGCACACCCCCCAGGCCACTCCTGGCCTGTGTGCCACCGAGACATGACAGGCTGGGGGGCTGGGGGCCGAGCCCTGGGCCCGCACCTTCCTTCTGACTGTGTCCACGTGGTGCAGCGAGGGTGCTCGTGCAGGGAGAGCACTGCGGTGCGAGTCCAGAGCGCTGGGGACGTTACCGCCTCTGAGAATCAGTTTTCTCATGCATGAAACGGGGATGGAGACGGTATTATTCTCATGGGGCCACGGGGAGGGCCCAGTGACAACGCCAGCCAAGCCTCAGCATACTGCCAGGCAGCAAGGACGCCCCAAGAAACAGCAGCTGCTGCTGCTAGTGCCTGTGTGAGGATAGAATGTGAGATTCTCTCCAGCTCTGTCTCCAGCGCAGCCCTCTTCCCACTCTCTGTTCTCTTCCCTTCCCACAAGCAGTTCGGTCGTGGGACACTGGAGACAGAGGTTTGGGTTCAAATGTCAACCCTGCCACTGCCGGGCTGTGTGACCCTGGATCGGCTCCTGGGACTCCCTGAGTCGCCATTTCCTCACCCGGAGAACAACTTTGGTCCTTCCTGCCTTGCAGAGAGGGATGAAATGCCTGGTCCCCAGGTGATGCTCGATGCCCGGTACCCACCATCATTTCCGCCCACCTGGGCCCGGGGCAGCCTCTGAGAGGGAGCCCTCGAGACACACACACACACACACACACACACACACACACACACACACACGGCGTGGCAGTGGGCGTCACAACCCGCCGTGCGCTCCCAGCTACGCGCCGGGCGCTGGGCTCGGAGAGTGACCCCCACACAGAGCTCGCCGCCCGGTGGAGGGACGTCCTGGTAAATGCGCACCTGTGGGACAGCGCGACTGCCATCAGGGCAAAAGGCTGCCTGTGCCGTGGGCGCCAGGGCCCAGGAGGGGATCCGGGAAGAGACTTCGAAGGAGAAGACGCACTGGGGGCTGAAGGACGAGTGGGAAACTTTGGAGCGGGAGAGGCCGGAGGGGCTCCAAACCCTGGAGCGACTGTTTCAGGAAAACAGAGGCCAGCGCAGGGCCCTGATTTGGGGCCTAGGGGGACACGGAGGATGGGAAGGCTGCAGAGCTCGAATGGAGTCAGTCATGGAGGCCCCAGGAGGGAGTCTGGCTTTGCTCCTGCCGGCAAAGGGGAGCCAAGGAAGGCTTTAGAGCAGGGGAGGGGCATCGGGAATCTGTCCAAATAATAAGAGGCTTGCCCCTTAGCCATTCTGGCCTTGGCGTGGGACGCCTGACTTACGTTGTCCCTCGTCGGGGACACAGTCCTTTGTGCTCCCCAACTCTAAGCCAGTGGGGGGATCCTATCCCACCCCCGTGGGAACGGTACTCTGAGAGAGCTCTGGGAGAAATGAGCCGGTCATTCCTCCCCGGCAGCTTCTGAGTCAGACGCCTGGAACCCGGGTCCCTGAGAAACGCAGCTCGGGTCCTAACCCCAGCCCTGCCCCGTCTCAGCTGAGGGACTCCACCCCTCCTCCACATGATGGACGTGATCATTGTGCCCCGTGCATTTATATCAACGGATCCTCTCTGAGGATACAGGTGGGGAAACTGAGGCACAAAGAGGGGCGGAGACATGTCCCAGGTCATCCAATGGTGAGCAGAAGGGCAGAGGGCAAGTCAGTCGATCTCTCTGAGTCTCAGTTTCCCCATCTGTGAAATGAGGCCATACACCTACAGGGCGGGGCTGCCAGGAGGATGTTATATAATATTAATAATAAAGGACAACAGTTAGAGTTAACGCCTATCACGGGTTCATTCTTTTAATCTCACTAATTCCTCACCATCACCCCGGAGGGCAGCTTCTGTTCTCTTAGCCCTATTTCACAGATGAAGGACCTGCCAGAGTCAGCAAACCCTGGCCCACGGGTCCGATCTGGCCCTCCGCCTGATGTTGTAAATAAAGCTTTATTGGAACACCGCCACGCTCGTAGGTTCACCTGGTGTCTCGGGCTGTTTTCGTGCCACAGAGGCAGAGTGGGATAAAAAAATGTGTTCCAGAGCGTGTCCACCAATGCAACGAAAGAGGAGAGAGGCGGGTGCTCGGCGGCAGAGCCAGGCACATCAGGCCAGAGGAGACGGCGGCCCCCAGCACACGCTCCTGCATGGCCTGAGGGCTCTGTCACAGCTCGGCCCCGCCTCAGGGACAGACAGAATGATGGGCAAGGGGCACCCGGCCGGGCCAGGCAAGTGGGGCTGTGTGGACAGCAGTGGGCAGAGCATCAACACTGGGGCTGGCCCGGGGTCTTCGCGCTGCCTGATCTCATTTATCGCCCTGACAGCCCTGCGAGGGCCAAGGTCACACAGCTAGAAAGTGGAGAGCAGGGACTCGAACCCGGGCCTCTGAGTCCAGAGCCTGTATCTTCTTAACTACCCCGTGGCATCTGCCTGGCCTGGAGGAGACAGATGGGGGGAGAGCAGTAGAAGCCGGTCGGGGCTTGCCAGGAGCTGGCTGGTCACTCTCATCAAAAGAACAGGGAATGAAGCCCCCCGCTGCCCGGTGGCTGGCCCGCCCATCCTCAGCTCTCACCTCCCACGGGTTCTGGCAGGTCCAGCCTTGGCTCTACGGGAGGAGGAGTTCCTGCCACAAACAACCCCCAACTTGCTTTCCCTCCTGCAGGAAACCGAGGCCCAGCTCTGCCAGAAGCCCGGTGTGTGACTTCAGGTGCATTACTTGCCCTCTCTGGGCTGCCATACCCTTTGGAAGCAGCAGGAATCCCAGCTGCCAGGCCTGTGACTCTGTGACCAAAAGCGGCCGCCCAGGTCGGCATTCCCTATCCCATATCACACTGTGGATTGATGGGTAGTGTTGGCTAATCTTATCTTAGGGGCGGGAGAGGGGACTGGCTTGGGCCCACATGTTCCCACCGGGCCTGCAATGCCCAGAGTGTGTCCTGGGGTTGACCTGGGAAGGTAGGGCTCTGAGGGGAGTGGGGGCAGCACATTCCTTCCAGGCAGGGAGTGTGGGAAAAGCAGGCACAAGGGTCGGGGGTAGGTGACTGGATTGACCCCAGCCTCTCCTGCTGTCGGATTTTCCCCAGACGCGACGCATTCTGCAACACCCACACCCCACCTCTTGGAAGGATTTTCCGGATTCGGCCTATGTCTCAGGTATGGAGAAGCAGGAGTAAGACACAGTGCCTCACTTTCCATGGCCCCTTGTCCCTGTGGTCTTCTGAGGAAGGTGGAACTGGACCCTAGGAAGACTGGGTCGGCTGGTGCTGAACATGGGGAAACTGAGGCCAGAGAGGAGCAAGTCAGGCGCAGACGTGTGACCAGATCAGAGGATTCCGACCTGCCTGCCCAAGCTAGCACTGGGTCCCCACCTCGTTCAGAAGGTTTGATAATGGAGTTTGCGGTACGCTGTCACCAAGTGGTGGCAACTCTACTCCTGCCTGCTCTCCCCTCTTCCTGAACCACGACCGTGGTCCCCTCACCTAGGTGACTCTTCCATACCCTCCTTCTTCAGGTGGGTCTTTCCGAGCCCCCCGGTGGCCTCCGATGCCCACCATACTGTAATAATTGCCCTATTCTCTGCCACAGCCCCTCAACTGTGAGTTCCATGAAAGCGAGGATCTTGTCTCTCCTATTCGTCACTGCGGCCCTAGCGCCTGGCACACAGTAGGCCTTCAACCAATATGTGCTGACTGCATCAATTCCTGGGGCAGGAAGAAACCCTCAAAAATCACCAAAATAAGCAAGATTCAAACCCTATCACCCGGAATCTCAGACTGACCTCAGTAAGAACTTCCCAAGGCTCCCAGGGAGTCGATGAAACAAGCCTTCATCAGGAGGTTTGCCCACTGCCCCTCCCCAGATGCGCCGAGAGGGGCCCACCCTCTCACAGACTTTCCAGAAAGGGAGGAAGGACACCCACCTGCTCCCCAGAACCCCGACACGGCCACACGCTGCCTTCCTAGTCCGGAGGGTGGATTCTCCCTGTTTACTTCAGACCCTGCGGCCGGTGAGGAGGCCACAAGGTGCGCGGCCTTTAACACAGAGAAAAACTCGCGAGGTCAGCTGGCGAATGCCCGAGGGTGACGACCGGGGAGGCCCCGTCCCAACCCACAGCCCCGCCAGCCCCTTCCCGCCTGCGGACCCCATGCCTGGACCCACGGGGATAACCTCGGAGGCGCATTTTAAGTTGACGCCAGGCACGGGAACCAGTTAAGTCACCTCCACTGCTCTGACACCATCTCTCTTTTTCCTCCTTGTCCAGGGAGGGGAACCACGTTCCCAACACCAACCTAAAAATTTCTGTGTATCCCGCATCTGCCCGTCCCGTTCCCTTCGGAGGGAGGCGCTCTCATTCTTTTTTCTTTTTGAAGTGTTTGCCATTGGGCTTTTGTGTGGCTGGTTGTATGTGCACGTTATTCCTTTTTAGAGGATGCAGAAACAGGTTCAGAGAGGTGGGGTGACTTGCCCAACGCCACACAGCTAGGGAGCGACCAAGGCAGGACGAAACCAAGTCTGTTTCCAAAGGCTTTTCTACTTTGCCCCACACCAGAAAGAGAGGGAGGGACAGAGGGCGAGGGAAGGAGGGCAGGAAAGAATGCAAAATGGTTCCCATTCTCCTGAGGGCCCCGTCACCCTTTCTTGGCCTGCCCACTGTGTGCCTGGCAGCACCTGCCTGTTTCCCAGGGTGCCTGCGGGGAGGAGAAGCCCGCATACATGCCATCAGATGGGGGCATCTGATCCAGGCCAAGCCTTGCCCCCTCAGGCTCTGAGCCATGGGAACCAGGCCCCCGGGGGGGGGGCGAGCAGTGCGGAGGCTCCTGTGCAGTCAGCCACCTGAGCAACACTCCTGCCGAGGTGGTTTCCAGCCGCCGGGGCCTGGGTCTGTTGCTAAGCAACAGGCTCCCCCGCCCCACCCACAACCCACCTGGAGTTCATGGCATGCTTGGGCTGTAACAAGTCGACGATCTCGGGGCCCCTGTGAGCTCGGGGGCTCCGCGAATGTAGAGCTGGGCTGCCCAGGATGGCAGCCACGAGTCACAGGTGGCTTTTTAATTTTAAATTGAAAATTAAATAAAATTTAAAAACCCACTCCTCGTGAACCACATGTCAAGCGTTCAACAACCGTCCGTGGATAGCGCCTATGGGACTGGACATCGCAGACACGGCCTCCATGAGCTCGGAAAGTTCTGTGGGACTGCGCTGGCCCAGAATCATAACCTAAATGGTCTCTCCCAATCTGTTGGCGGTCTCCGTGCCAACTAGGTTTCTTACAAAAGGCAAGCCCTTTTCAAATGGGAAGCTTCCATAGATCGAGGGAAATTTTAGAAGGAGCCACCAGGGTCACCTTTCCAGGATTACCAACCACCTGGGACTCCCACCAAAACGTACTTCCTCTTGAGCCCACGGCAGACATTACTCATCGATCACAGCACTCCCTCCCAGGGAACCCAGACACAGCCTCAGAGTCTTTCTCAACACGGTGCTCCAGGCAGCCAGAACTAATGGATCCAGATTAGCACTTGACATTGAATCTGTAAATCTCACCTAGTCCAATCTGAGAGAGGAAGAAACTGAGGCCCAGTGAAAGAAGGGGGCTCTCCCGAGGTCAGGCGATGGGGCCAGGCCAGGCCAGGGTCAAAACTCTCTTCTCCTGCCTCTTGCTCTCCCCATCGCCTCTCCCGCGTTAAAGCTGTGGATAGTCAAAGCTCAGAGTCCTGGAAATGCAATGCCTGAAGACTAAGAAGGACGGTGACAACAACAGCAATAATAAGAACAACGATGCCAACTTATCGATCACCTGCTGTGTGGCCGCCCCAAGCCTCAGGTGTCACCGGTACCTTCCTTCATGCTCACGACCAGCTACAAGGTATGCATTATTATTCCCGGTTTCCAGATAAGGAGTTGAGGGAAATTTGGAGACCCAAGGTCACAGTCACTAAGTGGCAATCGTAATCTGTTATCGATAACTGGCTTCTGGAGCCCAGGCCAGGCAGAGAACCACGTGGGCTCAGGTCCTGCCTCTGCCTTTTCCTGGCTGTGTGACCTTGGACAAGGCACGTTCTCTCTCTGGGCCTCTATCGCCCTACAATGGGGGTAACAGATCCTGCCTTGATCAAAGAACAAAATAAAAATGTAAAGATAATGTATAAACAGTAAAAAAGGATATTTATCATCCCCCGCACTTCATGGTACAAACCTGTTTTTAACTTACTCTTAAATACACCCATCAAAGGTATTTCAAGTCCAGAAAATAATAACAGTAATTGGATCCTTGCATTGCACAGTATCTCTGGGCTGAGCACTGTGCTAAGCACTTTCCATGTGTTAAGTCCAGGGCTGGCAGACAGCAGCCTGCCAGCCAAATCCAGCCCACCACCTGATTTTTTGGGTTTTGGGTTTTTCTCAGGCTGGGAGCTAAGAATTTCCTTCCCCCCCCCTTTTTTTTTTTTTTTTTTTTGGTGAGGAAGATTGGCCCTGAGCTAACATCTGAGCCCATCTTCCTCTATTTTGTATGTGGGTCGCCGCCACAGCATGGCTGACAAGTGGAGTAGGTCCACACCCGGGTGAAATCCGCGAACCCAGGCTGCCGAAGCGGAGCACGCGGAACTTGAACCACTCGGCCATGAGGCCGGCCCTGCTCTTTTACATATTTTAATAGTCAAAAAAAAAAAAAAAAGAGTATTTCACGACAAATGAAGATGATATGAAATCCAAACGCCAGCGTCCATAAATAAAGTTTTATGGGCGCACAGCCACGCCAGTTCACGTGCGCACTGTGGCGCTTTCGCAGACGAGGGCAGGGCTGGGGAGACGTGACCGAGACTTTGTGGCCTGCAAAGCCCAAAATATTTACCATCGGCTCCTTCACAGGAAAAGTTCGCAGACGCCTGCATGAACTCACTGAGTGGTCCAAACGACCCCCATTTTACAGATGAGAAAAACTGAGGCTCAGAGAAGGGAGGGGATTTGGCCAAAGCCCCACAGCTGGGAAGTGCTGTGGCTGGATTTGAACCCTGGGGAGGAAACATGACACCCTGGATTCCATTTCTGGCGGTCAGCTCTTGGGATCGTCCTGAGAAGTTGTGGGACAAGACGCATGTCAGGCCACCTGCTGGAACGAGAAAGCCCAGAGGTACCTGCTGAGGCTCCTCAGGAAGAAAATAAGGCGAGAGGGGCCGTGTGTGCCAGCCCCCCCCCGGCCCCCCCCTCCCGGCGCTCTCTGCCTCGGGGAGAAATCCCAGCCGCGGGTTTGAGTCCGGGTGACAGGGACATTCAGGGGCAGCTCACTCCCACTGCCAGCAGGCCCAGCACCCAGCCGAGCGGGCGCCAACCCGGCCGGTCTTCACCCCACTGCTTCACCGCCTCCCAGGAGAGAAATCGCCCAAGACTAATTGCAAGTCATATTTAATTTTATCGGGCATAATTACACGAAATTAATTCGGCTGCTACCGGCAAGTGCTTTGCTCCCATCCGCCTTCCAAGAGCTGGGGTGGGACGGGGGCACGTGGGAGCAACTGGGGGCGGGGACATGCGAGAGGGCACCGAAATCCGGACTCTACAGGCAACAGGCTTACAACGGAATTGAGTCAGGGTCACAGCGAGCCCTTCAGTGAGCTCCGCCCGTGTGCCCACCTGGGATGCTCCACACATGGCGTGACTCGCTCAGTCTCGGGGAAACCCTGCAGGTGGGCGTTTTAGAGCTCCTCCTGTTTGCAGAAGAGGCCACCAGGGCCCAAAGGTCTGCGTGCCATCCAGGAGAGAGCCTATCCCTGGCTGAAGCCCTGCCTGGCCCCTTCCTGGCTGCGTGACCTTGGACAAGCCAGCTCCCCTGTTGGGCCTCAGTTTCCTCATCTGTCAAATGGGAGTAAGGATAGGAAATTGCCCCAGTGGTTTCGAAGAGTCAATCCAACAGCACAGATGATACACTTAACACAGTGTTTGGTACTCAGCAAGTGCTCAGTGGATGCTGCTGTCCTATCATCACCATCATCATCACCATCACCACCATCACCATCAAGCATCGCTGCCTCCAGGCTGGGGCCTCCGGCCTCTGCTGGGCCCGGTTTGAGGCTGGGGCAGGGGAAGATCCCGAGAAGAATTTGGGGAAGGCTTAGCTTTCTCGGCCTCCCCAAGGAGGCCCCACACACAGAACCTCTGAGCCAAGAAGTACAAATGAGGCCCCCAACAGGCCTCCCCTCCCCAGGCTCCAGCCCCCCGGCCAGCCCTCCAGGAGCTCCCTTTGGGGGCACAGGCTCCCCCAGGGCCGCAAGAAGAAAAGGGGGCCCTCTCCTGCAGCTGCTGCTGCTGCCAGCCTCCTCGAGGCCCGAGGGGGTCTGGAGCCGCTCTGAAAGGCCGCCGGACGCCCGGGGTTCATTCAGCTGTTTTCGGAGGGCTCCGATGAGTTCATTTTACCGCGGCGGAATATTAAACAGCTCCTGGGGAAGCAGATGCCGGCGCTGGCTTCAGCGGGAGGCAGGGAGGGGGCCACAGGCAGGCTCCGCGGGCTCCGAAGACCTTTCCAGTGACCGTCCGCCAGGCGCATGGCACCGTGCGGAGCCCAGGGTGCCACCTCGAATGCCTCGCTTCGCTTAGCCCTCACAGCCACCCCACAAGCCCATTTTATAGATGAGAAAATTAAGGCATCGGGTAGCAACATGACTCACTCGAGACCACGTAACAAAAGAGGGCGCCGACATTCAGACCCAGGACCCCCGACATCGTCTGGGTCCTTTTATCTCTGTGACTCTCTCTCACGAGCCCCCTGGTGCCAGCCTGACGGCGAAACAGCTTTCTTGGAGGTTGCGAAGTACATCCAGGTGTATCACTTCCTCTAAATTTCACTGCAGCTTCCTCATTCCAGACGGGGAAACTGAGGCCCAGCCAGCAGGATGGATCCCAAAGGTACTGCCCAATGACAGGCGAAGCCATAAAGCAACCCTCCTCTGCTCCCCCTGCAGCCTCAAGGTCCACATTCATCCCACTGCTGGCCAAGGTGGCATTCTTCCCCCAGCACCAGAGCACAGAGAGGTTAGGTGACTTGCCTAGAGTCACACAGCCCGGGTTCTGAGGTCGACCCCCGGAGGTGGGCTAGGGCAGAGCTTCTTGCTCGCAGCTCTCACTGCCTCCCACAGGGAGGCCTCCTGTTCCTGGCTACCCAAAAAGGTGCTGATCGTAACATGGGGCTCTCCTCTTTGGGACTCCGTTGGTGCCTACATTTTTTTAGGGATAAATAATAACAAATTTGATGCGTTATTGAAGCTTCCCAGATATGAGTTACTGATCATAAAGCTGTCTGTGTATGAACAGGCACAATCTCTCCCCACAGACCTCCATGAGGTGGACACTGCCACCACCCTCTCTTCACAGATGGGGAAACCAAGACTCGAGGATAACATCTGTGGTCATTACCATGTGGACCCCATGTGCTACCTAAGCCACTGGTAGACCAGACCCCAGGTCACCCTGACAACAGCGCAGCCACACGCACCTTCTCCTGAGCCCCATTTCCCAGACCATCCGTCTCGCCATCGCCCGTGGGTAACTGCACACGTGATGGAGACCCAGTGGTCCAGAGGCCTAGTAACAGCTCGGGACCGTTTCTCCTGTCTCCACGCCCCGGCAGCGGCCCCACGCTGAAAGGCAGCCTGGCCCAGTGGGCAGAAAGATAGGGGGCAGATCTGCTGTCCATACCCGCAGGCAGGTCCTTTCTCTCTCTGCACCTCACCCTTCCCATCTGTAAAATGGGTCAGCAAAAGCAGCTGCTTCACAGCGGCGTGAGGACGCCACGCTCAGCTCTCAAACTGGCTCCCGTGCCATTTCGATGGCTGCAGAGCGGCACAAGGAATCCAAACGCCATCCTTGAGCCATCAGGACCCCAGGAGGCTCTGGGACACGGGAACTGGGGGCTGGGAACAGAGAGAGCTGGGCCTCAATCCCACCGCTACCTGTCACCAGCTGGGAGCCTCAGCATGTACCACGCCTCCCATGCCTCAGTTTCCCCATCTGTTAAGCGACCGTCTCCCTGGGATGCTGATGGGGTTGAGGCAGTGACGTGGCCAGGCCTGCCCCACTGACCCCATCTACACGGGCGGCATCCGGAGGTGCTCAATACATGCTGTGGGTCCCCGAATCCAACTCGCCATCCTTCTAGGGGATGCTGCCGTGACTGCCCCCCAGCCCTCTCCCTCCCACCCTCCCATTACCACCACGGAAGTGATTTTTAGCCTAAGACCCTAAAAAAGGAGACCAGATGACACAGTGCCCTGACTCCAGGGAAGACAGTAAGAAGCGTCCAAACCCACAGGCCGGGGCTGGGCTCCAAAGGGTTAAGCTCAGCTTGGTTTCTCGAATGGCAAAGGCAGCGGCTGAGGCTGCCCAGCTCCCCGCTCAGCCTGACCCCTGACATTTCTACTCCCAGCGGCACTTGCATTTAAAAAAGGGAAGGAAAAAAATTGAACCATCCACAGACAAACAGGTTGGGGAGAAGCGGGGCGGGGTGGGGGGGTACACAGTGGCAAGGGGGGGGCTGTAGATTTCCTTCAGCAGAGTTCAGTTCACCCAAAAACAATTAAAAAAAAAAAAAAGAAAGACCTAGAAGGGGGCACAGGAGAATGAAAAGGTGGTGAAGAATTTCTCCGGAATCACCGGGCCCGCGACGTTTTCTGATTAATTAACCCTGAAAGGGGCCTCCCTGCCAGCCCTTCCTGGGGGAGGCGGTAGCTGGCGGAGCCCGGGGTGCAGAGCGGGCGGCCTCTCTGGGGGCGATTCGCTTAGCGGTCCCAGGGGAAGCTCGGGCCCCTCTCGAGGCTGCGCTGTAGTTAAAGCCAAGGATGATAAGGAATTTATCAAATGAGATTTACACAGCGAAACCCTAATTAAGAGGTTAGTCTCCGGTTTAATTGCCTTCAAACCTAGGCAGGCCCAGGCAGATGGATTTTCAGGCTGACCTCATTAAAAAATAATAATAACCAAATAGAAAACAGAGGAAAACCCAAAGTCCACAAGGTGGGGGGTGGTGGGATGTGCAGAGCCGGGGCCTGGCCTGACCCAGGATCCACTGGCGCCCCGGGCTGGCCTCAGATCCCTGAGCCTCCGTCCTTCCCTCGCTGCCTCTCTCCTCTCTTGTCTGGTGGCTCTGGGCTCCCTGCTCCTCGAGGCCTTGTCTCCCCGGCCTCTGCTCCCCTTGAAGCTGGCATGCCAGAATATAAATTGGAAGCATGCACAACCCCTCCACCCCAGGCGGACGCCACATACCAGACAGAACGGCTGCAGGCCTGGTCATCTGGGGTTAAGGATGGTTTTTGTTTGGGGTAGGGAATGTGGAGGAGCCCAAAGGAACGGGCCGGACAATTGTTCCAGGAATGAAAGAGAGAGAAGGAAAACGAGGAGGGGGAGACGGCGGGAGGGAGGGAGCCTGGGGGAGCCACAGCGGGAGACATTTTTCTGTCCCCCAGGGACAGGCAGGCAGAGTTTTTGCACCGGTCTTTAAAACACCAGGGGGATAGCGACACGCCCCATTCGGAGCAGAAAGGATTTTGCTCCCTACGCGCCCTCTTCACCGCCCACCTTTGTTTAATTAAACCAGAAACTGATGCTCGAGGCAGAGAATCAGAGGAGATTTCTTTCCGAAAGCAAAATCTAGATGAAATCTCCAGCCAACGGGCTTGTTCTCCATCCCATGGATTTGGGGAGACACAGAAGCAAGAAGAAAAGTCCGACAAGGTATGTTTCTTTACCGTCCCGAGTCGGTGGTCCAGGCCAATGACAAAGCAGCAGGTCATTGTTAGGGGGGTGCCTACCAGCCAGGCACAGTTTTTAAGGGCTCCACGTGGTTTGTCTGGTAGCTGCCCGTGGAGATCATGTCACCATCTAGATACAGACTAGACGGTGCGCTTTAATATTCCTTTACATATTATTAACATTGTTGTCAGGATTTCTAGAAAAGTTTCCAAACACCAGCAAGGGACTGATTTTCCAAACCCCACACAAACAGAGAATCCAAGAAGTGGGTATATGGAGCCAGGGTCCTGAAACCTCCATGGGGTTCCAGAAAATGCACAATTTTTATCTCCGATCCATTTTCTTACTGACTTGCGTTCTAAAACATCTAGCCACCTGGGGAATCTCTGCCAACCATGCCTACCCTCCGCGGCGCCCAAGGTCCCCCTTCCAAACTCTGGAGGCAAATTTGCCGCAGCGCACCGGGGAATGAGGGGTCCCGGAAAAGGCCGGCCGTTCCCCCACTTTCCGCAGCAGACTCTCCTCTCGTGGGTTCCTGATTCCCCCTCCCAGGGGTGGAAAGCATTTACGTCAAGGTTTGGTGACCTCTGGGATGTGCCAGACGCCAGGCTGAGTGCTTTTCATTATCTCCCATAATCCTCACCATGACCCGGTTTAACCCAAAAATTGATGAGGAAACCGAGGTCCAAGGGGAAGCAGGGCAGCTCCGGCTGGGCCCCACCTTCCCGCGCTGTCGTTCCTCCTCCCCAAGGTCTGGGACGTAAACACCAGCTCCAGCGGCCAGCGAGGAGGGGACTCGTGGAGGAAATCAGGGACCCTCTCCCAGACCACCGTGGGCAGGCAGGCCCTGCATCTCTTACAAGTCTCGGGCGGGACAGGGGCTGTGTCCTGGGCCACTGCGTCTCAGGGGAGCACAAACCACAGAGGGGAGGGGCAGGGGGAGACCAGTGTTGGGGGTGGAGAGAGGGGACGACCCATGTCGGGTCCCCCTCCCTTCCATACTCACCCCTGCAGAGATGGGGGCTGGGGTCGTGGACCCTGAACCAGCCCCTCCCCAGCCCCCCCAGAAGGAACCCCCATCACCCCTCCTAGGTCTCAGGAGTGTTGTGGTGGCACTCACGCCCCAGCCCGGGGACCAGGCAAGGACACAGGCCTGCAGCTGCTTCATTCATTCAATCACCGGGCACCTACTGGCCGCCAAGCCAGTGCCAGGTGCTGGGGATGGGGCCACTGTCTTCATTCTGGTCTCAACTCAGCTCAGAGCCACTTGGCCATCCTGGGCCCACCCCAGACCCCTCTCTCCTACCCTGGCCAACTTCTTAGGAACGTTAACGCAACCGTCCTGTTTATCAAATGTTGACTAACTCCCCCAGCAGGCACAGCGTCTGTTCTGTTCTCAGCTACGGCCCGGGCAGGGCACAGGGAACAGAGAGAGAAGGTAACAGACACACGGCAGATGCTCCCCGCTCCCAGCGTGTTCAGAGATACCAGGATTGACCCACTTGACAGACAGGCAGACCGAGGCGCAGGAAGGCTGCGTGGCCTTGCCCCAATCACACCAAGTCACCTCCCGGCCCCCAGACCTGGGGCTCTGACCGCTGCCCCGTCACCTGTGGGAACAGATGGGGAAGACCTGAATAGTTAGTGGCACGGCTGGCAACTGCCAGGAAGGGCGAGAAGACGAGCGAGACGAGGAGCGGGTCTTTACTTGGAGCATCTGTTGGTGGGAAATCAACTTTCCATCTCGTCCTCAGCGGTCCTGAACACAGGCCCCCAAGTCAGACAGGCCCCCGTGTGAATCCGCACTCTGCCTCCTCTCCCCCCTCAAGCTGGGTGACCTCGGGCAGGCTCCTTGGCCTCTCTGAGCCTCAGTTTTCTCATCTACAAAATGGGGCTTGATGTGATTGGCGCTCAATGACTGCGGCCTGTTACCACTCCTTGGCAAGTCAGAGAGTCAGGGAGGAAAAGCCAAAGGGAAGCTTCCAGAAGGCGGACGCCCAGCCCGGGTCACCACGAGGCTGAGCCTGCTGTGCCTCCTCGGGGTGGCCCCAGCTGGGCCTGCACCTTCCTGTCCAGTGACCTCTGCAGGCCTGGAGAACAATGCCTGGGAAAGAGGGAAATGGAGGCTCCCGGAGCCGGGACATAAATCATGGCCTGCCCAGACCAGGGGGCATGGACATCCCCCACGGCCCCTCCTGTGGCAGGCTTCCCTTGGGGCCTGAGCGCTCTGTCCCCCGGGAGGGTGGGGACAGCCCCTGCCCCGACCCGTGGCCCGGCTGCTGCCAAACTACTGGAAGAGAGTTTCTTCCACTTCACAAGGAGCCAGGCGTGAAGGAGAAGAAGGGAAACAGACATTTCCTCACATACTTTGGGCTCAGATGCAACCACCGTTAATTGCACACCTACTATGTGCCATCAGATCCCATCCCTCCTGCGTGCGACATCCTCCCTCGGCTCTGTGGCACACCTGGAATAAAATCCACACTCCTGACCGGATGGTGAGGACCTGCCCTGAGCGGGCCGGCCCCTGCCTGTCTGGATCGTCTCTCCCCAACAACAGAAGTCCCCCTCTGTTCCTGGACCAGCCAGCTCTGCCCTGCCTTGGGGCTCCTGCACTTGCTGTGCCCTCGCCTGAACACCCGTCCCACAGAGCTCGACACGCTGGCTCCAGGGTGCGGGAATCTATTGTGAAAGGTTCAGGAAATGTGCAAGCCGGGTGACAGCTGACTTTACATTGGGAGCTGGACGGCGGCCACGTGGGAGGATTTACACGAGGGGGATCACCCCCGTGCAAAGCGCCAGTTGTGGGAAGTCACCAGCACACCACCGGCGGGCTCCTAATCATCACCCAGGTCTCAGCCATCCCACGGAGGCCTCCCCCAGTGGCCCGTCCCCATGTAATTCTCTGCTCCGGCCCTGCTCCCTCCGGGACATCCTTCTTGTTTGTGGTTTGTCTGCCGAGCTGTCTCCCCCCTAGAATGTAAACCCCGTGCGGGCAGGGGCTTCTGTCTGTCGGCTCCCCGCTGCCCTCCCAGCACCGGGAGCAGCGCTGTCACATGGCAAGTGCTGGATAGGTGTTTGTCGACTGAATAAATATTCCAGGCGCTTTTGAATTCAGCCTTGACTACCGGGTTTTGAGGGTTATTTGGAGCCTGAGCTCAATCCCTCACTGCAGTTCAGGGTTTCTCAACCTGGCACTTTTGACTTAGGGCTGGACGCTCTTCGTTGGGGGAGGCTGGGGGAGGGACAGTCCCACGCACTGCAGGATGTTTAGCAGCATCCCTGGCCTCCAGCTTTCAGAGGCCAGGAGCACCCTCCCTCCCTGCGGCTGTGACAATCAAAAAGGTCTCCAGACATCACCACATGTCCCCTGGGGGGAGGGGGTCACATAGCCCCCGGCTGAGGACCACAGCCAGGGCCCCTAGGGAGCTGTGCTACTCGCCCCAGTTTGCAGCCAAGGACACCGAGGCTGGGAGAGGTGTCATGCTTTGGCCAAGGGTCCCCTGTGGGAACAGAGAACGACCCCCCTCCAGCTGATGCCAAAGCCCAGGGCACAGGGCTCACCAGCAACCCTCTGAGGGGGCACAGGGATTACTCCTGTGTTACGGGTGAGGAAGCCCAGGCTCAGAGAGGTGAACCACCTGCCCAAGGTCACACAGCACATGAGTGGGAGAGCTGGGATTCAAACCCAGGCCTGTCTGACTCCTAACCGCTCCCCGACCTGCGGCAGAGGTGCTCAAGCCCTCCCATGCTCACTCGCTCTGTCTTGCTCTCGCTCTCGCTGTTCAGCCCAGGCCTGTCAGGTTCCTGAGGCCCCACCTGGGGGACCAGACCCTGGGTTCAATTCTTCTGTTGCTGGCTCCCAGATTGGCTATGGCTGGCATGGGCTCCCGGCAAAGTGCTCCAAGGCCACAGGCCGGCTCCTCTCCTGAACGCCTTCAACGAGAAGGCTGACCATCCCTCACGCACGTCAGGGACGTGCCTCCAGTGCACGGGGAGAGCTGTCAGGCAGGAGAGAAACACCACGCCACTGCCATCCCCGCCCCGGCAACCCGAGCCTGACCCGGCCAACCCCGCGGGCAGGGATCAGCGCAGCCAGGTCCACACAGGGTCTGACTGCCCCGCCAGGAGAGGGTCCGACAGCAAGCGCTGAGACCGTGGGAGCAGTGGGTTCCAGCCCAGCCCTGCCGTATGACATGGGGACATTTACTGAGCAAGTCCCCAGGCCAGGGCCGTGCTAAGTGCCTGAGGTACGGCCTGGCACAGTGCCTCTCCAGCCAGCACCACTCGACAGCCAAGGACAAGTCACACAGCCTCTCTGTGATTCATTTTCTGGCCCCTAAGATGGGACAGACAACAGCAGCGACACCACCCTGCACTTCAAATGGTCCTATGACCCCATATATGAAATGCCTGGTATACAGGAGGTGGTCAATAAAGGCTGGTGCTGGCACAGCGTTTCCTCTGTGTGAGGTGGTCTGAGAATCTTCTCACGTATGTACTAACTCACTGAATCCTCCAAGCCCCGCAAGGTAGGAACTATTATTATCCTCTTTCGTCAATGAGAAAATGGAGGCACAGAGAGGTTAAGTAGCCTAGGTAAGATCACACAGCGAGGAAGAGTCAAAGGGCCGGGCCTCAAACCTAGACCACCCATCTGGCAGGATCAGGGGCTACCACGGCTTCCCCAAGGTCAAGAACTGTCTCCTACACAATGTCCCCCTCCGTAAGAGGAATGGGGACCAGTGTTACTGTCATCCGGAATGTGTGTCATGGTGCTGTCTACAAAAGGTTTGGAAACTTCCAGTTTAAGACCCCAACCCTGGCCTGCACAAGGCTTAGCCAGGCAGAATCAGGTCCTAGCTCCCAGAGGAGGGGGCCGAGAGATAGTAAGAGAAGGTCAAGGCCGAGAGTCAGCTATAGTCCAATTCTTGTTCTGTCACTGTGCTGTGTGACCTTGGCCGAGGTACATGCCCTCTCTGGGCCTTGGATCTCTCCGCTGGAAAATGTTGTGGGGAAGGGGCACAAAAATGGGAGAAGTTCTCTCCCACTCTAAAATCTTACCTAAACTTTCACCTTAGTGCCATTTCAATAGTGAAAACTACAAGCATATTTTTTGCGAACATTCATCTACCGCAATGCTGTGGCTTCAACCACTGAGGCGTCTGGACATCTAAGTTGTCAATGCAAGTCTACCCTCTATCTCCACATATAAACACCCAGGGCAGGAAAAATTTGGTCAGCAGATACTGGCCCAGGGCAGCCAGCATGGGAAGCTTTCAGAGACTTTCCACAAGGATGCTGCCGCAAACTTCGGCTGGAATGCATGAAGTCGGCCTTCTAAGAAGTCCTGAATTTCCACTCCTCCCAAAGTGGCCACAGAGGCCCTGGAGGAAAGCTTGCGGACGGAACCATCCCTCGGTGGGTGCTCCGGGGCCGAGAGCATCCCCCTTCCCAGCTGTCAAGTAATGGGGGGCAGGCAGGGGGTACCTGGGTCTCCCCTGAAGTAATGAAGAAGCCAGGGAGAGGGATGCACCCAGTGATGGTGGGAAATTCCCTGGGACAAGAGAGGTGAGCCTCCCACCCAGGGCAGGGGAACGGGTGGGGGGCGCCCAGCACAAACAGCTCCACTGTCAGGACCAGTTTCTCTATTTGTCGAAATCACCAAACACCCCCAAACTCACCCCAGGAAGAAGGAAGAAATAACCGAAGTGTGGGCAAACCCGGTCAGTCCCTCTCTCTGTTCCCAGCCTTATTGCAGACAGCGAAGGGACAGAACCATCGCCATTCTCCGCGGGATCTAACCTCGAAAATCTTGGGCTCAGAGCACAGAGGGAAGGGGCCCGCTGAGAAGGGGGACAGTGGCGTTGGCGGCCTTGAAAACAGATCCATTTTACTTGAAAGTTTAAAATGAAACATGCTCCTGTTTGGGAAAAGAATTTCATTAGGAGGAAAATATAATATAAAAATACCCATTTAGAAAGAATGTGCTATTAATTCTTAGCACTCGATGCAGACGGGAAAATTGCATTTTTATCTAAATGGTTTTTCTGCATAAGCCATTTACAATATTCTTTGCCTCTCTATAATAGGCCCTGCCACCATTAGTACTGGGACGACCAGGCCGAGGGCTGAAATCGCCCTCAAACACATTTAATACATAACCCCTGAAAAATCTAGTCCAACAGGAGCCTCAGCACACAGGCCCGGCATTCCTTTTTTAAGGAAGAAATAAATATTGTTGAGGGAGGTGGGGAGGTGTTAGGAGTAGTGTGCTGATGGGGAGAAGAAGGGACAAGATGGTTTAAGTTAAAAGCGAATGCCCTGGGTCCCTTCAGCCAGCTGTACAATTGCAACTGATTTCTGGTTGCGTGATCACAACTATTCGATTGCCTGCGTGTGCACAGATGTGTGTGCTGGTGTCACACACACACACTCACGGGTTTCCATCAGACAAGCAAACAAGGAAAGGATGCGTTTCAGGATGTGAAAACAAACCATTTTTACATGTTAAAGTAAGCACAGCAAGATAGTAAGACTGCTATTTTCCCATTAAACTAAGTTTCTCTCAATTTGAAAAGCGAGAGTAATCTAAACAATATTTCCAAACAAACTGCATGGAGTCTGGGTGTCGCGGCCTCCACCGTTCTTAACAGTGGAAAAGTCCCCTGTCAAGAAGCAAAACTCCAGGCGGGGATGGGGCCAGGCCGCTCTGCCACATTCTGCCACGTCCCACCACACGGGTCCTCCCCCACAACAGCGCATGCCCGGACGTCTCAACTTCAAAAGGCAACACTTTTCCTTTTTTCCAAAAAGTTAAAAAAAAAAAAAGTCTTCTAGCTCTTTCAGCTCTTTCTCTCTTGAATTCCCAAAATAACTACTTACTTAATACCAAATGTCGGGGAACTAAATTAATTCATTAAGGAAATGCAGGGGCTGTGATGGGCACCGAGCGTGGGGGCCCCTGCGATTTCGCTGCCGTGAGCCAGAACACCACAGGCCGCCTCTTCCGGCGTGGCTCGCTCCATAAATTCTTCCTTTCAAACCAGGAGTCCAGAAATGTCATAATTATAGCTGAACCAGGTAACAGGTGTGCCCCATGCCCCTCCCACCCCAACCACCACCGTCTTCCAGACGAGCTTCTGGAAGATTTAGTGGTCTAGCCTGGGGTGTCGAAATTACCGGAAACAACTCTGGTTTTAAGGGTTAGATAAAGACCCTCTCCAAATTTAAGGCTAGACACCAATGTCCATTAGACTTTAACGGGCCCACATAAAAAGAGAAATTGTATCCCCATCTCTCCCAGCGCCTGTTTCCCCAGCGACTCTGGTTCATTTCAAGCTGGTTCATTTCAGCCGAAAATCCTCAGTCCAGCCCCGGCTCTGCACAGGGGCGGCCTCGGCGCAAACTGACGTGCGGGGAATCAAGCAAAAGGAGGCTGGGGGTGCTCGGGAAACCAGTGGCTCTGAAACTGTTATGGCCCAAACCTATCTTTAAAAAAAAAAAAAACCACTAAAAGTGGAATTTGAACCCATCATCTGGAAGCAGAGAGACAGGAAGGCTGTGGGGAGCCGAGGGAGGAAGTGGGGGGCACCCAGAGACGCCCGGCTCAAGAGCCCGCACCATCAAAATGACACATGCTCCCCTTTCGAGACTCAGTGTTGGGAAAGGCCAAAGCTGCGGGCTGTTTGGCTCTGGGTTTTTTTTTTTCCCCCCCAGCTTTCAAGACTTACGCATACTTTCTCTTCCTTCTTTGGAAGTCAAACCATGCGTTTCTCTAGAAGTTACACACGCCCGCCCCCCAGCACCACCATTTGTCAAGCAGCAGCGCGAAAGGTGCTCCAAGGAGGTTTAAGATTCCCAACCCTTCTCCATGTCGGTGCTCAGCTCCCAGGCAATGAAGAATTAATGCTCTGAAACTTTGGGGGGACCAAGGCGGGAGAAGAAGCCCCATGTTCTTTGGCTGTCCCCAAGACTCTGGGAGGCTGGGCTTTTTCTCCATCCTCCCCAATGAGTGATGGCAGAAGGGGCCACTCATCTTCTCTTCCTGTCCTGGGGAGGCGATGGGAACCACAACTGGGGGCCTTTATTCCGTGACAGGCGAGCAGGCCCATTAGCGCACAAGCTCACACACACACACACACACACACACACACACACACACTTCTAATCCCACCAAAATGCTTCACACACACTGAGCACAAAATAAATGCTTATTAACTAAACTGACCCAAAATAGCGAAATGCACAAGTAAATTAATCATGCTTCTCCCAGAGGGCTAACGGGATTACAAATTCGGCAAAAATTGACCACACTGAGATCAATAAGCTTCTACTTAAAACTGAACGAGGCGCAAACTTTGTACAAGCCGCTTCTTGGGGGGAAAAAAAAGAATACTTATTTTTTCCATTTCTTATTAAGACCTCTCGGGCTGGTGTGTGTACGTGTATGTGCGTGAGTGGGCGTGTGCGTGCGCGTGCGTGCACACGAGCAGAAACCAGCCAGGGGCCTCCAAAGCTTTATGCCCAGACAATTTAGAAATAGTCACGGCATAAGGATCGTGAAATTGCTCCTGTTTAAAAAAGCCAAATTTTGGTCCACAGCCTCCCCTCCCTGAAATACTGAACAAGCACCAAAAGTTACATTGCAGGGGATAAAAATGGTCAATTTGTTTTGAGCCAATTAGGCCTCGCTACAAAAGCATTAAGGGCTGCTCATGGCTGGCCCGTGGGTCCCCAGAAGAGAAGGAAAGAGAGGACTCTCATTTCTCCAGCTCCCTTCCACACGTGGCGTACCCTGAGTCAGGGAAATCTTCCTCTTGCTGAACTCGTCCCTTCGTTTCATTCCCTTTTTGCCTACCATTCAGAAAAAGAAAAAATATATATATATTGTGTGGGAGGGCACCGCTTGCGTTTCAAGGCAGCGGGACCTGCCTGCAAGCCAAGAATATCCCTGGAGAGGCTCCGTGCTGGGAGGTGGTCACCTCACAGGGGCACCAGGCACAAGGTCCCTCTTTTATGCAAAGACCTGGGCGCATTGGCGGAACTCGATGCATCTGCAGAAGGCCTCATGGGGCCGGCTCCTCTGCAAGAGAAATGGGCCACCAGCACGTTCCAAGGGCTTGCCCCACGCAGGGCCTGTCTGGGTCTTCACCGCCCCCAGCCCCCTGTGCCTGCCTCCGTCCCTAAGTAAACAGAAATGGGCCCTGATCGCTAACAGACACACAACGCAGACGTCAGTCCCAGGCTGGGTCCTCCACACCTATCTCCCCCATATCTGCGGGCATGTGGGAGCCCCAGGCCCAGCAGGGAGAGCTGGGCCAAGAACTTTCCATCCTTTACGATGGCCGACACTGGCCGGCAAGCCATCCACTCGCCCCCAGCCTTGCCCAGGAGGTGCTGTATAAATGACTTCCACATTTATAAATTACTTTCCACTCTTGAGCCCCAAGTGTCAGTAAATTACATTTCGACTCATCCGGATGCATTTCTCCCCCCATCATCCATGGAGAAAATAAACTGTACCCCAGTCTCCATCCAGTCTTGCTAACTGGGGGTGCTTCTCTCTCTGCCTTCCGGCTCCCAGGAAAGGATGGCAGGTCATCCTCATCAGGACTCGGGCCCTACCGTTTTCAAGGACTTTTCAAACAGCCCAGGGAGACGAGGTAAAACCCGCTGACATCCCTGCGAATTCTCAACCAGCCCGCGCTTTCTCTGGAAGGCTGAGCTTTGGGGATTTCAAAGCAGGCTGTGTTTTCTGCGGACTCCCCCACCCCCTCTCTGATCATAAGATGGTCCCTCAGAAGTATTTTATTCCTGGTGGTCTTGCCAATCATTCGACAATGCTTGTGTTCCAAGATCCAAGGGCGTCTGAAAACACGGCTTCACGGTAACTAAAACGGGTCACATCTTTTTGACATCTCGCCCTGCCCTGGATGAATAGCGAGCACAGTGTGTGTGTGTGTGTGTGTACGTGTGCGTATGCAAGTGTGTGTGCACGTGCGTGCGTGTGCAAGTGTGTCGATGGAGGGCTTCATTCATTAACTGTCGCCTCACGTTCCGGGAGCTCCCAAACACGAGCAGGAACGCCACCCTGGGGCCCTCAACTTTGCGGCAGACGCATTTCCCCGGGCACACCACGCAGAGCCAGCTGCGTCAGAAAGGCCGGAGACCGTGCCCCTTCAGGGAGATTTTTGACCCAAGCTTTAAGATCAAATGAAATCTTTATGCCCAAACACTTTTTAAACTATTATCAACAGTGAGAAGGAAAAAGCAATTTTAAATCCTCAGTCTCAAATGCTTCTTACGGGCCAATTAGTTTTCCCAGGACAAGGCTGCAGGGGAAAGGGCCAGAAACGCCCCGGCACCAAAGTCAGTCGGTGCTCCCTCCGAAGGTGTGACAAGAGCCGTCTATTCCTGAGTAGGTGCCAAGGTAGTTTTGGAGACAGGCAGGATTAAAGCAAGACCTAGCTGACCGCCCGAGTGTCTTCAAACACTCGACTCTCCAAAAGCATCCATGGCAAAGGGCCCCAGATATGCCTCTGACAGAGGGTCTCCCCAGGTCCCTAAACCATCGTCCACACGCCTCGCTTCACCCACACCGAACACTCGCTCAGGTAAGTCGGACTGTACCCCTGAAACGAAAGACTGCGCGGAGGAACAGAATCGCAGGGCCAAACACAGCATGAGGAGTCCCTGGGCTTCCACAGAGGTCGAGGATGGGGAGCAAGACGGAGGCCACCTCTGAGCTTTAAAAATCAGAACATAAAAACCTGCTTTCCCCCAACAATGTGAGTCTGCGGTGGGATGTTTACTGAAGGCTTTTCCCCCTTTTTGGACAAGTCTATTCCATGTAAGACGTTCCTTCTGGGGCCTTCAGAGGGAGCCAATTTATTCTCATGAATGCGCCCAGACCTCCAAACTGTTAAATTCAATTGCCTTTATGTTTAAAGGGCATTTGGGTCCATGCGAGGATGTATAAATCGTGAAAGGAGATGCACACGATCGCTATAAAGTTCTCTCGGATCCAGCTTCTCAAGGAAGTGGTGATAATGAAAACCCACCCGCTTTCTCAGCCAAAAGGGAGAATGAGACCTTAGGATGCTGTGGCTATGACAGACCCCCCCCCCACTCACTAAGTGCCAGCGGTGCCGATCTGACGTGGCCTTGTAGGGCCAAAACTGGAAGCTGTCAGTAACGGATTTGAAACAGCTCCTTGGATCTCACAATTCGGGGAGACCTGTGACAGTTTCTCCACCACCCCGCACCCCGTGTCCTTTCTCAGCAAACACGGTGTCGGGAGCAGACCCTTCACTCTGTTCCCTAACCTGGGAGGCCGCTGATTAAAATGCAGCCCAGCAAACAAAGCAGGCCTCGGCGTCCTCTGATGGTTACAGCTCGCGAGAATGGTGTCTCTCCAACACCCTTCTTCGCTCAAGTCAATCAAACTTAACTCTGCTTCTCCATCTCGCTCACAGAATAAGTACGGAGTTGTAGCCCCTTAAAGTGCACACCCATAGGGTCATCTCACCGATACCCTAAAGTGACCGCCCAGGTGAGGCTGGGTGTGGGATGCATGTGGTCGTGCCGTTGGAGACGATCAGGGCCATTTGTGCGCTGGGCGTCCTATCGAGCGAAATGTGCGGGGGTCCCAGAATCGTCTCTTCCTTTGGGTCCCATTCACGGTTTCTCAGGGCCCAAGTGGCACTGAGTGGGGACTGTGGGCTGAGCAGTTGTGCCTCAGGACCCAGAGGGTCCCTGAAGCCAAGGCTGTGACTAATTCGAAAGCCCAGCGTCGTCTCCGCCACGTCGTGGGTACCAAAAGATTACAATAAAGGAGAGGAATTTCCATAAATGAGAAGCAGCGTCCGCTTCCCACAGCTGGGAGGGGGTGGGGGGCAGCCGAGCGGAGGGCGGGGTGCTGATTCAAAGATTCCTCTCCTGGCTGGAGAATGGTGTCAGCTGAACTCAGCCAGAGAGACACCTCCACGCTCGCTCACGCACGAAGCGCGGCGAGAGGCGACGTGCGTCTGCTACCGAAATTCTCCAGATCAAAGTCACCCACGGCCCAGGAGGCCCAGGAGGCCGAGATTTCGTAAGGAGGATCTTCAGAATCCTCCTTCCATTTTTAGGACTTGTGCTCATTCAATCCTTTACAGAAGCAGAACCTGTCAGCTAAGGCCATTGAGAAGGAAGGTTTAGCTTCTTTGCCCACTCGCCTTCGGAAAGCAGATTAAGGGTAAACTGGAGGAGGAGCCGGACGGTTTGATGGAAATATACTTGGCCATGCATATGTATATGTGTGTACGCCGGGGTGGGGCGAGGGGGCTACAGAGGGGCGCTCCTTCACATCTGAATCTCGTGGGGCCCTGCTTTCCTGCCTGGGTCTACAGACAGACCCAGACCAGACGCCCACCTCGGCCATGCTCTTTCAGGCCGGCCCCCAGACCACTGCGTGTGGCTCCAGTGTGTGCGAGGAGCCGAGGAAACTTGAAAATTTCCCCCCAAATGTCTCTCTTCTCCATCATGCGCTCGTGTATATATCAACATCTCCGCCACAAGCAATCAAAACCCACGCTCAAAGCTGTCCACCCAAGACGGGCCTAAAAATACACATTGCCTTCAAACAAACACGTCGCTCGGAGAGTCGAAACCCTGACTTGAGTCAAAATGATGAAGCTGGGTTATTCCAATCCCCTCCAGACGGAAGACTTGAGAGGAACAAGCAGGCGGGCAGGGAGGGGAGGATATAAGGTGTACCCACTGGTTACAGGGGGCCCCTGGGAGATCCAGGTCCCCTCTGGCATGGGAGGGTTTGGCGCCTTTATGTTGCAATGTGTTTGAGATGCCTGCCTGCCCTCACATACCCCCTGGACATTTGATCCGCTTACGTAGAGCTATAGCCTTTTAATCTCCAAAATTAGCCAAACAGAGGTAAATACAGTATTCCTTGCTAGGAGTATTTATCTCCTAAATGCTCTCAGCAAAGCAGATCACCCCCTGAGCAGAGAACACCACCCAATGTTATTGTCACTCAAGTGGAGAGAAAGGTGATTTTGCTAAATCTTCCGGCATGGGGGGAGTTCGGGAGGTCCTGTGAAATCCCAAGGATACACTCAAATCTGCTCTTCCAGAGTGGGAAGAATTTGCGTCCTCTAATTTCACCTGGTCCTCCCGGACTGTTTATCAAAGAGGTACATTTTATATCAGCAGAGGGTATCAAGTCACTTCTTGGCGAGGGCAGTCGTATTTTCAGGACCTATTACGATTCTTTGTGGAAATTTAAATACCTCTGTCAGGCAAACAAAATCATATCAGGAATCAGAGAATTTCATTGCTAGAAAGAGAAATTAGATTAACGAACCCTTGCTCCTTTCCTAGAAACCTCAATAAAACAGAAGTACATTTCAACAGACTCTTACTTCCGGTCTGAAGGGGCCTCGCAAGCAATCGAAATGAATTTATATGAAAGGAAGATATCCTTGAGGAAAGGCCTTCAATCTACAAAAAAATGGACTATATTTATATACATAAGGATATAGAAGTAGATATTACATATTAGAAGGCTGTGGCTATTTAAAAGCAAAACAGTCAGAAAAATCCAGTGGCAGAAACCATGACAAGTTCAACAGCGATAAGCTTCAGCCCCTTAAAACATCCCTGTCCTTTATTAACGTTTAGTAGAAATGTATAATTGTAGATGTGCACAAGGTTGGGGTTTTATGTGGGGAGGCGGGCAAAGCAGACAGGTTTATTACACCGATGAAATATTAAACAAGCACCAAAGAACGGTAGTAGTGTGTCCCGGACGAGCCAGGGAGTGGGCAGGCCCCATCCTCGCGGCACAAAGCGGGCTCCTATCTGTTTACATTACTCCTGATTAACACCTGCGAAGTTTTGGGTTACATCTTCCGGAGGCGCAAAAGTCCCATGAAGGCATGCAACCCGGGGCTGGCTCATTTCGCAGGGAAACGGGAGAGCAAGGCTCCTTGCCTTCCCAAAACAAGTTTGAGTGAGCCTTAAAAATTCTCTCCGCAGTGTGGGGAGGGGGGAGAGCGACTCAGAAAAATAGCACTAGGATCCCCCCTGCGAGCCTCCCCCAGGCCTGCTCCTAGACTAAGGAGATTCAACGTTCAGATCCTGCCTGCCTAGTATTTCTCAGCACTGACTGTGTTCCAACTGGAACACGGAGAGAAGCATGAAATTCCAAAAATTTCTCCCACATCATTGTAAAAACATCATACTTCCAAAAAGGGCAGGATTGTATGCAGAGCGTATACAGAGAGCTCTCCCATTTCAGTGTGTGTGAAAAAGCGCTTCTAGACAGCTCGGGACCTCAAGATAGAGAGCAACCCACGGAATGGAACTTTGGCAAGGCCAAACTTATTACAGACCACGGTTAATTCAAGTTTTGAAAATCGTCAAGGGCAGGAGAGGGGAAAACACCCTTTTTTAGGCTTCATATCCTTTCTCTACAATCTAACATTGTCTCTCCTTCTCTGTCTGTTTGGAAATTCCTCCATAGCCACACATCTATTACAAAGATAGGTGGGCGATTTTGCAAACTAATTTCAAATTCATGTAATCCTCAGTAATTTAATGGATGTCTGAATAGGCCCAAACTCAGGCTGGTTTTTTTTTTTCTTTCTTTCTTCAACCTCACCCTCCCCCCACTCCAACTTTGTGCAAACAGAACCCCCTCGATAAGACGCAGAGTTTCATTATAGAAAAGTTGTTGGGTGGGTTAAGAAGTCAGAGGAACCATAATTTGGAAAAGTTCACTTTCCTCGTAAAAAAATCATCATCGCATGTGATTCTGGCCTAGACTTTGCGAGAAATGCAACTTGCCAGTCGAGTTCCCTCCCCTCCAAAAGACAACTAAGCCCCATAAGACAATCTGGGCACGTCCCAGTGGCTACACGGCTGGTGCAGTTCTGAAGACTTCTTCGTTCTCTCCAATCTGAGCACGGATCATTTTGTTAAATACCGGCTAGGATTTTGCCATCGGAGCGAAGAATTTCAGAAACGGTGTTAATATTTAATCACATTAGGACGGGTGTGTTTTATGGCGTGACAAAATAAAATATCATTACAAAAATGAGCTTTGCCTGAAAGGGGCTGGCGGGCGGGGGTGGGAGGTGACAGAAAGTGCTTGCTAGGGCTGGAACCTAGAGAAGGTACCTTTAAAGCCTGGGGACACCACTGCTTCATGGCTGGGGGGACCACGGGCCGGTGCTTAAGGAGCAGCAGAATGTTTTCCTTAAAAAAAATGTTTTAACTCTATTTCGAAGTGGCACACTTCACTCTGAATTTCAGCCGGGGGGCTCGGGACCCTGCTGAAGGCTCTGTGTACCTATTTATACAGCATGTACAGATGGAACTGCACGGTGTTATCATAATGAAAAGTTCAATCATCCTTATTTACTACCAGTAAGGGAGTAGAAATCGGATGCACATACCTTATAAAGCCTTAACTAGCAGCCCCAAGGCTGCAGAAGCTGTGAGTGACCTCAATTCGGGGCTTTATCTAGGAAACTATCCTTCCCACATCAGAGAGTGGAAAACAAAGGAGGTCAAGTGGGTGTCCCTGCCCAGGCTTCTCAGGCGGCTGGGCTGGCCCGGTCTGTGAAGGAAGTCCCTGTCCTCTCCTGGGCAGGGGAGGGCCGCGTTCAGCTCACAGGGGAAGTCAACCTTAACGTGCCCAGCATCTGTATCCCCAAAAATATTTTCCCTCGCCTGACTGTGATAATGAAACAAACAAAACAAAACGTTTCTTTAACGACATTTCTTCATTCACAGCCCCCTGCATTTTTTTTTTTTTCTGCAAAGGAAAACTAGTTGGACTGGGGAGAGAGTGGTGTGGCACCTTAAAAAAAAATCTTATTAAAAAAGGGCCTTCGAAAGGCTCGCAGGCAAAGTGCTACTGGTTTTTCTTTATTAATTCTCTAAATCAGGTTTGCTTTTTGTTTTTTTTTTAACTTTTCTCACCCCATTTTGGCCAATATGTTGTTAATTATGGGGGGGGAGGGGGAAGGGGGAGGGGCGGCCAGGCCAAGCCAGGCCAGGTAGAAGTGACAGGGGCTGCGATTTGTGCTAACCAGCTATCGATCGACCGGATCGAGATGTTGTGTACAAGAAAATAAAAGAGAAGGGGGGCCGAGCGCGCAGGATGCTAAGTCCCACTCCATTTTCAAAAGGGGGAGGGGGGAGGAGAAGCAGCCGAGGGTCCCAAACTAACCAATTTATGGCCTTGCTCGGGAGAAGCCTGCAGAATGCTGATGCTGGGCACAGCGGCTGCTGTGCATGCTAAACGCGGCTTCAAATGAGAGCGCGGCGTCCCGGGCTGGGCGGTAGGCAAACAAAGAGAAGAGCGGCGCGGACGTATTCATGAATTAGAAAACCCAAGCGGGAAGGCTACCCGGTCGGGCGGGCGCCCGCCGCCCCCCGACTTCTGAGCCACCCAACTCCCCGCCTGCTTCACTTCCCCTCCTCCTCCCGCCCCTGCCCCCACCCCGTTCTCCTAAAACCTACCCTCACCTCAAACCCAGGGTCAAGAGATGGCAGGATGTGGGGAGGACCAGGAAAACCAAGTCAGAGGAAGAGAACTCTAGGAGAGGGCAAGAAGCAGGAGGTGGATTTTGTAAAAGACAAGCTTAAGTCCGGCCACTGGCTGCACGGGAATATTCCATCTGGTGACACCAAGGGGATTCAACTAGGGTTGAACAGAAAAAGGTAGGAATGGGGGAAAAAAAATGATGTTAATTTTAAGAAGCCATTATCTGTACGGAAAAAAAAAGGCCTCATTATAATAAAATGGATATCTACTGCAGCCCAGTCATCTTTAGGTTAAAAAAACTGATATTCCTTTAACTGCAATGGTGGTCCATTTCTTGACCCCCATCCCACCCACCTTTAAGGCCTCCGGGCCTGGTGGGGAGGGGGTGCTCAGAATGCAAACGAGAGCTGGGTCCAGACATCTGTCACAAAAGCCAGGGGAGATATTGACAAACGCGGGTCCTTTGTGTCTTAAGAATATATATCCTATCCCCATACACAAATGATGCCCTGGCTGAGGGGTCCGCTCTCTGCCAAGCAGACCCCACCCCAACCCCGGCCCCCCCACCAGATGCCAAGGAGATACACCCTGAAAAGTCCACCTGTGTCCTGCGACCCAGACAGGTCCCTAGTTTTTCAAGGAAACTCTAGGAGTTAAGGAGAGACGAACAGCTATTCATTAGGAACAAATGTCAAATTAGGCATCGCCCCTGAGTGGTGCTGCCTGGCGACACCAGAGCTGGTAACTTTCTTTCCTAAGGATGCTGGCACACCAAAGGGAACTGAGGCTGGAGGCTGGCTGATTAGGAGAAGGTAGAGAAACATCAACACAACTTCCCAGGTGGCCTGCCAGGAGGAGGGGGATGGACACAACTCCTAAAAAGTGGAACCAGCCTGAATGTTGGGGATGAGGAGTCTTAGGGTAAAAGGAAAAGGACCTGGTCCTCTGAGCAACCAGCAAGCCAGCTAAAACTTGAAGACGGGGATTCACAATAACCCCCAAAGGGCTGCCGCCTCAGTTCTTACCACCCTGTTGAAACAGAATCTACCTGGCAGCCTGTGCTCTCCTAACCTCAAGGACCCTCCGCCTTTCTGGAGCCTTCCAGGCCTGCAGTGGGGCGGGGCGGGTTTGGGAGAGGTGGGAAGGATGCTATACCTTCTTTGCTGTTGGGGTTCTGGGGTTTGGCCTTCTCCCAGGGCGCCAGCGTCTTGTCGTCGTCTGCGCCGTCCACCAAGGCCTTGTCAGCGGGCATGTACCAGGTGGCGCTGTGCTCGGCCATCAGCGAGTCCAGGTCGATGGTGCTCATGGCGCTCTTGACCGCCTCGGAGCAGCAGCTGCTCAGCTCGCTGTCGCCATTCTGCGCGCCAGAGGCCCCGACGGCACACTCCCCCTTTTTGCCACCCTTGAGCCCCAGGGGCTGGTCCTCGGAGATGCTGAATTGCTGCCTCTGCAGCTGGATCTGGGCCTGGAGGATCTCCAGGGGGTGGATCTCGTCGGGTGGCGGGGCCCCGCTGCTGCTCGTCGGGGTCCGGACCTGCTCCAGGCCCGGCGTGCCGGGATGGCCCGCGCCCCCGCCGCCGCCGTAGCTGTCGGGGGTCGAGGTAGACGTAGACATGATGCCCAGGCCCAGCGGGGGCGCCTTCGGTCCGTGTTCCCCGGCGACCACCCCACGGGGAGGGAGTTTGGGCGAGCCTGTCACCAGAGGGCTCCTACTCGCTTTGGCCAGGGCCGGGGGGTTGTCGGAGCTGGAAGACACCTCGTCCTCGTTTGCGTAGCTCGTGCTGACTTCGTCCGAGGCGAACTCGCCCACGTGCGGGGAACTACTGTCCGACTTGGCCCCGCCGTCCAGGGACGCCATGAGGTCCGGCTGGTCCCCCAGGAGCAACTCGGCCCCCTTCCCCCACGACGGCGACGTGAGCGCTTTCTCGTGAGGCGTCGGCGCCCCGCGCGCCTCGCCGGTGGAGCTTCCCCCGACGGCTGCGCCCGGCGCCTGCTGTTGCCCTGGGCTCACCCCGGGGGCGCCCCCGCTGTCCGGCGCGGCAGAGTACTTGTCGAAGAAGGTCCCGGGGCTCACGTGACCACTGTCCCTTTTTCTGCGACCCCGGCCCCGGCCGCCGCCCCCGGGGACCGGCTTGCCGTCGTTCCCCGACGTTGACTCCAGGGTGTAGTTCGGGGAGAGACTGGTGCCGTCCCCCGGGGCGGGCGGGTTGGGCGGCCCCGAGGCTTTGGAGCCGCTGCTACTGGTCCCCGACGGGCCTCCGGGCCCTGGGGCCCCAGGAGCAGCCCCTCCGGGGAAGTAATCCGAGCCCGGGTTGCCGGCCACGGTCGCGCCCTCGGTCTCGTTCTGGCTCAGTTTCCTCTTGCCCTCGGGCGGGTTTTTCTTGTTGAAGGTCACGTTGAGGTTGGGAGCGCCCAGGCTGGCGATCATGTTCTGGCAGGCGGTGGAGAGCGCAGCCAGGCAGCTCTGGCCGAACAGGTTGTCCTTGGAGCTGGGCTTGTTGAAGGAGCCCAGCGAGAGCGCGCCCAGCTTGCTGGCCGAGGAGCGCTGGCTGGGCTGGAAATCAGGCTGCGGCGGGTACGCGCCCCCCCCGCCGCCGCCGCCGCCGCCCGTGCTGCCGCCGCCCCCACCCGTGCTCGGGGGCGAGTTCACGCCCGGGCCGCTGTGCGGCGTGGCCTGCCGGTTTGCCGCGCCGAACGGGAAACCAGGCTGGCCCGCGAGCGCGGGCGCGCTGAAATCCGGCGGCGGGGGCCGGCGCTCGGAGGGAGCGCTAGGCAGCCCCACCCCAGCCCCGGGCGACTGCAGTTGGCCCAGGCTGGCCAGGCTACCCCCGAACTGCAGGCCAGGTGAGGGCAGCGCGGGCACGTGGCCTTCTCCGGGCATCCTCAGCGGCTCCTGCAGAGGGCCCCGGAACAGCACCCCTGAGCCACCCGGCGGAGGGGGCGGTGCCAGCCCAGGGTCGTGCGGGCCGCAGTCAGCCGGCAGGCCCGAGCCGCCCATCCTGCGAGGCAGCAGGTCACCTGGCGACGGATGAGGCCCTGGGAACCACGCGCTCTCCTGCGCCAAGTGCGGCGCCTGCTGCTCGAAGGTGCCCAGGCGCCCTGCGCCCGCGCCGCCGCTGTCACGCTCAAAGTTCGGCTGGGCCAAGCCGCCCACCGGGCCGCCGTGCACCAAGCTGCCCTGGCCCACGTCCCCGGGGTGGCCTAGCTGGGCCAGACTGGGCTGGCGCAGCCGCTGCTGCTGATTCCGCGACGCCATCTGCTTAATCATGAGGGCCGCGTTTTGGCGCTGCTGCTGCTGTTGCTGCTGCTGCTGTTGCTGCTGCTGCTGCTGCAGGGACTGGTGGTCCGGGGCCGGGTGCTGCAGGGGTGGCCCCGAGGGGAAGCTATCGGGGACAGGCGGCGTGAACTCGCCGGGTAGGCCCGAATAGGCGGAGGGCGAGAGGTGGTTGTCCAGAGCGCCGTTGTGCATGCTGCCGTTCCACGACGCGCAGCGGTCCACTCCCGCGCTGCCCGGGAAGTCAAAGCGCGGCCTCTTGGCCACATTCATGTAGGGGGGCGCGTCGAAATGCTGCAGCCGCTGGTTGGGCGCCTGCTGCGGAGCGGGGTGCTGCATGTTAAACACAGCCTCGGAATAAGGGTGCATACTCCGGTTCTCCAGCCGGTGGATGGGGTACTCGAACTGCGCGTGTTGGCTGGGCAGCATGGGGCCCCCGTCCTGCAGGCCGCCGCTGGGCGTGCCCGCCTCGCCTTGCTGGGGCCGCGGGAGCGCAGGAGGGCACGAATTTTGTCGGACCAGAAGACCGGGCGGCGGCGGCTGCGGCTGCTGCGGTTGCTGCGGCTGCTGCGGGGGAGGCTGCTGCGGGGGCGGCGGCGCCTGCTGAGGAGGCTGCATTAACGGGTGTCGGGAGCCTACCCCCGGCTCCAGACTCACGGGCATCTTGCGGGCCCCGCCGAACCTCTCGAAGAACACGCCGTGCTGCTGTTGCTGCTGCTGCTGCTGCTGCTGCTGCTGCTGTTGCTGGGCGTGCATTTTGGACAAGCCCACCATGCCTGCAGCTCTGGGCATGGACGAGGCACCCGGGAAAGAGCCCCCGGGAACCTGGCGGCCAGCCGCATAATGAGGCAGCTGCCCCTCGGAATCAGAAGGCGAAAACATGTCGAAATGTCCTGAGGGCGCCTCGCCCGGGTAATTGTATTCCAGCGAGTCGACGGCTCCTTGGTTCGCCACCCTCCGGGGCTCCAGACTGTGGGAATCGGAGCCGCTGGAGGCGGGCAGGCCGTGGAAGGAGGCGGCTCGGTTAGGGCTCTGGTCCAGCGGCAAGCATGGGGCAGGCACGGCATGGCCCGAGGCGCCCGAACTGTGAAAGTCCGGAAGGTTCCCGGGTCGCTGCGGGCCGAAGCTCTCGGGCCCCTGGCTCTCCGCCATGTGGTCGTAACCCTCGGCAAACGGCGGCTGGCTGCCCAGGCCGCCGCCGGCGCCTCCGTAGCCAAGCAAGCGACCCCCGTGCAGGCACGAGGCCCCTGGGTCCGGGCCGCCAAAGTTGCCCCCGAAGTGGGAGTGATGCTGGTGGGGGTGGTGGACTCCTGGGTGTCCGTGGTGCGGCTGCTGGCCTCCGAAGAATCCGTGTACTGGCTGCGCCTGCAGCCCCCCCGCGTGCAACTCCGAGTGTCCGCGCGCGTGGAAGCCGTAAGGCTCCATGTTCATGCCCAACATCGGGGGCTCCCCCAGCGCGCTCATGGCAGGGTCCACCGGGCCAGGGGGTCCCCCTGCGTGGAAAGCCGGGGCCTTAAAGTGGGCGTTCATGCTTAGTCCGGCCTCGTTAAAGTTCCTCTCGCCCTGGCCAGCGTTCCTGCTGTTGATCTGGGGCTCGAATTGGTCCAGCCCAAACATACTTGGCGGGGGGCGGGGGGATCAATAGGGCATGACAGCCTGCTCTCCGCGGCGCGCCTCCGGCCAGCTACTCGTTCCGGCGCTGGGTTGGACGCTCCGGGACGCTCAGCACCGCGGGGGCGCAGCGCGCGCCGCCACCTCGCCAGGCGTGTGGGTTATCTGCTCCTCTCGCGAAGCTCTGCCTCTGCCCCACGCGGGCCTCTCACATCTTGCGGCGCCGCGGGGCCTCCAGGAGCCGTGTTGGGGGGCCCATGCCCCGGGCCGTGGGCACAGCCGCGGGTGGGTTTGCGGGGAGGGGACGGAGCTGCGGACGAGTGGAGACAAAAAGTTAAGTGGGGGGAAGGAGGCGGGAAGGAAGGAGGGAGAACAGAGCGATCACCTTCTTAAGTCCGATTGGATCGAGTGGGGAGCCCCGGACGCCGCCGCAAGCCTGCCGGAGTCCGTGGTGGAGCTGCTAAGGGACCGAGCAGGGAGACCCTTGAAAGCGGCGGCTGGCGCCGGGGTACGGACAGAGCGGTCCCTCCCCCCGCCCCCGGAGTCCCCGCGCTCCGCAGCCCGAGCCTCCTCCAAGCACGATCCGCTCGCACAGTCCCCGGCGGCCCCAAGCGAGCGGCTACTGCTTCTTCAGCGGGTCGGAGGACTGGAGGCTCCGCTCGGCATCACCGGCGCCCGCCCCCGAGCCGAGGGCGCAGCGCGGCTGGGGAGGCGGCGGGCCCGGGGTTGGAGCGGAGGGCTGGGGGAAGGCGCCGCTCCCCTGCTCCGCGGCTGGTGCGCTGCACCCCGGCGCGCCGCTTCGCGGCCACGTCCGCTGCCTGCCGCTTCTGTCGTCCGCTGTTCGGTCTCTGAGTTCGCGGGGGGCTCCGCGCCCCGTTCCAGGCGCGGACGGGCAGCGAGACGAGGGCTTGGGTCGCTCCAAGGCTCGGGTTCCCTGCCTCCGCGCCGAGGTGCTTCGCCAGTCCCCCTCGGACCCGGGGAGGGGGGCGTACGCGGGTTGGGGGGCCACGCTGGGCTAGAAGGCTAAGGCGTTCCGGCTGCGCTCTCGGAGCCCGGATTGGGGGGGCGGGGGCACCTCTGGGGGGTCCGCGTACCCCTCTCCTGGCTGGCGGGGGGGCTCTGCGTGGGGCGTTCCGAGGGTCTCGGCTCCCCTCTCTGTGTCTGCCTCTCGCCCAGCGCCGGGAGAAGCAGCAACAAGTTTTGCATTTCAGCAATCAATTTCAGCCATTACATTTGCACCAATCAGCGCAGCCCGAGCTCCGGGTCCGGGGCGGGGCTCGCTCTTAAGGTGGTCCTGGGTGCTGGCTGCTGAGGCCCCCGCCGCGAACCCGCACTTCGCCCGCTCCGGGGTCCCTCGAGCCGGTCTCGCCTCGGGGTCCGGCGCCAGTGCGCTGGGGGCGCGCCCTGGCCTCCTGGCTCCGCGGGCTGGAGAGGGCGCAGGCGGAGAATGGCGGGAGCTGGCTTTGTTCACCCCCCTTCCCACTTACACAGTTACCAACTCCCCACCCCCAACTGAAGCGAGACCTGCGGGGTGGGCAGGGGGCGGGGAGGTGGGCGGTAAGCGGTGCGGGGCGCGCAGACAATGGGGTCGCCAGGCAATTCTCTTGGACTCGCCACGGAAAGTCGCTAAGTGACGACTGCGCTTGAGCCCTGGGGCGAACCCTCGGCTCTCCCCCGCCGCCTGCTTCCTAGTGGCGCCCAAGTTAGCCGGCCCTCAGATTTTCCTGGAGGTGAAAGCAGACGGGGAACCTCGAAGTTAGGGTTCCCCTCGAGAGATCCGGGCGCGTGCTCGCTCCTCCCTCACTAGGGCGCGCACAATGGTTCCCTATCCCCACTGTCTGGGGTTCCCGGTTCTCCGTCGCTAGCTTCCGCCAGGAGGAGCCATGACCACTCGGCCACTTTATCGGGGACACATCCGATGAGCCCAGCACCAGAGCGGCCAGGCAGCTGGGAGCCCCGAGAAAACCCTCGCGCGGAGGACGCACGCACGCGCTGTCCGGAGCACCCCACTGCGGGCGGCCGGGCCAAGGCCCAGGCCCTCTGCGGGCGCGAGGACGGCCTCCTTAAGAGATCAATTAAACTGAAGAGGCCAAGGAACGGAATTGGGTTGTGATACTAAAATCAATAGGAGTAATTTAATATCTGCCCTGCTCTTTATGAAATATTTATCCCAATAATCTTATTTAAAATGTTTAGGTCTTCCTGATCTCCACTGAGGCTGAAATCTATCTTGCAATTAGAAGTTGGGAGTTAGAGGTGATGGAGGGTACAGGAGGTGTTTATTCTGTGTGTGAGTGTGTGTGTGTGTGTTCATCCCTAAAGTGTGTGTAGGGAGAGAAGGGGAGAACGTCTATTTTCCCTGCCATAAAATAGCACGAGGCGGTTTTGCTAGCAGACCAGCGTTCTTAGAAGGGGAAGGAAAAAAAAAGAACTTTTTTGAAGTGCCCTGGTATCGCTATTAAATCTAAATAAAATTAAGCATGGTGTATAAAAATGCCTTTTCCCCCCACAAAAGAAAGTGTTTATCGCCCAAGTCTGTCTAGCGTTTGCTAAATTGCGCATGAAATCTGAAATGAAATAAACGTTATAATAAAACCAACCCCTGAGCCCTTTTTATTTAAAAACCTCAGATTAAGCACTCCACCGTCGCGGGCGGGAGTTAAAAAGTTAGCACGGCGGGCGCGCGGATTCATGACTCTCCGGAGGTGCTGCTAGGCAGGCAGCCGCTGGGGTGTCCTGGAATCAAAATGCCAGGAGGATGGGCTCCACGCAGGCCGAGGGGAGGCAGCAAGCAGAGTCTGGAGGGGCTCCCCAAGAAAATAACACCCCCCCCCCCCCCCGCCGAAAAGGAATACAGATAAAAACAAACAATACAAAACCTCCAACTTTAAAACTCAGAGAGCTGTAGCAAGCTCAGATCTAAGGCCCTTCCTGGGACCTCCCTGTTGTGGATGTCCACAGATATTTTTTCTTTTTGAAATTAAAAATGAAAATTACCCCCACCAAAAAATGGGGTCCATAAATAAGCATCGGGAAGAAGTATTTGTATAGGGCGGCGGAGTTTTAACAGGATTTTTCTGCAGGATCAGGTTGCTGGGCTGTGATTAAATATTGATTTTGTGTAATTAGTTTTCATGTGAACTATCCTCTTGCTGATAGCTCAGAGGTTTCAGAACTAGAAAAGAAATGGAATTGGACATGGAAATTATTACTTAGCGAAGTGACAGGGAAGTGAGGGCTGGAGAAAAGACCGGGGCTTGGCTGATATCGGCACAAAGAAATAAAGAGCCTGAGTAGGCCTCTTGCGAGCCTACCCACCCCCGCCCGCCCAGGGCCCCAGGCCAGAGCAGGGGGCAACCTTCCGGGCAGGAAGGGGACCAGCCGGGAGAATGGTTTCCAGGAGGAGGGCCCTGCGTGGGCAAAGGCTTCGGAAAGCCCGTGACACCTGGTCACATACCTGGTCCAGAGCGGTGGGTTCTGGGTTCTGGGTGTCTATAGGTGCCTCCTGTCTCCACGTGTGTCTGGAGGGAGTAGGGGAAATTGGGACCTGTCTGGAGCGCTGGGTGGGCCAGGGCAGTGGGAGGAACAGCTCAGAGACCTGCAGTCTGGGGAGACCCCCGTTGGGGTGGGCCCTCGCTGAGGCATGACTTCACATGGGGCTGGGTGGGGGTCCCCTGAACACCTGGGCAGGTTTCCTGTGGAATAATTCTGTGCACTCCAGGGAGGGGGGTGTGGGAGTATTTTTCTGGGGCTGTTTCCAAAAGTTAAGTCTCCGTGGTGCGTGAGTGTCTGAAAGGAGGGTGTGTTTGGGGCCGGCTGTGTTTCTGCGCAGGATGTGTGTCTGGGTCGCCTTTTCCTAACACTGCGCATGTTGTGCGGGTGTGGAGCAGGACCTGCACTTGGGTCTTTGCCCGTGCGGGGGTAGCAGAGCACCCTCACGTGTTTGTGGACACACCTGCATGGCGGTGCGTTCCTGTGTCTCCGGGTGTCTCCAGGAATGTGCCCGGGGGAGATGCACTGTCTGTCCCCCAACCCCTGTGTGTATGCTTCTGTGTTTGAACCTAAGTGTGCGCACAAGTGCCTCACACCTGTGTGCCTGCATCTCTGCTCACGGGTGTCCGTTTTCTCTGCGAGTGTGAGGGCGTGTGGCCCTGCCTGTGCCCGTCTGTGCCTGCGGATGCCCCGGGGTGTGTGCCTCCCTGGCGTGGGCGCCCCTGCGTGTGCGTGTGTGTGCTCTCCGCCTGCCTGCGAGGGCCTGCGTTTCTTTGGAACAGACACATTGCCCCCTAGCGCTCAGATGAATTCAGAGTCCCCGCCCGCCGGCACAGAGCCTGGAGCAGCCGGAGCCACAGGGTCCAGTCTCGGGGCCTTTCTCCCTCCTCATTCCCTTCCTCCAGCCCTGCCCTTGAAGGTCACTGAGAGCGTTGGTACAGGTCTGAGGGGGCCTCCTGGGCGGTGGAGAAGGACACACAGCCGGACTGGGACCCTGGAGCTGATGAGGGGTGCTTGGAGCTGGGGACAAGCAGGGAGCTGCCTGGAGTGGCCCCCCAGAACCCGCCCCACTGGGGCCGAGAGCCTGGCATCCCTGAACCAGCCCAGGAGCTCCCGTCCCAAAGGGGGCCCCCATTAGTGAACCCCTCACGCAACAAAAACACAAAACAACTGACACTCAACCTTCACTGTGTGGACACACAGGCTTCACGCCACCCATCAGGTCCCCAACACCAACACGGGCATGCACACTCACACACACCTCCCGAGCGGACGTGTCTGCCTACTGGCCACGGGGTATGGAAGGCTCCCTCTGCGTCACACTGGTCCTTTACAGCCAGGGGCCCATTTCACCCTTGCAGCAACCCAACCCCCCAAGGTCGGGACTCTGAACTCACTTGACAGGTGAGGACAGGGAGCCTCAGACTGGTCAAGTGACTTCCCCAAAGTCAGAGAATGGCAGAGTGGGGATTCCGGTCCAGTCCACCTGACCCCCAGCTGGCTCTTACCCACTGCCTGCTCTGCCTGCGTGCCACAGTTCAGGAAAAGTGCTCACTAGCCCGGCGCAAGGAATGTGTAAGTGCCGAGAAATGGCAGTCACCTTTATCACGACTGCCACTGCTGTCATTATTAATATGATCGTGGTTATGACTAGTATTATTCTCTGTGTGTCTCTCGACTACACAAGCATGAGAAATTAGCACACACACACATGCACACACTTCTATCTTCAGCCTTCTCGCCGCTCACTGCCGCGCCCTTTAGAGCTCAGAAACACTGCAATCACAACAGACCTAGTGTCTCCCGCAGGCACAGGCCCTCAGGGGACTGGAGGGGAACCCCCTTCCCCAGGGGTAGAGGGGCCCTCAAAAGACTCCCTCTCCTGAGTCAGGAAACGGGAAGAGCTTTAACATTACGGACTCGGATTCAAATCTTGTCTTCGCCACTTACGAGCTGGGTGACCTTGGATGAAATACTTGCCTCCTCTGAGCTGGTTCCTATGGCGCATAAGGATGGAGACAATGTTTAAAAAGTGGCACAGAGCATGGCAGATGGCGGGCACTCATTAGCTGGTAGCCTCTCTTATTACTGTTATGATCATTATTATTTCTCCTGGGTTTGGATCCAGGGAGCTGGAGAACAGAACAATGATCCTAGAGCTGCCGGCTTGTTGTGACAAATCAGCCTGGCCTCGCCACCAGTCTTCGAGAGAAACAAGGTTTCCCTTCGTTGGTCACCTCAACCTCCCCCAGCCCACACCGCTCTGGTGTAAATGGGTGCAGGCCCAGCACCTGTCCAGGGAGCACCCCAGGCTGAAGCCCCCAGGGGAGGCCCAGCTATGGCCTGACAGAGGATAGTAGCTGGCTAGAGGTTGGAAGGGACCAGACCCCCATGTGGGCGCAGACTGCCAGTTGCTAAGCAACAGCATCCCCTCCCTCTCTCTGTGCATGACGCCTGATATCTTTTGAGGTCTCTCCTCCCTGTCCATTGAATAAATACATATTGGGTGCCTACTGTGTACCAGGGCTCAAGTTGGGAACTCAGAAAAAGCAGAAGGTCTAGTCCAAGCCCTCAAGCCAGATGAAAGGAAACCTAGTATTCTACAAGAAGAAGACTACATTACACACTATAAGGGGTAAAATAACTGCTGAGAGGAAGGGATAATAGATAAGGGTTCCCAGAGATGGGTATTGAAGGTAGAATAGGAGTTTAACGACCAGACCATGGTCGAAAGACTTCCCAAGCAGAGGAATCAGGTTAGACGGGCTGTGGGAAGGTTCGGGCAGCACTTTATTTAGAGTAGGATGAGGGAGGGGCAGGGGCTGCCTCTCAAGAGGTCAGCAGGACCCAGATGAGGAGGACCACAAAGGCCCATGGGAAAGCTTAGACGTTGTTCTGGGGAGCCACGAAAGGTTTTAAGCAAAGCCAAGTGACATAGTCAGAAGTGAATGTGAAAAGGTCCTTGAAGACCTCAGGGTCTCCCCTTTCTCTGCTTCTCAAAGCGGCCCCAGAAGCCATCTTTACTGGTTTTCCTGGAAACAGGGCCCGGGGAAGGGAAAGTCTCAAGTTTGTCCCCCAGCAGCCAGCACAGACCAAGGCAGTGCCCGCCGGCTCTGCCACCTCGGGGCTGTTGGCACGGACAAGGGTCCCCTCTGCCTCAGCGACTACACGTGCTGCTTCCAGGTGAGTAGGACTTCCCACCGGGCCCTCTGCCGGAGAGGCCGAGGGGTGTTGACAAGAGAGCTGGACCCGGCAGGCTCAAAGCTCAGTTCCACCAGGCTCTGACCCCGTGACTCTGGGCAAGCCTTGGACTGGATCTATAATAGGACCTGTCCCCAAGGGTGTCAGGGAGGCTGAAAGTGTGGGAAAGCACCCAGCCCATGCTATATAATATATATTATACATAATATGCATTATTATCCTCTATTATCCTCTATTATTATATTATACAGCGACCCTGTGAGGTAAGTTCTGTATTTTTCCCATGTTTATAAGGGAGGAAACTGAGGCACAGAGAGGTGAAAGGATTTGCCCCAAGGCATCCAGCAAGTGAGAGGCAGAGCGAGACTCACACCAGGCCTGGGCTGACCCCACATACCAGCCTGGGTCTGAGCCCTGGAGGGTGGCTGGGGAGGAGTCCCCTCCTTTTCTGCTCTCTCCACTCCTTCCTGTGCTCCCCTCTTTCCGAGATACCCCCAGGGCCTGACCACAGAGTTTCAAGATGAGGGAGCCGCTGAATTTCCCTTGGAACAACAGCGGCTGCGTCCCAGCCCGCCCGGCCGGGCAGGGCCCCCTGCACAGCCGGGCGAGAACCCTGCCTACCATAAGGCATTTCCACTTCCCAGGGACCCAGACACGCAGGGGCCGAGGCTCTGGAACCTGCTTCCAGCTTCAAGCTCTCCTTGACAGCCCAGCCTCCCCACAGGCACACTCCTTTTTCACGAATCCAGCTCCGGGCCAGCACCAACATCTCGACGGCATCCAGCCTGCTTCGCTGGGACCCGGGGCATCAGAAACTGGAGCGCGGCTTGAAAGTGCGAAGAGCAATCTTGATGAGAGCTTCTCCGTTATCCTTGGAAACATGCGGGAGGCCACACAGCTTGTACGCGGCAGGGCCTGCTCTCAAACTCGGGATCAGGATCCTAGAGCTGTTTCAGCGGCCTCTGGATCTACAAGGATCTCTCTCCCCCTGACGGCATCCAGCTATGAGCTTCTATTTTCCATTCTCTAAGCGGCGTGTGCTGAACCCAGGCCCCGGTCCCAAAATAACTCAAACCAGCCCTACCGGCTGCAACTGAGGCCCCAGCAAACCCAGGGCCCAGTCCAGCCTCCCCTTGAAAAAGTTCCCATTCCGCAAAAAAAAACAGGATCACACAGAAAGCGTCACTCCCTACACAATTAGTTAGAAAATGCGAAAGTTCCAGCAGGCTTCATAATTATTCAACAAACCTCTTCAGGGTACTGTCCCCCTCCTTCCATGGAAGGTTTTCTCTCTCCCCAGCCGTCAGCAAAGCAGGCTCATTACCACCGAGAATCTAGCTGGCAAACCAGCTTCATAAACGGAACCAAACAAGCAGACACGATGGGAAAACTTCAGACCAGCCAAAGCCGTTCAAATCGCGTTGCCCGCCCGGCGTTCCCCCATCCCCACCTCTCTCCTGCCGGGGAAGGCGGCACTGGGGGTGGGGGGACCTGGAGAATCCGCCCCGAGGCATGGAGAAGGTCACCCAGACTTGGCCTCGCAGCGCCTGGTGCTGAGGACATGTCCCCCAGGAAGGAACCCGACGCACAGCAGGCGTCTGAAGCCACATTCTGTGTTGCAGCAGCAGCGACAGCTACAGGGGCCGGCCAAGTAAGTCGCTGTCTGCTCGGCGCTGTCATGTCCCTCTTCATTTCCCACCACGAGGGGCAGGCTGGTGTGGCTCAGAGCCTCACACAGATCTGAGATCTGTGACCTTGATCAGGTCAGTCCCCTCCCTGTGCCTCAGTTTCCCCATCTGTGAAAGTTCCTAGCAGAACCTAGGTCAAAGCACCTTTGTGAGGATGGGATGAAATGATATGGGTTAAGCGTCACAGTCTCGCACCTCCCCTAGGAGGCAGGTGGAGGGGCTTATCAGGGTGGACGGTTCTTCTCTGGAGCTTCTGGAAGTGTGAGCCCCAGAGTAGGAAACGGGGGCGGGGGGCCCCTCTGGCAACTCACAATGGGAGGGAAGTGGTCTCCAGTTTTGAGCGCTCCCTGTGTGCCGGCCTCCATGCTGAGTCCTCTCCCTAGATTCCTGATTCTCACGCCAGCCCTCACCGGGGGTGTGCACGTGCCCATTTTACAGCAGGGAACCTAGAGGGAGGCACACGGCTTCGGCACGGAGCGTGGGGAGAGCTGCTCCGAAGTCAGAGCCTGTGCCTGTCGCCCAAAGGGACAGAACTCCCCAGGGGGCGCTCTGACACCCCTCCCCTGCCACTCAGGCTGCGCAGTGGACCACGGGCTGGCGGGCTCTGAACCCCCCTTCCCACCCGGATGAGGAAATAGAGCCCAGAGAGAGGAAGGAACGGGCTTATTTGAGTCAGGTCCTTGGGAAAGTTCACACATGGTCACCGTTTGGCCCGTGACAATGGGAGCAGCTCTTCCTCGGAGCCCTGTTTTGTGTGCAACAGGAAGGCCAGGACGGCCTAGAGGGGAATAGGGTCAGCCTCAAGCTCGGCCGCTGGACATCACTTTAACCTGTCTGAGCCTCAGTTTCCCCATCTGTCAAATGGGGAGAATAATGGTTCCTCGGGTTGGGGGGGGGCAGGGAGGTGAGCCCGGCCCAGAGCACTTAGCACATAGTTAACACTCAATAAACAGCGCTACTGCGTGGAGCTGGAGCGAGGCCCCTGCAGGGCGGGCGGCTCCCATAGGGCGGCCCTGAGAAGGATTGATGAGGTGCCTGCGTCCACATCTGCTCCCGAGCAGACCCTGGCCGTGCGGTCCTGGGGCTCCCAGCTTGCATCCAGAGGCCTTGCAACACCAACACGCTGCCAGCGCTGAGGAAGGGCAGCCCGCAGGCCTCCCCACCCAGGGGCCTCGGGGCCAGGCCCCAGCTGTGAGGGGCCCACCCGCCCCTGGCTGCCTCCTCCCCAGCTGAGGCCCAGCCGCCTCTGACATTTGCCACCGGGCCACCTGGTGAGGTCTGGGCAGGCTCCAGGCGCCAGCTGCCCCCACCTCTGGCTCAGATGAGCTCATCTGGGTTTGGTAACTTCCAAAGCAGCCAGGGATGTTTGCTCAAATGTTCCAGGTCCAGGGAGCAGAGAGAGCACACCCGTGCCCTCCGCCCCTCGCGCACGCAGAAAGCAATCTGCTATAACTCAGACAGGCTGGCTTCACCACGCCGAGGAGATGGATGCGGCGTTTTGGAATCTATATCACCCAGAAGGAAAATGCCTCTTAAATCACAGGGAGCCGGGAGAGAGCAGAGGCAGGACGTGCAGGCACCCGAGGACGCTCCAGAGGTGGGGCCGGGAGGGAGGGACCACCCCCGGGCACTGGACCCCCTCCTGCATCCGTGGCAAGTCTCAGGCAGAGGGAGGGGAGCCTGGAGGTGCTTACCCCACTCGGACACTCACGGGGGGCATGCGCGTGTGTGTAACACACACGCAGTTACGTGCACACACACACACTGATCCTACCCATCCCCAGGTCCTGTGGAAATGCCTTCCTGCTCCATCCGTCCCCTGGTCCTGGCCACCACCCTCCCTACCTGGGCAGCAGCCAGGGTGGGAATCTGATCAAACCAGGTCACACACATCCCTCCTCCCTCCCCCACCCCCACCTGCATCCTTATAACGGGTCCGTGGATCCCATCATTTGGGAGGTAAGATCAAATTCCTCGCCACAGCCTGAGAGGCCCTCCGTGCCTGGCCCTGCAGACCGCACTATGCGGCCCCCTCTGTCTCCCCAGCTGAGCCCACACTCGGCCCCTCTCGCCCCCTCCCCTCCAGGCCTTGGCAGGTGCGGTGCCACAGCTGGAGGGCTCCTTCCTGCCCACGCCCCCTTTGCCCCGTGAATGCACTGCCATCCCTCAGCTCAGCTGCCACATCCTTAGGGAAACCCTCCTCCTAGAGGAGCCTAGACTTGAGGATGCTCTCCCAGCCCGACAACTGGGTAGTGTGACATCCAGGAGCATTATGTCATGGAATCCTTTAATGAAACTCTGTCCACCCTACTCGATAGTGAGTGCCAGGCGGAGAGGGGCTCTGCCTGTTTCTGGGTCCCTGCTGTTTCTGGCAACACGTGGGTGCTCAATAGACATTTGCTGAATGAATGAATGAATGAAGACATCTTGCCAGCCAGAGAAAGTGGCAGGGTGGGGGGCCCAGAGCAACATTGCTAAGACCTATTAGATCAAGCCCAGGAGGTTTGCTGACCAGCAGGTCTTACAGTCCACTCCTCCCTGTTCTGTCTTCCTCTCTGGTCTCACTGTTACTTGCCCTTCTGGGCCCCATAAACTCCTATTCATCCTACAAAGCCCCACTTAGAGCTTTTCACACTACAGCTGTGACCAATTAATAGGTTAAAAATCCATTTAGGGAGTGTGGTATATACATACAAGGGAGTATTAGCCATAAAAAGAAAGGAAATTCCAATGCACGCTACAACATGGATGTACCTTGAAAATGTTATGCTAAGTGAAATAAGCCAGACGTAGAGGGACAAATATCATATGATTCCACTTCTGTGAGGTATCTAGAAGAGGCGAAGTCACGGACAGAATGTAGGATACGGGTTCCCAGGCCCTGGGGGAGGAGGTGGGGGGGGGTTACTGTTCACGGGCACAGAGCTTCTGTTTGGGTGATGAAAAAGTTCTAGAAATGGACAGTGATGATAGTCGCACAACATTGAGAATATACTTAGTGTCACTGAGCCGTACACTTAAAAATGGTCAAAATAGTAAATTTGATGTTATGTATATTTTACCACAATAAAAAAAACCCCTTAAGCTCTCCGACTAAGTACACAAGTAAGAATTATCTGGTGAAACGTTTGTTTCATTTGCGTGTTAGTGTGTTTATGTAAAATATATTTCAGACTTTGGGTCAAGGTCAACTAATTTTGAAAAGCGCTGTGCTCGGGGTCGAGGGTCCTCAGAAGCCCGCCCTGACCCGGGGCACAGTGACGTCTGCCCCGCTCCCTGTTCCCAGGCCCCTTTGTGCCGACTCTCAGCACTGGGCCAGCTTCCTCTCGTGGTCCAACCTCACGTTTATCTGCTGACCCCTGGAACTGGATCACAGGCTCATCGGGGTCGAGGGCCATGTCTCATTCATCTCCATCCCTCAAGGGGCCAAGCTCGGAGCCTGGCACGTAACGGGATCAAGATGTAGAGAGTCCAGGAGTCCCAGATTTGGATTCGCCCTGATTTCTAGTCCAAGCTCTGCCCCCCAAACGCTGTGTGAGCTCAGGCAAGTCACTTCACCTCTCTGGGCCTCCATTTCCCATTTATAATAATAATAATATAGCCACTGTAATTTATTGAGCACCTGTGATACACTAGCCTGAGTGCTTTTTAAACATTGACTCGTTGATACAACAGATGTTTGAAGAGCTACTCTGTGCAGCCCTGGGGACTGAAAGGTGAGTTAGACAAGTGGGTCCTGGATCTTTTTCTTTATGGATCTTTATTTCACCAAATCCTCCCAGCGCCTACTGTACAGACAAGAAGACTGAGGCCAGAAGCTTCCATCCGACACTGAGCCTGGCCTCTGGGCTGCCTCCTGTTTCCCCACGGGGGTCATGCAGTCGCAGCGCCCAGGACTTGAAAGGAGTCGAGTTCCCCCTCCTCCCACAAAGGCTTCGGGAGCCCCACTGTGCCCCAGACCAGCCCTGCCCTGGCTGGGGAGAGAAACACAGGGACTGGATGCCCATATCGGGGAAGCTGTGGGCCTGCAGGAGCAAAGAGGAGAGTCTGGAGGGGAAAGAGGATCAGGGCAGGCCTCCTGGAGGAGGTGACCCCCAAGCAGAGTGTTGCCCAAGAAGCAGGGAAGGGCATTTCAGGCAGAGGAACAGCAAGCCAACAGGGAGAGGCCCAGAAGGCTCCCAGGTTCCAGTCTGAAGGACGAGATGGGAAGGCTGGCCCTCACTCCAGTTTGCGTAAAGGAAGGGCATGTGTGTGTCCTAGATGCACTGGCTGGCGGGGAGGCAGTAAGAGGCAGAGGAGAGGCAAGCGGAGGGATGGAGGCATCATGGAGGAGTCGGGGCAACTCAGTGAAGCTGGAGGGGAGGCAGGAAGGCACAAGCCCGCCTGGCCCCACGCGACCCAGAATCTGCTTTCAAGACACCGACTGTCGGAATGAAAGAGCAGGGAGATCCCTCCCACGCACATGGCTCCTTCCCCTTGAGAGGGTCCGACACAGCCCTAACCACATATGGAGACCACCCCTGGGCCACACATGGCGTGACTTCCCCGGCTCCATGCAAACTGGGTTCTAGTGAGCCCCTGCTCACTAGTTGGGGAAACTGAGGCCGAGAGACAGGAGGGAACCAGGTTACTCCTGCAAAAGACAGTTCATGTCAGCAGACTTTAAGTGAGTACCTACTATGTGCCAGATGCAAGGAATATGATGATGAGATGAAGAGTTAAATCAGATGTGGTCTCAGCCTTCCAGGGGCCCACAGTTCAGAGGGAGGTGTGTATCAATGCAACACTGACGGGAACAGCATAGGACTGGAGAGATCAGGGCCCCGAGGCTCTGAAGGAGAAGACAGGAAGAGCTCACAACAAAAGACTCTGACTACAACTGGGACACGGGCTGAACAAATAGGAATTAACTTGGTTAAAAAGAGAGAGAGAGAAATGGTGCTCCAAGCAGACAGAATGGCATATACAAAGGCCCTGAGGCAGGAAGCAACACGGAAATTTCAAGAAATGAGGAAGAACAGAGAGCCCAGAGTTTGAGATGGGCCAGGCCTGCAGGACCTGTGGACCAAAGGAAGCCTTTGAAGATTAGGGGACAGTGATATTCATTCATTCATTCAACCATTTCATATGCATTTAGCATCCGCTGTGGGCTCCTATTTGTACAGCTCAGTTTTTGGCTCTGGAGACACAATGCTGAATACAACTGACGAGGCCCCACCCCTCACAGAGCTGACCCTCTGGAGATCAGATTTGTGGCGTTATGTAAATCAGTCTTTCTCTCCCTCCCTCCCTCCCTCCTTCCTTCTTTCCTTTCTTCTTCTTCACCCAAGCCATTCTTCCCCTGAGTCTCAGTGCTCATCCTTACATCATGACACCAGCCGGAGAGAATTGATCTCGAAGCAGCTGAAGCCCGAGGGGAAGCGACTCCATGTGTTAGGGTCTAGGGCCACCGTAACAGAGCGAAATAACAGAAACTTATTCTCTTACAGTTCTGGAGCCTAGAAGTCCACAATCAAGGTGTCGGCAGGGCCGTGCTCCCTCCGAAGGCTCCGGGGGAGGACCCTTCCTTGTCTCCTCTGGCTGCTGGTGGCCCCAGCAGTCCTTGGTGTTCCTGGGCCTGTGGACACGTCACCCCAGTCTCTGCCTCCATCTTCTCTAGGCGTTCTCCGTGTGTGTCTCTGTATTGAGATTTCCCTCTCCTGATAAGGACACCAGCCCTACTGGATGTAGGGCCCACCCTACTCCACTATGACATTTTCACTTGATTACATCTGCAAAGACCCCATTTCCAAATAAGGTCACAGTCACAGGCTCGGAGGGGACGTGAATTTTGGGGGTATACCATTCGACTCAGTACACTCTGGTTCTTTTAAATCAACTAGAATGTTCTCCAGGGACATCAGCTTTTCCAAGACGCACTGGATACAACCCACGGGTAAAACTTTCACACAATCGGGTCCAAATTCAGCGTGCGTTATTAAGTTAGGTGTTAAAATACATTTTGTCGAGTAAGATCACAAGGCATTTCATTCCACTTACGGTCGGTCTGCATTGCATCTCATACAACATTTCCCAGGTTCTACCACCAATGAACAAAAAAATAAAAATTAAGAAGCTGACCGCAGACGGGTGAGGTGTGAGCAGCTCCCACATGTGTGTTTTCAAGGCAGAGGAAAAGTTTGATCTTGATTCGCCTCCTTATGGGACATATTTCCCCCAAATGGTTAATAATTAGTTCATAAAATAGAGTTATTTTATAATTATAATATTAATAATAAATATTTTATAATTTTATAAAAACGTATAATTTATTTCTGTTATTTCGATCCGTGGTGTGCCAATCATAACTATGATGGTGACTCAAGCCAGAAAAAAATACTGTAAACCTTGGAGCTTCAGAGTCACAGAAAATGAGACAAATATGAAATTTTTTTCTTTTTTTTTAAGTTTGGCACCTGAGCTAACATCTGTTGCCAATCTTCTTCTTTTTCTTCTTCTTCTTCTCCCCAAAGCCCCCCAGGACATAGCTGTATATTCTAGTTGTGAGTGCCTCTGGTTGTGCTATGTGAAAATTTTTTAAAAATCTGTGCGCAATACTTTGGCTTGGAGAGGATGAGGGCTGGGCCTGAGTGGTGACAATAATACCCCTAGAGCATGTGGCATGCCCTAAAAGAACCACCTAAGACCTCACTCATCTTTCTAGATCCTTCACATGCTCTGGCCAAGACACGGCACAGTGCAGAAGGTGCATCAGAGTCGAAAAGACTTCTGGGGATCCGCCGGCAAGTCAGACACAACTCCCCACCTGGGCAAGAACCGAGCTCCTGACCCCTGATTGCAGAATTCTTTAGACGCAGAAAATCAGAAGCCCCACCCCAGCCTCCAGAAGGAGAAATGTCAGCACAACTCCTGCAACCCCAGACGACTCCCCGAGAAGGACCCTAATTCTGCAGAACCTGGTTGTGCCCTGGAGGCGACCGGAGCAGTGGGATTAACTCTGCACTCAGTGAGTAGCCAGAGTGAGAACGCGGGGAAGGGGCGGCGTTCTCATTGCACATCGCTGCAGACGCGCCTCCACCGCGCCCTGGACGTGCAGAGAAATGTGACTTCCCCAGGCACGGAGGCTCAGGTGTCTCCCGGCACTTCGACACACGTGTGAAGGCGGCTGATGAGCACGGGTCACCCTGCCTCGTGGAAATATGTCTCCATCCCAACAGGCCCTTCAAGTTGGTTTGGCAAACTCCTCCTCGACCTCTCTGGGGTCCTCGTTGCTGAGACCAGTTTCTGACAGACCTGCACACTCACCCTGACCTCGGGCCTTTGGAACAACCATGCAGAGGGCCTGACACTAGCTCTCGGTGGGGGACGGTGCCAAACCTCTTCCCGAGGCTGCAGCATGGGGTATGTGGAAGCCAGGCCTGGGCTGCCAGAAGACCACAAGCCAGCCCCTGTGCATCCAGGAAGCCCAGCACCCTCCCGGAGCCTCTGCTTCCTCATCTGTAAAATGGAGCCGTCGAAACCACACCCCTACAGAGTCACTGTGAAAGTCACTTCGTTTTGTTTTTATAGAGGTGAAATTCACATAACATGAAATTCACCCTTTTAAATGGTTCAGTAGCAATTAGTATATTCACAATGTTGTACAACCACCGCTTCAATCTAGTTCCAAACATTTTCACCACCTCGAAAGGAAATCCTTTCCCCAAGAAGCAGTCATTCCCTGTTCTTCACCCCCAGCCTCTGGCGACCACCGATCTGCATTCGCCCCTCTGGATTTGCCTATTCTGGACACTTGATGTAAATGGCATCATACAATCTGTGACCACTGCTCCAGGCTTCTTTCACTGAGCATACGTTTTTGAGGTTCGTCCACATTGTCACACGTATCAGTGCTTTGTTCCTTTTCATGGTTGAGTAATATTCCATTGTATGGATCTACCATACTTTATTTCTTCATTCATCCATTGATGGACACTTGGGTTCTGTCCAGCTTTTGGTTATTGTGAATGGGGCTGCTGCAAACATACATGTACACAAAGTTGCTTTTTTAAACAACCTACTTTGTGCCAGGCGTGGTGCTGGGCACTGGGAAAGCAGGAGGGAAAAGCTAGAAACATGGCTGCTTCCTGGAGCTCCGGGTGTGTGAATTGCAAAGTGAATTACCCGCTGGACAGTTCCCCTTTGGCTCTGCAGCTCCTGCCATATAGTAGGAGCTCAGTAAAAAAATAGTTAAATGAATGAATGAATGAACGAATGAGCCAATGTCTTTGTCTTATTCTTTACTGGATCCACGGTGACTGGAACGGGGGCTACCTGCAGTAGGTACTCAACACACATTTGCTGAATGATTGGACCTAGAACTCAATGCCTGGGCCTGAAGAAGAGCACAGGGCTTGTGTTCAGATCCGAGTTCGAATCCCAGCTGTGCCATTCACGTGCTGGGTGACCTTGGCTGAGACCCTTGCCTGCTGTTCATCTAGACAGCAGGGATGGAGCTCGTGCCCCTCCCCGGGCTGCGGTGAGGGATCACCAAGGCCCAGACGCTCCTGGGAAGGGGGCTGTCGGCCCCTGCAGGGTTAAGACCCCGCTGTGTCACGTGGCTGGTGGCCCTTCCCGCCCCAACAAAAGGCCCAATTTAATCCAGCGGCCTCACAGTGGCCCGGCGCTGCTGGGCACAATACAGTAGGTTTGCAGCTAGCGTCTGCAGATCAGGTTTCGAGTAATATCCCCGCCAGGCTGCCCAGCCCGGCAGACAAAGGCCTCTTTGTTGCAAAATATACTTTTTAAATCCCTAAGGATATTAGCAATGGAGGGGAGCTCACACTGCGAGGCGGTTCCGAGATTGTTTAAGGAACACGTTCCAAATTTGGGGGCGATCGTTTCAATGGCATCTGCCCCCGCGCTTTCTTATCAGGATCAAGATTAGCTCAGGGCAGATGCGGGCCTCGGGCCTGGGCTGGGCAGTCTCTGATGGGGAATAGTCCCAAAAGCCACTGGGACAACCATGCCAGCTGTCACTGACGGAGCCCTTAACAAGTGCCGGCCCACCAACATGTGTGACGGCCGGTCCTTAGCACTCGGAGAGCTTTTGATGGCAGTGCCATTCTACGGGTGGGAAAACGGAGGGTCCGGAGGTGCTGTTCAAATGGCGGAGCCGGAGCTGAACCGCGTCTTGTGGATCTTCTAAACTGCCTCCCATGTACCCTCTTTGTGCTGTTGACGGCCACGGTCGCGGACATTCCCACCCCTGAGCTTTACCCCACTTCACGCAGGAGGACAGCCAACGGCCACTTGACCTCACACACACGCTGTTCCTCTAAGGTCACCCCCGGCACCTCCCCCGGCATCTCTCCTCCTCTGAAGCAATGCCGCTGGCACCAGACGGTGCCTCCGCTTGACTTCTTAATAAATGACGGTGGCCGTTCTTGAGGGCTGGAAGTGGCCTAACGCAGGGAGACACTCCCACAGCCCTCAGCGTCAGGAGGGCTCTGTGGCCAAGAACTTGGCCTTGAGTCAGAAACATCAGCTAGCTCTCCCTTATTTTCACAAGCTGTGTGACCCAGGACCAGTTAAAAGTGAATTCGGGTTCCTTGACAAATTAAACTTGGAATTACCATCTGACCCAGCGATTCCACGCCTGGGTATAGACCCAAGAGAATTGAAAACAGGTGTGCCAACAAAAACTCAGACGTGGATGTTCACAGCAGCATTATTCATCACAGCCGAAAGGTGAAAACAACCTGGCGTACATCAGTGAATGAACGGAGAAACAAAATGTGGCATATTCATGTAACGGAATATTATTCAGCAATGGAAAAGAATGAAATACTGACACCTGGTACAGCATGGATGGACCTTGAAAACATTAAGTGAAAAAGCCAGGCACAAAAGGTTACCTGTTGTATGATTCCTTATAAACGGAACATCCAGAAGAGGCGACTGCATAGACGAAGAAAGCACATTAGCGGCTGCCTGGTGCCCAGAGGCACGGGGCCTGGGGTGCGACTACTGACGGTTGTGGGGTGTCCTTTTGGGGTGATGAAAATATTTTGGACCTAGATAAAGGTGGCGGGTGTACAACATTGTGAATTTACTAAAAACACTGAGTTATACACTTTAAAATGGTTAAAAATGGTGACTTTTACCACAATAAAAGAAATTAATGTAATCTCTCTGTGCCTCAGTTTCCCATCCCTTCACACAGCTATTGTGAGAACCCAACAAGATGACATATTTAAAGAGCTTGACACCAAGGGAATGGCAGCGGCTGTTTTTCTTTTACTTTCATCTTCAGAACCACTCTTTGGTCCCTGTCGCCAAGCAGGCAGCCAGGAGTCAGCGCTGAAGTGACGTGGCTGGGACCACAATCAGGGATGGGCTGTGGCAGACCTTGAACCCTGCTCTGCCTGGACCTCAGCGGTGTCCACCCGTGTCATAGTCACCTCCTCGGGGAGAAGGGACATCTCCGGAAAAGAAGATGTTCAAATGAAAAGTTGCCAGCAACTCCCCACCGTTTGCTGGGTACACTGCCACTGCATGATCTTAGCCCCCAAATCCTGTTAGCCACTGAGAAAGCTTTTCAGCACAAAACCAAGCCATGACTTGAGACCTTGTGCCCAGTCTGGTCATTGCTTCTGACTTTCCTCGTCCGATCAGCGTGCTGGGCGTCGCGAGCATCCGGAAAGACTCTCCGTGTTTCTTTACTGAGAGCTTACTCCGCGCCTGTATCGGGTGGGCGTCCATCAGGAGCTCAGACGGGGGGATGTGACGGGAATTTAACAGAAGGCCATTTACAGGAGCAAGGCCAGGGGTCAACTCTGTGAAACAGGTGACAGGCCTGCAGAGGAAGAGTGTTCCCTGAACATTGCACACACACACACACACACACACACACACGCACGCACACATGCTTGCCAGGAGGACTCAGGGGACGACACATCAAGGCCCCTCCCGTTCTCTTACAACTGGCCAGGATCCTCTCCCTCAAGCCACGATCCATCAAGGATGCAGACAACAGCCGTAATTTGACCTTTAGCTATAATAAGCTTTGTCTATCCCTTCTCTTCTCGGGACCTTAGTTTCTCCCTCTTTATGACAACGGATGGTTTTGGGTGACATCGAAAGCTCTCTCCAGCTTACGCGTCATGACAAGGCTGTCCCCTCTGCTTGGAATTCTCTTGCCATCCTTTTCTCCCAGCTGATGGCTCTCTCTCACCTGTCACAGCTCACCTGAATGTCACCTCCTAGTTGAAGGTGCATGGCTCAGTGCTCCTGCAAGGACACGTCACATTCCTGTGCTTCCCAGGTGGTCCACGAGGAGGAAGGATGTCCGCCTTGGTCCCTGCGGCAGTCCTGGCCCTAAGAAGTGTGCCTGGGCGGCCGGGAATTTGATCAACCGCTGTAGATGTCCACAAACATTTACTGACCTTCGACAGCACGCCAGATTCTACGCTGGCGCAACTTAACCCATGGATTCCTCCATAAATGAAACACAGCGTCACCCATACGACGCAGCAATTCCACCTCTAGGTATGCACCCAAAAGAACTGGAAACAGGTGGAAATGGAGGAACCTCAGAAGCCTTCTGTTAAGTGAAAGAAGCCAGATGAAATGTCACATGTTGTATGATGCCATTTACATGAAGTGTCCAGAAGAGGTAAATCTAGAGAGAGAGAAAGTAGCTTAGCGGTTGCCAGGGGCTGGGGAAGGAGGATGGGTCCAGGGTTTCCCTGGTGTGAAGAAAATGTTCTGGAACTAGACAGAGGTGATGGTCGTACTACATTGTGAATGTGCTAAAGGCCACTGAATTGTTCACTCTAAAACGGTTCAAATGATCATTTTACGTTATGTGTATCATACCACAATAATAAAAAAAAACCTAAAACTCTGTATGCCACTCCCCTTTCAGGCAAGAAGTGGCCTGGGGGACAGGAAAGAGCAGCAGAAGACGCAGGGCCCAGCTGAGCTCTGCCCAACATGCTGGGCACCCTTGGGCAGGTCGGTGCACCTCTCTGGGCATCTTTGTTCTCCTCTGTGCATCAGGCCTATTGTCCTTGGCGTACAGACCTCACAGGCTCAAAGGAAGCTCCTGGAGGAGACCACATCATTTAAAGAAAGAGTATTATGACAATGAGAGCAAACAGGAACAGAACCCTGGGCTCCAGGCAGACAGCTGACAGCCTTTATCACGGGCAAGCTTTCCACCTTCCTCCAAGGGGCCCTACCGCACGCTGTTCTCACAAGATCCCTGGAAAGAAGGCAGGCCAGGGATGAGAGGGGGCGCTCCGGGTGCGATCTGCCAGTCTGTCTGCCTGGCCCGCTTTCCAGATCACACCCCACGGGAGCACATACAGAAGACCAAGAGGAGCTTTGGCTGCCTGCCTGTGCCAGCAGGTGCCCACCTGTCTCTCTGGCAATATGTAAGGAGGGGCATGGAGCAGCAGGCACACCAGCCTGCACAGCTCCTGCTGGCCCTGGATGTTCTTTCTGACCTCCGGGCCTTTGCACATGCTCTTCCTCTGCCTGGAACTCTCTTCCACGGGATCAGTTTGCTGTCGCTGCTGTAACCAATTACCACAAACTTAACGACTTAGAACAACACGCATTTATTCTTTTAGCATTCTGGAGGCTAGAAGTCTTCACAGTTCTGGAGGTGAGGGTCTCCCTGGGCTAAAATTAAGGCATTTCTTTCTGGAAGCTGTAGGGGAGACTGTTTTCTTGCCTCTTTCAGCCTCGAGGGGCGGCCGCAGTCCTTGGCTCGCTGACCTCCTTTTTCCATCTTCACAGCCAGCAGTGTTGCGTCTCTCTGGCCGTCCTTCCACAGTCACAGCTCCCTCCCAAGAGAGTCGGGAAAGGCTCTCGGCTTTGAGGGGTCATAGAGTCACCCTGCCCCCCGGCCCAGGCAGTGCAGGACAGGCCCATCTCAAGATCCTGAACCTCAACCACCTGCACTGACCCTTGGTCGTGCGAGGAAAGACCGTCACAGGGGTTAGCACGTGGGCATCTTTGGGGGCCGTTGTTCCGTCCATCACAACCATTTCCTCTCACCTTGAATAACGCCCGCGAGTTCAGAGATTCAGTGCGCACATTTTGGGTGCCTACAACGTCCTAGGCACCACGCTGGGGACATAGTGGTGACCAGGACACATGCAGCCTCTGCCATCATGGATCTCCCAGGCTGACAGGTCTCAGTGTAGACAATCACCGCCTCCAAGAAGCCTTCCCTGACTGTTCAGGGGGCTCCTTTGGGCTCTCCTGGCCCCTTTGCTACCCCCATCCCAGTACCTCATCTCGTAAAGTCATTGGCCCAAATCCCCAACTAGATTCCTTATGGACAGAAGGTGTGTCTCATTCACCTCTTCGTCACCAGGGCCCCATCTAGCACGGAGCGAACACTCAGGACCCAGCTGTAGATTGGGTGAACCTGGGTTCCATCCCAGCTCTACTGCTCCCTGGCTGTGTGACCTTGGGCAATGTCTTTCCCTCTCTGAGCCCAGTTTCACAGGTCTGTAGGGTAGCGCCTGGCTTCAGAAGTCAGTGCAAGAATTAAACCAGACGAGGTCTATAATGCACATAGTCGGTGTTTAACCCACGGCCGCTCCTTTCTCTCCTTGGCCTGTTTCATGCAGGCAGATTCTGAGTTGATCAACCTTTGGGGTTGATCTCAGGCGTCAGATTTCTCCATCAAAGAAGTAGGTTTTAGGGGGCCGGCCTGGTGGCATAGTGGTTAAGTTCATGCACTGCACTTCAGCGGTTCAGGGTTCACCGGTTCAGATCCCAGGCATGGACCTATACACCACTCATCAAGCCACACTGTGGCAGTGTCCCAAATACAAAATAGAGGAAGATCGGCACAGATGTTAGCTCAGAGCCAATCTTCCTCACCAAAAAAAAAAAAGAAGAAGAAGAAGAAGTAGGTGTTAGGAGCCCTCGTCACAGGCCCATCTATCTGAACAGCCGAGAGTGGCCACAGGTGCCACCCTCCCGCATGTGACTCTTCCTGTGGAAACATCAAATGCCACCTTTGGAGGACTGGCTACAGCCTGAGCTACGTCTAGGCTGGATAGTCAGCAAGAAAGCCATGAAAGGTGAAACGCATCTATCTGCGCACAGTAGGTGCTCACGTCCAGCATCCTGCGGTGGTAGAAGCCTGGACTTCGGAGTCAGGCCCAGCCGGAGTCAAATCACCGCTCTCCAGCCATCAGTAAACGCACCTTGGACAAGTTCCTTTGGCTTCTCCAAACTTGATCTTCCTCCCTCCCGGGCAACTGGGACTAATCAGAGAATCTGCGAGGAGGAAATAAGAAAGGCCTGGTGCATAGTGAGGACCAGATCGTCATGAGCCGTGATGATCAGAGAAAAACCCCGTCGCCGTTGAGGGACCAGCCAGGAGACAAGGCCCCTGGAAATTACACAAGGTCAGCCTCTGACTTTCCGTAACTCGGACTCCTCCTCGCCTCATAACTTTGGAAAATATTCTCTTAGCATTTGCAATTCTTGATCTGGGCCCAGCGCTGAAATTATTGCAGACTTTTTTCTTCTTCTTCTTCTTCTCCTTTTTGACAGCTTGAGCAAAAGGAGCTGTTTTTGAATTTCAGGAGGGGAAAAACACACACGCGCACGCACACACCCCAAACAGCATCATTTTGCAGGACAAAATGTCCCCTGTGCTCCAGAGCTGGCGGCCCGGCCGCGCTCCGGCTGGCCTCACAAGCACTTAGTGTCACCGAGGGTTATGTAAGCGTGGTTTGGGCCTGCGAGGCTGGACGTGGCCTTGGGTTTGAAAAGGAGGCAGAGGAGTTTGGGTGAGGAGCCGTTTGGCTCAAAATAAATCCAGGAACTCGATGCGGAAAAAAAAAATCCCCAAGACTCTAGAGAAGGGGATATTTAGATGTATAGTTTGGAGCGTCAAGAGCTCTGAAAACTCAAGCTGGAGTCTGGCCAGTGTGGCTTTCTCGGCCCCATCGCGCACGTGGGTGAGGCCGAGAGGCCAGGGAACGTGGGGAGGGCGGAGGGCATCACGGGATGAAGGGCAACAGGCAGACCACATCGCATGTTTCCCGCAAGGAAAACACCGATTCTTAATATTTTCAAACACTGTTTGTGCTTTTCTTCACTGAGCCTCCAGCCCTTCTGTTGGGGCCCCGGATTGAGTGATTCCTACTGGCCAGTGGGGCCAACGCAGACAAGCACAATCTTAGATTCAGGGAAGAGAAAGCAAGAGATGGGGCCGGCTCGGTGGCGCAGCGGTTGAGTTCACATGCTCCACTTTAGCAGCCCAGGGTTCACAGGTTCGGATCTCTGGCGTGGACCTATGCACCGCACATCGAGCCATGCTCTCCCACATACAAAATAGAGGAAGATGGGCACAGATGTTAGCTCAGGGCTAATCTTCCTCAGCAAAAAGAGGAAGATTGGCAACAGATGTTAGCTCAAGGCCAATCTTCCTCACCAAAAAAAAAAAAGAAAGAAAGAGATGTAAGGCACTCAACCTCATCTGGATTTTCCTGAGATCTTCCTGGTTTTAAAACTGAAAGCCCCACATTGAAGGAATCCTGAGTCCAGGGCAGGTGGGGCCCATTGGTTACCCCACAAGACAGAGTAATAAGGATGACCATCATTGCTGTTACAGAGTATCCTCAGTGCCCCAGGCACACTACGGCTTTATATAAATATTGTCACCCCTCATTCTCCCAGCCACCTTCTCAGGGAGAGGATGAACGTTTTACAGAGCAGGCCACTGAGGCTCAGAGCGGGAGTCACACAGCAGGGGGGGCGCAAGTCCTCGGGAGCTCTCATTCGAATCAGAGCTCCCTGAACCCCACCCCAGAGAATCCAGCCCTGTAGCTGGGGGGGCCTATGTTTCTCAGACCACTCCCAGTGATGCTGTGAGCAAGTAGTTTCCATGTGCAAAACTCAGCCAGGGTCTCCCAGGAAGTGCCTTGGAACTGAACATGGAAAGGTAAGCTCAGTGGGGACAGGCAATCAAGCTGAGGGAACAGCACCGGGAAGGACACAAGGGTGTGGAGGCTGGTGAGTGTGTGGCTGAATATAACGTCCTTGAGGGACAGAGCAGGAGAGGAGGCTGCCCAGGTCTGGAGGGCTTGAACGCGAGGCCAAGGAATTGGGACTTTATCCTGAGGGCGCTAGAGAGCCATGGGAGGGTTTAAACAGTACTGACAAGGTCAAATTTGTACTTTGGAAAGATGAGTCTAGCTCCTCTGCAGCAGTTACGTTGGAAGAGGGTGTGACTAGAGGCAACAGAACACTAAGGAGGAAAGTGAAAGAAACCCTGCTCAAAATGGCTGATGCAAAATGGAAATTCATTGACTCACACAATTGACATTAGCTTCAGGTATGGCTGCATCCAGGTGCTTAATTTAGAAACCAGCTTCTCCCCATGTCTTGGCTCTGTTCTGGAGTCTTTTGAGACAGATCCTCCCTCTGTGATGATAAGATGGGTCCCAGGAGCTCAGGGGTTGCCTCCTGTGGCTTAGCAACCCCACCAGAAAGAGAATGCCTGTGACACAGTACTTTCAGCCCAAGTCCTAGTGCTGCCACTTCCTGGCTCTAATAGGCCCATCCCTCAGCCAATCGCAGTGGTATCCCATTGGCCAGCTCTACAACAAGGCCCACACCTGGAGTTAGGGGGTGGGATCACCTCCACCCCAAACCCACAGCCTGAGGTGGCAGGGAGACTGGTCCCCAAAGGAAAATCTGGATTCCCTTTCTAGGAGCCTTGATCATGGACCATGAAGCAGAGGGGGAAAAGTGGCCCAGCCTTGGGCCGAGCAGGAACCCACTGGATTACCATCCCCATTTGCCTGAAGTGGAAACAGAGAGGTAAAGGGACTGGTGGAAGGTCACACAGCAACCCAAGAGCAGTCAGGTCTCCGGACTTCCTTCAGACCACCACGAAGACCAGCAGTTCACAATGTGGCCCCTGCAGGGTGGGGTTATGTTCACTCCCTGGAAACAGCCCAGGGAAGCCGTCCACGGATTCTCAGACGTTTAAGAAGTGACTCTAGAAGTTGCCTTGTTGCAAGCCCCGTCTCAGCCACTAGTTCTGTAGGTAAATATTGCGGAGGGGGAGGCCTCAAACAACCTCTTTCTAGAGTCAGGACCAGACAGGGCCTGGGAGCCCCCAGAAGGAATCCCGCCTCACACATGGAGGGCTGCAGGCTGAAGGAGCTGAGGTCCCACGCAGCGGGGCATGCCACCGTGACCTGCCGCCCAGGCGATTCGTCCTGACACGCAGAGCTGTGGCTGCCTGGGGCGGGGCCCTCGCAGCCTGAGCAGGGGAGCAAACAGCCCTGAGCGCCCCTCATCACACAGCACGGCCCGCGCTCTGAGGTCACCTCCCTTACCTCTCTGTCTCCTCCCCCGGGCTGTGAGCTCCAGGAAGGTGGGGACCGTGTCGCCTGTGTCCTCAGCACCTAACACGGGCCTGGCACACTGTGAGGCCCGACAAACAGTTGTCAGATCAATACATGGCCGTCCCAATTGTCTTACATGTCTCCAGGGACAGGAGGCTCACTGCCACCCAACGCAGTCTGTGCCTTTGTTGAACAGCCCTGCTGGAAATGCCATCCTCAATGCCCAAAAATGACAAAATTACAGAGCAAGATCCAGGGCTCTCTCACTTTGAAATTTATCCTTAGGAGAGAATTCAAAAGCAGCAAAAACGGGCCTGCCCTGCGGCCAAGTGCTTAAGGTTCCCTGTGCTCCGCTTTGGTGGCCCGGGTTTGTGGGTTTGGATCCTGGGTGTGGACCTACTCCACTCACTAGCCATGCTGTGGAGGTGTCCAACATCCAAAATAGAGGAAGATTGGCACAGACGTTAGCTCAGGGCTAATCTTCCTCAAGCAAAAAAAAAAAAAGAAGAAAGAAAGAAACAGGAGGATTGGCAACTGCTGTTAGCTCAGGGTGAATCTTCTTCAGCAAAAAAAAAAAGCCCCCCAAAAAACCACAGCAAAAACAAATATCCACAGGATGATGTTCATTCCAGTATTTTCTATCATGGTGGAAATCTAGGAGCAATGTGAACATCTCACTGGTGGCACAGATTGTGCGTGTGTACATGTGAGGATCCATGTGTATGGCTGTGTGTATGTGAGTGTGTGTGCTTCAGTTTCTCCCGAGGCCCCACTACCACGGCCAATTCGGCAGCCATGAGAAACTCAGACTAGAGCAGCTGCAGGCCAGGGGAGGTGCGGTCCGGGAGAAGGTAGAGAAGCAGACCGAGAGCTGAGGGTCCAGAGACGGATGGAGGGTGAGAGGGAGGAGACCGCTGTGCCTCAGGGCGTTTCAGTCTCTAGGGACCATCATCCCCACTTTCGAGAGGAGGGAGCCGAGGCCCAGGGAGGCATCACCGTTGGCATGTGGCGGCTGGCTCGGAGCCGATGCGCGGTGCCCCCAGTGACCCTGTCCGCCGTCCCTGCCCCGTGACTCCCGCAGCCTCCTGAGCGCGGAAGACAAAACCCCTGCTCCGGGGCCCTCTGTCCTCCTCGCCGGCCGTCCCCGCACCCTCGCTGTCCCCCTGGGACTTGGCGTCAAGTGTCCAGTCGCAGACCCAGCGGGAGCCACGGCCGGAGAAGCCTCCGCGACAGACAGGACGTGCCGGGAAGGCCCCGCGCGTGCCAGGTGGCCCTGCCGGCGACACCAGGGCGATGTGTGGAGGCGCCCGGCGTGGCCATCTGCTCTGCAGGACGCACTTACATCTGACCCGGCAGTTACGACTGGGCGGCGGCGGCGGCCTCGTGGCCACAGCGCATCCCCAGGCTCTGTGGAGAGTTCCGGAGCGTCCCCGCTGTGTGAGGAGCCCCTCCTTTTAATGGGAGTGGAAGGAGTCGCCTCTGTCCGAGGACAGAGCTGGCTCCGCTCAGCTCTGCACTATGTCTTATTTACTCCTCCTCACCACCCGTTGAGATAGGGTTTTCCTCCCTTGTTTCCCAGATGAGGAACCTGGAGCTCCATCTTCCAGCCGCCTCATGGAGCCTGCAGGAGCCAGAGGTGGGCTTGGAGCGCAGGCCGGGCTAGACGGCGGAAACCAACGCGGCTGTCTTCCCTCACCCACCCCACCTCCAAATTCTTTGCTTTTGAGTCACTCCTTCAGTTTTCTTTCGACACCAGCCCCCTCTTCAGACATTCACTCAATGAACATTTATTGAGTGTTGACTGTATGCCAGAACCTGTGGGTAGAGGAAGGGAAGGTGTCATGAGCAAAAGAGAAAAAGACACAGCCCCTGCCCTCGTGGAGCTTATAGACTAAAGAGAGGGGCAGCATTCAACAAGCACATGAAGCTATAGAGTTGGAACAATGGCAATGAGGGGTACAAAATGCCATGAGAATGTGGGGGTCGTGGAGGGTTTCCCTGAAAAAGTGCCATGCAGGCTAAAAGCTGAAGGGGGATGGGAGGTAACGAAGCAAAGAAAGGAGGGAACAGTATTCCAGGCAGCAGAAACAGCATGTGCAAAGGCCCTGTGGTGGGACCCAAAAAGGTCAGCGTGGCAGGAGTATGAAGTGTCCAGGGAATAAAATAAGTGTTGATTAACTCCTAACATCAGTGGTTCCAGTTAACATTCACTGTGTGGCCACTGCACAGTGACTCTGAGCTTCTTGTACATAATCTCTTTAAATCCTTATAGGACTTCCATGGTGAGGGCATTTGTCCCCATTTTACAGTTGAAAGGAAAAGGAAACTCAGATGTTGGAAGTTCCCCAAATCGGCATTCGACTGAGGGTGGGTCGTTCTGTGGGGTATTTACCCCCCCCAGCGCCGGTCCTGCTCCGGCTGCAGGCTGCTCCTGGGGTGCGAGTTACCTCTCCAGCACTCTAGCCAGGCTGCCCACTCACCAGACAGAGTGCGGAGGCTGCCTGCGGCTGACCTCTGGGGTGGGCTGGGAGAGGTGGGTGGGGCCTCGATGACAGGAAGTTTGTCCACCCACACTGTCTGGCAGGCAGCAAACATTTCTGGAACCTCCCTGGGCTGGGCGGTGCCACACTCTGAACAGAGACAGCCTGGAAGGGCAGGAAGACTGAGCACCTGCCATGCATCAGGCAGGAGCTGAGAACTGAAATCTGCTCTCTTTTCAAATTACGTGTGCCTGGGTAGGCGTCAAAAGCCACTTCACCAGACTCTGCATCCCCTGCTCCCGGCTGTGGAACCTAGGGTGTGTGGCTCACCCTTGAAACCTTGTTTCTTCCATCCATAAAATGGGCATGAAATCAGCATCCAGTTCACAGAGTTGTCAAGAGGTTTAAACCGTAAAGTTCTTGGAAGCAGTTCCATAAACGGTTATGATTCTTCTATTTTCCTCTTTTTATCACCATATTTCATGAAATCTAAGACACTGTCAGTTGTAAACCACACCCCAATTTTAGAGCAATTAAAATGCAAGAGAGAAAAAAAGGACTTAGAATTGGCGGAGTGTGGCCTTATTCCCGCTTTCGCTTTCCAGCTGGGGGCACTGAGGCTATGTCAGTCGCCTGCTTTTTCCCTTCTGTTCCCAGCCTCCTGCCCCGGGACAGGGTCCTCCCCAGGTCAGCCTGGGGTCAGGCTCAGGCAGATTTTGCAGTTAACGCCACGCTGCAGGAGGAGACCCAGCCCTTTTCAAGCCTTGGATTAGCTGACTTTACTGCCATGTCCAAAAGAAGCAGAAGTCTGGAGCAATTACGGTGATGGGGTCCCCACCCACTGAACACGCTCCTCCCGGCCTCCGCCAAGATGACTCAGCCCAAATTATCCCCCTAATTGTCTCAACCTGTGCGGATCCCAGTTGGGGCCCTCCTTCCCCCAAACCCGCATGACTGGCTCCTCAGGGCTGTCGACAGGCGGAGAGAGCCCCTCTCTCCGAAAGGAATGTGGACTTCCAGGCCCTCCCACGTTCCTCATGAACCCGGTCTCCACTGCCCTCTCCCTCCCGCCCACCCGCCTCTGCACGCAAGCCCGGTCGTCCATGGCCTTCATGAAAGGCCCTGCTTGGAACAAACCTCGCCCTTTGGGCACCCCTGTTCCTGCACCTCTGGCCTTGTCTTCCGATCGTGGGCCTGCCCGGAGAAGGAGGAGTATTGCATTTGAAGTCCCGTGAGGGGAGGAACTATCTTGTGTTGACATCTGGATCCCACCCAGCAGAGCTAAAGGCACAGAGAAGCTACTCAAGGCAAGTGGCTTGAATAAAAAAGAAGACAGAACCAAAGAAGACCTTTGGTTGTGAAAGAGAAAAAGAGGACCAACACCACTCTTAGGAAGCGGGTGCTACAGCTGAGTCAGACTCCCGTAGCAAGAACAAGCAGAGGGAGCTGCAAAAACAGGCCCAGCAGCAAGAACAAGCAGACCCCACGATGCCCCACGCAAATCGAGGGACCGGCAGAATCTCACAGGGAGCGGGGAAAGGCACTAGCGCTAGGGGTTGGGTTCTCATTGCAGGAGTCGGCAGAGAGTCTCTTGATGGCGGAGAGAGCTCTCCTAGCATATGGCTTTATGAATGCGCAAGTCCCATGAGTTCAACAGGTATTTATTGAGGACCCGCTGGGGAGGCACATGGCGGCTCAGGACACCAAGACGCTGTGCCACCACAGGCGGGGAGATGCGGGGAGCCCAACTGACTTATTTTTGATTGGCGGGTACACGGAAACGAATTGGCCCCCTCAAGGACACTTATCCACGAGTGGTTCAACATCATCATCAGCCTAGACAAACCCTCAACACCAGTCTATTCCTGTCCGCAATACCATGGTCATGGGCCATTGCATACTTAAAGGAATTCCATCCTTTCGGGACACCTGCCACCCCTTTATGTATGTATTTATGTATCCAGGAACAATGAGTAACACTGCCTTGGGTGGGTGGTTTTTAAATGAACATAAATGATCGCATCCTCTGTGGCCTATTTGCAACTTTCTTCTCTCCATCAATATGAATTTTCAAGATTCATCCTTGCTGTAAGCATGGAGGTAGCTCACTCCTTTTCACTCCTGCGTAATATTCCATTTCATGAATATCTCATTTTATCTGTCCATTTCCCCACAGGTGGACATGCAAGTTCTTTCTAACCTTGTCCTACTAACTTCTCAACTTCTTTAGTGATCTCAACTATAAAAATGAAGTGCCACAGATGACTTCCAAGTTTCTACAAGCTGGCTGTCTAAAATGCAGACCTTACCCCCAGGAAGTTCCCAGTCCAGTTGGAAAGACAGGATTTGTACATACAGAAAAGGCATTTCACTACACGGCTGAATTGAGTGCCAAATATGTGTCTTAATTTTCGTCTCTCTCATTGGGCTGTAAGCCCTTCTCACCCTGAGGACGCTTTGCACAGTGCCTGGTACTCCTGGCAGAGGGAGTGAGGCCAGGGAGTGGTCTGGCCCAGGTGGGAGGGGAGTGGGGTGCGGCTCTGCTGACTGCACTGGGGGCCCCTGCCTGGTCCATCGACAGCAGCCCAGGCTGGGCAGCTTCCCGCCCTGGAGCAGCAGGACGCGCCTCACATCATGCAGTGGGAATCCTCTCGCTGTTATTTATGTTGGCTGCAAAATCCAGGAAATTGCCACTGGATATATAGCCCAGCGTCTCAGGATTAAATCCTGTTAGCGTGAGCCTCATTCCCCAGCATTCCCCAGCATTCCCCTGTGATCCTGACCACGGGGCCCGCCCAATGGTGGATCCAGGTTTATTGTTACAGAGAAAAAGAGAGAAACCAGAGCCCACGTCGGGGAAGCTCAGCTCTCTGGCTTGGTGGAAGCACTGCCATATGCTTCATTGGGCTCCAATTACACGGAATGCTCCAGAATCGCTGCTCTGGGGGGGAGAGACGCTAATGGCCATTATAGTGCATTTGGACAGCCCTGTTTGGTTATACTGTGATCTTTGCAACTACCGTGTGGTTCACTGAGTGTCGCCAGCCTATTCTAACGTGGGGGCAGCGTCGGAGGTGCCTAGGTACAAACGCCTACTGAGCACCTAGCGCACACCTGGTTCTAGGCACTGAGAATGGTGAAATTGGCTCTCACACAACTTCGGGTCCAGTTGCGAAAGACAAGCGACACACACACATGCGCAGGCACACACACGTGCACACACGCACAACACAGGTAGCAGTGAGTGCTGTGAATAAAGAGCTAGGACAGATCGGGGGGCCTGTTTTATATAAGGTGGGCTGAGGAGGGCCCCCTGAAGAGGGGACATTTGGGCATCTTAGTGAGGCAGGGGAGGGAGCGGTGAGGGGCTCTGAGCAAGTGTTCAGGTGGGGCAGCAGCCAGTGTAAAGGCCCTGAGGCGACTTGCCTGAAGCATCGGAGAAGTGGCCAGCAGGAGGACAGTATGGCTGGACTGGGTGGGGTCAGAGAGGTGGGCCGGTGGTCCCAGTAAGGGATGTGCACTGCACTGAGTTACAGGGAGGACTCTGAGCAGAGGAGGGACGTGACCTGATACTTAAGGGCAATCCTCTGTCTCCTCCATGGGAGGAAAAAGGGCCAGCTAGGAAGGTCTTGAGCACCAGTCCAGGGAGAGAGGCTGGTGGCCGGGCTGGGTCAGGATTGTTGTGATGGCCGTGGTGAGAAGGGTCGGATCCTGGACGTATTTTGAAGGCAGAGCTGACAGAATCCAACATGGGGCATGAGGGGCACCACTGACCTGGTTAGGAGCTGGGGGCTGAGCCAGGTCTCCACTCGGTGGTGCCCAGGGCCCTCCAGTGCAGCCTGTCGCTGGGGCTGGACTTCATCCACTTGAACAAGCATGCTGCCTGCCACTAAAGCCAGCAGGCCCGGTCCCTTGTTGAGGTCACCCCTGGGGCTCCTGTTTGCAGTGGCAGATTCTGCTCCTCGCACCCACTCCTTCTTGCCAACCAGATGGTCGTGAGCAGCGTGTGGGACAGGGACCCTGGGTCAGCCACAACCACAGCGTTCTCACAGGTGAAACCCACACAAGTAATCCTTGCTGTTTGTCCCCATTTTGAAGCCACAATCCAAAGAAGAGGAGAGCCTTTCCAGGTTTATTGTACGGACGAGGAAACTAAACTTGGGAGGCGGCAAATTCTGCTGCCCAAGGCAGCTGGGCAACTTGGGGTACAGCTGAGGTTGCGCTCAGGTGACAAGGAGATGGCCGTCACCTGGCTGAGACCTACCCAGGTTGAGGAGTGAAGGATCGAGTGCTGGGATCCTGCTGGAGCCAGACACCTGCTCCCACTCCCTCCCCTTGGCTCAGCCTGTTTTCTGGGCTCCCTCGCCCCCACCACCCGGCCCAGAGCCCTCACAATTGTCATCTGCATACACAGCTGTGCTTAGTTGGGGAGCTGCAGACTTTATGCAGCTGAAAGCACTAAGGGATGCTGGGCTCCGAGAGTCAGGTACAAGCATCCGCCTCTTGTTCTTCCTGCCTGCAGAAGCTCCTGCGACGATTAAGGAAGGAAGAGCAATTCCGTCTTCAAACGCTCAGGGTTCCAGTCCATTCCATCTTAGAAATTCTTAGCTCTAATTCCTTATTTGTTCCATCTTGGAACTTTCAAGGTTTTCATTCCCTTAAGAACTATCCAAGTCCTAATTCCTGCCCTTACTAGAATTTCCTTAATCTAATTTCTAATGGAGTCCACCCCTGAACTTTTGGAAAAGTACGTGAAAAAACAGGTCTGGGGCACTTCCCTACCGTGAAGACTGGCTTCTATGTAATTGTTCCTAGTCAGTCTGTTCAGAGTGTCGGCTGTGGGCCAGGCACGGAGCTGGGAACTGAGAATGCAGCAAGGAACTGGGAGAGCCTTCCCTCCGTGGAGGGACGCAAACACTCCAGGAGTAAATGAGGATAGCACTGCGTGCTCAACTCAAAGGGCTCCAGAGGTCCGCTGGGTGCCAGGCACACGGGGGAGGGAGCCTGGGCCCTGAGGGCTCTGGTTCCCAAGTTCCAGTGCTCATCAGAATCACCCACAGGAACTGATCAAAACGCAGATGCCAGGGCCAGCCCGGTGGCCCAGCGGTTAAGTGCCCACGTTCCGCTTCGGCGGCCCGGGGTTTGCCAGTTTGGATCCCGGGTGCGGACATGGCAGCACTTGGCATGCCATGCTGTGGTAGGCAACCCACATATAAAGTAGAGGAAGATGGGCACGGATGTTAGCTCAGGGCCAGTCTTCCTCAGCAAAAAGAGAAGGATTGGCAGCAGATGTTAGCTCAGGGCTAATCTTCCTCAAAAAACAAAACAAAACAAACACCCCCCCCCCAAAAAAAAAACTGCAGATGCCTAGGCCCGAGCCCTTGGAGGTTCTCATTCTGGGGTCGAGGTTAGGACCCAGGTAGGTTGACCAGCTGTCCCCATTTGCCCAGGTCTGAGGGCTCCCCCAGGACGCATGACTTCCAGCGCTAAAATCAAGACCAACAAGGGCAGTTGGCCCCACTCAGGGCAGGAGCCTGCATTTTTAACATGCTCCCCAGGTGATTCAAATGCAGGTGGTCGACAGGGCCCTGTGGGCACAGAAGGGAGGCCCTGAGTCGCAGGCTTCCCTGGGGCAGGCGGGGAAACATGGCCAGGCTCTGAAGTCCGGGGAGAGTGTGCGAGAGCAAGGAAGGCTGGCCGGGGTGGGAATCCACGCAGAGGGGCAGTCCAGACTCCTGGGAAGGAAAGCCCCAGGGGGTCTAAAAGGCCACGACTGGCTGACCTAGATCTTTCAGGGCTTTCCCAGCACGGCAGGCCAGGGTGCGGAGAAGCAAAAATGAAAATGAGCAGATTAACCCAACTGGGTGGAGACGTCCGAGCTTGTCGATGCTGCTGGGCCAAATTTCCCAGCAGCCCCCAGCCGGGCACAGCTGAGCTTCGGCTTCCGTGAGCTACAAGATATTTGGAATAAAGGCTCAACCTTGGAGGAGTATTAATGAAAATGTCACAGGCACTAAAGTCAAAGCAGATGCGAAGCCGGCTACACGGGCCGACATGGCTGATAAGAAACAGCCCAGGAGAGAACAAAACCTCTTGAGATTAGGTCAAGGGCAGACAAAAAAAAAAAAAAAAGGCATCCGGGGGTCCCCCATGGCAACTCAGAGGAACGCTGTCGCTCCTGTGGAACAAGCTGACATTTTTGGGCTGCTGCGTTATATATTGACATCCCGACAGGGCAGCGTTCGGAGGCCTCCACATCAGCAAATAAATATTACGTCTCCATCTTCAGCTAAGCAGAGCTGTGGTGCATTCCTATTACTTCATGTGGATTAACCATCTGGAAGTCGGATCAAGCCACAGAGTAAAGAATGGGATCCAATTTTGCATTCACCAAAATAAGCCGTACTAGTCTCAATTTATGGCAGATGGTTATGCAGTCTCAGCGGGCCAAAAAAAATCTCTCTGCAAAAGAATAAAGTTTATGCCAATTACTGTAATAGGAACCAGCATAACAACTGTGTGGGGTTGACTAAGATCGCAGATATTGCTGTACAGCTCATAAACTGCGGGGGGCCGGGGGAACGATGGGGACCCAGTTAATTCATTAAGATAACGCGAGAGAAATGAGGAGCAGAGTTAGTCATAAAACAGAAATATTTCCTCGCCTAGGATGGGAGGGGATTGGGGTGGAGTGGCTCTCCCTGGGATGGGGCCTCGGCTGCGCTGCAGGCAGGGTCGGGGGGCACGGTTAACAGCGGTTAAGGGAGACTGCCTAGCTGCTCGGTGGGAAACGCATGGGAGGAGAGCGGTTAAATTGTGGGCCTCCCCTCCATTCATTCAAAACAGATCTGTGGAGTGTGGGCTACCCCGAGGCGGGCAGTGGACAGGCCCTGAGCCTACAATGGTGAGTGCCACTAGTGCTCCTGGTACCTGCCTTTACAGAGCTCCTGGCCTGGCTGAGATGGCAGTGGCCAGGAGGGATGCTGGCCTAGTCAGGAGGTCAGGGGAGGTGACTTCCAGGATGTGGCCCCTGGGCTGAGGTCGAAGGATGAACAGAGGAGGGAAAGAGCTCTCAGCCTAGAGGACATCGTGGCCTTCGGTCTCAAAAGAACCTGGAACAAGGCGAGTGTGGCTGGGGCATGGAGGGGAGGGATGAGGATGGAGGGGGTGGCCGGGCCAACACGCAGGGCCTCTTCGGCATGGCGAGGAGGTTTCTCTGGGTCCTGAAGGCAGACATGGAATGACCTGATCCACCTTCCTTTGGGAGAGGCCTTGGCTGCAGGAGGCGCTGCCTCTTTTCAGCTGAGGGCAGCTTCTTGACCCACATGTGCCTGAGTTTCCTGAAGGACATGGAAGTGTGGGAACTCCCGGCTCCCCAGGACGGTGTCAGCGCGGAACCATGACCTAGAGCAGAGCATGCTTGGGCAGAGGAGGGATGTCCTCCCGCCTCCAGGAGTCGTCCTGCCTGAGCAAAGTGCCGTCAGGTCCTCCTGGCCAGCACCTCCTTGGAGACCCCCGTCCCCACAACCTGCCTCCCCACCCTGAAACCGCTTGTGCCCTGCTTGGGCTGGAGAAAGGGCTGTAGGCAGGTGGCTGGGGCACATCAGGCTACAAAACAAGGTTGTCTGTCTCCTAGACAATGTTAGTTTAGCTTTTGTTTTTAAATGAAAGTGGCTGGCTTAAAGAATGCTGACGTGGGGTTAGAAATAGGGTGATCAACTGTCCCAGTTTGCCCAGGACTGTGCTGGTTTTAGCACCAAAGTCCAGCCTCCCAGGAAACGCCTCCATCTTGGACAAGCCGGGATAGCTGGTCACCCTGGCTGACTAGTAGACCAACAAGGGCAAGTCTGGTGCTGAAGAGATTGTCACACATCACTTACACATTTTTTGTCTCATGGCCACATTCCATGCTGGTCTGATTACCCCAACCTTCACTGACAGGACATATGCTCAGCGGGGCCGAGACTTACTAGCTGGCCCATTGCTCAGTTAGTGGACGTGGCAGGCTGGGAATGCAGGCGTCAGATACCAGAGCCCCCGTGTCCAGCATGGCCTCTCCGAGAGAGACAGCAGCAGCGACCATTAGTAAAACCCAACGGCAGCAGCCATGGTTGCCGAGCTCCCTGTTCTCTGGTAGGCTGACAAGGAAGGGAACGAAGCTCTTGGCAAGCAACACTAATCCCACTGTGGCTCGGCTGGCCGGACGACTCTTCCCCGCTCACACAAAGGCATGAGCAAACACAGCAGCCGCCATCTCATCGCAGCGGCCCAGAGCCAGGGCTGGGCCAGGCCGTCCCATCACCCATGGAGCCCCACAGGATGGTGGGTGCCGTGTGGCGCGCACACAGCCTGGGGATGGAGGGGACCTGCGAGGGGGCTGAATTCCAGGGCAAGTGGGAGAAGCCGGGCTTGAGGCCTGGCATGCGCATGTGCGGGGAGCCGGCCAGCCAGAATGCAGGCACTGACCTCAATCGCACAAGTGGAAAATCTGAGCCTGTCGGGCTGGAAGGGGCTGCGAGGCATCCTGAAATCCCCCCCGACGGCTTTCTGGCACGCGCTGGGAGGAGTGAGCTCATGGGCCCCCAGATGCCGGACGGAAAATCTCATCTGTAGTGATAGCAGGCACTGCGGGGCACTCGTGTGCAGGAAGCCATCTCGGGGCCTTGGACGCGACAAAAATAGTTCCAAATAAGGCTGTCTTGTAAAATGAAACCCTGAGGACAATCTGGGGAGAAAAAACTACCCACGGTCCCGCCATGCTAACAAAACCACCGTGGTGGCTCCCCTCCCGATGTTCACAGGCCAAGGGACTTCCTGCATGCGAGGTGATGGCAGCTTTCTCCTCGACGCAGCAGACACTGTGCTTCCAGACGCTTGAGAATTATCACTAACCCTCCCCCTCAAGGACTTTGGGGTGAGTGACAGAGGCGGCAGGGATACAGAACCACAACCCCCCAGATCTCACCAGGCCATCACAAAAACCCAGTACGAGGGATGGGGCTCGGGGACTGGGGGTGGCGGGGGGAGGAGTAAGGCCAGGAAGCCCTGAGTAAAGAGCTTGCCTCCCTTGACGTCAGGTGCAGCATGGGAGTTTCCTGCCTGCCACCAAGACCCAGGGGGAAATTCAACACCGCCTAGGAAGAAATGTTTTCTTGGCTCTGAGCTCTGGGAAGAATGGGTCATGGCAGTTTGCTCCTAAGTGGTGTTTAAGAACATAGAGTGTCCTCAAGAGAGTTTTTATCACTATGGCTGCTCCTTGCATGCAGCCTTAGTAAAGGCCACAGACGTGGAACTGTGCGGCTCTGAAAGACAGGGAGGCGGGACGCGAGCAGTGGTAACACACGACTCTGGAGTGGCCCCCTGGATTACAACCATGGCTCCTCTGCTTTTGGTAATAGGACCTAGCAGAAAGATGCCTATCGGGGCCTGAGTTTCCTCACCTGCAGAAGGGGGTTGATAGCACCCGCCTCACAGGGGATTGTAAAGATTCAACGCGGCCATCTATGTGTGTGCTTAGAATAGTGCCTGACACACAGCCAGCGCTATTACGGTTGGCTGTCTTTGGGGGAAGTATCTAAAGTAGGGATTGGCAAACTATGGCCCTTGGGCCAAATTCAGCCCACCATCTGTTTGTGTAAATAAAGTTTTATTGGAACCACCACACTCATTCGTTTACATAATGGCTGCTTTCAGGCTACAAAGGCAGAGCTGAGTAGTTGGAACTTGGACTATATGGTTCACAAAGCCCCAAATATTTACTAGATGGCCCTTTAGAGGAAGTTTGCCAGCCCCTGATCTAAGTGAATGAACGGCGTGTGTGATGTCTGTGCGCGGCTGTTCTGAGCCTGATCTCAGCGTTCCTCCAGCCTTACTTGGGAGATGTCTCTCGTCCTCACAGCGCCATCCTGGGGGTGACATTTTTGGGGTGATGGGTCCAGAACACCAGGGCCGGGAAGCACTCCCAGCACCTCTCAGTCGGCTCCGCTGTCTCAGGGCCATGGGAAGGTGGAGGCGGCTCTGAGAGAACATGCCATCAGTATTCCAGGCTGCAGGGAGCCGGCGTGCCATGGGATGCCTGGGGCGAAGCTTTTGTTCAGCACAGACATTAATAAACACTGGAAGCCACTCCTCCGTTCCACTCCATGAACCTCCCTCAGTCTGGAGTGCAAGGCAATTCTGCTATCGCCTGATGAGCAGGTGGTGTCAAACACAGAAGGGATCAACGAGGCAGAGGCAAGTCATGGAGCTTTACTGCTTCTCAGCATTCAAGGAGTAAACTGATTTGACCCGAGGTCGAGCGTCACTGACTCTGGGAAACTCTGGGCTGATGCTCCAGGCAAAGGCCTGGCCTTACCGTGCCCCATCAGGAGCTGTGAAGCCAAGCTCAGTGTAACGCATTAGCAGTGGTACCTAGAGAGCTAAATTTCAATCGTGGAACATATACAGGACATCTATGAGCTTTTCCATGACTATAGCACTTAGTTTAACAGTCACAGATGGTGTTTTCTGGACAACATACAGTGAAGTAAAATATGCCAATTGAGCAGAGTGTAGCTAACCAGCATTATCTATTGTATTTCCTACATCAGCTTTTGTTAGTACCCTGCACTTTCGGCTGGTATTGGCTGGGGATCTGATGGCAAACTACAGCAGCCATCTTCTTATGCTCAGGGCCCTTTCTATGGACGACATCCCTGCCATGCGCTAGAGATCAGCTCACTCCTTCTCACCCAAGCCTGAACCTCCGGCGCCACAAGGTAGATGAGTCTCACTGGCTCCACCTTACAAACTGCAGAACAAGGCTCTCCCTGGTCATCCGCTTGGGCTGCACTGATCCTCAAGGCTTCAGGGAGCCATGCAGGGTGTAGCACAATCAGGGGTGTTCTGGATATCACCTCTGGCAGAGCCTGAGTAAGGTTATCCAAGCTCTAGGCCAGGACTTGGTAAACTACCGCCTCACCAGCAAATCCGGCCTGCTGTTTGTGTAAATAAAGTTTGATTGAAACAGACACGTTTATTCATTTACATGTGGTCTATGGCTGTTTTTGCTACAAGGGCAGAGTTGAATAGCTGTGATAGACCATAGGGCCTACAAAGCCTAAAATACTTACTGTCTATCCTTTTACAGTTTTCGGAACCCTGCCCTAGATGAGAGGATGACTCATCTGAGCATGGCTCGGACCAGGACATAACAGAGCAGGACTTCACAAGCATTTAGGGGCACTTTTTGAGACTCAGTGACCAGCCAGGATTCTGGCTTGGGCAGCACAGCCAGTGATGCAGTTACCTGGTGGGAGACGCCAGTACCTTTGGGGGAAAGGCGGGAAGACTAAGAGTGTGGTTTTAGATCCCTTCCGCTGGAAGAGCCTGGTTTAGGTGTCTGGAAAGCAGAGGATGCAGACCTGGAACTCCCTCCTCCGCTCTTGCTGCTCTTTGTACGTCAGCACCAGGATCATTACCTCCTGTTGCAGCTGGCTGTCAGGCTTTAATTCTCTGAGGGCAGAAACGAGACCTTAGCGATTTTTTTGTTTTACTCTCCTCCCCTCTAACCCCAGGACTCAAAGGGGGCCTTGCGCAGGGTAGGCAGGAATCTGCTGTGGGTGAAAGCAGGTTCAGAGTCAAAGTTTCCATCAAGGGAGGCGATCTTGGGGTACAACTGTACTTTGATGTGAAACACACAGACATGTAAAAGATGACGGCATCTACTAACCAAGGCAGCGTGGAGTCCGAAGAGCCAGATGAGGGCGAGGCCTGCTGCCGAGATCAGGCCAGGTTAAGGCAGGCCGCGTGGGGGGGGCCCTGGGCTCTGAGAGAAGGTGGTCTTCTCAATCACCTTCCAGAAGAGTAGGAATTCTCTTCACCCTTTTCCCCTATCCTTTGGAAACAGGGCACATGGAACCCAAGCCACAGAAAGGGCACTGGTGGGCAACTTAAGTTTTTGAAAGGCTCCCCATGTGACTGTAAGGTGAGCTGGGGTCGAGAACCTCTGGTTTACATGAGCTGAAGTTTTTCAGACCAGTAGCCCTACCATAACCGAACAAACACTGAGAAGATGGGAACTCACAAGACGCAGCCGAGGAGAGCCTGGCTGAAACGGAAGAGGCTCTTTTTTCATCCATGGACCAATTTTAACTCATGATTTAATTCAACAGTAGAGAAAAGTACGAGGAGGTCATGAAGCAGTGGTTCCTCACACAACCCTCCGGGGAGTGCAAGCGATCTTGAGGGAGTCGGGGAAGCAAACAAAATCGGTTCCAAGCCCTTTCGAACAATAAAGATGTCTTTCAACACGGCACTTCCAGAAGGAAGAGAAGGATGGATGTTACAGCGTCAGATGCCCCAGACTGCTGAGTACTGCTTGAAAGCCTTAGCATGGACTTGGAACTTCCGTGAGAGGCAGTTTCAGGATATCTGCAGCTTCCACTTTTCCCAATCCAATCTGGCTGAAGAACTGGTTCTGAAGGGACCTCCCGTTGCTTAATATTTCCAAGTCAGAAAACATAACCCCACATGACACTGGCAGGGTTCCTAGGAACTCCCTCTTGGCAGCAGATGCTCCAAGCTCTGCAGGACAATCTTTGACCTGTCCCCTAGCACTCTCCCTCCCTTCAGTTCCGTGAAGTCCCAAACTCCAAAACTGCCAGTGAGAGTAATGTGAAAAAAGCAGTCTGGTGCCCGCTGAACTCCACCTCCTAACACTCAGTGGTTCTCACGGCGTCACACCTGAGGGTCTCAGAACAGGCACGACATTCTCCTTGCAAACGGCCAACGACAGGGGATTCCACGCCGACCCCTTGTCAACTCAGCTGCTCAGAGGAGATGGTCAGACAACTTCATAAAGCTGGCTTACTTCCTCAGAGACAAGATTTTGAGGAGGAAGTTGGGCTGTGAAACTTAACAGCGTCATAAATCGCAGAGGGGCAAGAAAGGGGAGCTTTTTAGTAGCCAGATGTTAGGTCCACAGTGATTTTAGATCAACCAGAAGGCAGTTTAGTAAACGAATGGAACAAAAATGGAGAAATCACACTGAAGAGGACACACCATAGGCTAGAGGACACAATGTCTCAACTGATCCTGAACACACTACTGCTGGACATCGTGGCCTCTACCGACAGACAAGGGGTCCAAGACTCAGCAAGGGGCCAGGAGGGGTCCACCTGACCCCAGGCCCACACTGTTTCCAGCACCCGCCCAAGAGTGGGCCCCCCTGGGCCCCTCAGCTGCCTTTGGCCTGGACTTGTGCTTTCTCATCTGTACCATATGGATAGCCCTAAGAGCGCTCAACTAAGTCTCTCCTGGTAAGTGACTACTTACCACACCAACCTGTAATTTACCTGCTCACACGTCTGTCTCCTGCTCTGGACTGTGCGTGGCTTTTAGTCCATCTCGGTACCTCCAGCAAGACCTGAGTGCCGGGCGTCAAAGTGCTCAGGCTGCTGAACGCGCGAGTGACGGCTGTCATCGTGGATGCAAACATGACGCCTGAAATCAAACACTGAGCAAATTACCTCAGAAAACAAGCAAAGGAACACCCCGGACATAGAGCATTTCATAGGAAATCCATCCACACAGCTGGCCCCCTCTCCGAAGGTTGAGCAGCTCTGGAACGTTAAGTTGGAACCATGAGAAAAATAACTGTTACACGTCCAAAAATAGCAGACTGGACAGGACAAAGCCCCAAACCAAAAAGCCACAATCTCAAAACACTCAGAATCTAACGGCAAAATCCCTACTGAGTGCTTTTAAAAGCAATGTGGGTTTTCCGTATTTTTCCTCTTTAAAAATAATTTTTAAAAAACCTTTGAGACTAATAATCATCCTTCTTTAGTTTACTGCTTAGCTTTTAAAGCATAAAATTATTTAAGAAACCAAACGTAACAACTTAATGTGGCACAGGCGCAGTTCAAGAACAGGAGTTTGCAATAAAAAATAAAAACCCATTTTTTCTTTACTTTTCCCGGAGTGGTAGTGCTGCAAATTAAAAAATTCTTGAAAAAACAGGAGAGAAGTGGTCCGCAATGTTCTGAATTGGATGTGGCATCAGGGAAACAACCACTCAAGCACACAAGTGGCATTTTGTGATCAAATTTATTTTTTGTTTAAATTTCATTTACTTTGTTTTACTGTAATTTACACAAGAGACTGCCAAGTAAACTAGATATTTTACATTCACCACACATTCCCTCAAATCTCCACAGTTGTTAGAAAAACATTAAAATCCATGCGCCGGGCTCTCATTTCCACGTGCGCCCAAGCTCCCAATGATGCTACAGATGCCAGTGAGAGTTAAGTTCATTAAAAGGAGAGGGCTAGACTCTTTACTTCACAAAATTAGCAATCATCTTCCTCGCATCAAATACGTTGCAGACAGTGATTATGCGCTGACAAAACCTATCTTACAGCAGTGCCCAGAGAGTAAACCTCGGTCTCGATCCTGAGAGCACGGAGGACGCACGCGATGTGGCTCTGGAGCCGGGGAGCACAGGGACTCGCACTGCAGGAGCGATCCTGAACACCCTTGTCTGAGTCGCCGCCATCACTTCAGTGGGGACACAGGACACGTGGGAAGACGACGGGCAGGGAGGGCAGGACTGTCAGCAAATCAGATCACTAACGTGATGTGACTACAGGGCCTGGCGTGTTGGGGAGGATGAGAGGTTAAACACGACAGTTTGTGACCTGAAGGCTTCAACAGTATCCTTCTACTCAAGCTTCCGGGACTGACGGGAGAATCACTGCATTTGGACAGAGAAAGCTGAGGAAAATCTCACCTAGCTATTGTTCCTTTCTTAAAGAAAGAAAGAAAGGTGGCAGCAGCTTCTAAGCGGCATTTTCACGCTGCTTATTCAGGATACGTCCCAATGACGTCCTACTGGAGAGCACATCAGAATGCGCGGAGATGCGCTGGCCCCTCGGCAAGGCCCCCTGTCTGTGAGCAGCCAGGCCTCGTGCTGCCCCTTAAATTCTCCCGTCTCAAAGTCAGCATCTCCCCCTTCAAGTGTGTTTCAGCACGAAAAGAGCAACATGTCATCACTAGCTATATCCTACCGTGTGAGCTGTGAGGAATGGAGATCGTTTGCATAGTTTCCAAGCTGTGATTTCAGAGAACAGTAGTTTCATCAAAAGTGAGACTCATGAAGTGCTGTACTTCCAGTTTTGCTAAACAGCCTACGATGTTATTCCTTTCTTCACCAATTTTTTTGTTTGCCTAACAGGAGCCTGAAAATTGTATAGTGTTTATTATAAATCACAAACCACCATCTCCATTTTTGCTAGGTCTGATGTAGAAAAATACTTGAAATTTAAAATACAAAAATCCAATAAAAACCTGAAATTTTTTTTAAAAAGGGTGTTTTCCCTCAGGGCAAACAAGTAAAAAGTGGCCTGTAACTGTACTCCTTACTAATAGCTATTGTCCAAATGAACTGCAAGATAATGACTGTTCAGAAATAAATCATTATAAATACATTCAAAGTTTATATTCCAGATTCATTGGAATACCAAAAGATTTTGAATAAATTTTTCTGTGGGAGTCTGTTGCTTATGGGACTAAAATAAAAATTTATAGGAGACGGATTTAAAAGAACAGGAAAGTAAGAAAAGGCTATATATATATTGGTCCACAACAACTTGACATTTATGAAACATACCAGCTAGTATTACATCGCAGTCAATCTGTCCATTTATGGTATCACTCTGATAATTATTAAAATCTGTTCCAGGTATATATATTGAAAATATTTTCTTTTGCATTCTTGCTGAAGATAGGTACAGTACTTCGGAGAAATTGTACTAATCCCTTCAGTATGTCTGTATGTACATATATACACAGTGTGTGTACTGGGTCTGCAGCTCTACATGCGCTTTATATACAGCTACAGACAGACACACACCAACATATATATACACGTGGCTGGGGACCTGTGCCTGTGAGTACAGAGTTACACACACAGGCCTGGGAACTGTCAATACTGCAAGATACTGGTCAGATTCTTCTTCACTCATCACTGGCTGCACTTGTTCCCCTCACTTGACCTTGATTACGTAACTGTAAGAAAATCAAAAGACAGTGCAATGTGTTAAAATACAGAGACACAACAAATGTCAGACAGTAGCCTGCCACACACATTCTCCAGAAAAAGATTCTCAACGTAGCAAAATGTTAGGCAGAAAAGGTACCCCAACTACTGCATTTTAAAAATTTAATCTCTTGAAAATTTTGGTCTTACTAGTGACATAACATTTTGTTTCATCAGAGGTGAAATAAATTAGAAGCAGAAATAAATCACAGAAACTTAGAAGAACTTAACAAAAGTAACAACGTAAAATTTTTTAAAATGAACGCTGAATTTAAAGAAAGGGCTTTGGAGGAATCCTGGTAGAGCTCACTCATTCTTACTCGGTACAACTCTGTCTCCACGACTGAACCCTTCACTGCTCGCGGGCTCAGTAATCACAGAGCGGGCAGCGCATGTGAGGGGCAGCCGAGACTCACGGGAGTGGGAAGAGCGCTCCACCTCGTCCTTCTGATAAGCCCAGCGGTTCAATATTAACAAGCGACGAGTGTGCTGTGCATCTCTGCTTCCTCGCACTGCTTTCACTATGTGGGATAGATTTGGAGGCTTTCTCTCCTCTAGGAAAACCTCTTATCTGGGCATATAAATTTGTGTTAGAGAAACAAGACGGGAGAAATGTTTTATACTGTAAATGAGAACCAAAGTGTATTTACACATATTAAAGCTAAGTGTAAAGATAATTGAAGATTCAACATGAAGGAAGACTTTCTGGTGTTCAAAAAACATTCAATTAAAATGACTTATTGAGGTTGGCCCCTATGGTATGGGATGAAAGATCTTTGTTTGATTTAAAATGCTTTTACGTATTTCCTTAACTAACCATAAATGGTCCTACTAAGAAATAGGTCAATTAACTGGTTAGCGGTGAAACTCTGCTGGCTTCCAGGACCGTGCTACACGATGATGTGTGCACTTGGCAGCCAGCTTCTAAACTTAACACTAAGAACCAGCTCAGGATTACTCAATACAGCCTGTTCCACAGATAAAATTCTTACAGAATAGTACACAAGTTTTCACTGTCCATTTCCAAAATATATATCTCAAATTCTAAAAATTAAACCACATTTTAACATTTAGTCTCTGCTTAACAAGTTAACTACCCATTACCAAAAAGGTATTGGTTGTTAAACGTTCTTTTTCCCCAGGTCTTCACTTACACAGTTTGATTATTGTCTCTGACCCTACAGGGGACTCATCTAGACATCAGCAGCCGACGTGCCTCGGACGGAACCCTTCTTACGCATCTAAACGTAAAATAAAATCATGAGCTGCTAAAATCACACACTCTAAATTGGGTTAGTAAGCAAGGGGAGCAAAAGGATCTAGAAGAGATTGTGAGGGGACTGCTGCCGGTTTATAACTATATCCAGACTGAGAATGAACTTCTGAGGCCCCTCAAGTAAGCTTGGTCTAAAGAAAATCTTGCAAAAGGCTTTTCTTACATAGGACAAAAAATGTGTATCTATTTTTGAATCTAGGAAACAAAAGCCTGCAGACTGATGATGTGAAATTATCAAAGATAAGCCAAGGAGAAATAAACTGTTCACCAATACAATGTGAGAAAATGTCCCGATGGTCTGGTTCCAATTCTCATAGTCCCTAGACCTGACAGGAGGCCATGAGGTGTGGCCACCTCTGCTGCTTCTGAGACCAGGGTCCCTCAGAGGAGTTCCTGATGGGAAGTTTATTGAAAAGAGGGAGGATGAAAGGAAGAAGAAGATAGCACAGGAAGAGCACATGAGAAACAATGGAGGACATGAGGGTGCGTCGGGAAGGACAGACAGCTACGACAACAGCCTGTAATTAAAAACTCAATGAGGAAGTTAAGAACGGAGAGAAAAGAGACAAATGCAATAAATACATTTCTAAAATTAACCCCTCCTACCCCACGCACGCCCCACAGAAGTGCCAGTTGAGCACAAGAGGCCTAACGTTTGCCCCAAGGCCTCCTTCAGTGGCTGGCCTACCCCCAGTACTTCTCCTCAGGATTATAGGCAGGCAGGAGCATTCCTCTCATGCCTCACCTCTCAAGACGCTATTCCTTCTCTCCAGGGCCAAACCCACTTGAAAAAAATCCAATTCTTAAAATATTTGCGAATTAAGAAGAGAATTACAATGTATCAAATTCTATCATCAGGTGTCAGGGAAACAGGCCGTCAAGAAAAGGGGAAATGCCTGCGTGGCAAGGAGGATTTGAGAATGTCAAGCCTCTTCAGGAGGCAGGCGTTCTTCAGCTAGGCGTTCTGGCCTACAGGCATGATGCGCCCAGATTCTGAAGATGCTCACAAACCAGCCGTTAGGACTCAGGGCAGCAGCAGTGCGATGTGGAATAAAGCACTCTCCAATGACCTAGAGCAAAAGAACTCAAATGGGGTTTAACGTTAAGATGATCAGCACTTAACGCTGAAATCTGTCTTGAAATGTTTTTGAAACATTTAAGAGAGAAACTGCCATGTCCCCTCAACCCTGAATCAATGACAGGTTTCTACCCAGTCCATGAGGGAAAGAGTCACTCTGAGCCAAGAGCGTACAGTGATGATGGTATCTTCTAGTAAACTGGGCTTCCACGTAACTGCTTGTCTATCTTACACTTTCCTTTCAAGAGCAATTCCCAACTCACGAATAACTGACTTGCATGGAGAAGCAGCTGAGGCTGCAGGCCCCCTGCCACAGGTGGGAGTGAGCCACCAGTGCCTTGTCAGGGCTCTCATCACACTGACATTGGCACAGTTCTGTGGTCAGGCATCCTGAGCCTGAGAACTTGTGAGAGAAGGAAGAGCACTGCCGTGGGGGAAGGTGAGCTCTCAGCCAAGTTCTGTGCAAGAGCCCTCCATTCATGATCCTCAACCGTGATCTGTCTTCCTCACGTGACGGACAGGCCTTGAGCATCAAAACCAAAACCAAAAGCAAGCTTCTGTGCTGAGAGTTCAAGCCACCAAAACTAAGTCTGTTCTGTTTTATCTTGGTGTTGGGCAAATCCTTTCTGGAGACGCAAGGTTGTACCATGAGCTTAGTGAGAATAAGTGTAACATCGCTGCTTTCTTTTTACTATCCAGCTGACAGCAGCTGCTCGGAGGGGCTGGGGCGGAGCTGGCAGCTATCTCCGGAGCCTGGAGCACCTGGAGGGGGAGAGCTGGCAAGGCAGGGAAAGGAACTAAAACTGGGCGGTGGTGCCTCTTACAGAAGGGCATCTGACTCTTGAGAAAGGGAAGCCAGGAGTGGGAGAGAGGCATGGAAAGAAAGGTAAGAAGTACCCACGACTTACTCTTGCCTGTTTAAATATTTTGCCTGGGGCCAGGCTAAAAATAAAGGGGTAAGGGAGAGAGAGTCCTCCACGCTTGCCATTCTATCATCCTACTCCCAAAGATCCAGAACTCAGTCATACTATTAGTATGAGAAACTGAAGTCAAACAGGCTTCCTTTGGCTGGCTTAGAAACCAAACCCCAATTTATAATGTTGTCTCTATGGGAAAACATGTTCCAAATTTCAAAAAATCAACTTAAAAATTTTTGGAACAAAATCCATTCATAAGTTGGAGACTGCCTCAAGTTTACTTTATGTATAAGATAAGGTTAAAACACTTTATTGCCTTATAAAGAAAATATGTCCTAGTCCTCTCAGAAGGTTTGTATAAAGCTAATTAGAAGCAGATCTGCCATAATCACCAAAAGTAAGCAGTTTTAAACACAGATTCTTTACGATGCTATGTGCCAGACAAATAGATTTCCTTCTGTGCCAAAGAACCTGATTTGCTGCCATTCCCCAGTGATTAAATGGAGTTCCTGCCTCACACACAGGCGTTCATCAAACACTCGCCTGCAGGGCTTCCAACGCGGAGCGCTGGCAGGACTCGAGATGACTGCATGGAAACCACGAGCCTATCCTCTACATTCCTGGGGTTCATTTCCCCCGTGGGGCCTTACTCTCACTGAAAAGAAGTGTAGCCCAGAGCAAAAGCAAAACCAGACTCGTGCAAGAGGAAGTCGGGGAAGACTGTGCCAGGGAGAAAAGGGGTGCTCACGCACTGCGGGGCCTGCTCCCTGCTGGCAGGGAGGAGTGAGGGTAGGCTTAACCTTGAAACATGGCATGCTGACCTCCAGCCCGGAGACCACCTGAATTTCTGCCTAAAGCTTATGAAGAAATAAGGATTCATTGCTAGTTGTGGGAGGGGAGGCGGCATTTTTGGAATCAGGTACAGTATCACTAGCCTTATCTTTGCTACAGAAGAGAACTAGGACTTACTGTGCTAACATTAATAACTTACTATGGTAACAAAATGAGCCAAAGGCAACGTGGTCCGATAAAGTGAGCGTCTAGAAGGGCTGAGAACCAGATACCAGCACAGAGAACTAACGCACGAAAAAGAATTGGTTACAAAACCAGCGGACATTTTACAGGTAACAAATTCTAGATCAAGAAAGCGCTAGTCTATGTTCATGAAAGATGCACAAGGAAAGAGAAATCAGAACATGAGAAGGGATATTAGTGTCTAAGAAACTTGATTTTGATGAGGAAATGAAGATTAAAGAATAGCTTTTAGTAATACTCTTCTTAATTCTAAGTCTACACTTACTGAGCACACACAGTTTTAGAAAGGGAGAATTAGAGAATTTCTACAGAACAGCAAGTCGGAAGTCTTACCGTTTCTAGTTCTTTCTGAGTTTCATCTTCCATTCTCCTAATGTCTTCCATTGTTAGATCAATCCACTTGTCAATCCAACAAAAAAGTTGGCGATGGAAGTTTGTAAATATCCTTTTTTCTTGCTTTTAAAACAAAGAAAAAAAGTAGTGTAAGATGGTAAATATCTAAGTTTAACAACATATTAACCTTATGCATCCCAATTAACCCATGAAATCCACATACATTTGGTTTGAAAAGACCACTCTAGGTTGATTAGTGGAAATCTTAATTCCATCCTATTATTGTGTTGTACAACAAAATAAAAATTTCTCTGTGAAATGTGAAACAATCTCTCCCAGTAGGAACAAAAAAATAACGTACTGTGCGCATTCTGATCCAACGTAAACTCCTGATGAACCCGATTTATTTTTACCTTTTTCTAAATGTCAGTGACCAAAGGTCAACTCAATTTCTTCTGCTATAAAACTATACATTGCCATTCTTAACTTCTGTGCAATTCAAAAGAATACTCTGAGGTGGAATAAAATAATGCACTGAAAGAAAAGAGTCCTACTTTCTTTGGAATTAGGTGTTTCATTGAATTAAGAATCATTGCATACTCTCCATTAATTTTTGTACTTTAATGTTACTGCCACTATATATATATGTGTAGCGTAAAACCATATATATTATTAGTGGTTTTAACTGCTGGATTATTAAAGTTTTACTAAACTTTCTCAAGAAGAGACAAAAGTGTACCAAACAGGCAGTATTTTTGGAAAATCTTCAGCTTTTAAATTTTTTTCCATGAAAAGAAGGGACTTCATCCATTACATGTGTGACTTCTATTTATCAGAACTGGACGAGTTATCTATTATTATGCTCCAAGAGGAAGAAAGGAAGCCAATATTTACAGAGTGCCTACTGTGGGCCAACAGCAAGCAGGCCCCAGAATAATCAAAGTTTCCAGCACTTTAAGATCCAGTTTTTAAAAAATGTTAAGAGCAGTTACAGTTTAAAAGTAGAAAAGTTATGGTGAAACTCAGATGCAACTGGTTGTAGGTTCGGAGATTAACAGGGGCTTCTTCGTAATTATAATGGAATAAACATTCACACTACAGGGAAAGTAAACCTCAGAGAAACTCCATAGTCCTCATGTGTTTACAACATGTGTATTTATACAAGTGCAATTCTCCCCCTTTCTAAATCAAATTGCGCATGTTACTTTCAATTTAATAAAGAAGACATAAAAAAGAGGTCATTAGAATCTATTTAGATCCTCAGATTATGTCACCCTAGGTTCAGAGTGTAAGTCTTCTCAGTGAGGACCTCTAAAGACGACATCCCACAAGAAAGAGGGAGGTAGACAAGAAAGTGTGTGTCAGGAGGGAACTGTGTGGAGGGATGAGGGGGGACCCAGCTGGGCTGGGACAGAGCCTGGGTCTCCCTCCAGCCAGTGCTGGGACACCAGGTCCCTTGGGGACATGCTTTATGTGTAGAGGGCTCTCTATAGAAGACCTGGGTAAGCCATCAGGCAAGCACTTTGAAAAACCCGCTATGCTCCTCCCTAAAGAAAGCCCCTGAACACCTCCGCTGGCATCTGTCTGCTGTTTCTAGGGAGAAAAAGAAGAATCGAGAAGAGTTACACGGGGACAAGGATTTTCACCTCATAAAGGAAAAAGGAAGCGTTAAGAGAGGAAATATCCCATTAGCAGCTGCCTCAAATCTTAACCTCAGTTGCAGTCACCACATTCTGAAGTGAGTTTACCTTCTGAATGAAATTTTCTACTTTGCTTTGCAGTCCCCACCACTTGAATTTGATGGTCACCAGCTTATAGGCACACATCTGAGGGCAGTCAGCATTGCTTGCCAGCTCCTTCTGCATGAGGAAAATTGAAAAGGAGAAATTGTGGCTTAAATATTTATGTTTTGATTAAAATTGACTTGTGTAACGACATCACAGACACACATGAAAAAAATTACAATCTCACATGTGTTTAATTCAGGTATTTGGAAGTTTGAAATCATTTTAGCAAAAGCAGCAGCATTCCCCTGCTGCAAACCCTCCTTTCACAGAAGAAGTTACTTCCTGGCTCTACAGTTTAATAGGCGCATTGCTCTGCCTCGAATTACACTATTCAGACTCATATTAAATACCAGATTCTAGTCACATCACATAAGGTTCACAGCGCATAAGGGTTCTCCTAACAACATTACTGCACTCCCACCGTGGATGCGGTGAGGCACAAGAAAAAACGAGGAGGAAGTTTAGTCGTCTTCTGTGTCTTCAAACCTCGGCAGGTGGAGGGGCTGTTTATTAAGTGAGGTACTTTCAGTAGAAGGGGGATACAAAAAAGATGCAGCAGCAAAGATGATGTATAATTATCAAGTATGCGAAGGCAAATCCCATACATCCGGACTCTAATTTCCACAAATGATTACACCTCACAGTTTAAATGGCTGTTTTCAGGAAATCAGATAAAGAGTTGTCATGGTAAAAAAGGGAAAATATTTATAAAAAGAAAAAAAAAGAGCAAGGGAGAGAGGTGGGGGGACTATCAATATTAAGAGAGACAAAATATAAAGTCTGCAATTACTTTCAGAAGGAAACATAAAAAAGCAATTAGAATTTGGGTCCTCAGATTGTCACTCTAGGTTCAGAGTGAATTTTTATACTCTGTATTCTCTATATATACTCTATATTCAGCCACAACAAAACAAAAACATTCTAAAATATGTATTTGGGTAAAGAGGAAGGGAAGGAAGGAGGAAAAGGAAGAGGAGGACAGGGGAAAAAACATATGGCAAAGCGTTAACAACTGCTGAATCTAGGCGGAGGTGTTCACTGCTCTTGCAGTTTTTGGGCTGGTTTTGAAGTTTTTCTTTATAAAAATTGGGCAAGGGGTAAGTCCAACCTATAGCATTACTGAGAATTTCTGTGAAACTCAGTGCAGGCTTCTGTCTCAGTGAGCTCACGTGTGTCCTCAAGTGTTTACCTGGGGAGGCGTGGGCGGGGCAGGCAGGGCCCGCAGCACACATGGGTGTTTTCACGAGGGACCCACTGCGCACCACAGCTCTTCCGAGGGGTGTGTGCAGGAGACCAAGCCCTCCTGAGCTGAGCCCTGAGAGCGCCTGGGCCCGGCTCACAGCAGTGAGCGAACGCAGACGGTGCCTGCCTCAGGAGCGCCCGGCCTGGCACAGAAGGCAGGGACTTTGAACAAAGAATCGCAGATGGCAGAGGCAACTGCAGGTGTGGTCTGAGGAGGGGCCATGTGTAAATCTCAGCCCCAAGGCCGCTGCGCTTAGAAGACGGAACCATGAGTGTGCGCCGCCCTTAGCTGGGCGCTCAGGGCCTTCACACCTGTTAGTTCTCTCCCGCCTTTCTTCTTTCACAGAACCCTACTTACCTCTTCACATCTGCAAAACAATCTTAAATAAAGTTTCTCAAAAGCGTAGAGAGTCATGTGCAACATCATGGAGACCCTTTTTATAAAAATTAAATTACTGAGTGAAAAGTTAAAGCAGCCTTTTACAGGGGGTTTTCCCGTCTTCACCATTGTTCTCAGCTTCACATGGCACTTAGGACATTACAATGCCGGCATCAGTCACATTGTGTGCCACTGTCACTTCTTGTCAGTTTCAACTCAGTCACACCTTCCACTTTCAATAAGTTTGTAGTGTGTGAGCAAATATTCTTTCCATTTAGCCACATGTACATAAATTCAAAAACTGATGGAACTCTAGGTCTCATTCTAAAACCTCAAGATTATTCTTCATTTACGCAATCATAGCAGTACAGGACATCCTTTGCCCCAAATCCTCAAGAATGTTCCAGTTTCAAGTGAATTCTTAGGATATGATATATGAAAAAATTCTCTTTTGGTATTATTAATAGGACTCAAAGTTCTGAAGAATCCTGCATGATTGATAACTTTTCTCAGAAAATCTCTTCTGTAATAACATTTCACCTTCTGAATAACGACCTGGTACATGGGGTAAATCAATGAGGTAACACACAGGCATTTAAAGAAAAACATTACATACAGCAAACTGTCCTTTTGTAGGTGAGTTCTATGTCAACAGAAGAACTTAGCTGGCTTAGCTCTATTTTTCCATGATTTCCCTCCCATAAAACAGAGTACCGATGTGAAAATTCAGCACGGATATGTATGTATACACACACACACACACACACACACACACACACACACCACCTCATACTTTATGAACAAGTTTAATTCAGCAATTACTTAAGCAGGTACCATTTACAACCAAATCTGTGCCACGTGTTGTCAGAGGACACAAAAGTGGCTGGTAGAGAGGAGAGTAATTATATATATAAATAACGATAAAACCACTACCTTTGGTGCCAATGATCTCTATCAGAAAGGACGCTCTTCTGTTGTGGATGCTGTGGCCCTGAATAAAATCATATATTTGCAACTCCCTCCCCTTCTCCTTGAGCTTCAGGCCCCATGCACTTAAGCTGGGCTCTGGTGTGTGTCAGAGCAGTCAAGCAGCCTTCCATAGGACAGAGCTAGCTTCTGAGTGCACGGCCTTAGAGAAATAATGACAAGGCTGGTCTTTTGCAGATCACTTTTCAATGAGCACTGAGCCAGTGGTGAAGCACCCTCTAACCCAGAGAGAGCCACTGAGAGCCTTTCTATGAGAGTCTGGGCACAGGCAGAATAGAGTACTTGAAAGTGTGCCATCACCTGCCCAGCAAGGAGCACTAGACTAGAGGAAGGGGACTCGGATTGCAGCTCCCTTCCTCTGTGAGGTGGGCAGGATCCTTACCCTCTCAGGCCTTGCTTCTCCAGCAGTAAAGGAAAGGCTGGGCTCTCTGGAGCTTTTCAGCGCCCACGGATGTGACACTAAAAGCAGCGGTGAGTGAGCTCAGCTCCTCGAGTGCCAGGGCTGCCCCAGGGCTGCAGGTGGTCAGCACATGGCCCTGACACCCAACGGCCTGTCTTAAAACTCCATATAATTTTGCACTTTTTTCCGTAATATGCCTGGGCTTAACCAAACACTCCCCTGCACAGCCCCGCGTGCCCAATGCCCTCCATGGCTGAGAGCCTCAGCTGCACCACTGACAAACCCTAAGACACCTTCCATGTGGACACTCCGAGGTCCTATTAGTTACAGGCTGCTGATAGCTTTATTCTGAAACTCCCAATCACTGGACACCTTGTGCTAAAAGAAAACCTTGGGTGTTTCTACTAGCACACCAACTCTTCAGAATTCTCCGATCATTTTATAAAAACAGCAGGATGAAACATGGTTCCACTTAAAGAGTAGGCTAAATTTAATACAAATATGCCTATACCAAATGTGGGCTCCAAAAACAGAGCACACACGTGACTTCAACAATTACCTAAGTTTGTTTCTCACATTCTCTCTAGTGACTCTGGCAGGCTGCTCAAATCAATTACGGTAATACTGCGAAATTATCAAGTAACACTAGTCTACGAAATTTAGTTTAAAAACTGTAAGTGATAGGACGAAAAAGAACCAGTTCTCTAAGCCATCTTCCCCAGATCTAAAATACATATTTAGTCTCAATCTGCTTTTTGTTTTCCATCCAACTTACAAGTAATTATTTTTTAAAAAAAAGTTTAGGGAAGAATATGTAAAGCAATTAAAAAACAAACAAGTAAACAAACAGCCTGATGCCTTTATTTCTTGGCCTAACTCTCCACAGCATCAATACCTCAGTGGGAGGCGCAGGTGACTTACAGAAACACCATCTCACGTGTCCCCAAGAGAAAGCTGAGAACATGGCAGCTCTGTGTTTTCTTCAATCATTATTATGAATATCCATGTGATATTTGAGGTTTCATCCAATTCTAAAAATGACTTATGCAATTCATCTCTTAATTTGAACTATGGTCTTAAAACTAATGCTTAAATTAAGAACATGGCTTAAAAAATCTCCATAATTAATGATGAAAGAGAAAATAGTGACATTGCCTAGATGCAGTGAGTACGAGCAAAAAGAATCCTCTTGGCACCATCTTTCTAGGGTGAAATCTGACACTACGTAATTACACAGTCTTAGAGCTGATCACATCCTACGCACACACACACCCTTTACCTGCTAATTCCACTTTCAGAAACGGCTCCCAGTTCATCAGGTGAGAAAGTGACAACACTGTAGATTGTTTATAATGGCCAAAACCAAGACTTCTTAAACAACACAACGCCCACTGAGGGAGAGCGGTGCAACACCTCACAGGCCTTCCAAACAATGGGTACTAACACAGCCATTAAAAACCATCTTTCTAAAGAATAGTTAACCATGTGGGGAAAAAAGCATAATATGAATATAAATAGGTGTCTACATATTGTATAAACACTTGCAACAAAATAAACTAATGAATCAGGAAATATAACAAATAGCAGTAATTAAATGGTGAGACTAAAATTCATTTTTATTTTCTTCTGTGTACAATTCTTCATTTTCAAAATTTAACAAATATCACTTTATAATCAGAAAAAACCCTAGTATGTTTAAAAACCAGACTCTAAAAAAGTTTTTGCCCACCGCTGAGTATTTTAGGACAAAGATTTACTTTGCCCTAAATTATCTGGGTACTAGTTCAAATCCCCATTCTTCTTTGACTATAAACAATGTTTTCCTCCCTCTTTTCTTTCTGATGTTTAATAAATCACAGCTAAACAAAATCAAGCTAAAAGTTGAATTAAGGTCTTTAACATATAACTTTAGTCCAGTCCATATTTAATTTTTCCTAATCTTAAAGTTGTAAAGCAAAAATGAGGTTTACATGCAGAGTAAAATACAATTAACTCTTCACAGTTATCAGAAATGTTTCTGAGAAAAAACGTGTAACTGTTAAAATGTGAAAACCTCAATGGGACAAATATTTGAGACCCTACATTCAGAGTAATGCTCTAGGATCCACAGAAGCCAAAGGAGTGCCAACTCGCCTGCCCAGGCCTCGGGAGTTCACCACTGGGGCAGGGCAAAGTCTCCTCCTTGGCCTTAAACAACAGAAACGTTTTCTGATTCTTCATCAGTTGAAAAAATAAACCCAAAGCATGTAAAGCAAAATCTGAATTTAGATCATTCATACATAATTCCAATCCAGCACAAACCTAACACTTCCTCAACTAAAACAAAACAGGATTATTGCTCTCCTAATCTAGGAGTAAATAAAATTATTTTGCTGATAAATACAACTTTTATGTAGATTAAAGCATAAAAACATAAAAGAACAACTACATATAACAGGTAAAGAACGGCTGGTTACCAAAAGACAAGAACCACCAGAAATTCTATAAAATGAAAGTCATGGGCTAACAGAAGAACACCAAATTACGACTCCTCCTACATCATTTAAGTTTCATCTGTAAGAGAGCAAGCACTAGCTGGTTGTGAAATGTTTCCAAAATTGTATTTAAATAGTTTGTGTATTCACTGAATTCCTTACATTTCATGTTTCTAACTATAAATGAAACCCCTAAACTCAAATCATGTTTTTAATTTAACGACACATATTAAGTTACCCTGAGGTATGTGGATGAGGCCTAAGGGGGAGTAATGTATACTGGAGCCACACAACATAAGTAAACAAAACGCAGTGTGTTTAACTGGAATGGTGAGCAATCAGCCCATGTTATCCACAAGAACTAGTTTCTTGTATCTGTGACAAACAAATATATACAAATGTAAGAGAATTAAAAAAAAAAACCCCAAAGGCATCCTCGAAATTCATTTTTTAAAACTGTAGTCCTCTCACAGTCTCATGCTACGTGTCAACTCCACAGTCTTTCCTATTTAAAATGTGTTGGGATGAAGATGGAACAGGTCATATGCTACACTTAACCAGAGTTAACACCTTGCAAGGACAAAGCCGCTTCTTTAAGGATCACACTCTCTTTGTATTTTAATTTTTCAATGTTAGGCAATCTGAACGCTCAATTTCAGCTGTTGACTTTGTAACGTAAGTTTCCAATACAGATTTTACTAAGAAAGTTAAAAATAAATGCACTGCCGGGGCTGCTGCCAGTGCATGCTTCAGTAAATATCAACACAAGATCACAGAAGACATGTGAAGTACGTGTGCTGAAATTTCAAGCAAAACCCAATTTCCCAAAGCACGCTCCTCGTGCCTTCAATTTTGTTGAGATTCTGGTAGCCATTTGGACAGACCTACACTGGACATTACATTCTCTCTAAGTACATGGCAAGTCTAACATTTGCTTGATTTGTATTTGGTTTAAGATAGTTAACTTGAATTTATCAAAAACTTAACTAAGTATCTACTATGGCCAAGCCTCTGTTCTAGGCACTGCCACCTATCAGGGTAAGTCAGACACAACCTACAGCTGAAAGTTCAGTGAGTAAAGGGGGACAGGGAGGGAGGGTTTGAATAAGACAGAGTGAACACAAAAGCCACCACCCTGACACGAGGCACCCCAAGTGCCACGAGAAGGTCATCAACAAAAGCCTTCAGCAGAGCTCAGAGGCTGGAGAGCTCTATCTGGTTGGGCAAATGTGAAATGTTAAATGGAAGAAGTAAACGTGGGATGAAGTTCAGGAAAGAGGAAACTAACTGTAGGTGACACTAATCTCACAAAAATAGGCAAAATGAAATTAAGACGGTAAAGCTTGCTGCCCGTGAGAGGACAGTCGGTCACATTTTCCATGTCTCCAAACTTAGTATTTTTGTAACTCACACCCATTTTACTGATCAGCTCTATGACATGCGCTCCATGCTTGTGTCCGATTACTGCAGGAGTGACACTATGTACAAGTGAAACCACCAGTTCACCCTCAAGTGCAACTCGTGGAGAAACATTAAGTCCGTGACAGTGCCAGTAAGACCCTCTGCAAGAGGCCCAGCCTGTCAAGTGGCTCCTCGACCCTGAGGAAGACCCAGGCCTGTCCCTGCCTGAGGCCTTCAGCTCCGCCTGAGGACAGAGGCATTCAGCACCCAAGACAAGGCTAAAACGAACCACGTATTGCTGCTGGGGCACTTGGCTTCCGGAAGACAGGGAATAGCTTCTTTGGTGTCCTCTGTAGGAGCTGCATAATTAATGCATACTAAGTGTAAAATACTATTTTTTATACTAAATTAAAAACCTAGTTGCCAAACCAAGTACTCAAAACAATCAGCCAGGTTTTAAGGTCTGCTTTATACATAATATATAACCCACAATGTGGTCTAACCAGAAATTAATGAGTCACCTTCTCATGCCCCCTACTGTGGGGTTTCAAAGGTGAGAGCGCCCCCGCCTCCTTCCCGGTCTCGGCCTCGGCCTGTGTGGAGGAAGGCACAGCAGCGCCCTCCGTCTTCTCCTGCGGTGCCTACGGTAAAAGGCAGTGCTGCTCACTCGCCTCTCGAGGACTCTGGGCTGCTTTCCTGCCAGCCTCTCTCCCGGATTTCCAGAGCTGGGCTTCAAATCCTCCCTCACCGCCTGTCTACCCTTCCCATGCCTGGCCGACAGAACCTTGTGGTGTCCTTACTTTAGGGCACTGACAACCAAGGCCACCACCTTTTCACAGGCATGAGGTGGGAAGAAAAGGGAGTCTCGGTAGCACAAAAGGAAACAAATTCACATCCCTATGATCCCCAAAGATGGCTGCCTTCCACTGGCTGGAGGACCCAGAATGGCCTCCGCGGTAATTCTAAAACACATCCACAGCACGACTGAGCCAGGAACTGGTGTGACAAACTGTTCTGAAAGGCCAAGCTCCGACTGCCAGAGCTTTCACTCAGACTGCAGTTAACTAACACGGAAGACAAACAGGACGTGCGTTAGGATCAGAAAGAGCATACAGATAAATAAAGATAAGAGAAAAGCCACCACAATTTCTGGATCAACCTCTTTATCTGACCTGATCCCCTTGTATCTCAGTGTTCAGACATGTCAAGCACTGTAAGGGCCAGGCGTTTCAGCGAAGCCTCTTACAAAGACCTTTACAAGCCTAATTATTCATTATCGTATATATGTAAACACAAAAGTTTAAGTCTTCCTGAGGTGTATGGATTAAATGAAGAAAGCAGTGACGCCTTGCCATACGATAAAAATGACACCATAATCTTCAAAGGTGGTGTTCAACTTGTCGAAACGACAATTCCTCGCCAGATCAGAGGCGGCAAACTGGAAAGCGAAATGAATCCACATGTAAACTGTTTCTGAGGAGGCATCGGAATAGGGAGTCTTCCCAACGGCGCACCACACACAAAGCCCCCAACACACAAAACGAACTGAAACATGTACACACGCATGTGTGGTGCTACAGAGAAGTGAGACATTTACATCCATGAGAAACGCAAAATTCTGCCCTGAAGCAAAAATCTTTATCAGGTTATAAATCACTCTCCTGTCACTATGCACAGAGTCCCTTAATCAAGTGTTGAAACCTAAAGTGCAAAACATAATTCATGTGCTCAGCTTTAAAAAAGTTTTTCAGATGGAAAATCAATACACCACTAAACTAAGGCCTGAATCTCTGGGTGTGTGGTTTTCAAAAAATAAAAGGTATGGGGGCCAGCCCAGTGACGTAGTGGTTAAGTTCAAGTGCTCCACTTTAGCAGCCCAGGGTTCACAGGTTCAGATCCTGGGCACAGACCTACACACCACTCATCAAGCCATGCTGTGGCAGCATCCCACATATAAAATAGAGAGAGACTGGCACAGATGTTAGCTCAGGGCCAATCTTCCTCACCAAAAAAATAAAAATAAAAAATAAATAAGACGTATGTACCATACCATAGGCCAAAAAAAAAGTTTTCTTTTCTAAAGAATGTGGAAAATATGGAAATCTACTCCCTAGCAGCCCAATGATCCCGTTAGCGAAGGCTCTCTAAACTGTGTGGCCTCTGCTTTATGGCTGACCGAAGCCAAGCACTCATTAAACACACATACCCACAAGGGGTAAGGACAAGTGAAGGAAGATGTGTTTGACGATCCCCAGATACTAGAACCAGTGGAACCCCTGGATACTAGACAGAGAAAAGGAAGAACTGTGTCATACATAAGGTAGCATATTTATAGATCTCATCAACCCTAAGAGACAATGAAGGTCTTTTACTGTTGAAGACAAAGGCATGACAAGAATGATAAGAACGACCACTTCTTGTGCTGGGAACAAAACTCATTACTTCATTTAGCTCTTAGAACAGCCTTCTGAGGTTACTAATGTTATTCCCATTTTAGAGACGTGGAAACCAAGGCTCAGAGTTAGGGTTAAGTCATTTAAGTCACGATTTGTGACAGATTCATGATGGGTATTTAATGGATCTCCCTTAGCGCCACTGTCACCTACAGGTTCCCTGACCACTGGAAATGTGCACCTGGTATTAACAAGAATTATCACCTTCTGGCAAATACCATGAATACAGAGAGCCACACAACTGCCACGATGCAATGGGGCATAAAAGGTACAGACTGGTGATCTGCAAGTCACCGGATTAGGAGTCAGAACCTGCTACATCTCCACACCTTACACGTCTCCCTGTGACCAGCACCAAATCAGGCGCTACAGAAATGGCAGACATTCTGCTGTTTCTCCTACAACTATTATCCACGTTTCTCATCTATAAAACAAAGCAGTCATACTTACCCCACAGAAAGGTTGTGAACATTAAATACGACCTTGCGTAGTGTCTGTCACCAAAGAAAAGGTTTCTTCCCCTACCCAGTGTGGTGCAGAAAAGCAGCAAATACGGCAATGTTACTCAGAAGGAGACCACCACCGTGGGATAAGGAAGCAGTGTCACAGAGATCACCGGGTCCGCACTCGGCCTTGAGTGCACGTGGAACTTGTTCTGGCAAGGTGAGTTTCTGCAAGGGCGTGGAAGGCCTGCGGAGCGGATTCCCTCCATGCCATCCCGGGTCAGAGGGTCCAGAACAAGATTCCTTCTTCCTTTCTGCCCGAATCACCATGTCCTTCTTCCCTACTCTCGTATTTCAGAAGTGCAGAAAGCTCCAACTACCACCCGTGCCCACTGCTCCCTTCAGGGCCACGACGACTCCAGTTACCGACAAACGGGGCTGACGTCACAGCAGATGGGGAGGTGCTGTAAGCTCAAGTCAGTCCACAGGCTCCTATCTGTCTGCTGTTCTATCAGCTGGTCGTCCTTCTCACTCTTTATTTTCCTTCACAGTAGTCAGTAGATTTTAATTACTGGCTTAATTAGTTATTTATGATTAATAAATGGCTGGTTTTATTACTTATTTAATTAGTTATTCTTGATAACTTTAGTTATTTCTGAGAATTTATTCAAATTCATTTAGGCAGTGACTAGATTTATAAGAGGAGCTGCATTCACCATCATTTGGCTGAGTTAACAACCAATAAGAAATGGGTAGAAGTTATCACTACCAGCCAGCATTCTCGCAGGGAAATAAGAAGCTACTGTTCAACACACACAAACACAAAATGGGGGAAAAGACTGTTATACTGCAGCCTGAAAAAATGCAAAATTTACATTATCACTAAAAACTAAACCTATTCTAGAATTTTAAATAATCACTGACAATAAAAGACAAAGCAACGTTAATGAAAAAGGTAAAGGTCATAAATAAAAAAGGAATAAAAATCATATTCCAAGTTCCCAAAAGCTTGGAAATCAGGTAGAAGTCAGCATCAAACTATTTTTGCTGCCTGTTAAAAACTGAGTTAGGAGTTCCTACAGAAAGGATTTGAGCCCAAGCATAACAAATAGCCCACCACCCATTGCCTGTTCAAGTTTATATTTGAAAAATCGATAATCTGAAGAAAATGAAATATTTAATTCCCCTCCAAGTCTCAACCTCGCGCCTCTCTTTTCCCCGTAAGACTACCATCAGCCAGAGAGTCAGTACTTATTGGAGCAAGACGGCCGTCTGGAAGACATGGCCACTGAGCAGGAGCGGCCTGTCCGCTGCCCTGCACGGTGCTCTCCTCTAGAAGGCCAGCATTAAATCTCAAAGGAGAAAGCCTTCTCTGACTCAGGGCGAGTGCCCAAGGCCAGAGCCATAAAGCTGGAAAAGGGTGGGCAAAGTTTTTTTAATCTCTGAGAGTAAACTTAGATCATGCATATTGAATTTGTTCCCTAATTTATAAGTGACATATATCACTTTCTGGGTATTAAGTTAAAAAAGCTCCAGTCATGGCCATTAAACTGGGAGAATGGTGAACTGAACTCTACCCAGAGAACAAACGTGAAAATAAGGTAATTATGAATCATTTCTTACAGAAGAAAGTCACTCATTCTTCATTTTAACTGATGTGCAAGACAGTCACAGAACAGTCTGACACCCAGGGAGAACCACTCAGTGGATGACATGTGGGGCTGAGAGAGAAATCCTCTGTCTACAAGCAACAACTAGCACCCAGATACCACTTATTGATGACCTGTCTGGCTTCAGCATAAACAGACTGGTTACCAAGTAAACTCCTGTGGGTGGGAAATCCGCTCTGGGCATATTTAGGTTTTTATGCTCCCCTTCTCCTGTCAAATTAGCTGTAATAACTTGCTATCAACACATTAAGCCTTCTTTAAGGGTTGTCATTTAGTTTAGCAGTTGTCTTTAAAATGCATTATATGTTTGGGGCTGGCCCCGTGGCCGAGTGGTTAAGTTCGCGCGCTCCGCTGCAGGCGGCCCAGTGTTTCGTTGGTTTGAATCCTGGGCACGGACATGGCACTGCTCATCAGACCACGCTGAGGCAGCGTCCCACATGCCACAACTAGAAGGACCCACAACGAAATATACAACTGTGTACCGGGGGGCTTTGGGGAGAAAAAGGAGAAAAATAAAAAAATCTTAAAAAAAAAAAAATGCATTATATGTTTACAGCAGTTTAAATTATTACCTTAACATTGCTTTTCTTACTTCCATGAAGAAAGCAAAGATGTGTTCTTTATTAGAAAACAACTACTTGCCATCAAAATTGTTTTCTGGTGTCCTGCTTTCCAAAATATAACCATTTTAAAAGGCCAGGATCATGAGCATGGGTGAGGAAAACTTGTTCAGTTTTTACTAAGCCTAAATTTAAACTGTAAACTTTCATTTAATATGGATTTTTGTACTGCTTCGAGTCTCCAAAGAGAACATTACAATCCCCACAGACTAAATCACTCGTCTCTTTTAAGGGTTATCAGAGTAGCATTATGCTGAGAGTGACAGTCTGGCTAGGTTCTGTTTGTTAATGCAGCAGACTTGCTGGCCAACTGCAACTGGCCGTAAGTCCTTAGCGCAAATAAAACTATTTTTGTGCCATTTCTATTTTTTCACTTAAACGTCACCAGCTCTTCCAGACTCAGGACCTGTCAAGTGTTCTGTTGCCAAGACTCTGCCTGTCAGAAAGGTCAGCATCCAGTACCTTCCAGTTGGGTCCCAAAGGGCCTCTCTTGGTCTTGACTGACTGGAATAACGCTGGGTCTTCATCAGCTTTGTAGTCCTGCAAAGCAAAACAAAGTCAGAGCAGAGAAGAAAACCAGAGGAAATTCTTCAACCTTGCCAGAACAGCTCTTTGCAGCTACTAAAACACAGGACAGAAACCGACTAGGCTTACTGTGCTTTTGCATAAAAGTAGGAAAATGCTTCTATACGACACTCAATTTTCAGTTTGGTTCTCTCTGCTGTAAACTTCCACCTTGAGGCAAAACAACTATACGATAAAGAGTAACAGAAGTCTTGACTAGCAGTCCAGCATCACTGTTTACTGGATAGCTATGTCCAAGAACAAATGTTCCGACATTTTCCAACAGTTTCAGCATTCTGATAAATGCAGAATCACATTCAAGAAATAAAGCATACCCATCTAGGTTTTGACAATACCCACAGGTGATGACAAAGGAGTCTAAGAACCGCTAGAGAGCAACTACTGTGACTAGGAACACGGAGCAGAAGCACTGACCCCGGGGCACCCCCGATCTCTTGGGCGGCTGGTCTGTGGGCGACACCTCCATAGGAGGCCAGCCTCTCCACACCCCGGTCCACAGAGAGCCATGGGGTACACAGACCTTAGCTTCCTCATGGAAGAGAGACTGTACTCATGTCAGCCCCTCACTGTCAAAAGAAACAAGGGAGGGGTTTCTGAAAGGACGACCTCAGTTGTATCAAGCCACAGGGAACAGTCCTGAAGTTCAGGTTTTAGGCACGGTTCTAGTGTGTGTAAATTCTGTTTCCCTTAATTTCCTCTTCCTGATAGAATGAAGGAAATGAAAGGAGTAAACCTTTTTAATCCTATCTGCTTTAAGAAGTTCTTTTGTCACTGCGCACAATCTACAGATAAAAATAAAAAGTTACTTTTTAAGAGCTAAAGTCCAGATTTAAAAAAAGAAATGAGTTGTAACAGTAACAATGAACAGAGGTCAGTCAAAAATACGACAAAGGGAGGGCCCCTCCTTCCTGTGTAGAATCTCTGAACTGGGGTCCTTCATCGCATTCATGGAGGGACCACCTATTTTGGGAAAAATGCCCAGACAAGTCAAGTATGAAAAATTATTGTTCTGGAGATAAGGGCAATGCAAGCACTGAACATACTGCAAAGCATAACACAAACTTTCACAAAGCAAAACAGGCTGAGAAGCAGTCAATCAAGACTCAACAGTTCCTCAGTAAACACACATGACACGTTAATAATTCCGAAAGAGAAAGGTATCAATAAATTATGTGAGGCTCAGGGAGAAAACAAAACTTTAAAGAAAGCTAAGTGGGTAAATATGTGACCCTGAACTCAAAGCCTACTGTCTTCTAAAAAGCTCTAAAAACGCCCAACAAGGGGTTCAATTATACAAGCAAACTTAGCTGGCCACACAGGCCCTCCCTGCTCTAAATACGCAAAGCGGCGTGGCCACAGGCATTAGGTCCGTCGGCACAACCCACGAGAGACAGCCGGAGATGAGCCGACTGCAAGGAGCCGGACAACCAGGCAGCAGAATTCGAGCACTGTCAGCTGACACGAATTCTCAAATTCCAACTTAGAACCGCACCGTAAAAATTAACAACCTCACTACTGAGGAAACCATCAACTGCACAGGTGGTCTCAAGACCTGGATTTACAGTAAGAAATCGGCTATCCTGCTAACAGACATAATCACCTAACTCCATAACGCATTTTTTCCTAGGTCACAGGCTTGGAACTAAAACCCCGAGACACACCTAATTCTCCGAAACTGAAAATATTTAACATCACATCAAGTATCACTTTTGACCTCAGCATCCTCAATCAGGTCTATTTATTGAACAGCCACCACGTGGAACAGTGCAAAGGACGCTAAGAGGTATGTCCCATGGGCCTGAGGACGTAAGGAGAACCAACACTTGGTTCTGGCTCTTAGAAAGTCGCAGTCTAGCTGGAGACAGAAAAAAAGGCAAAGAAAAGCTAACTGAACCCCAGGGACTACACGTGAACTGCCAACAGAGAATGGAGAGCAGAATTACAGCCAGAATCGAAACCAACCAACACCAGCCAAGGGAAGGTATTTCTTAAAAAATTTTAAAAATCATCTTTCAAAGTAAAAAAAATCTTATTGCTAAGGTGCATAGTGTTAAAATTTTTTACGATTAAATCTTAATTATTTGAATAATGCCCAGAGGCCTGGCCAGTGTTTAATAGCTCATCCCATTTGAGGGAGAAACACTTTTTCCCCCTTTTTTCCTAACTGGAGAGTGACCTCACTGTGGGCGTGATGCTGAAGTTTTTGGTTTTTTAAAATTTTTACAAGATCTTGAGATATCATGGAGCCTGGCATGAGTCAAACAGTAAATATCACATTTCTTGAATCTAAAAGGTCATCAGAGGATGCTCCATTATTTTATGTACCATTAAGGAAGACAGCCACTAAAATATGCCATAACTGGAAGACAAATCCTGATTCTGACTATATTAAAAAAATGAAGGGAAAATCAGTGGGGAGAGATCTTAAAATTGATGAAATGGAGACTGGAGAACTGCTTCTGTGGATTCTAAACTTGCCCGCTCCAAGAGAGAGAGAAAAAAGAAAAGCCACAAAACAGAGTGTACACAAATATCAGTAACACTAAAGGAAAAAAACACTGATGGTATACAGTAAGGGTAGCACATAAACCAAGAAACAACTAATTTAAGAATTAACTAAGCGAGCTTGGTCTAAATTGTGGCCAACATAAATTATTCTCGTGCAGGAGTAAATTAATTAGGGAGTGGCTTGCCCCAAGAGATGGGCCTGAGCATGACTGTGGCACCAGCGAAGGTGACAATGTGAGCGTAAGGATGAGACGGACTTCTCTGATAACGCTCCTCCTTCCTGACCCTGGCTCCACACCACGGCGACAACTTCAGGGGTTTCAATGCCTGTGTGACACAGATTAATTAACTGAAGAATATGGAATAACACTTGAAAACTTCTCCACTCTGGACCTAACTGCTACACTGTCTCGGAAAATATGTTTCTGAGCCCTCGGTATTAGTGCTGGTTGTTCATGGAGAAACTTCCTGAACTACGGATTCACAGAATTATAGAGGGAAACGAACCCTGAAGACCACTCAAGCCACCTCGTTTTGCACATGAGGAAACCACAGTCCGCCAAGGAGGTGGTGTGGCTCACCTACCCAGGACCTTAACACAAGCTCTTAGCCTCTGTCCTGGGCTCATTCTAGACCACCACACAGGAGGATGGCAGAAGGGAGTCCACAAATGTCAGATAAACAAAACACATTTCAAAAAAACCAAGCAGCAGCAGCATCAGAGATACCAAATGGATTTTCCTATAATGCATGTGTGCATATAAATTATTATACATACGTATATACACGCGTATCTCCAAAGCTGTTTCCCCTCCCTACTTTTTTCTCTTAAATACAAAGTAGCAAACATTAAAGATACACTAAAAACTTAACAAAACCCAATTATTAACAATAGCACCTTAACCTTGACAGATGAGGATAACGCATCTTGTCAAAACCTAGGAATTTCTGTGCTTTTTAATGTTGGTTTGAATACGTAAATGTTTAATCAGTTGAATTAAGTAGCAAGATACTAAAAAGCAGGAAGGAGGCGTAGTTTTAACCACCTCAGTTTTGTATCTCTATAACAAACATTTAATTTTTTGAACAGTATCTTCTCCGCTACAATTTTATTTTTGGGTCTCTACTCTGGTCTTTCTGTATTTGAAAACTGGCCGATTTATACCCGTATCACAATGAACAAATATACTCCTTCACGTATGACAGTTTCAGCGTACAGAATGCAACCTCAGCTACCAATTATAGCTGCAAATGAGCAATAGCGTGGAATGAGACAGCCTGCTGGCTTTGTTAGTATTCTGTCTCCTCTGGGATCCCATGGGGAAAGGGGAGGCTCTGATGAAGAGAAGCCCTTGGCTCATGGTTTATTGTGCTTGCCACCAGCTGCAGACTTCTCATCTCATTAGTTCTTTTAGAATACTGTGGGTGAAGACAGCTGTAGCCTACTTGAGTCTTCAGCTCCTGGGTATTCTGAAGGCTGAATTTGCTATGCACTTTCTGCAATCCTTGGGAAAAAAAGAAAGCAAATTCACTACGCCAAGGAAATGTATTTTTAAAATGAGTGTTAAAAGTAGAAAAATCTTATTGCTAAGGTATATTGTGTTTAAAATTTTTTATGATCAAACTTTAATTATCTGTATGATGCCCAGAGGCCTGGCCAGGATAAGGGCTTAGTAAACCCATCATTATCAAGTTAGATGTAATGTCCCTAGACACTGCTCGCTCCACCAACACTAGCGCCTGAACAACAGAAAAATACAGTGATATCAGCATAGGTAGATTCAGATTAATATTAATACAACTCTATTTAACTGAAAACTCTTATTTAAGTAAAAAAGGAGGCAAGTGAAAGTCAAGACAGCCTTTGGAGAACAAATAAAATATAATATGGTAAATAAACAGATTGCTGAGTCTCCGTGCAGGAGCCACAGAATACATTCATTAAATTCTTCTAAATAACCGTTTTCTGTCACCGGAAAACGAAAGTTGTGCTGCCTCTTGGGTGGACATCTGTCCCTCACTACAGCTCTCAACAGAAACTCTCAACAGAAACCAGATTCGTTCTGAAAACAAAGAGTATTAGTTTTATGAATCTTTTAGCATAGAAGCTGTCCCCCAAAATGCAAGTACAAAATCTGCACTGAGCCAACCTAAATGTCCTTGAGCCCAGATTTAACTCATGACCCTGAATGCGGAAGTGAGTAGGAGGTGGCGGGCAGGCTGGTAGGAGTTTCCTGACAGCTTGTAGAAAAATCGAGATGAGCTCCAGACATCAGGAAACTGCTGAAAGAACCACGCGTGGGTTACCACAGGTGAGGCTAAATGTCCACGGGGAAAAGAGAGCCCAAACCACAAGCACTAGCAACTCCTCGACGCCTGCTTAGAAGAGAGCCACTCCCCACGCCCACCCCAAAGAGAAACAATTCTACAGGGTAAACGTAAAAACTTGAGAGAAATATTAGGATCCTGCCGCCTGCTGCAAAACCCTTTCCTTTAGCCTAAGACGATTAATTAGGTGTCTATTCAAATAGCTCAAAGATAATCACTAAGTTTAAAATGTACAGGTACTGCTGCTCAACTTAGCAAAGCTTATTTCCTCTAATCACATCCTAAAAAGTGAAGACCAGGTTGGGGGAAAGCTGAATTAACTATGAAGATAACAAACCTCAGTTATTAGCACGCCCTGCGTTTTTCAGTGCTGTGGCACTTGGAACACAGGCAGGCCCTAGATCCACCACCGCTGACCCTAGTGCGTAACTAACTGGAGCCGACACAATTCAAGCCAGACTCCAAGGGAAAGCCCATTAAAAAAATGTTTGCACTAAATTTTGCAATAGCAAGAAACAGAGGTGTAAAGAGAAATAACATTTACTAACTTCTTTAAGAAACTCATTTCAACAGTTCTTTTCCAACAAGCAGCTTTCTTTTCTATTTTTAATTACCTCTCCCCAGTGACTCCTCACCCTCTCAGGGTCCCACAGAGTACCATTAATATAGTGTAAGTAAATCTCATTAATTCAGGTCCTACTACCTTGGAATTCAGAATAATTCGGACAGGGGCCGGACTGAAGTTTATCTTTGCGTGATCTATGAAAAAAAGATTTGCTACACAAATTAATAGAGTAACAAGACCTCAGGAGGGCTGTTTAAACAGTTCAGAAGTGTTTTAGAGCAATTCAGAAGCATTCATTTGCATATAATTATTATGCTAATTACAAATCATTCTTATCTATTCATTAAAGCAGATTCCCAAAGGACCACTAATTGTCAATAACTTGTTGGCCTAGTTTCTGTTACTGAATGTACCTCAGAGGAACAAAACTGCATTAAAAAATATTTTCTAATTCAGCCCTCTCATTAATCCTTACTGGCTTTCCACCAACGAATCCTAAAAGCTGAATTTTTAAACAACTGCATTGAGAACCAAGAAATGCAGTCAAACCTACACACCCGAACAGGACACTTTTTTGTAATCTTTCTACTCTCACAGACCTGGGGTCGAGGTGAGCACAGCGGAGAGAGAAGCGGGTCGGGGGCTGTCAATAGAGCTCTATGCTAAAAGGTGGCCGGGGCCTCGAGCACTTCTGGGCTCAAGCACAGGCTAACTGCTCTTCCATTCTTTCTCATCTCATCCAAATCGCAGCCAGAGACCACCAACACTGTCATGTTTATGAAGGCAGATGCCCAAAGCCTTTGGAAAGTTACAAATTTATAGAGAAAGGGAAAATCAGAATTTCAGCTATGAAAAAAGTTACAACCAAAAACCTGAGGTGACAGACTCCATATCCTACAACCAAGCAGGGGAAGCAAATACTTTGCTCCAGATGGGCTGGGCAGGAGACGGAGAGGAGCAAGCCCCTGGGGGTGGGAGAGGGAGTTCCTGCACAGCCCAGGGCTTGTGGGCACTCCTTAGCCTCCCCTCAGGGGTGGGTGGGCTACTGGTTTGGGTAAGGCTGCGTTTCACGCACACCTACACAATATAACAAGTCACAAAGGTGCTTGTTAAGCATTATATAAATTAAAATTAAATTGCATATGCCTGAAACATGAGTAATATGTACAGGAAAGTTTTAACACAAGAAGCATTTTTCTTAAATGACAGGAGATCACAGAACATATCACATCAAATTCCTTTAACTAAAACGAGGGGAAACATCCTATTGAAAATCCACAGGGTGAGCCCTCTCCAGTACAATGTCCATGTTGGTTCATGATCTGGCCTTCGGACACAGCCGCTCCTGAGTCCCAGGACCCCATTTAACCCATTAGCATAAATAGGAAATAACTGCAGAAAAAAATTAAACATCATTTCTTTTTTTTACAGTAAGAGCAAAATCTGATAAGCAGCATCATTCTTGCTACTATTTTTGGAGAACTTATTTATGTGGCAGGCACACGCAGTCTCCCAGTTAACCCTCACCACCTGCAACAAAGGCACTCCCATCACCCCGGGGGTGGGAAAGGCAACACCTCGCCCAGGGCCGCCTCTGCTCAGCAGAAGAGCTGGGACTTGGCGGCAGCTCCTCGACACCCAGGCCAACCAGACACTTCACTGCAAAATCGGGATGTGCTCTACTCTTTATCAGCTGATGAGACGCAAGTACCTCACCGGAGCTTTGCTCCCTCTCAGCCTAGAGAACCATCCCTGAGAGTTGAAAGCGCTGAAAAAGGGCCTTTAAAAGAAATACACTTTAAAAAAACTCGACTTGGAGCTGTTTATGCTAATTTCTTTGAAAACATCTGCCATTTGCTGCTCAAAAAGACATTTTCTAACTCTTACCAGAGCATTTCTCCCCACCCAAGAACTAGAGCAATTCTACTTCGCACCCTCCACAACTCCCCCGCCCTGTTTTTACTTTCAAAACATGGAAGAGGTTAGAAATAGCCACTAAGTTAATAATGGGTTCTAGTGAAAAAGTACTTTGTGAAAAATATGCTCGCACAAGCAGATTTGTAAGAGAAATTTTAAAATCCTTGCTAAGATTTAAGCAAGCATGAAATAAGCAGTACGTTATTTTCCCACAAGAGGGCACTGCCACCCAACTATGCCTCCAAACACAGGGGGACACTCTAAATCCACTACTGGACGCAAATCTTACAAGAGTTCCAAAAGCACTTGACCATGTAAGGCACGAGAATAAAGTGGAAAACACTTTCACATTTCTTTTCAATAAGGACCATGCTAACATTTATCTATATCTTCTTTGAGGACAGGGAAAATAGCTCTATAACTTACCACAAAAAAGATCTTGACAAGTTTGCTTCACTGCATAACAGAGGTGAGATGAGAAGAGCACTTGACACAAGAGGAAATTTCTTAAGCAAAAGCAAAATCACTGCTATCTCCAGTGGTATTTGGTTTGTTCTGGTTCTTTCTGAGTTCAAGGAGGCCACTGTTACCAGCTAGGGACTGGGTTACAACTCTCACCTCTTTACTATGCACACACTTCAATGAAGAGCTTTCGGAGCGCTCGCACAAACACCAGAGATAAGTTACAAACTTTTCAGACAGAAATGAATGTCTAGGTGCATGTTAATGGCAACAGGAAGAGGTACTCTACCAGATCGAGTGTCTGTTCACGCCAAAGAGAACCAGCGAAGGAGCGTTTGGCAACCGCGGGCTCTGCTCAGACTGGCTGGATCTCAGCCACAGACTTCTAGTAAACAAAAGCTCTTTTTAGGGCTAGAGAACTGGGTAGCCACCACACAGCTCTGAGAAGCAGAAAGCCCTTCTTAGGAAGTAAGAGGCAACAGCTGGAACAAAACGAACATCTAAGACATGGGAGTTTTGTGAAAGCTGGGAGAGAGGACGAACTGGAGCGACGGTCAGTGCTGGCCACTTAGGGTTATTATCTACCAAGAGTAAACTCGGTAGTTCTATTAGGTTGACCCCCAAAAATGTCACTTTTGTAGCTCAAAAGCTGACAAATACTAACAATTTCGCATGGTCTGATCTAACATTTAACTTTTTCCAGCCAGATTTCATGTTTTTAATTAAAAAAAAAAAATTAACGATTCAGAAAGCTTATTTTCTGATTCCTACATTTCTTTAAAATTATGAAGTTTTTTCTAAAGGCAGTGCAGTAACACATATGTTGCCAAGACTGTCTACTTAAATGTACATTTGGGCACTGTCTCACAGAATGTCTGATGAAAAGAAAAGATATGCCTGGATCCTTTCTAGAGCACAAGAAACAAGCACTGCTTAAGGTGTGACCAAAACTTACATGCCTAAATAAACTAAACCAAGTTTCATCAACTTTCCAAGGCTGACATTTAAGAAAAAGGATCTTTAAAAAAAGCAGTAACTTTAAAACAATACACACTGATGGTTTAAAACAATTAAAAAGTGCTGGATTGTTCAACACTCAAATAATGGAATGGTGCGTTCAAAGTGAAAACGGCTAAATGCAGGAAAAGGCAAGTCTGATAGGTTCATTTCCAAGGGCAACCGGAATTTCAGAAAATCTGGTACTGCTTAGCCTATTTCTGCTCTTAACTAAATGAGACTTTGTTCTGCCTACCAAAACATACTCACCAAACAAATCGATCATAACCAAAGAACAAATTGGTCAACACTAGAAAGAACAAGCAAAAAGCACAAACTTGAAAAACCCCATCTTTATTTTCTTTGACATCACAATCCTTTAGAAAATTATTCTGGGACTTCTCCCAGTGGCTTAGATGAGCAGTACAGATGAACCCAACAATCCCATTACTGTCTTCTGATATGCAATTAAACGTACAAAACTCCAAACGTGCCAGCTCTAGCCAGCCTTTGAACCCCGACACTGGCTGCAGCCTGGAGCCCAGCACTGGTCTGTATCAGTTGTGAGGAAAAACCCTTTGGTGGAGGGGCACTCAGAGCTGCCCTACTGTACAAGCAACTGCTGGAACAAATTAACTCCACTTAGAAACACTTTAACGTGTTCACTGACTAAGAATCTTGCACTCTCTTCAGACAGACACATTATTCCTTTATTTTACCATACCATCTTTACCATATCAAAGCAGAACAAACAGCAAGTTCCAATAAATGCTTGCTAAATGAACATATAAGAACATGTAGGAGTGTTTTCTATAAGTACATACACCAAAAAACATCTTAGGGTCCCCAATCCTCTTACTCTATTGCACGTATGCAAATTTCAAAATATGCCAGAGTTCAGGAGTTATAGATGGAGGTGGACCAAGGCCACTGATAAAAACTGGTATTTTTGAGGGACTAGGGAAGATGGCTGGAAGAGAAGGCAGTTGCTTGCTTGTTTTAAATAAATTAAGAAAGCTCAATCGACATACTGCAAAGGAAGGAACATCATACAGTGAGAAGATGTTCTGGAAAGACAAAAATAAGCAGCAGCCCTGCTTCTGAGTCTTGGCTCCCCTTCCACTAGTTATGTGGCTCAGGGGAAGTTACCGCACTTCTGCGGGCCCAAACTCATTAACAGTAAAAATAACGGCTGGGGTAAACGTTTTGGACCATGGCCTCCAAATGAAATTGGTTCTGCTTCCAAAATCCTAGAAGCAGGGTGCTCACCCTACAGTCTTCACCATTGCTGGTGCACTGGAGCACTTCCCGAGCATGAGCACGTGCAGGAATCACCTGGAGAGCCAAACAGAGTCCAGAGCTCCAACGTGAACATTCTGACTGAGGAGGGGACTAAGAATTTGCATTTCATTTTCTTCCCCAAGTTTTACTGAGGATAGACATACATCACCGTGTAAATTTAAGGTGTACAGCATGATGGTTTGATTTACATATATTGTGAAATGATTACCACAACAGGTTCAGCTAACACCCATCATCCCATAAGGAGACAGTCATGCGTCATATAATGACTTTGCGGTCAACGATGGACCGCATGTTAACACAGACCACATGTACAACGGCAGTCCCGTAAGATTAGTACTATATAGCCTAGGTGTGTAGTGGGCTATACCATCCAGGTTTGTGTAAGTGCACTCTATGGTGTTTGCACACTGACAGAATCACCTAACTACACATTTCTCAGAACACATCCTTGTCAGTAAGCGACACATGACTGCAATAAAAAAAAAATTTTCTCCTTCTGATGAGAACTGTTAGGATTTACTCCCTTTTTACTTTCCTATATATCAAACAGCAGTGTTAACTGTAGTCATGTCGTACATTACTTTCCTAATACTTATCTTCTAACTGGGAGTTTGTACCTTAGGACCACCTTCCCCCAATTCCCCCTCACTCACCCAGAATTTGCAGTTCTAACAAGCTGCCCATGGGCAGACTTACTTGATTGGAAGGGGGCGTTTGGCCTGACTCCTAGCTAAGGCTCTGAGAAGCAAGTTCAGGAATCAGCCACAATGCTCCTAGAAGGTCTCAGCAGCCCTAAAAAGTACCTCTTAATTTCCAAGGAATATTCAGAGAAGAGGACCAATGGACAGATTCAGCCCACAATGGAATTCACACGTACACACCTGTCTCAGGGCCATGGTGCAAGTTTAGTCCAAACACTAAACAAGCAGGGGAGAGGCTAAGCGAGCTGGACTGAGCAGAAGTGACCCCAGGTCTGCGGGGAAGGACAAGCTTTCTCAGCAGCCCTATCCCCTCACTTCGGAGCGCCTATGTCCTGTGGGGCATCAAGGAAAGAACTGTGACTAGTGAGTAGAGCCACAGCTTTGCTTTGCTCACAGGAGCTCACAACTGAAAAAGCTGCTCAGAAGTGTTCTGCTGGAAAGAGGTGCACAGAGCAGTCTAGAGTCCAGCAGCAGCAATGACTCAAGGACCACAGCCCAGGAAGGGAAGTCTGGCTCCTGGGGGCAGGTACCATGGCCACAGGGAGGCTGTAGCACTCTGAGCCCACAGTGTGAGACACCCCCTCCTCATCACTCCCCAGGAGGGACACCTGCGAATGAGGAGGAACTGGAAAAAAGGACGGAGACTTGGGACAAACATATCATGGCAATTATGCTCATGAGGAGTGATAAAAAGTGAAAAGCAACAGGATACACTAGGTTATACGGGGAAGCCATTTGGTGTAAAACTAATGTGGCCTGACCTTGTTTTTCCAAAAGGGCCTGATGTGGCCTGTTGAGCAGGCATTGTACATCTGCTTTAAACATTTACTATGTCCCAAAGACAAGAACGACACCCTCAAGATAGGGATGTAACTTGCCCCCATGTCGGCATTTCTTTAAGGATAAGCATCTCTTCCTGGAAACCAACCTGCTGTGCTCACCTTGTGACCACTGACCACCAACTTGCTGTGCCAGCTCAACATCTTGTGACACTAGTAAAAGAGATATTCCTGTCTTAGGTGATGTATGCTCTTTGTTCCAAGAGAGTATATAACCACTCTGCACACCCCAGCTCTTTGGTGCCCTTCCTTCCTTTGGGAAGGAAGGCCCCCGACTACAGCCCTCAGACCTGGCTCATAACAAACTCACCCCAATTTTGGTTTATGGATTAATTATGTATTATTTGCATCGACAGCAGGTAAGGACGAGGGGCATGCAGTAAAAATCGGGATGGAAAGGGTTAAAGGGAGACAAAGAAGGAAGAGATATGGACAAAATCTGAGTTTTATCTTAAGAGCGCAAGCTTACCAGATCACATACCTTAAAAGGGCTCCTCTAAGCTCTGCAGGGAAGTCCCCATGAAGGACCCTATCAATTACAGCACACCGTGCACATCCTTTCTGTGGCCCAGAAACAATACGGCACACAAGTTTCTAACTTGTGTCTCTTTTAGGAATACCATCTTCAGTGAAACACCACCATTGTTACAAAACTGGGCAACTCTTGGGTCTGAAATGCCTCATTTGGAAAAAATCTCTCACCCACAAATTAACAAACTCTGACATGCTGAAACATGAGGGAAAAAAATTCATTCCCTTTACCTTACTGAATTTTAATATGGAATCGATCTCTATTTTTAAACTACATCTTCCAAACAATTTAATGCTTTCATATTACTAATATTTCCTTATTATTGACATCTAAAAAACAGCTGGATGGATGTTAAGCTGTATCATTTTTAGACCTGTGAGCCTTAAAATTTTGAGTTAAGCATTTTATCTACTAAAAAAAACCCCTTGGAAATTATAGAAATAAATTCGCATAGCATGTACTACAGAAGAAGCAGATACTACCGAGGAAGGCTGATACAATTCTTTCTGGTTACACATAAATACCTAAAAATGTGGTTCCAATTTCTGTCTGTTTTTTAAACCGTGCTCATTTTCTTTCAAATTGCTTCCAAAAACGAAGGTCTCTCTGATGTTAATCGTGTGTACACTTCGGCTTACACTTTAAAGAGTCTTCCTCTCCTGGGAAGTGACTTTTGTATACAAATCATGGAAAGCTACTTAGACAAAGTGCTGGAGATGATTAAAAGGGGCCAGATTCAAATTTATACCTTAAAAAAAAGCAGAAGCAGATGTTAGCTGACTCATTTGTGTATATTTTGGAAATGAGTTGAAGATATGCATGTGCATTTCATCAGGACATTTAAAGAATTCTCAACTTTTTATTGTGGTTATCTATCAACGACAACTTTAGAAATTAAAAAAACTTTAGAATTTATATTCTCATGTTTTATGCTGGATACCTTGAGTCATATTACAATTTGATCTAACTAAAACACTTTCTAATCTGACGGAAAGGTATTTAATCATTCAGAAACAACAAAATTTTTAGAATTGAAGGCACATCATATATACTTCACCATATAGGATTAGTAATGAAGGAACTCAAGTAGTATTTTGTTCATTTACTATTTTGAGCAACAAAAACTTAATTCCTCCAAACTGTCCTTTTTTCTTTTCCTTTTTTAAAAAACAACAGAGGAAAAAACCCTACAAATTCTCTTTGACCCACCAAACCTTTACTGAAAAGCTCACTCCGTGTAAGCCTCAATACAGAGCATCTTGCAGGTCCTGGAAACACAGAGATGATGAGTACAGAACAGTCTAGGGCCCCAAGGGGTACCCAATTTACCGAGGAAGGCTCTTCAGGTGTGATAGTTGGGTTAGATTTAAAATGGGGAGAGGATAGGAGGGTGTGGGGGCAAAAGGGTGTGTCCTGCTGGAATGCCCAGCAGGAGGAGCCTCCCTCCTTAAAGGACATAACACCTTAACACTTGGCTACAATGCCTCTTTCCCCTGAAACAGGAAATCTGTTTTGTACGGTGGCCAAAAGAAATTGGGTGGCGACATTTAAGCAGAAATCCCTGACTGCTCAGCTTGTTTCATTAGGCAATGATATATCTTCTAGAAAATTACGGAGAACAGCAGCTACAGTAACAGTCCTTTACAAACTTCCCATAAGCTATCCACAAAAAACTTGAATAACCCAATATTTAAATATATAGGACTTACGTAGCAAATTACTCTGGGACCCAGGGTCACAGAACTAGATTTTCACAATAAATCCTTGTTCCTAGAGTTACTGTGACAGTGCCACCCTTCGTCAAAGCATCCACCCAAGTATTCAGTTAGCCTGTGGGTCTAATCACATCCCTTCTACGCAGGGTGAAGCACAGTTCATAAGCCAGCCGAAAAACTGCAAGTCTACAAGACTGGGAGACAAACCGTCTGACAACAGCAACCCAGGAGAGTTAAACCCTAAAAGTAATCAACAGTCACACTCAATTAAAATGTTTAAGGCCGCGTTTATATTAAATCCACCTGCAGTGACAGAAAACTCCCACCAGGTGGAGTTAAACGATTCAAACTTCACTTCCAACTTCTCAGTTTCTTGAACTCCCAACTATTTCACATTCCTCCTGATTTGGGAGGAGACTTTGCCAGTTATCCTCTCAAAATCACTAATCAACTATTTTTCTTTCTTTTAAAGCAAGTAATATGCAGTAAAGAAATTCAACCATTTAAGAAGTTTTCAGAAAAACTAGCTCATCTGAGAAAAACCAGAGTTCATTAAAAACAAAATCAATGAATTAAGCAATTGAGACTAAAACCTACAGGAGTTAAGGTGCCACAGTCTGCACTCTGAGAGAGTACCACACCTTCAGAAGGTCTCCCTAGGGAAAACTCAACTTCTCGGCCCATTCACGGTTACCAACCTCCCAATTCTAGTGTCACTTGAATCCTTGAAGAGCAAGTTTTAAAACTGACCATTGGCATGGCAGACATACCCTAAGATGACGCCCACAATGAGTCACAACCTTGTATAATCTCCTCCTCTGAGCACAGGCGGAAACTGTGACTTGCTTCTAACCAACAGACTATGGCGAAGGTGACAAAAGAAATGGCTGCCATTTCTTTAACTAGGTTATATTACTTGGCCATTAAATTTGTGGTGATCTGCCACGCAGCAATAAAAAACAAATACACTTAGTGAGAAGAGGACATCCCCTACTGTGCACGTCTCTACCAGACCTCAACTCTTCCACGCCGTCCCCTAGCCATCTAGCTCCCAATTCTCAAACGAATCACCGTTACCATGGTCTTCAGCCTTCTTCTTGACCATCTATACATAAGCAAGAAAATATTGACATAAAGATCTATTTTTCTCCCCTTTACAATACTACAGATGGAAGCATATTACACACATTCTTCGTCATCTTCCCTCCACATTATCTTGGAACAGATGCCCTATCAGAACAGATAAGAGCTCACTCCCTTTTAACGACTGCACTGAACTCCATCACACGGGGGAACCATAATGTTTTTAATCAGTTCCCCACTGATGAAAAAATATTTGGACTTCACCACTGTTTCCCATCTTGTTTATACATTTGTCACTTCACACTGAGTAGGCTCAATTCCTAGAAGTGGAATTTTGCTGGTCAAACGGCATGTACATTTGTAATTCTGCCTCACAGGTTGTACCTCTTTACACTCCCAGAGGCAATGCACCTGAGTGCCTATTTCCTCACCACCCCCCCTTGACAACCCAGGTGTTATCAAATTGACATCAAATTGATTTTATACAAATTCTTGACTCACAGAGGTTTGTGTCACCATTATCCTCAAGCTCATTAGGCTCATCTGACAAATATTTAGAAAGCACCCACCCTGCGGAAAGGAGATGGGTTCCTGAACATAGAGAACAAGACACAACAGTGTGGTCAAAAGCTGAAATTCAGCAAACAGGAAGACTGCAACACGGGTGAAATTTCGCTGGAGGAAAATGGAATCTGACCTAGTTCCTGCAGGACACACAGGCTTCGGACAGAGAGGAAGGAGTCCCAGAAGGGAGGCCAGAACAAGCAGTGCACCGGGACAGGAACGCAGAGGACATGGTCAGTGGCGGACCAGTCGTAGGAGAGGAAGAGAGTGCTCAAGTGGCAGCTCGAGGAGTGACAAAGCAGGGCCTCGGCACAGAAGGAATCGAGAGGCAGTGGAAAGAACATTGGACTGAGAGTTAGAATTTCCACTGCTGGCATTAGATAATGATCTTGAGAAGAACTAGTTTATCTGGGCTTTAGTTTCCTCACCCTGAAACCAGACTTCCTGTAGCTGCAGAACTGTGTTCAGGCAGACCTTACGGTGAGGACTAACGTCAGACAAGTAGACTGTGCTAGGAGAGGGGGACAGAGAGAGCTCCTCAGCCCCATGTTCTAGTTGCTCCATCCTGACAACCCGAGCGTGCTCAACACACTCAGGATTGTGCAAGGCACAGTGTGAAAGCAGTAAGGCCTAGGTAGCTGTGGTCCCCTTCAACTCTGTAAACTATTCCAGCTTTTACTTCAGTGTTGGTTAACACACCTGTACCTTCGCGTCTATTATGCTTGCCTACAATTCTTTCATTCATTTAACACAGATTCACTGAGTACCTACTATATCTTAGACACTGTTCTATGAGCTGGGGAGACAACAATTAACAGCACAAAGATTCTTCCCTCTAAGGTACAATTTCTGTTTGGAAAGGAGAGAGAGAAAAACAAATTTATAATATGTGAGAGCAACGAGGGTAAGAGGAAGAAGTGTAACGAGTGTGGGGGTAGACGGCTCCACCCATCAAAATCCTACTTATCCTCATGTTATAACTCCTCCATTCAGTCTTTTCAGATTTCTGTCCTCACAGATCGTTTGTTCTTTTCTCTGAAATCCTACAGCACTTTGGACCATGCAGAAGCCCCTGCCATTTGTTAACTATTTCACTGCACTGGGCTTGTCTCCCCTCGACTGTAAGCCTCTTGCGGTTACCATACCAATACTGCAGGGCGATGTCAGCAGCAGAGACTGAGCAGGCACTCAAAATCTGTTACTGACATGAAGGCACCGCCATTTTAGAATTGCAAATGCATTCTTAAGCTTCCTTTTCCCCAATGCTGTGGACTAGAATTTTCAAGGAACATAAAAGAGCAGAATCAGATGAATAAATTAACTCAAGAGAAAACCAAACTGGATCTGGTAAGAAGATGGCCAGGTGGTCCAGGTGTTTGCAATAGAAGCTAACCCTAAGACAAACATGAACTATTCAAGGCCAAATAGATGGGGCAGAACCTAACGCAAGAACGTCAGGCAACTGTCTGTGCCAGCAAGTGGACAGAGGAGGACGCGCAGAAGCAAAGGGCAGACCCAGAGTCCCTGTGCTACCAGGTCTCTCACCTACCTCCTTGCTGGAATGGGTGCCAAGCCCTAGGACTCTCCCCTCCACACCCAGGCTTCACACAGCCCCAGGTGGCTCAGTGCTCTGCTCCTCACCCCCAGGCTTAAAAACTGTTAAGGACACCTTCACGTCCCACCACACAGAGTTCCCCTCCCTGCTTTTGTAGCAGAAAATGTGCATGTCAGGGTTCCCTTTTTAACGTCAAAATGTCTGAGAATCCCTACATGATATCAGTTGTACCTTTAGTATCTACAGCTGAGAAAACACACAGACAAAAAGCTACTGTGACACAAATGTTTGCAGCAGCACTATTCACAATAGCCCAAAGGTGGAAACAACTCAAATGTCCATCAATAGATGAATGGATAAATAAAATGTGATATATTCATACACCAGACTATTATTCAGCCATAAAAAGGAATGAAGTAATGACACATGCTATAACGGGGGTGAACCTTGAAAACATCATGCTAAAGTAAAAGAACCCAGACACGGAAGGCCACATATTGTTATAATTCCACTTACATGAAATATCCAGAAAAGGTAACTCCATAGAGACAGAAAACAGACAGCCTTTGGCTTAGTGGTAGCCAAAGGCTGCGGGGAGGAAGCAGCAGGGAGTGACTGTTAATGGGTATAGGGTGTCCTCCTGGGTGATGAAAATGTTCTGGAATTAGACAGTGGTTATGGTTGAACAACATTTTGAATGCACTAAATGTCACTGAACTGTACATTTTAAAATGGCTACGATGGTAAATTTTATGTTATGTGTATTTTATCACAATAAAGAAAAAGGTACTCTGAATTGAGCAATCTTTAAAATAAATTTGTATCTTACTAACCTCTAAAATCTAAATTCGAAAACAAGAGCTGTGAACACTGGAAAACTAACACATATGAACATTTATTCACTCCCCAAACAATGCGTAGTATGAACACAGACTCTCAGAACTCCTGCTAATGACACTGACAACAATGGCGAACATTTGTTAAACTAGGTACTGCTCTAAGTGCTTGTATTTAATCCTGTGAGATAACTAACCCCATTTCATACAAGATAAAACAGGCACAGAGAGGTTAAGTAACCTGTCCAAGACTTAACAGCCAGCAGGTGGCAGAACCTCACAATTCGAATCTGAGGCCAGTATAGTTTCAGAATGTATGATTAGTCACAGCTCCACGGACTCAAGACACAGACCCTTCTCATTTGGCCCCAATCCATTCTCTCTCTATCTGTCCACCTCAGACATCATCCTACACAGAGGGCAGCCGCTGCGTGTGCAAGGCCCTCCACCCAAGCACCTATCTCAAGTGCTGTCATCAGGCCTCCTCGAGGCGAGCAGTGCCTCTCCCCTCCTCTCCAAAGTCTAAGTGGGGGGAGGAAGGAATGGGACCCAGGGCTCTGGCACAATCTGCCTCCACTGTTCTTTCTACTTGTATTCCTGCCTGCGAACACTGACTGAGCGCCCATTTTAGCCTGAGGACAAGAACAAAGAACTACTCTCATGCCCTAGCAAAAGCAAAGGTGACTTGTATCTGCTAGAGAACAACATGGAATGCAAACCTATAAACCACAAGACTGGATCATTTCACTTGGCCAGCACGATGTTTTCAAACCCTGACAAATAACCTGGCTGACTTCCCTGGGGCACCCAACCCTGGTGCTCTGTCCTGCTGGCATGCAAGCCATCCCGACGTAGCCATTAACTGACTCACTCATTTACTCACTCCCAATCATTTTTCTTCCTGTCACCGTCCTTTCACATACAGTAAATCATGGCTGGAAAAGATACCAAGAGAAATAAAAGGGCAAAACATATTTGAATATTGTTTTAAAAAGAGAACACATATTTACTTTTAAGGATAAAAAAAGTCCTATATAATTTCAAAGGTGGAAATAGACCTAAAATTGAAATAACTTCAAATCACAGCATGACTAAACTTTAAGAACTTCCATGACAAGGGCCCCATCAGTGCTCACACCTCTAATCAGGGAGGGGCCCACAGGACAGGACCCAGCCCAGCAGAGGCCCTCTGCTGGAAGCCCCAATCCCAGCGATTTCTGAGAACAGGTAGGGGATCTTTGTTTTATAAGGTTTGTCTTTAAATTTCAACAGCAAAACTAGACATTTAGCGTTTGGGTTATTTCTGTTCAGCTTATAACACTGCTCAAGTTCAGGGAACAAGCACTGACAATGAAATCAAGGGGCTGTGAAATGAAATGCTAACTGAACATGCTGCACTTTACCTTGACAAAACAAGGGTGCCTCTCTTTTCTGTTTTGCTGAGGAAGATTAGCCCTGAGCTAACATCTCTGCCAATGTTCCTCCACTTTAAATGCAGGTCGCTGCCACAGCCTGGCTAACGAGTGGTATAGGTCTACACCCGGGATCCAAACCCAGGAACCCAAGCCACCGAAGCGGAACGTGCCAAACTTAACCACTATGCAACAGGGCTGAAGGGTGCCACTCTTACCCCAAAGCTTTAGCTCTCTAGACTAGCAGGAAGAGGGTTGGTCGCTGGTTGTCTTAAAAGGCAAACAGTTCACGACTATGTCTTGCAAAACCAAAGCAGCACCCAGCATACTAAGAAAAAACTGAGCTAATATTTACAAACTACAGCAAAGTGATGCATGGGTCTTAATGTGAGGGGGTAAGAGGAGAATAAAGGTCTTTAGGGAAAAAAATCTTAAGTCAAAAGCCTAGAGTACCATATATTTACATCTAGTAAGAATCAAAATAGAAAGCTACAGAACTGCTAAACTGAGTATTTCATCATCAACCACTTTCCATAAAGGACAAAGTTAGGCCTACGTGAGTTACTGTAAATTTGCATGTAAATTAAATTTCTGCTTTCTTAATCACACTTTAGAAGTAGAAGTTCAGTTGAGGAAGCTCAAGGGAGAATTCTTTCGTAAGTACGATTATTTCCTCTTTCCCCCAATGAAAAGAAACCTCTCTCCACCCAAGATACCCTGGGATTTCTTAAAGGGATCGCTTGTGCACAGGTGAAATCCACACAGGAAGCAAAACCAGCTCTCCTGCTCTCTGGTCGTTCTGCTGCAAAGACCCAGACCCAAGCTCCAGGCTTATTTCAGTGTAGAAATGGAGGCCATACATGAAAAAAAGAAAACGATTTTTAGATGTAAGAGGCAACAGGTTAAAATGTCATTGAATAACACGTAGTACTTACTGCTGGTTCAACTTGACTCCGATCTGCAATATCTATATGGACAATTTCAACCGTTTTCCATGTGTTCGGATCTAAACCGTGTACCTACACATGACAAAGAGAAACAAAACCAACTATAGACTATTCTTGTTAGGCAAAACTATTATACTTACATATATAATCCTTATCTGGAGTCTCTCAGAGTACATTGAGAAGATAAAAAATCCAAATTGCTATTTCATTAACTCTGCTGTCTGTAGTCTTGAGGGATCTAGAAATCCTGTTACCCCTTGTAACTCCAAATAATAAGCACGTGTGTGTGTGATGATGCTGCCAAATTAACAGAAATCTGTCATCATTATTTTCTGGTAGTTCTTAGAGAGAATTCATCTAACAAATGTACCTGACCTATGTTTTACTCAAATGATACACAACAAAGTCCTTGTAACTTCTAAATCCTAGACAAACACAAGATGACATTATAATTAAGATTTCAAGAAGCTGCACTGTATGGTCTAAACCTCTCCTGAATTTGATTATCCTAAAGCTATTCAGTTTCAGTATGATGTCAACTCCTCTATACCTCATGTTGTCCAATCATTTATTTCTGAAACTCCATCTATGAACCAATTAAGAACTGTTTAAAAACTGCCAAAGATATGCCCATTTGAAAGCTTAAAATGGCAGATTAAATTATACACAGACCAAAGCATACCAATCATCTCATTTAGACTCTAAATTTTAGTTACTATGAAAAAATAACATGAAATGTCAAATGATCACCTGAAAGAAAAACTCAAGTCAAATACGACAAATTACAATTCAAAAGTTCTAATTGGCACTAATAACATAAAAGCACAGTAAGAACAGAATCTACCACAATTACCATTAACTTACTCTCCTATAACAGCATATCGCAAGTGTGGAACAGCAGTTCTCACACTGGAGCATGCACCAGAAAAAAGAGATTGCTGGGCCCCACGGCCAGAGATTCTATTCAGTAGGTATAGGGTGCGGCCTGAGAATGTGCATTTCTAACAAGTTCCCAGATGCTACTGCTGGTCTAGGGACCACACCTTTGAGAACTACTGGGCCAAGGGCATCAACCTATACCAGATGCGCTCCCAAGTTCACTGATAACCCTTACCTAAAGTTAATGATTACACTGATCGTACCTGACTTCCTTGAAACCTACGTTAGGGATAAATGTGCAGCAACTTGTAAAAGCCAGGAGCTTGTCAACATTTTCGTAAATTATTCAGAGTACCTTCTCCCTCCTGCCTTTTAGTCATTTCTCCGATACCAACCCATATCCCCACAAAGTGGAATGGAGGTAAAAATTAAAGCAATCAATTTAGTTTTGTAGAGCAGCTCTGCCAAATGCAGAGACAAAAAGACGGGGGGGAAAACCCCTAAAATTAATGGCTAAAATTGGTTTGGGGATTATCTGTGAATTTTGTTTATCTGTAGTCTCCCTGTCCCAGATAGAGTTGCTGATAAAAACAGCAACCTCACCAACGTCCACATGGGCCAAGGCAAAGGGACAGATGAGGAAAGCCCATTTGTTTCTGGTTGCTTGCTTGCCTCACTGCAATCTGATACACCCTGGTGTGGTCAGGCGCTGGTCTAATGCAGGTGGCATCACTTTGGTGATGAGAAAACGGACTACAGTATTCCCATTTCCAGGGGCTTCTCCACTGAAAGCCCAGAGTTGAAACTTACATTTTCTAATGTTCCCAAGTCTGGTTTGTGCCATGTTTCAATTTTAATGAAGAAATCATCTTTCATATATTCATTCTGCAGAAAACACAACAGCAAAATGACAGTGATCTTTCACCGGTTCTTCGGGGCTCTTATCTGCAGGAGCCTTCCCCAGCATAAGCATCCATGCTTTGACGCCATAGGGAGACTGATCCTCAAGTGACTAACAATCATTAGCTACCTATTTTTATAGACTTGTCAGGCAAACCAAATGCTGCATGCTTTTAAATAATTTAAACAACCCTACTTGTCATGCAGCATACAGGGCTAATATTAAAGAAGCTGTGAGGTTTGGTGAGCAAATCTGGCATTCAAAGGAAGTAGGAGAAGCAAAATAAAGTCAACAGGGAGATTTTGAGAGAAGGCTGGAAAGAGCCCATCAACACTGGGAACACGTGGTGGAGTGTGGGCTGGTGGAAGGAGCGCAGAGGAGGAGTCATGCAGTGGTGGGCAGTTTTAATAAAAAAGCAAGCACAGTTGAAAATAATTCCTATGCAAAGCAACGTTAAAAGATGAAGAGTATGTGACATAAAAATAGTTTTACTCACCGTTACAACTGAGGCATAACGGACAAGGAGGCAAGAGAAGGGAAAAATTTCAGAATATTAATCCGAGTCAAAATAATCTGGTTTAATATTTAATGTCACACAGATTAAACTACCTGAAAACAGAACATTTAGCAGTTTATGTTTGCAAAACACAGTTTCTACGCAAATGACACTATAGGATACTTTATGGAGTCAAGAATCTAATTTTAAAACAACAGTGAAAGGAATAATGTCACAAAAGCAGAAGATCGTTTATAAGGCTAATTTAGCAAACAAACTGTTTCAGAAGTCTGTCATATTCCTCCCCTTACTATGTGGCAATATAAATAAAAGACTGTGGAAACGACACCAAAAGACCCCTCCAGGTGTGGATGACCTATCTTTAAGGTTTCTGTATTCCTTTTGTTTGCTCGCCCCTGGAGCCTACTTGTCAGCAAGGACCTCAAGCTGGCTGTCATCTGAGAATGAGCCCATGCCCCTCACAAAGGTCTGGGGGGAGGAAGCCAAAGCAGCCTCTCCTCTGCCGTAGCTGGTGCAGTGACCACCAGAGAACCCAGAGAAGGCCTTGCCTGGTGTCACCCTCCTCAAAGGCGATGGCACTGGGAGTCCCTCTCCTCATCAGCAGTGGCTAAAGGGCTGAAAGAGCAGCTGGGACCAGCCTTACTTGTTCTACAGTAGGGGTACGCGTTCCAGGCCTTCTCGTGAAACACCAAGGAGCCCTCGGGCGCAATCATCCTCACGAACGCAGGAACTTTGCTGGGAGGAAAGAAACACGGATACATTTTCAACAGCACCACCAACTCTTTCCTGGCATCTGCCAGACTGCTTCAAAGAGTGCTGTAATCCAAGGTGAGTATGTCCTAAGCTTCACGAACTCGGGTTCAAGACTGTTATCAACAGTTTTATTTTCAATCCCAAAGTGATCAAGTGCAAAATTAACGTAACAACAACAAAATGATAAAGATTATGTTTAACCAGAAAAAGGATTTCTTTTTCAGTAGAAGAACTTCTCTCCTACGGGCTTTTGATCTACTCCCCTTACGTGAAATCTAAGAGGGAACTGAAGCTGTTCAAGCTGTGCATAATAGAACACGGACGTTCTCCAGGTAGGTGCGCTACTCTATGCTGCTCCTTAACACAATAAAGCGCCCATAAGAGCGTATCTCTATATGGAAACCTTTTAATACATTTTACACAATAAACCTTAAAAAATGACAATGAAGGATCCATGTAGAAAATGAGATATTAAAACATATCCAAGCACGAAATTTTATGGATTTGGAAGATGAATGTCACTCAAGTATGGTCAGATGAAAAGGGTTAAACATATAATTAATACATGATGAGCTTGTGCAAATTCATAAGATAATCAGGAAAGATCCCAAAAGACAAGTGGGCAAAGGACATCCACAGACACATTACAAATACAAAACATACTGGTTAACACACAAATGGAGAAATCAGTCTTACCAGTCTTCAAAGAAATGCAAGGGAAATGGCCATTTTTACTGATTCAAGCCTACTGTTAAGAAAGCAGTTTTGCAAGCACTGGCTTTTTACACAGAGAGGATTCAAATCCCAGCCTCACCACTTAAGAGCTGTGTGACCCTGGGCATATTAGGTGGCTCTCCGAACTTTCTCATGTGTTGAACAGAGTTCATATTACCTGCTCTGCAGGGTTATGGAAAGGATTCAATCAGATAACACCTGTAACGCGTTTAGCACATTGCACAGAACAATGAGAGCTCAATAAAAGGTAGTTACTGCTTTTTAATTATAAGCTGACAGGGAGATGGGTACCATGACGAGCCTTTCTTCACTTGAACCTCCCATTACCATTGCGAGGTGAGCATTCATTCATTATTTCATACAACCAGCAGTGAAGTGGCTAAATAACTGTCTGTCAAAATTCTATACTCCAACTTGAAGCCCTATATATTTTTTCATATCAGGGCTGCTTCTTCGAAAATCTTTAAACACAACTTAACTTCCTAAACTAAGAGAAAGAACAAACTAAGAAAACTTGGGACCCAGACAAGACTTTTGGCCCGATAATAAGATTGAGCAGTTGACCAGACATTCCTCTGTTGAATTCCGGAGGCTAAGCAAGGTAGATGTAAGGAACCCTACCCCAGTCAGAGAGCCGTGCAGCTACAGAAGAGGCAATGTGGACAGTCCTTTCGTTGTCTTCTCAGTACACAAGAATGGGTACACTGCTTGGAGCTTCCACTACGGGGGGAAATTCAATCACTAGAAAAGAAAAGCTTAAGTACTACTATTACACATGGCAGTATGAGCAAGATTGCAAGGGCACAGAGAGATTTACCTGTGCCCTAAAAGATAATAATGAAGGAGGATTTTAACATCCTTAAAAGATAATAATGAAGGAGGGCTAATTCTCTGAGCACGTATTTTTTCCAGATGTTGGGAAGATTCATGCAAAGGAGTATAACTTCAGAAAATGAAGCCAGATTACCTGAAAATAATATCACATCAAAGTCAAAAACTATCTAGCAATCCAAATTACTTCTTCCACTGGTAGAAAACTGGACCAAAATTCCTTTACATGTGGGAGAAGTCTAATGAGGGCATTATGTGATACATGTGTATAACGTCTTTACTATGAGCTACAAGATTACCTATCCATATCTGAGGGTGTCACAGATCTATCAACGGTTCATTTGATCAATTTAGAAAATAAGGTAGGAGAAAAATAGCTGTGTACCAGCTCAGAAACATATTTTAACTATCCTATTTATTCCTATTGTGCCCAATATTCTAAAAACTTTAATATTCATCAAAAGTTCTAAAACTTGCTGACCCAAACAGAAGAAAATTGGCAGTCATTAAGGGCCAGCAAGAGCCAGATCTACAAAAAAAGTTTTAATATTTCTTCATCTTGCTCCCAAACGCCTGTTATCTTATTTCCAGGATGCGTTTTTTTCCCATGTGAATTCCAACAATTCATCTTATTTTGACTTAGTTAAGAATGACCAAACCTTTGAGCTAGCTTTGTTTCAAATTTACTGGCTTTTTACACTTAACATGAGAATGTTAACAAACACATCTCTCCTCCATGAATCTAAGTAATTGACTAAACTTAAGGAAAATGCATAAATGGAGTAAATAAAATTAAATTCCAATTCTACTTTAAAGGAGAGGAATTTTCATTTATGGCAACTTCAACATATTCCTAACAGGGCAGTTCAAGTGTGCCATTTATATATAATTGAAAGCACATACATCATTTTTCCACCTCGGTATCACTTAAGAAGTCAATTCAGCAAAATGCAGGAAATTCTGTTTTGGAAGCTTAGACAGTCTCAGAAAAGGGGAAATATTAACTGAATTAACAAAATGGAGCTAAGCCATCAAAAACAAAGACATGAAAAGGACATTCCCCGTTTTGTTCTCCCAAACTATCCACAAAATGTTATTCTCTCATGATAAACCAACACTCAGGACAGTGCTTACCTCAAGGTAAACACTTCTGGATTTCAGCTATTCAAGAGCTAAAGTTAGCTATAGTATAATGTCCAAGAGCACAAAAGTTCTTTGCTACTACACAGCCCTTCCCCAACTCCAACACTGAATGCACATCAAGAATATTTACCTTCAGGGTAAAATTCAACTGAAGTGTTTTATCAATTGTGTCGAGAGGAGATAATATTAAGATCTAACCTCAATATAACAACGGTTGTGAAGATGTTTGTTTCAATGTAAGACAACTTTGTCACAGTGGTCTAGGAAAACAAAGGGCTTATATGGTTTAAAAGATACATAATAAATGACCATAATGTACACTGAACTTCTTCTGATCTAGGAGCATATTTTTTTTAAATCCTGTTCCTGAGATAAATAATACCTTGGCAAATCATTTCAAACTGCACTTTTCCCATGAAATGTTTACAGCTACCTGTAAATAAAATGAACAAAACTGTTCAAAGTTCCATTTTTCCATCCTTCTCTATCCTACTGTGGATAAACATCAAAATGTAGAAAAACAGAGCAAAGAATTGGAAGACCTGACTAATTTGCCATAAACAAAGCAAATCATTCATCTTATACTCAACTGAAATACACCTTAAATACATCTGCACTTCATTCATTCATTCATTTATTTACTGAATGTGCCAGGTGCTGTGTAAATAACGGTGCACAAACAGGGACGATTCCTACCCAGAGCTCACCTTGCAGGAAGGGAAGCAGAAAACAGACCAGTAAACAACAAAAGGCGAAGAGAATTACCTCTCTTGAAGTGCTGTGAAGGGACAGGACAATGGGCAAGTGAGCACCTGGGGCAAGGGTGCTCAGCAAGGCCTCTCTGAGGAAGTGACATTACCATGGTGATCTGAGGGTGTGGAGGGCCAGCTACATAAAGAGACAGGGAACAGCAGAGCAGGCAGAGGGAACAGCATAGCCAAAGGTCCTAAGATAGCAAAAGACGTGGCCTGCTTGGGCGACTGTGAAGCCTCCAGCATGGCTAGACCATACTGAACAAGGAAGAGAGGTGAACCAGATGAGGATGGTGAGGTGGGCAGGGGGCAGACAGATCACAGTGGGGCCCATCTTACAGGCCAAAGAGTTTGGATTTTATTCTCTGTACGACAAGAAGCTACTGAAGGCTTTAAGGAGGGGAATGACACAACCCGATTTAAGTTTTAAGATTATTCTGGATTTGCGTGGAAAACTGAACTGATGGTAAGAATGGATGGCGGCAAAAATTAACTCAAAATGGATTAAAGATCTAAATGTAAGAGCTAAAACTTTAAAATTCTTAGAAGAAAACATAGATGTAAATCTTTGTGACCTTGCATTGGGCAATGATTTCGGACATGACACCAAAAGCATAAATAACAAAAGAAAAAATACATAAATTGGACTTCATCAAAACTATAAACATTTTAAGCTTCAAAGGACACCATCAAGAAAGTGAAAAGACAGCTCAAAGAAAGGGGAAAAAAACTGCAAGTCATGTATCTGATGGGGGCTAGTATCCAGAATATATAAAGAACTCTTACAATAACAAAAAGACAACCCAATTAAACAGGTAAAAGATTTCAACAGATACTTCTCCAAAGAGGATCTACAAATACCAGCAAGCACATGAAAAGATGTTCAACATCATTCATCAGCAGGGAAAAACAAGTCAAAACCACGAGGCACCACTTCACACCCATTAGGATGGCTGCTATCAAAAAAAAACTCTGAAAGATTAGTATTTACCGGAGGGGAAGAGGGTAGATGGAGGACAAAAGGGGTAAAGGGGCACATATGTATGGTGACGGATAAAAACTAGCCTACTTGGGGCCAGCCCGCTGGCGCAGTGGTTAAGTTCACACGTTCTGTTTCTCGGTTTCCTGGGGTTCGCTGGTTTGGATCCCAGGTGCGGACATGGCACCGCTTGGCAAAAGCCATGTTGTGGTAGGCATCCCACATATAAAGTCGAGGAAGATGGGCATGGATGTTAGCTCAGGGCCAGTCTTCCTCAATAAAAAGAGGAGGAGAGGCAGTAGTTAGCTCTGGGCTAATCTTCCTCAAAAAAACAAAAAAAACAAAACAAAAAAAACTAGCCTACTGGTGGTGAGCACAATGCAGTCTATAAAGAAAATGATGTATAATAATGTACACCCGAAATTTACACAATGTTCTAAGCCAATATGACGTCAATAAAATAATCCTTTTAAAAACCCTGAAAATAATAAGTGTTGACAAGGAAGTGGAGAAACTGGAACCTTTGTGCTCTGTTGGGGGGAAGGTAAAATGGTGCAGTCTTTGGAAACAGTCCAGCAGTTCTTCAGAAAGTGAGGAGTTACCATACGATCCATCAATTCCAACTGTAGGTAGACAGACACACACACACATATGTACAGTCATGTGCCACTAAGGTTGTGCTCAATGAAAGACCACACACATGACTACATAGGTTACACTATCTAGGTCTGTGTAAGTACACTATAATGTTTGCACAATGACAAAATTGCCTAACAATGTACTTCTCAGAACATACCCCCATCGTTAAGCAACATATGACTATATTCAAGAGAAATAAAAACATATGGCCACACAGAAACTTGTACACAAATGTTCACAGCAGCATTATTTATAATAGACACAAGAATGGAGAGCAAGAGATCAGACTACAGGCAACTGGAGAAGTTCAAGAGAGAGAATGGTAACTTGCATTAACTAGTGGTGATGGAGATGGAAGAAAGAAGAAACGGAGAAATACAAGAGGAAAAAAATTACAGAATGACTTAAAATCCTCTGATTTCTGGAAAAGGTACAAAATAACCAGATACAAATTGGCTAACTTCCAGGAGATATAACAAGACTCAAGTTTTGAACAACTATAAAAAGAGAAGTATTTCTCACATAACAAAAGAACAGCAATGAGAAACGAAATATATCATAAAGGGGAAACAATATATTTCAGAAATATTTCCGATAGTCTTCTGGAACAGGATCACTCTTGACAGAAAGCTTTAAACTGCAAAATTTAAGACTCAGAACTACATACGAAGAAAAACTTATCTGTTGATGGCTAATTCTAGACTCAAGAAACAATTACTGTATTTGGTTGACATTTATTAATTTCTTACTTATACTTACTCAAAGATGCTCTCTGAATGTGAATCATCACATATAATCAATCTTTGCATTCTCAGGTGATTTAAACCTCTCATTTTTAAACAAGAACTTTAGTTCCTGGCAAATGACACTTCTTGCTTACAAAAATGAGCTCTTAACTTGAAACACATGGTATTTTACAAAGATTTTTCTACCAGATCTTTGCTGTTTCAACCTTTGGGGAACAAAGCCATTCTGGAGTCGGCAAAGCTTCATGAATTCTCCATCAAGGACTGACTAGAGCTCGGGAAGGTACATACAATGCCAATGAGAAATAAAAAAAAGAGTAAAGCCGATCTTCCCCAAGAAGGGAAAGAAAACAACAACAAAAGGCTTGGTCAGTGTGCTCTTATGAGGTCACAGGAGATCTGTAAGTTTTTCTCTGAAAAGCATCTCAAAAGTTGCAGCACATTTCCTTGCCTTGCTTTGAAATTCTTCGCCCAATAAACTCTGTCCTCGCTCCCTACCATCCACTATTCAGCGTATACTAAACAACTTAAGGAAACATACTCGAACTTTTATGGTATATGGTGTCAGTAAGACAAATGTCTTCTGATATGTATGTGCATGATTAGGTGTCAAAATGAGAGGTGACAAGAAGTGACAGAGTTGAGGGAAGAATAAAAGTAGTCAGGAAATTCCTCTGCATAGGACAGACCTGAGCTGTGCTCGGGAAACTGAGCCGGTGATGAGCAACCCACATCAGATGAAAAGAGCCTAAGGAGCTGAAAAGGCCTCTTCTGGAGGACAATGAGGAGACTGGCTTGCTTAGACCAAGGGTCTTTACTCTGGACAGACTTATACAATCGGGGATGTGCTGATAATCTTGAGCACCTTGTTAAAGTTTAACTTTGTTTTGGAAGACTTGAGACTTTAAAGACTTATGAGAAAATGGGATATGGTAAAATCCACGGTTTTGGAAGAATTTCTCCATAAACTCCTTTGGAGTCCACTTCAGGAAACGGAAAATATTCTAACTCCCCCAAAGGCTCAGCAGTAGAGCAAGGTGATTTAAGCAGGCAGGTTCTGCAGATTAGTGGCTACCACGGGAAAGATGGGGTTGGGGGTGGGCACAAAGGGTGAAGTGGTACACCTACAACACGAATGACAAACATTAATGTACAACTGAAATCACACAAGATTGTAACCTATCAACTCAATTAAAAAAAAAAAAAAAAGGCAGGTTCTGGGGTCACCGCGCTGCGTGTGGTCACAGTCTGTCTCTGCTACTCAACAGCCGTGGCCCAGGGCCAGGGAGCACTTCACCTTCCTGGAACTGAGCTCCCTCACTAGAAAAGGGTGCTGAGGGGAACAAATGAGCCCCCACCCGGAGCACTGACAGCGACCAGCACACAGCAAGAATACAGTAAGTACCAGATCTTCTGCTTGGAACTACCATGAGCAACTTCTCCCTACCAGTTATCAAAAAATATGGGAAAAATCTTACTATCCTATAACAATATTATGTGAGATTCGAGGAATCCAGGCATTTGAAATGTCCCTTGTGATGGTCACTGAACTTTGGATTTTTTAATACCTTGCCAAGATTGTTTCTCAATCTTCTGGTTGAGATTACATGTGTATATCTTACCAAGTATTTTGGTGAAATGTGCAAGCATACTGGCCAGGGAATCCAGAGACCTGAATGACAGTGGGTAAGGCGGATCTCAGAATTTCAAGTGTCTCAAATGTAAAATGAGGTGTCGGTGGCCTTAGCCAACCACCTCAGCCAGCCAAGCCTGCCAAGTCTGCAATTTGATTGATGCTACAGTGAGTGCACTGAGCACTACAGGTTACAAAATGGACTAAATACTGGAAAAGAGAATATCTTATTACTGGGCACAAATCTGACTTCCTCAGGAGAGGGCTCTCCACTCTCTCGGGACTGCAGGGATGTCTTCAGCACGCTGAACTGATGCCCTTACAGGATACTAAGGTCTGATGCGGCTGCACCACCAGCCCTGTGCCACGACCGCAGTCTTTCCTACGGCACCAAGAGGGCCTCAGCACTCACTACCACAGGATTCTTTGCCCTTCCATAATATGGCTGGTTATCCCGTGGCTAACATGCCTCCAGTAGGACACCAACAACTGCGAGTGTAGGCATCTGACTGGCCTTGCCCCATGACCGTTTCCTCCCCCAGACTACGGCGACAGTTGGTCCCTGTTTTGTCTTTAGAAAAGCACAGGTTTGTGCTTGTTTTTCACTACTGTCAGAGTGGCTATTATCTGCCAAACTGCCTGAGACCCATCAATGCCGCCCTCTTTCCCTTTTTCCTTTCCTGTTTCATGCCTCTCCATGCTTTCGTCCACAGCTGCCATCTTCGTGTGACAAGGCCAGAGTTCTATGGGCATCACTCAGTCCTCACCAACCAATCAGACTGCTCCCTCCCTTCTCACGGACACCTGTGCTCATCAGGTTCTGAGCGCTTGTCGTCAAGTACCTGGAACTACCAACCTGTGACCAAAAGAACACGGGATTAGAAATCAGAGAGTCCAGGTCTCAGTCACCACTCTGCCACTCGCGAGCTGTGTGACTTGGGTGAGAGGGCACCTGAGTGTCTTCTTACGTACAATGTGCACACTGCCTCTCTCTCAGGACTGCAACGAGGAGAGTGAGGGCAGGAGAGGGTGAGACCAAGGGGACTGTGGAACGACATCAGCTCTTTCTAGGAACAAAGCTGTTCCTGAAGCCTGAGGGAGCTGGAAGGCTGGCTCCAGGGAGCCAAGGTTTTCCTTTATTTAATCCTGAATTAACAGCCTGAAAGGAATACTGAAAACCTCATGCCCAAATAAGCTCTCCAGAACAGGAATCTCTCTTGCACTAACCATATTTATACAGCCCTCTTCAACTTAAGAGAGATGTTATTTATGGCTTGACTGTCACCTAAATCAGACGTTTCAAACATATTATTCACTATTTTTTTTCTCATAAAATGAAAATACAGAAGAGTAAAAAAAATTTTAAATCAGCCATAAAACCACCACCAAGGGAAAAACATTCTTAACATTTTAATGAATCTCTTTCTAGGCTTTTTTCTGATTAATTTTTTAGAAACATATGTAACATATTTATATTTATGTACATATTTAGCAACTGGTCTTTTCCATGTAATAATATATCAATTATTTCCCCAATATTCCAACTCCTAGTTTTCAAATGAAGGATATCTTGAATCTATTTCAAGTTTATTCACATATGGACATCAAAGACCAACAGAAAATTTTATATATGAACTTTCTGGTTTATTTTAGAACCCCTCAGAGAGAGCTGAATGTTTACAGTGAAGGGAGCTTTATGTATTGGTAAAATTCAATTAATGAGCAAATGTAAAATGCTAGAAAAAGAAAGCTGAGTATGCATAAGTAAATTCAATACTTTAAATACTATTTCTATATCTAGATTATACCATCTGGAACGCCCAAATTTTCTCTCAATTGACACATTTTTTAGATATACTTTGGGTGCTAACAAATTAACAGAAACATGAATAAGTCTCTATGGATAAATGATCGATCAGTTATTGCCTTCATTTAAACCTGCAACAGAAGCAAAGGAATGCTGTGTTCTAAGAGATAATAACAATAAAATTTAAGGTTCTAGAAAGTGATAACCTACTTTATATTCATGCGTCACTATAGACCAAGCCGTAGTCTTAAACTGAGAGAATATAAAAAATAGTGATCATCACAGCTCATTCACAACTTTCAGCTCTACAAAATAGAGGTGTCATTTGTTTCAATACCAAGAGAATAAAGGCGAGAGAAGAGCAAAGATTCCCTGGGACCTTCAAAAACCATTACTGGTCTTTTGCCCTTAGACAAATATTGGTATGCATTTTCCATTTTAAAATATTTATGCCAAAGATAGAGATTAGACTGCCAAACTCAGGAGAATGTGCAAAAGAACTTCTACAAACCAGAGACATAACAACAACAAAGAAAGGATTTGAATGGTCAAGTCACACGAGAAATTCAAATGGTCAGTTAACATAAGACGTTCAACTTCACTAATGAAGAAATGCAAATTTAAACAAAAGACTATTTTCTGTGTATCAAATTGGCAAAAATTAAAAAGATGGGAAAATGAACACCATCAAACTCTCGGAGGGCCACCTGGCAGTGAAAAAAAAAATTAAAATGAGCTATGTTCTTTCAGCAACCCTACTTTTCTAAATTTCTCCTGGAGGAATAGTAAACAAGGCATGAAGACTTCCTTCTCTACAATCATGTTCACAGAAATATTATTTCTAACAGACAAAAAGGAAAATAGTTAAAACTCCTAAATCGACTTACCATTTAGAGAATGGTTAAGTAAACTATGCTGTGTCCCTAAGAAATTTTATTCAGCTTTAAAAAGAATGACATGGATACTAAATAATAACATGGCAGAATGTTCATGACACGTTGCTTGAAAAAATAAAGCAAACTGCAGAAAACAAAAATTTTTTGTAAAAAGCAAAGTGATATAAGGGTTCTATCTCTTTATATGTTTGTTTTTAAAAATTTATTTGAATACGTATAGAAAATGATGTAGAAGAATACACTTTAAACTGTTTCTAGTGTTTCTCTCTGGGATTATGGATATGTGATAGCAAGAGGAGGGGACTAAGTTTTTATTTTATAATCTCCTCTGTTTGAATTTTTTTATAAGCAGATGTATTACTTTTATAATTTAAAAGTAACCAACAAAGGAGGGGAGTTCTCTCAAAAAATTAAAATGCAACATACCGTCCCAGTGAGATTTTAAAAGTACCTCAGCACATCTAGTAAGTTAGGTAGTTACCTGCTTAATACGCAAGCTGGGTAGTTAAAGCATTAATTATTTAATATAATGATTAAGCATCAAATGTGAACCCTGCTTACCTCTTCAGGTGATAAATTTTGTGTGTGTACTGTCCCTTTTCTCCATCCTTCTCGTAAGGTTCATTCTTCAGGACTTCAATTCCTTCTCCACCACCAGTCTCATTCTTACTAGCTTCTGCAACAGAGTAAAGCTGCCCAACCTGGTACTGAAATTCAAAGAGCACAGAATCCCAGTCAGGCAGGAGTAACTGCAGACGCCTCCTCTGCTAAAATTTCACTATAGATGATAGAGAAAAACATACCCAAACCATTCAGCACATATGTTCTATATGAAAACATGACTCAAATTAGAACTATGTTTAGGAAGACAAACATCAGATGATCATACAGCTTCAAGAAACTCTACAAGTTTCCCCTATTCAAGAAAACTGCCAGTTTCAAATACTCTGGCGCTTTAATATGTATTATCTACTTATCAAGAAAACATCTTGACACTTGGTTTGACTTTTTGAATAAAAATACACATTTGTATTTTCCAAAGCATTTTTGTGTCTATTATATCTCATTTAATTTTACAAACTTCTGAGGAAGGTATGGCAGGAATACAATTGTCACTTTGCCAATTAAAAAAGCTGAGTGGGCTGGCCTGGTGGCATAGTGGTTAAGTTCGTGCGCTCCACCTTGGTGGCCCACGGTTTGCCAGTTCGGATCCTGGGCACGGACGTACACACTGTTCATCAAGCCATGCTGTGGCAGTGTCCCACATACAAAATAAAGGAAGATTGGCAAAAGATATTAGCTCAGGACCAATGTTCCTCCCCACCCCCTCTCCCCACCAAAAAAAGAGAGAGAGAAAGAAAGCTGAGCAACCAGCATACTGTTCTCAATAATAAAGAGGGGGGATATAAAGTGTAATAATAAAAGCCTGAAAACACAAAGAACCACTACAGTCCAGAAATTTTAGTACACCCCTAGGGTCTTTTCTCCATGACTTATGTGACACACCCAATTTGGCCCTTGCCCACCTAAACAGAAAGAGCACTGGGAACCCAGAACCAGAACTGTTAATCGTGACATTTCAAGTACACAGAAACTGTTTTTAAGGTATTATAAATACCCAAGTATTACCATAAAAAGCAACAAATTGCTGACAGTGGTTTCTATTTCATTTTAGAGTGAACCAGAATTCTCAGTGGCCTAAACCAATACCTGTGAGTGGGCAGTGTTGTTCTATGCCAATGTGGAGTCACTAACAGTTCCAATGAATGATAAAAAGCAAAGTTCTTGTGTTCTAATTTATTCTAGTGACTCAACGTGGCACTATCTCCCATCTCTTCAAAAGTGGCTAAATTTCTTCCTCCCAGTGAAGACAGACTGAAAAAAGGGTTTTCTTTTTTATAAGTGTATTTTCAAAGAAAAGCTACCTCTAAAAACTTACACGGTCGGCCCTCCGTATCCACAGGTTCCACAGGTTCAGCCAACCAGAGGGAAAGGCCTCTGATGGTTGTGTCTGTACTGAACACGTACAGACTTGCTTTCCTTGTCATCATTCCCTCAACAACACAGCATAACAACTATTTACGTAGCATTTACACTGTACTAGGTATTACGACTAATCGAGGGATGATTTAAACTACACGGGAGGATGCGTGTAGGTTACATGCAAATACCACGCCATTTTTACACAGAGGACTTGAGCATCCGCGGATTTTGGTATCCTCACGATACCTGGAATGATTCCCCTGAGGATTCCGAGGGAGGACTGTAATTCAAAACTAACATTTTATTTCAGGGACAAAAAACAGGGATAGTTGTAAGCTCAGTAATATTCCTATCTAAAATGGCCAAGGGAATACGATGCCTTCTTGAAGGTTAATTTAAACACGTACGTATGTACATACACATACACGCACGCACACACTCGGCTTGGAAGGATTAGGAAGCTAGAACCAAACACATTTCTTAAATGCATCAAAAATAAATTTCTGTAGGGATTTCAGACTGTAGAGAGGGCTGCATTTCTCCCTTTAGTTTTTGTGATACACCACCAGGGTTAGTCCAGTAATGCTACAATCCTTAAGTCCTTCAAAATGTACTTTTCAACACCGTCATATTTCAAAGATAGGATTAAAATGTCTCTAAGTTGAGAGGTAAATCTGATCTTGGTCAGGAACAGAATAAGAAAAATTTACACAGAAACAACCAAACAACAGTATCCCAAAAACGTTATTAATGGACTGATATTTTGTGGCACGCCACTAGGCTTTCATTCTCATTTTTAAGAATAACTTAAATAGAGACAGGAGACATGTTTATTAAGTCTGAGTATAACAAAAAGCTGAGATTTTAGGTGACAATACCAAGACTCACAAAGATTTCAACAAGTTGATCCAACTAGCTGAAACCAAAAGAAAAAATTTAACAAAAACAAACGTCAGCTTCCACCTTTAAGTTCTAATGATCAATCGTACGAGTAAAGAACAGGGGCGCCTGGCTTGCCTCCAGTGTTTTAATACAGTGAAACCCAGGCACTACTGAGGTATATACAGCTGTGTCCAAGTCTACATTAAACAGTGTCAGCTACTCATTTTAGTTCCTGCATTTTATTTTTTTTCTGTCTTCTGTCAGCTGTCACTTCTTAGGTTATCAGTTTGTTTTGTCCCACTTCCAATTCACTGCTTCTAATCTACTGTCAGCCTCTAGGAAAACAGATAACTGAGCCAGTGCAAACCGTGAGCAAGTTACAGAAGGACCCAGACGGCTTCAGCGATTTTGCCACATACCTTGATTTCTCAGAAGCCTTCTCTGCTTTTATTCTCATTCTTGGCTATCCTACATATAGTTACAACTGTGGGCCGCCAAGTTCTGAATGGGTCATGTATTTCTGGACCATGTGCAGTTCAAAGGAGACAATCATCTCTCACAGTTACGTGCTGGGCAGCCCATGTCTCGAATACTGTTTTCAGTTGACAGCAACAACTATGACCTATGCAGCGGTGAGACCAGGCTAGAGCTGGCGAGGAGGTCTAGAGGTTATGTTCTATCAGGCCAAGGAACATGCTTGGAATGTTTAACCTTGTGACCTCACGCAGAGAAGACGGAAGAAAAGGGTTTGGGGGAGGCGAGAAAACTGTCAAAAGAAAACCTGAAGGGCTGCCATATGCAAGACAGAACAGGCTTATTTCCCAAAGCTCAAGTGGAAGGAACTGTAAACAACAGTCAAATAGTATAGGAAAGCAGATTTTGGTTTAAAGTAAAGACAAATGTTTAAAATATCCAACAGCAAAGTCGGCCGCTTCTCTAAGTAGCAAGTTCCATAACCTTAGAGTGCTCAAGTTGAGGCCAGAACCTCCTTTCTCTGGGATATTGCAGACACAATTCCTGCGCTGGACAGGAGGTTAAACCACAATCTGTAGACCCCCCCCCCCCCAAAACAAGTGTAACAGAAATTCATTTACAATTAATTATCTGTAACACACCATAATTATTTTGTCGCATAAACTGGAATGTAAAGGTAAATGAATATAATGAAAATATGACTTTAGACTAACATACCAAAATAAACTATACCAATAAAATAATACAGAAGCAAGCAAGACTTACCTCCTGAACAGAACATGGTAAAACAACACGGCTAGAAGACAAAAGAAAAAAGAATACATGTTACATATGAAAAAGTCGGCTTTAAAACACAGATCTCCACGTCTAAGGGAGTTTTTACTTTAAATCCAATGACAGCACAGTACGACGATGTCATTTATGAAAGAGGGTCTTTACAATGCCTACAGCTCTAAATAAGGGTTTTTAAACTGGGGAAATAAGACTACCATTCCTGGCTCTCAATGATCACTCACATTTAGCGCTGACTGTGCCAGGACCTTAAAAACGCAGTTCAGAGCTTCTGGTGAGGAGTGAAGGAACAAGAGAAAACTCATCACTGGAAATTGCAGGGTACAGAATGTATTATTTGTGGACTGTCTGGTCAGGTTGCCCTCATGACATTTTTAGTATGGTTTCATTCTCCATCTACATACTATGCAACCTCTCACAGAATGCAAGTCTTAAATCTCATGAATGAACGCTTCCAAAAATTTCCCCAATATCCAATTACTTCTCAATTTTATTAAAAGAAAAACGAGTGAAAGCTACTTTAGACTTAGTAAGAAAAAGACTTCACCATAGAAAATACCTTGAACCTCATAAATATAACCCCCTCCAGGGTAGACTCAGTTGGATTCACTACAAGGTTGCTATGTTTGATCTTGTCCAAGCAAGTTTGTTATCGGACATACAAAAGGACCTACATGGAAACATAATGCTCCTAAAGATGAATTCCAAAAAACAGTATTATAGCGAATTATTTTATATCAGAATATTGCAGTTTATCTGCAGATTTTTACAGGGAAATATCTTCACTTATTCCCACCGTACACTCTGGAAACCAAGGCCATCCCCAAATATCAATTGTCTCAACATAACAGCTAATGTCCAAGATAGCAACTTCTTTTTTTTTTGGGCCTGGTCCTTCTCAGGCTTTTCTCCCCTAATCATTAAGCTACCACAGCAGTGCCATTTAAAGTCTTGATTTAACTCTATTATAAGGAGAGAGACAAAGATCTCAGCAGTCACCTTGAATTTCATTTTACAGACCATTCCCGATAGTTTTCCTCATTCCAACTTCTCTTCAGCCGCACTTTCCACCTACTTCTCCCTCCCTCGTCTCCTCAAACATCTGTGTTTGAATACTCACATCACCTTAATCTCCAACACGTACGAAACATGCCTCCTGTTATTTCTTCCTCCTTGACTATTGTGGGGGGAGGATCACTTATCATTCTTTGTTTTTCAGAAAATGGTTATCTAAAGACAATAAACAGTCTCAAAGTCACAATGGTTACTAACTTTTATTCTCATCAAGAATAAACTTGTTGCAGGCCAGCCAGGTGGCATAGTGGTTAAGTTCGCACGTTCCACTTCGGCAGCCCAGGGTTCATGGATTTGGATCCTGGGCGTGGACCTACACGCTCATCAAGCCATGCTGCGGTGGCATCCCACACAGAAGAACTAGAAGGATTTACAACTATGATATACAACTATGTATTGGGGCTTTGGGGAGAAAAAAGGAAAAAAAAGAGGAAGACTGGCAACAGATGTTAGCTCAGGACTAATCTTCCTTACCAAAAAAAAAAAAAAAAAAGAATAAACTTGTTATACAAAGTGCTTATACCAAATCTTTTTAGCTGTCTCCTGAGGGTACACACCAACTTGCTTGCTGTCTCAGTAACAGAAAAGAGACCGAGGTAAAAGGAGTGCAGAGGTCAGAGGAAAGACTAAGATATAGATCAGAAGCATAACTACGGCTAACCTGAGGAAGTAATGTGCAGGTGTTTAAAAATGCTGAGAAGCAGGAGAGTGGGAAGAAGCCATCTTTTGGGAGACTGGGCAGATTTACAAAGGCCGAATCAAAATCATGGGCTGCAGAGGAAATGGAAGGAAGGAAGAGAGGAAAGAGTTAAAGATTTCCTTGAAGCTTCACAAAACCAAAGAACTACTGCTGAGTAATTTTAACTACTACTCACTAGCTGAAGAGCCTCCTTTTTATGTAACACTTTCAGGGGAAACTTATTCCACAAAACGAAAGCGACTGATGAAGACATTGTGAATGAATGATGAGTCAAGTAACTTCTTCAAGATTTACTTAATAAAAAGTAAAATAGAAAAGCAACAGACAAGCTTTGATTTTCCATTATTATTCTAAAAGTAGTATTCAACTTTTGAGCAATTTGAAAATTTTCAAACTTCCCTGTAATTCCTCACGAAAATCATTTTCCAAATGGAACTAGCAAGTAGTTCTTTAAAACCAGGACTTTACACTAACAGCAACTTCACCTATTGCTTAAGTAACAACTTGAAGGGAACTCTCCACCCCGAAAAGTCATTTCCAACCTTTCAATTCATGTCAAAAATTGATGGCATATTTTAGGACAACAAACATTTGCCAAAGCATTTTACAGTTTACCAACATCTTCACATGGGAATGACCTATTCATCGCTCCTAACCAAAAACAATTTTAGAAAGTTGACTTGCGAGTAGGAAGAATCATGTTTTTCATTCAACAACACTGGTACTCACAGTGTGCTAGACTAGATGCTGGGCTCAATACTGGGAATACTTAATATAAGAAACATCCTCTGCCTTCAAAAAGTCTAAGAGGAGAATAAGTCCAGGGGAGACATACATGAGGAGTGAACATCGAGAAATGTAATTTATAACTCCTTATCAAAAAAATTACACTTTGGGCACATTTCAACATCTGTTACCTCGGAGCATTTAAATTTTTATAATGAAGGTAATGATTTGCGAAAAGCATAGTGTAACTTCCCAACGGGGATCGCTTTCTATGAGTTAGCTTGATACTCCTCACATAACCGTCAAAGGGATCGACTGAACACTTAATTCACATTTTAGGAGGGAGGAAATAACTCTAGCAGAAGAGAAATGACTAAATCTGTGATCTAAAATCAGTTCTGCTAATGTGACTTGGGCCAAGTCAATGTCCTTCTGTCTTATTTCCTCCATTTGTCTTAATATCTGCCACCTCCCTATACTACAAAGATGTGAGAGCAATAAATGAGATAACAACTTGCATGATACAGTGAATAAACAACTTGGGAGAAAAGTTTTGTATAAATCCAAAGTTCAATACTATAAATAAGCCTGAAGTGAAAATGTGTCTTTTCTCAGGATCCCTGTCACAGATTAAAGTCGTAATTTTTCATTAATTTATTTAACAAATATTTACTGAGCACTTACTATGTGCCAGGGAACGTTCTCAGAGCAGGGGATACGGGAGTGAGCAAAACAGGCAAATTCACGGAGCTTACATGTAGTAACAGAATACATCCAGTAAAATAGAAAAATTAATACTGTGTTGCATGTTAGATGGTGATAACCACTTTGGAGAACAACAAATTCAGGAAAGCAAATACTAAATGGTAGGGGCTGCAATTAGGTCTTCAGAGAGATTCTCTAAGAAAAGTGACATTTAAGCAAAGGCCTGAAGGAAGAAAACGAGTTAGTGAGACGAGGGAAGAGCACCTTAGGCAGAGGGAATAGCAAGCAGAAAGGCCTTGACCTGAGCTTTTTTCTTGGAGTAGTGAAGGAATAGTAAGGATGCTTCGAATGGGCAAGGGAAGGGAGTAAATGAGCTCAGAGCAGTAAAGAAAATAGTAGTGTGAGATCTGAAGCTACTGTAAAGGCCTTGGCTTTTATTCTCGGTGAGACAGGGAGTCTTTGGAGAGTTTTAAGCAGAGAAGCCAGAGGAGTGACTTTTTAAAAAAACTCTGAGAACGAATCCTAAAAAATACAGTGTCTGGAGCTAGCTAAATTAAGCCAAAATTCTTAAGAATTTAAAATGAAAAGAGCATTTGAAAAAACAAAGAACGGACCATCCTCAAAATCCCTAGTGGCCCAAGGGATGCTGACGACACGAACCAGCTATGACAGCTGAATATTCATCGCCAATCAGATTCCCTGCGAAATTGCCAATCCTTGCTGGTGGGAAACGCCGCAACTTCTCAACAAAATCGCCCGGTCGATCGGAAGCGCCTGGAAACCCTTCCATCGAACAGACCACACACAGGCCAACTCGTCACCTCAACGCCGTGAAGTAGGTGGAGCCCAGAGTGTCACCCCATCTTAAAGACGTGGAAACTGAGACTCGGAGCAGAGAGATGGCCCTCCCGTGCGGTGAACTGAGCGGCCGGGTGGAGCGCAGGGTTTCCCGACTCCCGCAGGAACTTCGGGGCGCCTACGCTGTCCCCCGAGTGCCGACACCCGGGCTGCCTTCACCTGGCAAGCCCATCTCCCGCGATTTCAGGCGGGCTCCACCCCAGACGACAAATCACAGTCAGACTCCCCACGTCGCCCCCACCCTGGGGCCTGGGGGTGGGCCCAGTCTCAACCGGGGGTGGGAGATTGGGAAGAAGGCGGGTCCCAGCGGAAACTCCCGGCCGCGCCTTCCCGAGCCACGCGCTCAGGCCGGGACCAGCCGCCGCCGGCCCGGGGCAGGGGGCAGCAGGGTGACCAGTGCGAGGCCCTGGGGGGCTGGGGTGGGGCGGAGGGCGCGCGGCGGAAGGGCCTCGAGCGGGCAGGGGGCGCGCGCAGGGAGCGGCCGGTCCGGGTCCCGCTCCTTCTTAGGAATATCCCGCTACTTCTCCATCACTGCATCTCCCACCACCGCCGTCCCGGAGCCTCGTTCGCGCCCACCGACCCACTCACAATTCCTTAATCAGCACCATCTTCCCGGAACCCCCTCACAGCTGCCGCCGCTGCCGCCGCTACCACCACCACCGCCACCACCGCCGCCGCCGCTACCGCCTCTCACGGCGCCTGCGCGGCCCCGCCTCCCTGCCCCTGCGAGCCCCCACAGCGCCTGCGCGTCCACACCCTTCCGCCGCGACCCGTCGCGTCAGCGCGCGCGAGGGGCTAGCCCCGCCCCAGTTCCGCGCCCCACCCTGGGCGCACGAGGTCTTCAGAGCGGCTGCGCGGCTCTCCCGAGCGCGTACGGCTGCTACTGCGCCTGCGCGAACGCGCACGCCCTCCTAGGGCTGCTCCCTCCAGTCCAGCTCCTTTGGGACGTGCGTGCCGCCGGCGTCTTGTGGTGAGTGTTCCAGTCGGTTCCTTGGAAGTCGTTTTCCGGTGACCGGGACTGAAGTTTCTCGCCCTGCCTTTGAGAGGAGGCCCACCTTCCTGACGGACATCCCGTTTGTGAAGTCCGCGTGAGAGACTTGTGAGGGGCGTGGAAGCCGACGCCGCCGGTTCGGCGGGAGGACCTTCCCCGGGTCACGACCCGGGCGCCCTCCAGAGGCCTCGTGAGGGCCGCCGTCTGACCCTGATCGCCTGGCGGGGCCGGCAGCGGTGGCCGCCGAGTCCCCAACGCCACACGCCCCCTGTCCCGGCTCCACGGTCCTCTAGGGCCTGCGGCCCCACAGGAGGAGCGTCCTACGCTCGCGACGGAGTCCCGGGGGGAAGAGGGGCTCGGCCGTGAGACCCAGGAAGGGACCTCTTCGGGGCCGCCGTTCCAGGGAAGGTCCCACGCGACCCCGCCGCCCGTGCCTGGAAGCCGAGAGGTGGACCTTGGGATGGTCACTCGCTTCCTCCGTCCCGGGCTCTGGGGTCACTCGCTCCCTCTGTGGGGTCGCTCGCTCCCTCCGTGGGGTCACTCGGGTCGCTCGCTCCCTCTAAGCCAGGCACAGTTGTAGGCCATGGGGCAACACCTGGAAACAAGATGTGTTCCCTGCCCTCGCTTGGAAACAAAAGAGTGACAGTCTATGCATAAAGGAAGAGGGTCCGCAGGAGGCAGAGCCGCCCCGGGGAGGCCTCGGGGGGCGTGTTGGAGCGTCGCGCGGTGACTGGCGAAGATGGGGCGAGGCGCCCGGCTCCTCCTCCCGGGAGCTTGGACCTGGGGCCGGCTCCAGCGGACGGGGCACCTGGCGCGGCCAAGTGCTGTGCTGGGGGGTGAAGGCGCTTCATCTCGTTCACCCCGAAACGGCGTCGTGAGAGAGGTGTTTTCGCGGGCTTTAGAAAGGACAAAAAAAAAGGTTCAGAGGGCCACGTTTAGGGATTTGTGCAAAACTCGCTCAGCCGGCGTGTTTGCAGAACCGGGTTTCAAATCCAGATTTTAATAACTTCCAAATCTGGTCTTTCCACTCCACTGACTTTTTTCTGGATAAAAATAAATAAATAAGCTGAGGCATGTTCTCGGTTATGGAAAGGAGGAGATATGGTCAAAATCTAGAAGATGCTTAGAGACAGGTGTAGCGCAAATGCAGTTTGGAGTGCCAGACCCCCGTATCAATTAGGAGATGAAGGCCCGAGGTGGTAATAGGAACTGCCAAACTAATTAGTCCATTTTATGTCGTAGTTTCTCCCCAGATGCTATGCAGCCTGAAGTTACAAATAGCTTTAAAAGCATGGATAAATTGTGGTTGACATGCTTTATCAACCATCAAGAAAAATTAGGATGTTGTGGAACATTTCTGTAACTTCTGAAGTCTTCCCACAAGTGTTCACTGATTCCATTGTCTGCATAGCTCAGTTGCTGCTCATAGTATTCAAATGTGTGTAAAATAAATGAGACGGTGTGCTGGATGGTGCGTAACTGAACCAGAATATGCTGTGGACATTGTCTCCTTTTCCCATCTGAAGATTCATGTTAAAACACTCAACTGGAAAACACCCAGTTTGGATGTATTTATTGAGGGAAAGAAAACATACACAAAATTAGCTAGGTTGGTAGAATGTGACATCTGTATAACTAAACTAAATAATTGTACATTACATCTGCTTAAGAGAGAAAAATGTCCCAATTTTCCTGGGAATATCAAAGAGGACTAGGGAGTGGGAAAGCCATGAAGTATCACCTCAAAATGAGCGCAAAGGACATATAAAGGAAAAGACAATTACACATGAAAAAAATAAACTAATGGACTGTGTGACATTTTCTTGTTTTAAAACTAATGGTGTTGAATCTTGTGTACTTTTGCAAATGTGGGCATAAGATAGGATAGAACTTACTAGTAATTGTCTCTGGATGTAGAAAAAATTAAAACCTGATTTCTCGCGTTCCTTGAAATGACTTTCAACCCTTAACAAAGGTAACCTTCACACACTAGGTGTCCAACTGAATTTAATTCTTCAAGCCTCATGTAACCACCAGTCTCATTACTTCTCTTGTCTACAGTTCTGAAGCTAAGAGCTCATTCTAGTAAAAATGATGGTAGATTTTACTGAGGCAAACCAAAAGATTCTGAACGGTGTTTGGGACACTTATTTTATGCGTGTTGATAAAGAACAACTCTGGTCAAAGAAATTTCAACGGTCCTTCAAATATTACAATTGAATTTGGCCTGTTTATATTTTTTCCCCTAAAGCCGCTGTTCTTAACCTAGGATGCAAAGCCCTTTTGGTGAGTGCTCCCAGGGAATTTATGAACCACTGAAATTATATACATAATTTCATGTCTATGTACATTTTTCTGGGGACGAGGTCTGTAGCTTTCATTTGCTTACTCTGCATCTTGCCATCCTGTTTTCTGTAACATCTCATTCCAGAGTTACCAATTGAGACTATTTCTATGAAAACTAGAAATATTCCCAAAAATGCTTTAATTTTGTCAAACATGAGGGCATAGGTCATAATATTGTACCACCATGGAAGGGACAGGCTTGGGCTTTGTAGTAGACAGCCCTTGGCCTAAATCCTGGCTCTGCCACTTGCTGGCTGTGACCTTGAGTAAATTACTTAATCTCACAAACACAATTTATTCATTTATAAAAAGGAACTCCTGATATCCACAACATAGATTTGTTGTGAGGAGTAAAAGATATGAAGTATGCAAAGTGTCTATCTTACATGTTGCCTGGTGTGTGTAATAGATGTCCAATGAATGGGAATCATGTGGAAGGTTACACCTTTCAGAGAGCAGAACAGCAATTTGAATTAAGATATAGTTAAGTTCCTCTTCATCCCTAGTGGTAACTATCAATCACTATTCATCCTAATGCAAGAAGAATGCATGTATGTGTACGTACCATTCATATCTGTAACCAGATATAGCTGTAGTTTACCCTTTCACCTGCAGAGCATAATACAGATTTCTGTTCTTTTGTATCGTCATCAAATTTGGTATTGTCAGAATTTGTCATTTTTGGCACGTTATTGGTTTTAAAATGCTATCTCACGTATTCACTTTATTTTTCCCTGCAGGGTGAAGATCTTTCCATATTTACTGACCATGTTCTTATTTATTGCTCATTTTCCTATTGGTTTTGTTTTTTTTTCTTTTTGATTTGTGGAAGGTATATATAGCCATTTTGAATTTGAATTCTGTGTTGATTATGTGCACTTTATGTATTTTCTTTCCATCTGTGGATTGTTCTGTCACTTTGCTTACAGCAGGGCTTCTCAACCTCTGCAGTATTAACATTTTGGGTCAGATAATTCTTTATTGTGGAGACTGTTCTGTGCATTGTAGGATGTTTAGCAGCATCCCTGGCCTCTATCCACTAGATTCCGGTAGCACCCCTCCAATCAGGACCATCAGAAATGTCTCCAGGGGCTGGCCCTGTGGCCGAGTGGTTACGTTCATGTGCTCCGCTTCAGTAGCCCAGGGTTTCAGCAGTTCGGATCCTGGATGTGGACATGGCGCCGCTCATCAAGCCATGCTGAGGTGGCATCCCACATAGCACAACCAGAGGCACTCACAACTAGAATATACAACTATGTACCAGGGGGCTTTGGGGAGAAGAAGGAAAAACATGTCTTCAGCCATTGCCTGGTGTTCCCTGGGGAGAAAAATTGCTCCTGGTTGAGAACCACTGGTTTGTAGTGACTCTGTTGTGCAAAGTTATTTATCTTTAAGAAAATCTTATCTAACATTTTTTGAGTTTTTATTATATGCCAGGCCATAAGTGTTTCACGTGATTTAATGCTAACCCTAACCCATTTACTCATCACAGCACATATAAAGTAGGTACTATTATTATTTCTCTTTTGTAAAGGAGAAATCTTGTTTATGTCTTCTCATGTGCAGCTATTAATCAACTTTACTGAGCTATAATTTACATGCAATAAAATGCACCTATTTTAAGTATACAGTTTGAAGAGTTTTGTCAAATATATACTTCTGGGAATCATTACCACAGTCAAGATACATGACAGTTCCATTGCTGTAAAAGGTTTCCTTGTGCCACTTCCCTGTCAGTCCTCCAACACTCCCAGCCCGGCATGCATGGGACTGCTTTCTGTGCCTGTAAATTAGACCTGCCTTTTCTAGAGTTTCTTGTCGTTGAATCATATAACATGTATTTTTTTGTATCTGTCCTCTTTCACTCAGGATAATGTTTTTGAGATTCATTGATGTTGTGAGTAGTTCAGTCCTCTTCATTGCTGAGTGATGGCCCCTTATATCTATATGTTGGATTTTGTTTTATCCATTTACTTGTTGATGGACTTTTGAGTTCTCTCCAGTGTTTGGCCGTTAAAAATAAGTTACTGCGAATATTTGTGCAGAAGTCTTTCTGTAGATACATGTTTTCATTTCTCTTGGGAAATTTTCTCTTGGATTATAAGGCAAGTACATGTTTAACTCGAGGAGAAATTGCCAAGTGGATTTGCAAAGTGGTTGCACCATTTTACGTTCCCACCAGCAATGTATGAGAGTCCCGTTACTCCATGTGCCCGTCAACACATTTTAGCCATTCTAGTGGACATGTTGTGGGATCTTATTGTAGTTTGATTCACAGTCTCCTGAAGACTAATGCTGTTGAGCACTTTTTCATGTGCTTATTGGTTATTTGTACATCTTTTGTGAAGTATCAGTTCAAATCTTCTGCCCATTTTTAAATTGGTTTGTCTTTTTATTATTGAGTCATAATAGTTCTTTATATGTTCTAGTCCTTTCTCAGTTCTTTATATATACGAGTCCTTTCTCAGATGTATATGTTGCCAATATTTTCTCCCAGTCAGCAGCTTGCCTCTTCATTTTCTTGATGGTATGTCTCAAACAGCAATTTTAAATTCTGAGCAAGTCTTAAGTTACCAGTTTTTTTTCCTTTATGATTCATGCTTTTTGTGTCCTACCTAAGAAATCTTTACCTACCCCAAAGTCACAAAGATTTTGTTTTACTGTGTTTCCTTCTAGAAATTTTAAAGTTTTGCCTTTTATGTTTAGGTCTGAGATCCATTTCAATTAAGTTTTCTTTCCTCATTTTTTTCTCTTTTGGTAAAATACACCTAAAGTTTACCATGTTAACCATTTTTAAGTGTACAGTTCAGTAGTATTAAATGTATTCATAATGTTGTGTACCCATCTCCATAGCTCTTTTCATCTCATAAAAAAACTGAAATTTTGTACCCATTAAACAGTAACTCCACTGATGCCTTTCCCAAGCCAGGCCCTGGCAGCCACCATGCTTCTATCCTGATGGCCATCCTAATGGGTGTGAGGTACTAGCTCATCGTAATTTTGATTTGCATTTCCCTGATCAACGATGTGAGCATCTTTTCGTGTGCCTATTGGCCGTTTGTCTATCTTCTTTGGAGAAATATCTATTCAAGTGCTTTGCCCATTTTCAAACTGGGTATTTTTTTTGTTATGGTTGAGTTTTGGGAGTTTTCTGTATATTCTTGATGCTAATCCCTTATCAGATACACAATTTGCAAATATTTTCTCTCATTCTGTGGGTTGCATTCTTATAACAGTTGATAAATCTTTTGTTGATACTGTCTTTTGATGCCCAAATTTTTTATTTTTCAAGAAGTCCAATTTATTTTTTCTTTTATTGCCTATGCCTTTGGTGCTGTATCTGAGAAATAGTTGTTAAATCCAAGGCTATGAAGCTCTCATCCTGTGTTTTCTTCTAAGAGTTTATAGTTTTAACTCGTGCATTTAGGTCTTTGATCCATTTTGAGTTAATTGTTGTATCTGGTGTTGGATAGGGTCCAACTTCATCCTTTTGCTTGTGGATATGTGGTTTTTCCAGCACCATTTGTTGAGAAGACTGTCCTTTCCCCATTGAATGGTCTTGGCACCCTTGTTGAAAATCATTTGACCATATATGAAAGGGTTTATTTCTGGGCTTTCTGTTCTGTTCCATTCATCTCTCTGGCTGTGTTTATGCCAGTACCACACTCTTTTGATTACCTTAGATTTCTAGTAAGTTTTGAAATCAGGAAATGTGAGTCCTCCAGCTTTGTTCTTCTTTTTCAAGATAGTTTTGGCTATTCAGGATCCCTTGAGATTCCATACAAATTTTAGGATGAGTTTTTCTATTTCTGCAAAAAAGTCATTGAGATTTTGGTAGGGATTGTATTGAATCTGTAGATCACTTTGGGCCGCTTCATTTTTGTAGGTGCATGATAATTCCATTGTATAGTGCACTATAATTTATTAATTTGTCTCCTATTGGTAGCCAATAGGGATGTATCTAGTAGTTTGCTGTTACAAGAGTCCTGCAATAAATAGCCTTTTGTATTTCACATATGTGTAAGTCTAACTGTAAGATAAATTCCTGAAAGTGGAATTGTTAAGTCAAAGGGTGTGTGCATTTATAATTTTTACAGATTTTGCCTAATTGTTTTCCCTAAAGACTGTACCGTTTTACGCTCCCGCCGGCAATGAGTGAGAGTACCCATTTCCCCGAACTATTCCAACATGTTTTCAAACTTTTTAAAAAAGAACTGTTTATTGTAAAATATAATACAGATGCAAAAAAGTTACATAAAACAAATTAATTACTATAGGGAGAACTACACTTGTTATCTCCACCAGGTCAAGAAATACAACTCTGCCAGTCTCCCCATAAGTTCTTCATATACCCTGTTCAGTCACAGCTCTCTCTCCCCCAAAAGTAACTGCCTTCTTGACTGTTATAGGAATCACTTCCTTGCCTTTCTTTATAGTTTCGATCACCCTAGTATGCATCCCCCCAAACTATGGGGTTTAGTGTTTGCTTCTTTTTATCTACGTGTAATCCTATCTTTTTTCCTCATGCAATTTGTTGAGGAAATTGGGTTGTTTGATCTGTAGAATTTTCCACACTCTGGATTTTGCTGCTTTTAGATCTTCAGGGTTGGTCAGGTTCAGTGGCAGTATTTTTGGCAAACTTACTTCATAGGTGGTAATGTGCTAATGTGCTCTTTCATCAGGAGACACATTTTCTATTCTCTTTTTTTTTTGAGGAAGGTTAGCCCTGAGCTAACTGCTGCCAATCCTCCTCTTTCTGCTGAGGAAGACTGGCCCTGAGCTAACATCCGTGCCTATCTTCCTCTACTTTATATGTGGGATGCCTACCACAGCATGGCGTGCCAGGCGGTGCCACGTCCGCATCTGGGATCTGAACCAGTGAACCCCAGGCCACCGTAGTGGAATGTGCACACTTAACCACAGCCCCTCTATTGTCTCTTTTTGCAGTCAAAGCAGCCATTACTGCTAAAAGCCTAGATCTGTTAAGTTATTGGGAATTGCAAAATGGCGACATTCTTATTGAGTCATTCTTGATTAATTGGCGGGAATACTTCTATACATATAGTACAGTTTATATAGGAAAGGCAGAATAAAACTTTGATTTTTGTTCCCCCCCCTTTTTTAAATCAGTTTTCAAAATGAGAATTAGTTTCCTGTCATCCTCTAACAGTGATCAATTGCTATGTTTTAGTGTCAATTTAAACAAATTTGAAGAACTGGTTTCTATTTCATTTACTATTCTTATCATTATTGCTCAGACCGTTTTACCTTTGGCCAGTCCAGCTTCTTCAGCTCATCTCTTGAGTCCTTTTGATGTGTTCCTATTAGTGTTTGATAATTTCCTTGTATCTGGTGTGACAAGATCTAGTGTGAAAAGACTGATCTTGTACATTTTCTGCTGTCCCAGACTGAAATCTGTCATTTTGCCAGGAAACCTTAGTTTCTTTTAGTGGCAAATAGTATTTCCGAAGCACAATCTTGTGCTAGGTATGTCATGGCTAATGGGTTGGGCATTGTTTTTAGGCCTTTTTGGTAGCTAGAGCTAAAAAAATTTTGTACAAATATATGGATAATGCATAAATATATGTCATTTAAATATGACATGAACACAATATAATTATATTTTGTAACTGAAATTTACATATCATCTCAATATGTAGTTTAACATTTTGTTTTAAATAGGTATTATGTATAAATAATAGAATTTCCAAGCGTACAAATTATAAATTGTACAAATATAAAAATAGCTTTTTTTATCCATCCATCCACTGATGGGCACTTGGGTTGCTTCCAAGTCTTGGCTGTTGTGAATAATGCTGCAATGAACATAGGAGTGCATATATCTTTTTGAATTAGTGTTTTTATGTTCTTTGGATAAATACCCAGAAGTGGAATAGCTGGATCATATGGTATTTCTATTTTTAATTTTTTTTTAAGATTTTATTTTTCCTTTTTCTCCCCAAAGCCCCCCAGTACATAGTTGTGTGTTTTTAGTTGTGGGTCACGGTTGCAGCATGTGGGATGCCACCTCAGCATGGCCTGATGAGTGGTGCCATGTCGGTGCCCAGGATCCGAACTGATGAAACCCTGGGCCGCCGAAGTGGAGTGTGTGAACTTAATCACTCAACCATGGGGCCAGCCCCTATTTTTAATTTTTTGAGGACTCTGCATACTGCTTTCCCTAGTGGCTGCACCAGTTTGCATTCCCACCAGCAGTGTATGAGGGCTCAGTGGATGAATGGATAAAAGAAGATGTGAGATACATAGATAAATCCACACACACCCACCCACCATGGAATACTACTCAGCCATAAAAAAGGTGAAATCGTGCCATTTGCAACCATGTGTGTGGACTTTGAGAGTATTATGCTAAGTGGAATAAGTCAGAGAAGGATAAACAGTGTATAATTTCACTCACGTGGCGGAGAAACAGACAAGGAGAACAGATTGGTGGTTACCACAGGGGAAAGGTGGTAGGAGAGCAAAAGGGGTAAAGGAGCACATATGTATGGTGACAGATGCAAACTAGACTTTTGGTGGTGAACACGGTGCAGGCTATACAGAAGCCGAAATATAATTATGTACACCTGAAACTTACACAACGTTATAAACAAATGTAACCTCAATAAAATAATTAGAAACCAATAAATAATAAAAATAGCTTTTTTAAAAGGTAAAGTACCTCATGAATTTATGCTCATTTATCCTAACTCAAATCCAGGACTATGGAGTTTTCACTTAGTCTCTTTTATATTTTTATCTCCTCTCCTCAACACTGAAAATCCTGGTTCCCACTAGAAAACTACTATCTTATATTTCTCTTCTCTATCCTGCTTGCAGTTCCCTTACACGAAATTCTATAAATTTTCTATTTCATTATTTTTATGATTTAAAGGAATCAGAATTTTTGTTGCTAAATTATTTGATTAAAGTGTGTATTTTAAAACATACTGACTTAAAAATCCTAGAATTTTAAGAGCTTTAAAGGGCCTTGGAAATAGCTGCTTCAGGTTTTCCCAACTTAGAAGAGAGATGCCACTTAGTCACCTGGGGAATCTCAGCGAGCTGGGATGAAGGCAGGGAGGCCAGTTGTAATGTTTTACGTGCACGCGTTCATTTGCTTTCTCATTCTTCCGTTCAGGAAACATTTATTGAGGCCCTCACGTATACGAGATGCTGATGATACTTAGTGACAGGCAGACATCTGTGAAAAAGAATTCAGATCATTCAATATTTTACTGAAGAAAATGTTTATTATTGTTGAAATAGATGTTGAATTTTCCCCATTTCATACCTTATGGCAGAATGTGGCTTAAGAAGAAAACTGGTGGTATCGTGAGATTCAGGTAGTAGTTTACAGAGAAGGGCAAATGATGCTTAAAATAGTAGCTCAAGAAGTTTAATTTTATGTCTGCAGAGCTGTGCTGTGTTGAAGAACCACTATCATCTTGTGAATATTTGGTTAAGGCTGGGTCTCTAACTAGATCTGAGTGAGGCAACTACCACTACTGTACTCAAAGACCATATAATTTTCGTTGTGTGCAAATGTCTTTTAAAGACTTTGATGATCATCCACATATATGCATGTGTTGCTGGCTTCCCCTCTGAACCATTTCTGTTAATTGCAGCATGTTATAATATAAAGAATATTGGCTTTGGAGCCAGGAAAACTCTAGCCATACTACTTATAGTATCTGAGTCCTATCTGTGAAATAGTAATAATATATAATTTAAGAGTTTCATAAAATTAAGTGGAAGACTTTTTTAAAGCATATAACATATAGTAGATGCTATACAAAGACTGGTTTTCTACTCATTGTCTTAGGCTCCATATCTGCAGAGATGTTCTTAATTACTCCCACTTCCTCTGTCCTCTAACTAGGATTTTCTTTCTTAAGTTGTTCACATCTTTTTCTTTTTCTTGTTTTTTTTTGAGGAAGATTAGCCCTGAGCTAACTGCTGCCAATCCTCCTCTTTATCCTGAGGAAGACTGGCCCTGAGCTAATATCCATGCCCATCTTCCTCTACTTTATATGTGGGATGCCTACCACAGCATGGCTTGCCCAGCGGTGCCATGTCCGCACCCGGGATCCAAACTGGCGAACCCCGGGCCGCCGAAGCGGAACGTGCGCACTTAACCATTGCGCCACTGGGCCGGCCCCTAACATCTTTTTCTTTTCTGTTTACATAGATATACTCTAATTCATTTCACTCTAATCCTTAATCTTATGATAGGACTGTTGTCATAGTATCTATTGCAGTAGTATAGACAAGTATTCGTTCTATTCTTACATTTAAGAATTTCTTGTAAAATACTTCTGACATATGAACTGTAATGAACATCTGTGTGCCTACCAGCTAATAAAACATTGCCAGTAAAGCTGAAGCCCCCATATGTACCTATATGATTCATCTCCGTCTCTCCTATTTCATGCCTCCTCCCTGAAGATTATTATAGATTAAGCTATCAGTGTATTATCTCAAAAATAATACACTTCTCTATCCAGAAGTTATAAAGTTATTCTATGTTCTAAAAGTTTTAAAGTTTCACATTTTACATTGGGTCTTTAGTCTACCTGGACCTAGTTTTTGTATACGGTATGAGGTGTAGGGATCCAGTGGGTTTTTTCCCCATGTAGATAACAAATGATCTTAGCATCATTTATGTAACTCTTTCCTCTAACGTATATGCTAACTCTGACATATATCAAACTCTTTTCTAGGTCCTCTATATGTTTGACATTTTTTTAAAGGTCTTATTCTTTTTTTTTAATTGAATAAATTTGACATGTAACATTGTATAAGTTTAAGGTGTACAATATGTTACTTTGACACATTTATATAATATTGCTAATGTAGCAATATTGATCACATTGCATAATTATAGTGCAATGTTATTGTCTATATTCATTATACTGTGTGTTAGATCTCTATGGCTTATTTACTACTCGTTACAAGTTTATATCCTTACACACCATGGCTCTTATTGCCCCCCCCCAGCCCCTCCCCCAGTAACTACCATTTTACTCTCTGTTATTTTTTTCTTCTCCCCAAAGCCCCCCAGTTCATAGTTGTATATTCTAGTTGTGAGTTACTCTCTGTTTTTTAAAGGTTTAACTTTTTTAGATTACACATACATATAAGTGACATCATACAGTAGTTGTCTTACTCTGTCTGACTTATCTTGCTTGGCATAGCGTGCTCAAGGTCCGTCTATGTTGTTGCAAATGGGAGAATATCTTCCTTTCTCATGCCTAAATAATATTCTAGTATTTATATGTACCGTATTGTTTTAATCCATTTGTTCGTTGATGGACATTTGGGTTGTTTCCATATCTTGGCTATTGTGAATAAAGCTGCAATAAACATGGGAGTGCATATATATATCTCATCAAAATCCTGTTTTCATTTCCTTTGGGTATACACCCAGAAGCAGAATTGCTAGATCATATGGTAGATCTATTTTTAAGTTTTTCAGGAACCTCCATATAATTTTCTATGGTGGCTGCACCAATTCACATTCCCACCAACATGTATAAGGGTTCCCCTTTCACCACATCCTTGCCAGCACCTGTTTTCTCCTTGATGACAGCCATTCTGACAAGGTGTGAGGTGATAGCTCATTGTGGTTTTGATTTGCGCTTCCCAGATGATGAGTGGTGTTGAACATCTTTTCATGTGTCTGTTGGCCATTTTGATGCCCTGTTTGGAGAAATGTATGTTTAGTTATTCAGCCCATATTTAAAATTGGATTGTTTGGTTTTTTGTTATTTACTTGACTGAGTTCTTTATATATCTTGAATATTAACCCCTTTGTCTGATATATGCTTTGCAGAAATTTTCTCTCATTCTGTGCGTTGTCTTTTTGTTGTGTAATTATTTCTTTTGCTGTGCTGAAGCTCTTGAGTTTGATGCAGTCCCATTTGTTGATGTTTTCTTTTGTTTTTGCTTTTGGTGTTATGCCCAAAAAATTATTGCCAAGACCAATATTGATAAACTTCTCTACATTTTCTTGTAGGAGTTTTATGGTATCAGGTCTTGTGTTTAAGTCTTTGATCTATTTTGAGTTAATTTTTGTGAGTGGTGTGAGATAGGCGTCCAATTTCATTGTTCTGTGTGTGTTTCTCCAGTTTTCCCAGCACCATTTGTTGAAGAGACTGTCCTTTCCCAATTGGAAATTCCCATTGCGTATTGACTCCCTTGTTGAATATTAGTTGACCATATATGCTGGAGTTTAATTCTGGGCTCTCTATTCTGTTCCATTAGTTGATGTGTCTGTTTTTGTGCCAGTTCCATACTGTTTTTATTGCTATGGCTTTGTGGTATAGTTTGAAACCTGGAAGGATGATATCTCCGGCTTTGTTCTTTTGCTCAGGATTGTTTTGGTTATTCGGGGTCTTTTGGTTCCACACAAATTTTAGAATTGTTTCTTCTATTTCTGTGAAGAATACCTTTGGTATTTTAATGGGGATTGCATTTAATCTGTAGATGGCTTTGGGTAGTATGGCCATTTTAACAATATTAATTCTTCCAATCTGTGAACATAGAATGTCTTTCCATTTGTTTGTATCTTCTTCAACTTCTTTCAGCAAAGTTTTGTAGTTTAGGGCCGGTCCTGGTGGCCTAGGGGTTAAGTTTGGCGGCTCTGATTCAGCAGCCCAGGTTCGGTTCCCAGGTATGGACCTACACCTCTTATCTGTTAGTGGCCCTGCTGTGGTGGTGGCTCACATACGAAAAAGGAGGAAGATTGGCAGTGGATGTTAGCTCAGGTCGAATATTCCTCAGGAAAAAAAAGAGTTTTGTAGTTTTCATTGTACAGATCTTTCACTTCCTTGGTTAAATTTATTCCTAAGTATTTTATTGTTCTTGATGCTCTTGTGAATGGGATGGTTTTATTTCTTTTTTGTATGCTTCAACATTAGTGTAAAGGAATGCAGTTGATTCCTGTATGTTGATTTTGTATCCTACCACTTTACTGAAATCATTGATTAATTCGAACAGTTTTTTTGACTGATTCTTTGGGATTTTCTAAATATAGGATCATATCGGCAAATAACAGCAATTTTACTTCTTCCTTTCTGATTTGGATGCCTCTTCATTCTTTGTCTTTCCTAATTGCTCTAGCCAGGACTTCCAGTACTATGTTGAACGGAGTAGTGAAAGTGGGCGTTCTTGCCTTGTACCTAATCTTAGAGGAAACGCTTTCGATTTCTGTCTATTGAGTGTGATGTTAGCTGTGAGTTTGTCGTATGTGACCCGTATTATGTTTAGGTATGTTCCTTCTATACCCAGTCTGTTCAGGATTTTTATTATGAAATGATGTTCTATTTTGTCAAATACTTTTTCTGCATCTATTGAGATGATCATGTGGTTTTCATCTTTCATTTTATTGATGTGATGTATTACATTTGTTGATTTGCATATGTTGAACCATTGTTGCATCCCAGGTATAAATCTGACTTGGTCATGGTGCGTAATTCTTTTAAAGTGTTCTTGAATTTGGTTTGCTAATATTTTGTTGAGAATTTTTGCATCTATATTCAGGGATATTGACCTGTAGTTTTCTTTCCTTGTGATATCCCTGTCTGGTTTGGTATCAAAGTAATGCTGGCCTCATAGAATAAGTTTGGAAGTGTTCCCTCCTCTTTGGTATTTTGGAAGAGTTTGAGGAGGATTGGTGTTAATTCTTTAAATGTTTAGTGGAATTCTCCAGTGAAGCCATCTGGTCCTGGAAATTTCTGTTTGGAGAGTTTTTTGATTACTCATTCAATCTCTTTACTTGTTACTGGTCTGTTCAGATTTTCTATTTCTTCCTGATTGTCTTGGTTAGGTTGTGTGTTTCTAGAAATGTATCCATTTCTTCCAGGTTATGTAATTTGTTGGCATATAATTATTCATAGTAGTCTCTTAGGATTGTGTGTATTTCTATAATATCAGTTGTAATGTCTCCCCTTTCATTTCTAATTTTGAGTGTAAAGGTCATATTCTTGAAAAATCTGTTTTCTCCAGTTTTTGGACTATTAGGCCAAGTTTGTTTATTACAGTGTTCAAATCTTCTAACTCCTTAGTGATTTGTGTATGTGTGTGTGTGTGTGTGTGTGTGATCCAACACTTACTGAATGAGATGTGTTAAAATTTCCCAATATAGTGATTGATGTATTTTTTTCTCCTTGTAGTTCTTTCAATTTTTTGCCATATACTTTTGAGGTTATGTTACTAGGTGCATAAAAAGTAGAACTTTTACATCTTTCAGGTGAATTGATACTCTTATTATATGTAATGTCCCTGTAGCAATGCTTTTACCTTTTATCTGACATTCATATAGCTGTACCAAGTTACTTTGGGTTAGTATTCTCCTGGGGTATCTTTCTCTTCGTCTTTTTGAACTCATTGATTATTACAAAAGCAATTTTATCATATGCAGAATTGGAAGAGTATAATGAATTCCCATGTGTTCACCTACCTTTCACAATTAATCAATTTGGCATTCTTGTTTCATCTACTCTTTCTCCCCAATTTATTTCTTTTGGGGGATATTTTAAAGCAAATGCAAGACATCATATAATTTCTCCTATAAATGCTATTGTTTTCCATCCCCTGGCTTTCAATCTTAGCTTATGTTTAAGTGTGGCTTTTGTTAACAGATTATAGCCAGATTCTTTGTTTAACGTTCATATTCTGATTTTTTTTTTTTTGGCTGAAGATTAGCCCTGAGCTAACATCTGCCTCCATTCCTCCTCTTTTTGTTGAGGAAGATCGGCCCTGAGCTAACATCTGTGTCCGTCCTCCTCTACTTTATACGTAGGATGCCTGCCACAACATGGCTTGACAAGTGGTGTGTAGGTCCGCCCCCGGGATCCTAACTGGCCAACCCTGTGCTGCCAAATTTGCCAACTTCACCGCTGTGCCACTGGGCTGGCCCCCAGTCTGATTTTTTGTGTATCCTGATACTCTGTTAACTGGTGCATTTGTCCATTTCATTTGTTACAGATTTATTTCAGCAATTTTAGGTTCATCTCATTGCTTGTATTCCTTTTATTCCCCCTTGTCATCTTTTGGTCTAACTTAGAACAAGAGTTTGAACAATATACTGGATTTTATTTTGGTTCCATTCCATTTTTCTCTTACAAATCAAACATTTTTGAACCTGTTTTTTACAATCGATATTTATTTGGGTTTGCTCAAATATTTATCACTATATTTGCTCATCATTCCCTTTTGCATCTCAGCCCTTCCATCTTGGATAATCTTACTTTTGCTGAAATTCACCTTCTAAAATTTACCTTAATGAGGGTCTGTTGGTGGTAAATTATGATTTTTTTTGTCTGAAAATGTCTATATTTTGTCTCCATTCTTAAAAAATACTTTATAAAATTCCAGGCTGAGATTTGTCTTTTCTTGGCGTGTTTGAGATACCATTGGCCTGTCTCTAGCTCTCATTGTCAGGGTGAAGAAGTTAGTCATCTAATTTCTGGTCCTTTGTAGGAGATACATCTTTTCTTTCTAGGAAAGGAAAGCTTTTATTAAAATATAACATGCATACAGAAAAGTGCAAAAAAGTCATAAGTATATTGCTTGGTGAATTGTTGATAATAAGAACACATAACCTCCCCTAGATAAAGAAAGAGTGTAGAGCACTCCCAGAACCCCAGAAGTCCCCTCGTAGCCCCTCAGTATTTGCCATCCGGGGGAAGCACTCTCATCTCATGTCGTGATAGATCAGCTTTTCATGAGTTTGAACTTGTACATAAATGGAATAATGAGCATTCTTTTGTGTCTGGCTGCTTTAGCTCAGCACTATGTGAGATTCATCCACGACTGCTTGTTCATTTTCATTACTGTAGAATATTTCCTGATAGGAATATGCACTATTTAGCCATTTTATTGTTAATAGTCATTTGAGTTATTTCTAGTTTTTGACTTTTACAAATAGTGACCCTAGTCTTTTAGTGACTTTTGTACTAATTTCTATTGTATATATACTTAGATGTGGAATTGCTTGTAGTAAGAAACTGGCAAGTAGATTTCAAAAGTAGTTGTGTTATCTTATGCTTCCACCACAAATACATGAGAGTTCTGCTTACTGCTCAAACTCATCAACTCTGGTGTTCTCAGTCTTAACATTATCCACCCACCACAATGGTTAAAATTATCTCCTTGTGGCTTTAATTTGGATTTCTCTGATGACTTATGTGTTTGCTGGCCATTCATACATCTTCATTTGCAAAGTATCTGTTCAAATCTTTTACCCATTTTTTAAAATTGAGATATAATTGACATATAATGTTACATTAATTTCAAGTGTAAAACATAATGATTCCATATTTGTGTATATTGCAAAATGATCAACACAATAAGTCTATTTAACATTGATCACCATAGTTTCCAGATTTTTTTCTTGTAACGAGAACTTTTAAGATCTACTGTCTTAGCAACTTTCAAATATGCAATACAGTATTATTACTGTAGTCATCGTGCTGTACATTACATCCCCATAACTTATTTTATAACTGGAAGTTTTTACGTTTTGACCCCCTGCACCCATTTCACTCACCACCCCCGCCCTCTGGCAACCACCAATCTGTTCTCTGTGTCTATGAGCTTGTTTGCTTTTTTTAGATTCCACATACAAGTGAGATCATACAGTGTTTGTCTTTCTCTTTCTGACTTATTTCACTTAGCATAACGCCCTTGAGGTCCATCCATGTTATTGCAAACAGCAAGATTTCCTTCTTTTTTATGGCCAAATAATATCCCATTGTGTAGCTATACCACATTTTCTTTATCCATTCATCCATCGTTGGACACTTAAGTCGCTTCCATGTCTTAGATGTTATACACAATGCTGCAGTGAATATAGAGGTGCAGATACCTTTTTGAGTTACTGTTTTCATTTTCTTTGGATGAACACCCAGAAGTGGAATTGCTGGATGTTGTGGTAGTTCTATTTTTAGTTTTTCGAGGAATCTCTGTACTGTTTTCCACAGTGGCTGCCCCAGTTTGCAGTCTCACCAACAGTGCACACGTGTTCCCTTTTCTCCCCATCCTCTCCAACACTTGTTGTTTCTTGTCTTTTTGATAATAGTCATGCTAACAGGTGTGACGTGATATCTCGGTGTGGTTTTGATTTGCATTTCCCTGATGATTGGGGATGGTGAACACCTTTCCATGTACCTGTTGGCCATCTGTATGTCGTCTTTGGGAAAATGTCTGCTCTGATCTCTGCCCATTGTTTAATTGGATTTTTTTTACTATTGAGTTGTATGAGTTCTTTATGTATTTTGGATATTAACCCCTTATCAGATATATGATTTGCAGGTATTTTCTCCCATTCTGTAGATTGCATTTTCATTTTGTTAATGGTTTCCTTTGTCACGCGGAAGCTTTTTAGTTTGATGTAGTCCGACTTGTTTATTTTTGCTTTTGATGTCAAATCCAAAAAATCATTGCCAAGACTGATGTCAAAGAGCTTACTACCGATGTTTTCTTCTAGGAGTTTTATGGTTTCAGGCCTTACTCTCAAGTCTTCAATCCATTATTTTACCCATTCTTTTTTTTTTAAAAATTTATTTTTTCATTTCGGCTTTATTGACCTATAATTGACAAATGAAATTGTAAGATATTTAAAGCGTACATTGTGATGATCTGATATACATACATATTGTGAAAGGATTCTTCCCAGTTAGTTAATTAACTCATCCATCACTCCATCACCTCACATATTTATCTTTTTTTTTGGGTGAGAACATTTAAGTTCTATTCTCTTAGCAAATTTCATTCATACAATACAATCTTACCAACTACAGTCACCCTGTTTTCCGTTGGATCCTCAGACCTTGTTCATCTTGTAGCTGAAAGTTCACAGGCTTTTTGTGATGGTTAAACCCAATACTCCATGTGAATGTGTTCACTTAGCGCAGAGTGTTTGTTCAAAGCAAAAAATAAATGAAAACTTCAAGTGGGTTCAGAATGGCTGGTGTGGGGGGAGGTAAGGTCTGTGAGGTCACGAAGGAGCACTGACACCACTATTTGCCAACCACGGGATGGAAGGTTCTGGAGGCCACAGCCCACTCTGGGCTGTCGTGTAGAAACCTTGCTTCCCTTGGGTGCCCACCCCTTCCCACATCCCTACCTGCTCTTTCCCTGGAAAGGAGGAAGTGGGTGAAGCGTTGTGGCTTCTTCCTTCCTTCCCCTCTACTGGGAGTGAGCCAGGTATGGTCAGGGAAGCTGAGCGAAGAGAAGTTGACTGAAGGCTCTTTATGTCTTTGTTCTTTTTTGAGTCACCAAAATGGCATACTTCTTGTTTTGTTTAAAGATGTTGTCAGATCTCGAAAGAAGTACACAGGCATATTGGGTAAACGATCCAGTGTAATCTGGCTTCTAAAATGATCTTTGTTGCATTCTGAAAGATTTTCTTGGTTCCGGATTAGATCGATGGAACCTGAGTTCGAGCCCTGGTCAACTCTGCCATTTCCTGTCCAGACTGATCCCTGGGACCAAGTATTGGAGAAAAAGGCAAGTCTGCAATTTACTAAAGCTGTGGACATCACTTAACAGGTTGGAATTACCCTCTTTTATGTATCTATTTCTTTGCATAGATATTTCCAAAACTTTCGTCAGAGTTAGGTTAGTATCATTGTTACATTTATTCCTTAAAATTTCCTTTTATTGTTTCTTATTACAAAAATAACACATGTTCCTTGAACATTTAGAAAAGGTAGATAAATAAAAAGAAGGAAACAAAGATTACCGGTTGTCCAGCACACTTTAAATTTTGAGGTATATTTTTCCAGCATTTAAAAAATGTCTTATCTGATGAAAATGGGGGTCACACTTTTTTTTTTTTATTAATGTTATGATAGATTACAACCTTGTGAGATTTCAGTTGTACATTTTTGTTAGTCATGTTGTGGGTACACCACTTCCCGCTCTGTGCCCTCCCCCCACCCCCCCTTTTCCCTGGTAACCACCGATCAGATCTCCTTATCAAAATACTAATTTCCACCTATGAGTGGAGTCATATAGAGTTCGTCTTTCTGTGACTGGCTTATTTCGCTTAACATGATACCCTCGAGGTCCATCCACGTTGTTGTGAATGGGCCAATTTTGTCTTTTTTTATGGCTGAGTAGTATTCCATTGTGTATATATACCACATCTTCTTTATCCAATCATCAGTTTCTGGGCATGTAGGCTGGTTCCACGTCTTGGCTATTGTAAATAATGCTGCGATGAACATAGGGGTGCAATGGACTCTTGAGATTTCTGATATCAGGTTCTTAGGATAGATACCCAGTAATGGGATGGCTGGGTCATAGGGTATTTCTATTTTTAACTTTTTGAGAAATCTCCATACTGTTTTCCATAGTGGCTGTACCAGTTTGCATTCCCACCAACAGTGTATGAGGGTTCCTTTTTCTCCACAACCTCTCCAACATTTGTCACTCTTGGTTTTGGATGTTTTTGCTAATCTAACGGGTGTAAGGTGATATCTTAGTGTAGCTTTGATTTGCATTTCCCTGATGATTAGCGATGATGAACATCTTTTCATGTGTCTATTGGCCATATTCATATCTTCTTTTGAGAAATGTCTGTTCATGTCCTCTGCCCATTTTTGGATCGGGTTGTTTGTTTTTTTGTTGTTAAGCAGTGTGAGTTCTTTGTATATTATGGAGATTAACCCTTTGTCGGATAAGTGGCTTGTAAATATTTTTTCCCAATTAGTGAGCTGTTTTTTGTTTCAATCCTGTTTTCCCTTGCCTTGAAGAAGCTCTTTAGTCTGATGAAGTCCCATTTGTTTATTCTTTCTATTGTTTCCCTCAACTGAGGAGTTACAGTGTCCGAAAAGATTCTTTTGAAACTGATGTCAAAGAGTGTACTGCCTATATTCTCTTCCAAAAGACTTATTGTCTCAGGCCTAATCTTTAGGTCTTTGATCCATTTTGAGTTTATTTTGGTGTGTGGTGAAAAAGACTGGTCAATTTTCAATCTTTTGCATGTGGCTGTCCAGTTTTCCCAGCACCATTTGTTGAAGAGACTTTCTTTTCTCCATTGTAGGCCCTCTGCTCCTTTGTCGAAGATTAGCTGTCCATAGATGTGTGGTTTTATCTCTGGGCTTTCAATTCTGTTCCATTGATCTGTGGACCTGTTTTTGTACCAGTACCATGCTGTTTTGATCACTGTAGCTTTGTAGTATGTTTTGAAATCGAGGATTGTGATTCCGCCGCCTTTGTTTTTCTTGCTCAGGATTGCTTTAGCAATTTGCGGTCTTTTGTTGCCCCATATGAATTTTAGGATTGTTTGTTCAATTTCTGTGAAGAATGTTCTTGGGATTCTGATTGGGATAGCATTGAATCTGTAGATTGCTTTAGGTAGTATGGACATTTTAACTATGTTTATTCTTCCAATCCATGTGCAAGGAATGTCTTTCCATCTCTTTATGTCATCGTCAATTTCTTTCAAGAAAGCCTTGTAGTTTTCATTGTATAGATCCTTCACTTCCTTGGTTAAGTTTATCTCAAGGTATTTTATTCTTTTCGTTGCGATTGTGAATGGGATTGAGTTCTTGAGTTCTTTTTCTGTTAGTTCATTGTTAGTGTATAGAAATGCTACTGATTTATGCACGTTAATTTTATACCCTGCTACTTTGCTGTAGTTGTTGATTATTTCTAATAGTTTTTCTGTGGATTCTTTGGGGTTTTCTATATATAAGATCATGTCGTCTGCAAACAACGAGAGTTTTACTTCTTCGTTACCTATTTGGATTCCTTTTATTTCTTTTTCCTGCCGAATTGCTCTGGCCAGCACCTCCAGTACTATGTTGAATAAGAGTGGTGAAAGTGGGCACCCTTGTCTTGTTCCTGTCCTCAGAGGGATGGCTTTCAGTTTTTGTCCATTGAGTATGGTGTTGGTTGTGGGTCTATCATATATGGCCTTTATTATGTTGAGGTACTTTCCTTCTATACCCATTTTACTGAGGGTTTTTATCATAAATGGGTGTTGGATCTTGTCAAATGCTTTCTCTGCATCTATTGAGATGATCATGTGGTTTTTGTTTTTCATTTTGTTGATGTAGTGTATCACGTTGATTGACTTGTGGATGTTGAACCATCCCTGTGTCCCTGGTATAAATCCCACTTGATCATGGTGTATAATCTTTTTGATGTATTGCTGTAATCGGTTTGCCAAAATTTTGTTGAGGATTTTTGCATCTATGTTCATCAGTGATATCGACCTGTAGTTCTCCTTCTTTGTGTTGTCCTTGTCAGGTTTGGGGATCAGAGTGATGTTGGCTTCATAGAATGTGTTAAGGAGTTCTCCATCTTTCTCAATTTTCTGGAACAGTTTGAGGAGAATAGGTATTAAGTCTTCTTTGAATGTTTGGTAGAATTCTCCAGAGAAGCCGTCTGGTCCTGGACTCTTATTTTTGGAGTGGTTTTTGATTACCGTTTCTATTTCCTTACTTGTGATTGGCCTATTCAGATTCTCCATTTCTTCCTGATTCAGTTTGGGGAGATTGTAGGAGTCTAGGAATTTGTCCATTTCTTCCAGGTTGTTCAATTTGTTGGCATATAGATTTTCATAGTATTCTCTTATGATCTCTTGTATTTCATTGGTATCTGTTGTGATTTCTCCTCTGTCATTCCTGATTTTATTAATTTGCGATTTCTCTCTTCTTTTCTTGGTGAGTCTGGCTAGGGGTTTGTCAATTTTGTTAATTCTTTCGAAGAACCAACTCTTTGTTTCATTGATCCTTTCTATTGTCTTTTTTGTTTCAATATCGTTTATTTCTGCTCTTATTTTTATTATTTGCCTCCTTCTACTGACTCTGGGCTTTGTTTGTTCTTCTTTTTCTAGTTCTGTTAGGTGTCGTTTGAGGTTGCTTATGTGAGCTTTTTCTTGTTTAGTGAGGTGAGCCTGTATTGCGATGAATTTCCCTCTTAGGACTGCTTTTGCTGCATCCCAAATGATTTGGTTTGTCGTGTTCTCATTTTCATTAGTCTCCAGATAAAATTTGATTTCTTCTTTAATTTCTTCAATGATCCATTGTTTGTTGAGAAGCGTGTTGTTTAGTCTCCACATTTTTGCACCTTTCTCTGCTTTTTTCTTGTAGTTGATTTCTAGTTTAATAGCATTATGATCAGAAAAGATGCTTGATATTATTTCAACTCTCTTGTATTTATTGATGTTTGCTTTGGTTCCCAAAATATGGTCAATCCTTGAGAATGTTCCATGTGCACTTGAGAAGAATGTGTAACCTGCTGTTTTTGGATGAAGTGTTCTATATATATCTATTAAGTCCATCTGGTCTAATTTTTCATTTAATTCTATTATTTCCTTGTTGATTTTCTGTCTGGATGTTCTGTCCATTGGTGTTAATGGTGTGTTGAGGTCCCCTACTATTATTGTATTGTTGTTGATGTCTTCTTTTAGTTCTATTAAGAGTTGCTTTACAAATTTTGGTGCTCCTGTGTTGGGTGTGTATATATTTATAAGTGTTATGTCTTCTTGGTGGAGAGTCCCTTTTATCATTATATACTGTCCCTCTTTATCTTTCTTTATCTGTTTTGCTTTGAAATCTACCTTGTCTGATATTAGTATAGCGACACCTGCTTTCTTTTGTTCATTATTAGCTTGGAGTATTGTTCTCCATCCCTTCTCTCTGAGTCTGTGTTTGTCTTTGGGGCTGAGGTGTGTTTCCTGGAGGCAGCATATTGTTGGATCTTGTTCTTTGATCCATCCTGCCACTCTGTGTCTTTTGATTGGGGAGTTCAATCCATTTACATTTAGAGTGATTATTGAGATGTGGGGGCCTACCACTACCATTTTGTGTCTTGTTTTCCGGTTTTCTTCAGTTTCCTTTGTTTCTCGTCCCATGGTTTAATCTGTTCTGATGTAGAGCTGCTACTCTCTGTTGTTGTCCTTCTACTTATCTCCTCTGCTCTTGGTTTTGTAGCCCCTTTCCTTTTTTGGATTTTTCAGGAATGAGGGTTTTCCTGAGGATTTCCTGACGAGGAGGTTTTGTGGCAATGAACTCCCTTAATTTTTGTTTACCTGGGAAAGTTTTTATTTCTCCATCGTATTTGAAGGATATTTTCGCTGGGTAGAGAATTCTCGGCTGTAGATTTTTGAATATATCATTCCACTCTCTTCTAGCCTGTGAAGTTTCTGCTGAGAAATCTGCTGATAGCCTGATGGGGGTTCCTTTGTAGGTTAGTTTCTTTTGCCTGGCTGTCCTTAGTATTTTCTCCTTGTCGTTGACTTTTGCTAGCTTCACTACTATATGCCGTGGAGTTGGTCTTCTTGCATTGATAAAGTTTGGAGATCTATTGGCTTCTGTCACCTGAAGATCCATCTCCCTCACCAGATTTGGGAAGTTCTCAGCCATTATTTCTTTGAATAGGCTTTCTGCCCCTTTCTCCTTCTCTTCTCCCTCTGGTATACCTATAATCCTTACGTTGCATCTCCTAATTGTGTCTGATAATTCTCGGAGAGTTTCTTCATTTCTTTTTAGTCTTGCTTCTCTCTCCTCCTCTGCCTGCAGCAATTCTATATTGCCATCTTCCAAATTGCTAATTCTTTCCTCCATATTATCGGCCCTACTGTTCAGAGCATCTAGATTTTTCTTAATCTCCTCTATTGTGTTCTTCATTTCCAATATTTCTGTTTGGTTCTTCTTTATCGTATCAAACTCTTTTGTGACATAGCTCCTGAACTCGTTGAGTTGTCGGTCAGAATTCTCTCTTAACTCATTGAGAATTTTAATGATGGCTGTTTTGAAGTCATCATCATTTAGGTTATATATCTCATTTTCTTTGGGATTGTTTTCTGTGTATTTGTTACTTTCTTTCTGTTCTGGAGATTTAATGTATTTTTTCATATTGCTTGATGTTGTTGATTTGTGCCTCCGCATGGAGATAGAGTTTAGTTGCTCCTTTCGCTTGTTTCAGCTGCTGCGGTGGGGGAGCAGCTGTTTATACTGCACCAACCAGGAACCCTGTCCGTAGTTGCTAACTGGGCCTGGGCCCCTCTTCGTAGCCACAGTGGCCCTTTGGATTCCCTCCTCTGCTGTGGGGGCTGTCACAGGGTGGCTTCAGGCTGCTGGTGCCTACTGTTGCAGCCCACCTAGATGTGCTGTCTCCTTGGGGTCTGCAACGGTGTTATGGGCTTTTCCAGCGGCCAGGGGTGGGATCACTTATATTTGTCACTCCGTTGCTGTCGGCACCCACAAAATCTCACTTGTCCTCTACGGGTCGCAGGAGAGCTATTGGCATCTTCTACAGTCTGTGGTTAGTTCACCTAGCTATGCTGCTTTTGCCCTGGGGTCTTCCAGCCTTGTGGCTGGCGGCCGGGTGCCTTCTACTGGTGCTGTGCAGAGGCTTTCCCTAAGGCTGCTGTGAGCCTGTAGGGTTTCCCCCTAGGCTACGAAGCTGGGTCTCTGGAACTCCCCCCAGCCCCAGTCCTCTCTGAGATCTCCGGCTATCCCTAGTCCCACGGGGCGGGCAACGGCAGCTGGGGGTCGCCCCGCCCTCTGGGATTCTCTCCGGGCCTCTCCCGGAGCCGTGAATGCTGGGCGTGGCCCCTCTGCTAATGGCAGACAGAGAGTTTTGTCTGCTGCCCGGGCGGAACTCCGGCGCTTCCCCTCTGGGTCGCAGAGCCGGCCTTTGAAAGTTCCCCCAGCCCCGGTCCTCTCCGAGATCTCTGGCAATCCCTAGTCCCACGGGGCGGGCAACGGCAGCTGGGGGTCGCCCCGCCCTCTGGGATTCTCTCCGGGCCTCTCCCGGAGCCATGAATGCTCATCATGGCCCCTCTGCTAATGGCAGACAGAGAGTTTTGTCTGCTGCCCGGGCGGAACTCCGGCGCTTCCCCTCCGGGTCGCAGAGCCGGCCTTTGAAAGTTCCCCCAGCCCCGGTCCTCTCCGAGATCTCTGGCAATCCCTACTCCCACAGGGTGGGCAACGGCAGCTGGGAGACCTCCGTACCCTCAGCGACTCTCTCTGGGACCCTCCGGGCGCCGCGAACACCAGGCGGGGTCTCCCCGCGGGCTCAGGTGTGCAACTCCAAAGTTTCCCTCTGTGTTTAGGAGTAATTGCGGGGGGTTTAGGTAGGGTTCTGGTCACCTGTTTCCACCGTCGCTCCTCTGTTGTGTGCTCGCTCCTGCCCTAGATGTGTGTAGATCCTCTGGGGGCGTCCGTTGGAAGAAAGCCGCTTGCTGGTACTAGGCTGCTTGTCGGGGTCGGAGAGTTTTCACCTATTTCCACATCCTCCTGGAGGAAAGTCCGTCTGCCTTCCGATGTATAGTCGCGTGGGTATCTCAGACGTCCTGAGATGCTGTCTGGATATCCTTTGTCAAGCAATAAGTGTCCAAATAATTGTAGACTCGAAGGGGGAGAGACAAAGAGGTCTACTCACGGCGCCATCTTGGATCTTCCCCTTACCCATTCTTTTAATTGTGTTGTTTTTTGTCTTGAGTTGTAAGATTTAAAAAAATATATATTCTGGATATAGGTTCTTTGATATATGCATAATTTACTTAATGTATTATTTACTTGTGTTGTTTTAAAGAACAGACATTTCAACTGTTGATGAAATCCAATATTTCAGTTTTTTTAGTGTTATGGTTCATGCTTTTTCTATCTTATCTAAGAAATCTTTTCCTACCCCAAAGTTGCAGAAATTTTTCTCCTATGTTATCTTCTTAGAAGTTTTGTAGTCTTATTTGTTTTATTTAGGTCTTCAGTCCATTTCAAATAAAATTTTGTCTGTGGCATGAGGTAAGGGTTGAGGTTCATTTTTTTTGTATATTTATATTCAGTTGCTCCAGTCTCATCTATATGTTTATCCTTACTCAATAACACACAGCTTTGATTATTATAAGTTTAAAGTAAATCTTTAAATCAATCCCCCATCTTTGTTCTTTTTAAAAATTATTTTGTCATCAATTTCTACATAAATTTTAGAAAGAGCTTGCCAATTTCTATGAAAATAAACCTGCTGGGCTTTTGAGTGAATGGATTAAATTAATCAATTTTGGGAGAACTGACATCTTAAGTATTGAGGTTTCCAATCCATAAACAAAGTATATCTTCAATTTTTTAGGTCTTCTTTAATATCTCTTGGCAGTGTTTCACACTTTACAGTGTAAAGGTCTGAAACATGTTTTGTTAAATTTATGCCTAAGCATTTTATGTTTTTGGATGCTATCACTACTTTAAAATTTTCAATTTCCAGTTGTTAATCTGTAGATACACATTATCATTATTACATCTTGCTGTTGAGTTGAACCTGTTGTCATTATAAAATTTTTCTCTTTACCTGTGGTAATATTTTTTATCTTGAAATCTACATTATCTGATATTAATATAGCCACTCCATTCATCTCATACTTTTGTATCTTTTAATGGTATGACTTTCCATCCATTTACCTTCTACCTATTTGTGTCTGTATTTAAAGTGTATCTCTCACAGACACTATTTAGCTGCTTTTTATCCATTTGACAACCTTTGCTTTTTGGAATGTTTAGTCTACTAACAATTAATGTAATTATTGGTATGGTTGTTTATCTTCTTTGTTTTTTGTTCTTTTGTTTCTGCTTTTTAACTATTCCTCTTTGTTTTTTGTTGTTGTCGGGGTTTTTTTTTTTTCCTTTGGTGAGGAAGATTGGCCCTGAGCGGACATCTGTGCCATTCTTCCTCTAGTTTGTATGTGGGATGCTGCCACAGCTTAGCTTGATGAGTTGTGTGTAGATCCGCATCCAGGATCCAAACCTGCAAACCTGGGCCACCAAAGCAGAGCACAGGAACTTAACCACTATGCCATCAGGCCAGCCCCACGTCTTTGTATTTTTTAAAGTGGTTATTCTAGGAATTAAAATGTATAAACTTATTTTTTCATAATCGGAGTTAAAATTTATGTACCACAGCACATAAATATATAAGAAATTTTCAGCCATGTAGGTTCATTTACTCCATTCCCCTATTCTTTATGATATAGTTGTCATACATAATACATCTAGAAACATGATTAACTCCATTGTTCAATGTTACACTTTTTGTGATATAGTCATATGGATTTTAATGAAATTAATGGGAAATAATAGTCTTTTATGTTTACCCCCATATTTACCATTTATGGCCCTCTTTATGTCTTTGTAGAGATCTGTTCCTATCTGGTATCCTTTGCCTTCTGCCTAATGATCTTCCTTTAGCATTTCTTGTAATGCAGATATGCTGACAATGAATTGTCTTAGTTTTTTTTTTAATTTAAAATTCTCTTTATTTCACCTTAACTCTTGAAGGATATTTTTGCTAGATATAGAAATCTAGATTTATTATTGTTTATTCTTTTAGAACTTTACAGGTAGTGTTCCATTATCTCTTCTGGCTTTTGTGTTTCTGATGAGGAGTTAGCAGATATTTTGAATCATTCATTATTTCCTTGTGTGTAATGTGGGTTTTTTTCCCCTCTGGCTGCTTTCAAGATTTTTCTCTTTAATTCTGATTTTCATCATTTTGATGATGGCTGTACCTAGGCATATTTTTCTTTGTGTTTGTCTTGAGGTTTGCTGAGCTTCTTACAAGTTTATGTCTCTCACCATATTGAGTCAGTTTTTGGCCATTATTCATTTTTTTCTTTTGTAATCTCTCTCCTAGAAATCCGATTATACTCATGTTATACCTTTTCATGTTATCTCACTAGTCCCTGAGGCTCTGTTACTTTTTTTAAATATTTTTTTCTCTCTAAATATTGTCTAATTTCTGCTGGTGTCTCTTCAAGTTTCGTGTATCCTTCTGTTATCTGCAAACTGCTCTTACCCCATTCAGTGAAGTCTTTTATTTCAGATATTGTAATTTCCAAATCTAAAATGTCCATTTACTCCTTTTATATAGTTTCTATTTCTCTGCTGAGTTTATCTTTTCATTCCTGACAAGCGTATTCTCCTTAATGTCCTTGATCATAGTTGTAATATCTGCTTTAAATTGCTCGTATGTAAATTCCAACATCTGGGGTCCTTTCCAGGTCAGTCTCCATTAAATGTCTCTGAGTTTGATTCACATTTTCCTGCTTCTACTTATGTCAAGTACATTTATTTGGCTTGTATCCTAGACTTTGTGGATGATATATTGTAAAGACTTTGGATTCTATTATGTTCCTCCTACGAGTATTGAATTTTTCTTTTTTAAAAATCAGGCCACTAGGTTGGCTGAACTGGAACTGGACACTCTTAGCTGCTTCACAGTGGGCAGCAGCTCAGATTCGTTTCTGTTCCTTTGGTATTTTCTGAGCTGCTCTGAGTCTGCGTTCCATGTGTGTGCTTCAGGGGTTAGCCATAGATTTGTGAACACAATTTATAAACACAGTGTTTATGAACACAATTTGGGGGACTCCTCTCTTGCTCTCCCCTTTGTAGCATTTTCCTCCACATCAGCTGCTACATTTACCCTAAAATCCTTCTTCTGGAACAAGAAAGTAGGACTATAGATTTTTTTTTAATATGAGTTTTAGCCTCTTGCCATGGCACAGACTGAGGCCTGTCCAAAGTAGAAAATGGAAAACTCAACCCAAGTGCTTATCCCTACACTCTAGAATCTTCCAGCTTTTGATTGCTCTCCAGTAGCTTTAGGTAGTTGTTTTTTTGATATTTTGTCCAGAGTTTGTAGTTGTTATATGTGGAGTTATTAGTCCAATAGGAGTTACTCGGCCATGATTAAAAGTAAAATCTCTGGGCTCTTTTTTTTTTTTTTTTTAAAGATTTTATTTTTTTCCTTTTTCTCCCCAAAGCCCCCTGGTACATAGTTGTATATTCTTCATTGTGGGTCCTTCTAGTTGTGGCACGTGGGATGCTGCCACAGTGTGGCTTGATGAGCAGTGCCATGTCCTCGCCCAGGATTCGAACCAACGAAACACTGGGCCACCTGCAGCAGAGCCGCGAACTTAACCGCTCGGCCACGGGGCCAGCCCCCAAAATCTCTGGGCTCTTTTTAATTGCATGAGTTTTATAGACACTCGTCTGAGGAGAGCAGTCCCATGTGGGCCCTTGTGAGTCCTTATTTATGATATGAATTGTGTGACAGGCAGCAGTAATGTTAGCCATGGCTTCATCCCGGGCTTTGGCTGTTAGAGTTGGCAGTCAGTAGTAACTGGGCCAGGAACCCTTTATTAGAGTTAGTTAGGTCAGGTCAAGGTATTCCTCCAAACTGTTATGTACTGAGTACACTGCAAACTGACAAGGCCAGTAGTTTCAACAAGTCTTAAATTTCATGTTCATGTAAAGCCCAATAAGAGAAAAGGTCATTTTGTGTGGTCAGTAAATGTTAAATCTTTATGATAAACACCCTCAGTCGTTGTAAATGATTCAAAAGTAATATATAATCTAGAGTAGTGATGGATTTGGGTGTGCCCAAGAAAAAGAAAATTGCCTATAATATTAGGAAGTTCGAGATACATAACCATCTGTGACTTGATAGGGGGGTGGGTAACATAAAGATGTATGATGCCATTTGTAAAACTAATTTCTCTTTCCATTTAATCTCTTGTAGCCTAAGAAAATGCAGCTAGTAATTAAGATACCATTTTGGTCTTGCTTGTAAATGCTGTTGCCTTCATTAAATTTCACACTTGTGAAAAGGAGCTATTAAGAGACAGCCTAAGGTAACACTTTTGAATAGCTAACTTTGTTAAAAATACGTTTTCCAAATTTCTTGCAATAAAATGTAATTGCATTTTCTGTTTTCACTCGTGTAGAATCCTCTTACTTATCTATTAGAGATAAGACTTGGTGCTAGAGGGAATATTCTGGTAAACTAGAGTAGTACAGTGACTTTTGAGTTCTCTTTTCCTTGCCACTCAAATAAATTTTCTAGTTTCTCTAATGTTTCTTACAATTCACTTCTCATAAGGTTAAATGGTGGCAGAAGAGAGCTTCCAGAATATATACTATTTTGAAACAGCATCAAATTTTAAAAGATTTGTCATTAAATTAGTTAGGAAGCAATCAATAAATATTATTGGGCCTGTATTGCAACACTATACTACCTTGATGGCACACCTATAAAGTTAAAAACAAAACAGGGTGGGGGAAGAGGAAAAAAACTATATAGTCTTTTATTGTTGATAATAATAAAAAATCATAGCCATTGAAAACATGTTCTGCCTTGTAAAAATGGATACCTAGTAAAATGGTTGCTGCATGTGAACAGTGAACTTATACGACACATCTTTATTGTTTCATGTGGTAGGATTCTTTCCGTTGGAATGATAAGTCCGCATTTCTGTGGCTGTTCTACAGTGGGTCTAGTATAATAGGTGAAGATGTTTTTAAATTAAATGTTAGTATAACTTTTAAGCATTCTCTATTAGCTTATCTTAAGACAAATCTTAATTCCAATATCTGTATTAGTATCTCTGTCACATGGGAGAAATCCTGAGTGCTTCTTTCTCTCCACTAAGTTTAAGACCATTTCACGGTTTTAAAAAGTGACAGTATTAGCATGCGCACTTCTAACATCTTTCTCCAAACAGATACTGATGGAAACATTCTCCTCTGTTTGCATTAATCGTAACCTCAAAAGACCATCTTGAGGAAAAGATGTCTGGTTGTAACTTTTAGGTTTATTTTGTCCTTTGCTTCTTCCTGAGATTGTTAATAGAATGTGCAGTTAGTGCGGATGGATTCTGTGACGTGAGTACTTTCTGCAGAGAATGAGAGTGACATTCTGAAATTGCTTGAACTCAAATGTAAAATCCTTTTGAATCCAACACTTTTTAATCTAGTTTGAAATCAAATTACTATAAGCTGAAAGTGTGTTTTCTTCAAATTAACACGTAAAAATCTGTACCTTTCACGTAAATACAAACAGTGACCGCCTAGAACAAGCAATGGAACAAAATCCTCATTTTCGATAGTGATAAAAAAAATACCGAAGGATGAAGTTAATGCGAATGTTTAAAAGTTATATGAAGATAACTTTATGACATTCCTGAAATACACAAATGTAGACTTTAACAAATGGAAAGGTAGTCTATGTTCTTGAAAAGAATGTTGCAGTATCACAAAGATGTCAGTTTCTCCCCATATTAAAAAATAAACACAATGCCAATAAAAATATCAACTTTTTTCCAGGAGACAGAAATATTAATTATAAAATTTATATGGAAAAATAAACAAGCAAGAACAGTCACGAAATCCCTGAAAAAGGAGAACAGTAAGTGGGGTGTGCCTCGCCCCGCCAAACATTGAAACACACTCTAAGACCTCTACAATGAGGAGAGAGTGCTGGAGTGACGCTATAGACAAATCAGTGGCACAGAATAGAAACTCCAAAAATAGGCTTACATACTTAGGGAGATTTGCTATATTGGAATGACTGGGGAAAAGATGGACTTTTTAATGAGTTAAGATCATTGGATAGCACTTTGGAAAAAGATAATATTGTTATCTAAACCTCACACTGCACACCAAAATAAATTCAAATAGGCCAGCATATAATGTAAAAAGTGAAAGCATGCAAGAGCTAGAAGAAAAAAACAGATGAATTCCTTTATAACCTGGTACCGTCAAAAGCCTTTCTCACTCTTACTCGATCTAACTATTAAAGTAAAGATTGATAATTGACTACATAAAAATTAAAGACTGTTTGCATACCAGAAGTACTGTAAAGTCAATAGCAAACTGAGAAATAATATTTGTAACCTATGTCACAAGAGGCTAAGCTCGTTAATATACAAGGAGCTCTCAAAAAATGAGAAGAAAGATCAAAAACCCAAAAAAAGACTGGACAGAAACTTGAACATTCAGTGCACAGGAAGGAAAGTCTAATGGCATTTGAACATATTTAAAGATATTCAACCCCACTCATAATAAGTGAAATTCAAATCAAAACCACACTGTGGTATGATGCAATGAAGTGCACCTCAGCAGCAAAAGGGAGCAAACTTATTGATGCCAATATTATGCTAAGTGAAAGAATCCAGACACAAGGCTTCATACTCCGATTACATTATATGACATTCTGGAAAAGGCAGAACCGTAGGGACGGAAATCAGGTTAGTGGTGGTCAGGGAGTAGGGATGGTGGAATGGGACATGAAGGAATTGTTTGGATGATGAAAAAGTTCTATAGTTTGGTTGTGGTGGTGTTACACAAATATATGTTTGTCAAAACTCATCAGACTGTGCACCTTGATGTGAATTACACCCCAACAAAGCTGAATTTAAAAACATAAAACCACACTATGGTATCATTTTTTACTTAACAGCTTAGCTAAAAATCTTGCAAGACTGTTGGAGATGTGGAGAAACAGGCACACTCATACCTAACTGGTGGTAGTGTAAAATGGTACAGCCCTTATGTAGGGGAATGTGGCAATATCTAACAAAATGACGTATGCATTTATCCATCGACCTAGCAGTTCCATTTCCAGGAGTCTGTTCTTGTGCTGCCTAGGTCCCACCTCAGACAGCTGTCATTAGTTGGTTGTGTATGCTGTGGAGATTTTGTTTAATGCATATAGATCCAAGTAGAAATGCAAATTTTTCCTCTTCCCCCTTTTACACAGATTTATGCCTCTTCTATACACTGTCCCATACTTTATTTTCTTCATTTATGATATCTCAGAGACCTTTACATATCAGTACATAAAAGGCAGCCACTTTGTATGGTTTTGGGGGTTATTTTATTTGTTTTAGAAAAGTTTTTTTTTTTTCACTAACAGCCCCAGAGTATATCCATTGGGTCCATAATTTATTATGTAACTACCTTCCTTCTAATGGACATTAAGATTTTTTTTTACCATTTTGCTGTTACAAACAATGCTGCAAGGCAAAACCATTTAACATGTGTGCAATATATCTGTAGGATGAACTCCAAGAATTAGAATTGCTGGGTACAATGAGAGGTACGTGTTTAATTTTGAAGAGTATTAACAAATTGCCATCAACAGGGATTGTGCCAGTTTCCACTCTTACCACTGAGGTATGAGAGTGACTATTTCCCCTCAGCCTTGCCAACAAAATGTGTTACCAAGTTTTGGGATTTTTACCAAAAGGATATTATTTTAGTTTTATCCTTTGGTTAGTTTTCTATTAAGTTGCTGGTCTTATATATTAGAGAATAGTCCTTTGTGATATGAGTCACAGATATTTACCCCTTTTTGTCAGTTGTGTTTTGAGTTGGCTTTTGGTGGGTGTTTTTTTCCCTATGTGGAAGTTTTTTTATTTTTATGATGTTAAATTTCTTTCATAGTTTGTGGATTTTTTAAAATAAGAGACCTTTTTTTTAAGGAGGGGAACTGGAATGATTAAATTTATTTTCTAGTTTGCTTTGATTTTTTAAAAATTTTTCTTTCAGTTTTACTGCGATGTAATTGACATACAGCACTATGGAAGTTTCAGGTGTGCAGCATAATGACTTGACTTACATATATTGCAAAATGACTACCACAGTACGTTTAGTTAACATCCATCATCTCATATAGATACCAGAAAAAGAAAGAAAAAAAATTGTTTTTCCTTGTGATAAGAACTTTTGGGATCTGTTCTCTTAACAGCTTTCAAATGTACCATCCACAGTGCTGTCTCTGTTGTCATGCTGTGCGTTCTGTCCCTAGTACTCATCTGACTTGTAACTGATAGTTTGTACCTCGTGACCACCTTCACCCAACGTGCTCCCCTTCTACACCCCACCTCTGGTAACCACAAGTCTGATCTCTTTTTCTATGAGTTTGGTTTTTTTGTTTTGGGTTTTTTTTTTAAATTCCACATGTAAGTGAGATCAGACAATATTTGTCTTTCTCTTGTCTGACTTAGTTCACTTAGCATTATGCCCTCGAGGTCTATCTATGTTGTCACAAATGGCAGAATGTCCTTCTTTTTTATGGCCGGATAGTATTCCATTGTGTGTATACATAGATACATACATACATACATATGTACATATATAGACACACACACGCCCCATTTTGTTTATCTGTTCATCTGCTGATGGACACTAAGGTTGTTTCCATGTCTTGGCTATTGTAAATAATGCTGCAGTGAACGTGAGGGTGCAGACAGCTCTCCGCCATAGTGAGTTCATTTCCTTCGGATATATACCCAGAAGTGGGATTGCTGGATGATACGGTTAGTTCTATTTTTAATTTTTTGAGGAACCTCCATACTTTTTTTTTCTTGTATTGAATTGTTAAAGGAAGACCTAAATATATGGAAAGATTCTATGTTTGTGGATCAGAAGACTTAATATTTTTAAGATGGCGGTACTCTGTAAACTGGTCTACAGATTCCATTCAGTTTCTATCAAAATCCCAACTGGCTTCTCTACAGGAATTGACAAGCTGATCTAAAATTCATATGGAAATTCGAGGGATCCGGAATAGCCAAAACAATCCTTAAAAGGAACAATGTTGGGAGGATTCACATATCCTGATTTCAAAACTTACTGCAAAGCTACAGTAATCAAAGCAATGTGTTATTGTCAAAAAGATAGACATATAGGGGCTGGCCCTGTGGCCGAGTGGTTAAGTTCATGTGCTCCCCTGCAGGCGGCCCAGTGTTTCGTTGGTTCGAATCCTGGGCGCGGACATGGCACTGCTCATCAAACCACGCTGAGGCAGCGTCCCACATGCCACAACTAGAAGGACCCACAACAAAGAATATACAACTATGAACTGGAGGGCTTTGGGGAGAAAAAGGAAAAAAAAAAAAGATAGACATATAGACTGAGATAATAGAAAAATATGTATATATTGGTCTCTGCTTTTGGTTCCTGGCAGGAAGTTCCTAAAAGCCTTGTGATTTCCTGGGTGATAAGAGCACAGGATTGCCTTTTATTCTAATGTTTGGTCTTTAGCCCTGGTTCCTAACACAAGGCTCCTGACTGTAATTTTCTGGGTGATAGGAGTGTCTTTTGTTCTAATGAGGCAGCTCCGGATGGGCTCCTGGATGGCTCCTAGATGAGGGCTGATCACTGGAAAGACAAGCCATGGTTAGAAGCTAGGACCTTTCAGCCCTGCCCCCGGTTCTCTTGAGACCAGAGAAGAGCTGAAAATGGAGTTAATGATCAGTCACACCTACGTGATGAAGCCTCTGTGAAACCCCAAAAGTACAGGGCTCAGAGAGCTTCCAGGCTGGCCAACACATACACACCAGGGAGGTGACGCACCCCGACTTCATGGGGACAGAAGCTCCTACGCTCAGGACCCTTCCTGACCTGGCCTTATGTGTCTCTTCATCTGGCTGTTCATCTGTATCCTTTATATATTCTTTAATAAACTGTTAAATGTAAGTAAGTGTTTCCCTGAGTCCTCTGAGCTGCTCTAGCAAATTAAGCAAACCTGAGGAGGGGGTTGTTGGAACCTCCAGTCTGTAACTGGTGGGTCAGAAGCACAGGTGATAACCTGAGCTTGTGACTGGCATCTGAATAGAGGAACGGTCTGGGGGGACTGAGCCCTTACTGTGGGACCTGATACTGTCTCCAGATGGTTAGTGTCAGAATTGAGTTAAGTGGCCGGGCCGAGTGGTTAAGTTCGCGCGCTCCGCTTCGACGGCCCGGGGTTTCGCAGGTTCGGATCCTGTGTGCGGACATGGCACTGCTCATCAAGCCACGCTAAGGCGGCGTCCCACATGCCGCAACTAGAAGGACCCACAACTAAAAATACACAACTATGTACCGGGGGGCTTTGGGGAGAAAAAGGAAAAATAAAATCTTTAAAAAAGGAGTTAAATTGTAGGACACCCAGCTCGTGTCAGAGACTTGCTTGTCATTGTGAGGAAGACTCCACACATTTGGTGACCAGAAGTGTCAGAAGTGAAGTGTTTTACATGAATGGTAAAGGAGACTCACAGGAGAGAAACACAGTAGGGAAGAACTGGATTTTTCCCCTATGTAGGAAGGAAAAAACTGAGGCTTTTCCATTATATAGACTAACGGAATATAATTGAGAGACCAGAAATAAACCCATACATCTGTGGTCAATTGATTTTCAACAAGGGGACCAAGATAAGGACGCAAAAGAATGAATTTGAACTCCCTATTATGTACAAAAATTAACTAAAAATGGATTAAAGACCTAAATGTTAGATAAAACTTAGAAGAAAACATAGGCATAAAATCATTGTGACCTTGGATTAAGCAGTGGTTTCTTAGATACGATACCAAAAGCACAAGCAACAAAAGAAAAAAGTACATTGAAGGGCCAGCTCGATGGTGTAGCAGTTAAGTTTGCGCACTCCACCTCCGTGGCCTGGGGTTTGCCAGTTTGGATCCCAGGGTCGGACCTATGCACTCCTTACCAAGCCATGCTGTGGCGGGTGTCCCACATATAAAAAATAGAGGAGGATGGGCACAGATGTTAGCTCAGGGCCAATCTTCCTCAGCAAAAAGAGGAGGATTGGTGGTGGTAGTTAGCTCAGGGCTAATCTTCCTCAGAAGAAAAAAAAAATACTTTGAACTTAATCTAAATTAAAACTTCTGTGCTTCAAAAGACCATCAAGAAATAAAAGATAACCTGCAGAGTTGGAAAAACTACTTCTATGTCATATATTTGATAAAGGGTTTGTATCTAGAATAAATAAAGTACTCCTACAATTCAATAATAATACAACACAAATAAAAAATGGGCCAAGGATCTCAATAGACATTTCTCCAAGGGATATGTAAATGACCAATAAGCATATTAAAAGATGCTCCATATCATTAGCCATCAGGGAAAATGTAAATGAAAACTACAGTGTTACTTCACACCCACTTGAAAGGCTATAATCAAAACAACATAATAACAAGTGGTGGTGAGGATGTGGAGAAATTGGAATCCCCATACACTGCTGGTGAGAATGTAAAATGGCACGACCACTTTGGAACACAGTCTGTCATTTCCTCAAAATGTTAACCGTAGTGTTAGTATATGACTGGCAGTTTCACTCCTGGATATAATTCCCAAGAGAAATTAAAATGTATGCATAAAAACATGTATACAAATGTTCATAACATCACTAGTCACGATAGTTAAAAAGCAGAAATAAAATGTCCGTCAACTGGTGAGTGGATAAAGAAAATAAAATCCATGCAATGGGATTATTCTGCAATAAAAAGAAATGGAGTGCTGATACATGGGTGAGCCTTGAAAACATTATGCTAAATGAAAGAAACCAGTCACAAAGGACCACATATTGTATGATTGCATTTATTTGAATGTCCAGAGTAGGCAAATCCATATAGATAGAAAATAGATTGGTGGCTGCCCAGGGCTTGGGGAAAAGGGCGTGAATGCTCATGGGTATAGGGTTTCTTTTTGGGTGATGAAAATGTCCCAAAATTGTGATGGTTGCACAACTCTGTGAATATACTAGCAACTATTGAATTATATTCTTTAAATGGGTGAATTGCGTATGTGAATTATATCTCAATAAAGCTATTATTAAAAAATTAACATGAATCACCATGTTAATAGAATTAAGGGGAAAAATATGATCATCTTAGATAGGGAAAAATCATTTGACAAAATCCAACACTCGTGTTTGATAAAAATCAACAAATTAGGAATGGAAGAGAATTTCCTCAACTTAATAAGGGCATCTTCAAAAAACCTACAATCAAATCTTAATGTTGAAAGACTGAATGGAAAGAAGACGGGATGATTTGCTTCCCATTATAGGTCATAATTTCACATAATTTAGCATGCCTAGCTGTTTTTGCTGGATGCCAGACAGTTTTACCTTTTGGGGTCCTGAATATCTTTGTGTTCCTAACATATTCTGGAGCTTTGTCCTGGGACACAGTTAAATTACTTGGGAGCAGTTTGGTCCTTTTGGGTCTTGCTTTGTTAGGCAGGACCAGAGCACTGGTCAGCCTTGAGCTAATTCTTGCCCACTACTGAGGCAAGATGCTTTTGTTTACCCAGTGCCTCGTGACTCTGGCTGGCTGGTGGAAACAGGCCTTGTTCTTCATCCTGAGTGATCACAGGCCTAAGGTAGCTTCTTCACATGCATGTGTTGATCATTACTCAGCTGAATACTCACGGCTGACTGTCTGCAGGTCCTCAGAGCTCTCTCTGTGCAGCTCTCTCTTCTCGTATTCTCTCCTGCAAGCTAGCCATCTTGTTCTTCCCACATCCTCAGCTACATCTCCTCAACTTGAGTCCACCAGACTCTACTGGGTTCCCCCTACCTGGACCACGTCCTGGAAACTATCAAGGTAGTGAGCCAGGACTGTTGGAGAGCTCACTTCATTTGTTTCCTGTCTCTCAGGGTCACTGATCTTTATTGCCTTATAGCTAGTGTCCTGAAAACTATTTTTTCATATATTTTGTCTGTTCCCTGGTTTCAGGCAAGATGGTACCTGTGATCACTGTTACTCCACGTTGGCCAAAACACAGTGTTTTGACAAAGTTGACAAGGGAATGCAGTGGGGAAAAGCTAGTCTTTCCAGCATATATGGTGGAGGACCAATGGGATATCCATATGCAAGAAAAAAGGAGAGAAAGAAGAACTTAGACCCTTAACACCATATACTACAATTAATTCCCCATGAATCATTCATAGGCCTAAATGTAAGTGCTAACTATAGAAGAAAACATAGTGGGAGAGTCTTTTTGACTCGGTTAGGCGGTAATTCTTAGGCATGACCCCAAAGGACAGCTCATAATAGAGTCATCAATTGCACGTCATACCTAGTAATTCCACTCCTAGGTGCACACCCAAAAGAATTGGAAGCAGAGAGTCAGACAGATGTTTGTACACGAGTGTTCATAGCAGCATTATTCACGGTAGCCAAAAGGTAGAAACAACCCTAGTGTCCATCATCAGAGGAATGGATCAACAAAATGTGGTGTATATGTAAATGGAATGTTATCCATCAAAAGGGGTGAAATGTTGATGCATGCTGCAACATAGATGGTCCTTGGAAACATGCTAAGTGAAATAAGGCAGACACGAAAGGACAAATGCTGTAATTCTACTTATATGAGGTGCCTAGAATGGCAAATTCATAGTGACAGAAAGTAGGATGTAGGTTACCAGGGGTCAGAGTGGGGGCAGCAGAGTTACTGTTGAATGGTGTCTTCATTTCCTAGGGCTGCCACGACAAATACCACAAACTGGGTGGCTGAAAAAACACAAATTATTTGTCTCTGTCTGGAGGCCAGAAGTCCAAACTCAAGGTATTGGCAGGGCCATGCTCCCTCTGAAAGCCGTAGGGGAACCCTTCTGTGCCTCTCCCTGGCTTCTGGTGGCTGATGGCAGTCTGCGGTGTTTCTCAACTTGTAGAGCATGCTCCAGGCCTCATCTTCACAGGGCTTTTCCTTCTGTGCGTGTGTGTGTTTGCGTCCAAATTTCCCTTTGAAAGACAGTCATATTGGATGAGATCCCACCCTGAGGACCTTGTCGTAACCTCATTACCTCTGTAAAGACTCTGTGTCCAAAGAAGGTCACGTTCTGAGGTACTGGGGTTAGCATGTCACCATCTCTTGAGGGACACAATTCAACCCATAACAAATGGGTACAGAGTTTCTCTTTGGGGTGATGAAAAAATTCTAGAAATGCGTAGTGGTGACAGTTGCACAGCATTGTGCATGTACTTAGTGCCTCTGAGTTGTACATTTATTCCAACTTATTACAATGATTAAAATGGTAAATTTTATGTTATGTGTATTTTACCACAATAAAAAAAATACTTGAGGGGGCAGCCCGGTGGCTCAGCGGTTAAGTGCACACGTTCCGCTTCGGCGGCCTGGGGTTCACTGGTCGGATCCCGGGTGCAGACATGGCACCACTTGGCAAGCCATGCTGTGGTGGGCGTCTCACATATAAAGTAGAGGAAGATGGGCCCGGATGTTAGCTCAGGGCCAGTCTTCCTCAGCAAAAGGAGGAGGATTGGCAGCAGCAGATGTTAGCTCAGGGCTAATCTTCCTCAAAAAAAAACCAAAAAGGAAAGAATATTCAGCAAATGGTAAAAGTAGTTTTATCTAAGTGATGATGGGATTTGGGGTGATTTTTCCTTTCTTCTCTGTAATTTTATATATTATTTGCAAATAGAAAATGTACTTATTTTTTGCACAGTTGGTTTTAAGAAGAGTATATACAAGAACCTGTTTTCTTCCACTCAAAGCTCCATCTTAGTGGAAAATGAAACCTAGTTTCATGACATCTGGTTTGAAAAGACAGAAGCACAGTGAAACTTTTCCCACCCTAAAATGTTTATTTTTGTTTTCCCTCTTTAAGGAGCCAGGATGTTTGTAATTATAAACATGGAATGTTTAAAAATAGTATCTTCAAAATGAGAAACAGTTCTCTGTTAGGTGTTATTTGGGGATGCTAATTCTATAGGCTGACCAGTTTACTGTGTTAAAAGTGTAATCTGGGGGCCGGCACGGTGGCGCAGTGGTTAAGTGCGCACGTTCTGCTTCAGCGGCCCGGGGTTCACCAGTTCAGATCCCGGGTGCAGACATGGCACCGCTTGGCAAGCCATGCTGTGGTAGGCGTCCCACACATAAAGTGGAGGAAGATGGGCACGGATGTTAGCTCAGGGCCAATCTTCCTCAGAAAAAGAGGAGGATTGGTGGTGGATGTTAGCTCAGGGCTAATTTTCCTCAAAAGAAATAAAAATAAAAATAAAAAAGAATTTTGGAATATCCTGGATGTTTCCTTAAGTTATGCTGAATGTTCTTGTTGGCAAATTATTCTATGATATGATGCTCTGAAAGAGGAGTTCTAAGCTTATCTGGAAAATGAAAGTAGAGAAATATTTGTTAACCTTATTCTAATCCTGATGAATTAAAAATTTTACTTTCATGATATGATTTTAAGGTTCAGCTTAATTTTCAGAAAATGGAAAGTGGAGATATTATTCATTGGCATTTTGCCCTTTAAAAAAACTTTTTAATACAAGATTGGCAAGATATTAGAGCTGTGGTAATTGGATGTCTTTCAGGGTAATAAACCATTAAAGTTTATGAGTCTCGTTAACGGAAAGCCCCCTCAGTCCCACCATTTCTCTTTATCAGTTCCTTCTACCATAAACATAAAATCCTTTGCCTGGAGTTCGGAGCACAGCAAGGGAGAGAGGAAAAAGCCAGAATAGAAAATCCGCAAAGTAGTGAGTGGGAAATGTTCACTAACCTTTCGATCCTCCAGCTCCTAGCAACCGTCCAGCGCCTGGTGCACTCCCGGGCCCAGCGGAACTTGGCTGGGGGGAGACTTCCTCCCTGGGTTAGTAACCAGTCTGAGGTCTCAGTGCTTCAGGGACTCCCCAGGTGTGCTTGCTGAAAGTCATCCCAAAAGTAAAAGATGAAAAAATATAACCGAGCAACATTAAGGGCTCTGGCCCTCTGTGTGGGCGGAGTCGCTGTAGCTGTCCTTGATGCCTGGCGTTTGGTGGAAGCCTGGGGAAGGAGCAGGGTGTGGGCCTCAGGCCAAGTCTCTGGGTGTGGGGAGTGAACACCGCCTGTCGCTGGTGTGGACTCGAGAGTGTCAGTGAGAAGAGTGCCAGGCCACGCTCGGTGCCCCAGACCACCCCTGCTTGGAGGGGCCCTGGGGAGGGGGCTGTGGCAGGAGCTGTGTGACCAGTCCTAGCCCACACTGGGATGCAACCCTCCCGTGCAAGAAACTCACTCACTTTCTTCCTTTCCTTCCTCATTTCTTGACTCATTTTTGTTTTTATGGGTTTTATTCTGTACTTTTATTTAGAGCTTCTCAAACCTTTTTGGAAGTTGAAGGATACATATGTATATGTGTTTCTGCATGCATTATTTTAACAAGAATATCCAAATCGGTATACATATAAAAACAGGTTTTTCATGATTTATGGAAAGCATTATACAAATGTTATTGCATGTGGGTTTTCTTTCAAAAGAATTCTTTCATTACAAATTTTCAAAGAAAAAAGCCATTGTATGCAACTTACTCTTCAAACAGAATATGCTCCATGCCAGATGCTCTTTTGTGGCCAGGAAGATGCATCAAAACCACATCCTTCCGTGGAAACCACAGCGGCCTTCTGTGAATCCTAAAAGTTTGAGAAGCTGTCTCTGCAATTCTGTGTGTCAGGACCTGGGCAGGAATGGGGTGTAGAGGGTTGGGACCTGGGATCATCTTGGAAAACAATCTGGCATCTACTCCATCAGTTGTGACGTCATTTGCATCTTTAGAACCCTGTACACATAACCGCTTTTACTGATTTTTTTTAAAGATTAAAATCAAGGGCTGGCCCGGTAGCCCAGCAGTTAAGTGTGCATGTTCCACTTCGGTGGCCCAGGGTTTGCTGGTTCAGATCCCAGGTGCGGACATGGCACCACTTGGCATGCCATGCTGTGGTAGACGTCCCACGTATAAAGTAGAGGAAGATGGGCACGGACGTTAGCTCAGGGCCAGTCTTCCTCAGCAAAAAGAGGAGGACTGGCAGTAGTTAGCTCAGGGCTAATTTTACTCAAAAAAAAAAAGATCAGAATCAAACTAACCATTCTTTAGCCTACATAGCCAACCTTAAGGAATTTTTCACTTGTCAAACCAGTTGTTTGTGCCAAAAGACTAGGAAGGAGCACTTCTCCTCTGTTACCTCTGACAGAAAACTTTGGACTCCAAAATCTTCTCTTATTCTGTACGCATCCTCATCTGTGTGCCCATGACTTCTGATGGAAAAGCTGAAAATAACAGCTTTTGGTTGCTAAGCTCATTTTCTTTGATGAAGTTGAGTATGTATAGCTGTCTGCAACTACATGGCAAATAGCCTATATAATTATTGCTGGTCAGTGCTGGTTGGTAATGGCCATTCCATCCGGTCTCTCAAGATGTCTTAAAGCTTTATCAGTTACTCAGATCTGCACTCCTTATCACTTGGTCAGGTTCCAGATGAAGCTGATAGCCTGGCTGCACTGTCAAAATTAGCTAAATGTCGGGAAATTACTTGTTAAATACAATGAAAGTTTATCTGATGTTACCTACACAGAACTTCCTTATGAGTATATTTTTTTCCGAAAACCAGTGGTATGCTAAAATAAAACTATTTGGGCAATGTTTTTATGTTAACCACTTTGGGTGGAAAATTTTCAACTTAAGATAGTAACATATTTTGGTAAAATAGCTTCAGAAAGGTAAAGAGAACAGCAATGAAGACTCATGCGTCTACCATCTATCCTTGGAAATAAAACATTGTAAATACAGTTGAAACTGCTGGCGTGTTCCTCCTCCATTGTGTTCTCCGCCACAGCCGTAAATTTGCTGTTATGCTTTCCGTGCATTATCTGTAGTAGATATTTTTACTCATTGTTGACAGGATTTATCCGTGTTGGTGTGTACACATTCTAGTTCATTCTTTTTCATTACTACACATTTCGTCATTTTCTTCTTGGTGGGTATTTAAGTTGACTTTTAACCTTTTGCTGTAATAATACCACGATGGGCATTCCCATGGGCCTCTTCTTGTCCACAAGTATGAGTTTCTCTAGAATACGTACTTGGTATTTAAGTTGCTGAGTCATGGGGCATAAACATCTCTCATAGTTGTTAGCAAGTTACTTTCCAAAATGTGTATGCCGTTCTCAAGCCAGCTGTGTTGTAGAATGTCTTTCGCTTTGAGTTGTTGATGTTTCCTCTTGCCCGGATTCGGGTCGTACGTCTTTGCCAGGAGCATCACAGGAGTGAGGGTCTGTCTTATGAAATGGCACATGATTCCTTTGGACCCACTTCTGATGATGTTTATTTTGGTCCCGTCATTGAAATGATGTCTGCTAGGCTTCTCCGTGTAAAGTTACTCTTTTTCTCGTTGTGATTGGTAAACATTTTGTGGAGAAGTACTTTGAAGCAGTGTAAATATCTCATTGTCCACATCCACTTCCAGCCCTGATGGAATAACAGGGTCCAGACTTATGCTACAGTCTTAGACAATACCGACAATCCGACAATATGGCAAACAGTGGTTTCTTGACATTGGGTCTGGTGCTGGATGGTGACCCCTCCAGTGAGGTGAGCCCCATGATTGCCCCAAGTCGGTGCCTGGAGAGAGCGTCCAGTCCTCATCACAGGAAAGGGAGCTCACCCATGCTCCGTGTCTCTGTGAGCTGAGCTTGAGGGTTTGGGGAGGTCAGCATGGCTGGAACCCAGGGACAGAGGGTCAGAGGGGAGAGAGCCACGGAGAGAGCTCTGGAGACCTGCTCCTCGAGTCTCCAGCACAGTCGTGAGTCTGGGGATAGAACCACCATAATGAGCAGCAACACTGTGGAGCTCACAGGGAGGGGACAGTTCGTGTCCCCAACAGCCAGACTGGAGAAACCTCGCCATGCTCAGCACTGGCTGGAGTTCTCAGAAGGCACCACCTCCGAGGTGGAGCAGAATGAGCCTTGGACTCCATGCTGCTCTGGTCCTAACAGAGCTGGAGAGCAAGCCCCGGAAGGACCCTGCTGTTTCCAGGTGACTTACCCATGTCCCAGATCAAACACACAAACATTTGAAGGAAACCCTCCCCCCAAAATCCTGCACCCCAGAGTGTAACAGCTACAATGTCCAGCATCTAACCAAAATTATCAGAGATGCAAAGCAGGAAAATACCTTAATGAGGAGAAAACTCATTGAAAACTGACAAGAAATGTCACAGATGACAGAATTAAAAAAACAAGGATATTGAAACAGCAATTCTAAGTATAATTTATATGTTCCAGAAGGTAGAAGAGAGCAGGAGCATGATACGGAGCAAAATGGAAAACCTTAAAAAATAAAATAAATAAATATTCTACAGATGGGAACTATCTTGTTCCTCATCAAACTTTCAGTTTATTCGTTTGTTTATATCAGTATGGACTCATGGTTTCCTATTTTATTCACTGGATTATATTTTGTTACTAGCATTATTTATTTTAAGATTCAAATGGTACCTAATTTGGCCAGTGGGAGCCCCTTCAAGGTGTCACCTGTGCACCTTTGACATGTCCCTAACATTCTTTCAGGGCTTTTTAACTTTCTGATACACAAGATGTTCCAGGCCTGGAATCCCATTTTCCAGGGAGCCCCGCTTCCTTTTACTGGAGAGGGGTGTTTAGAAGCCAAGGTCTGAGTGTTAGGTGTTTTCATTCCTATTGGGGTATTGCTGCTGCTAGGCCCTTCCAGTCAGACCCGGGGAATATATCTGTATATCCATCAATTGACTGACTGATCGGTCAATAGCTGTAAACAATGAGTTGACATCAGTACCTCCAATCCAGCACCATACAGGGTTCATCTCGTTGTCTATATTTGTAACTCCCTCTCCAACAGTGAGAAACCTGACCCCCATCCTCCTTGGTATATTTGTGTATTTAACCAGTCCCACTGTATGTGACAGATCCCTGTTGCCACTGCTGCCATTGACCTGGGTGGATGCTCCCCTCACCCGCTCAGGCCCCAGCACCCCACACGGGACCATCGTCACCCCTCTTCCATGTGGACATCCTCCTCACCCAGCCTGTGCTCTGACACCCCGCGCCACCTCCCCACGGCTCAGAGGTGCCCTCCTCACCCTGATCCCAGTCTGTGATCCCCCCCAGGCTGCTGTGCTCTTCTCCGGTGTGGACGCCTCCCTTGCTCACAACTGCCTCAGGCTTTTGCTCTGAATGTTTTGGGGGGAAAAGAAGAGGGGGAGAGCTTAAGATGCTTTTTGATGCATCCTTTGTGGTTTATGTTTTTTAATGTTTGTCTTATTTAAGAAGTCTTTTCTCACTTTGAAATCATAAGAATATTCTATAATGCTTATAAAAAGTTATGTTTCACAATTAAGGCTTTGATCACCTAGAATTGATTTTTGTGTATGGTAAGAAGTCAGGATCCAGTTTATTATTTTGTTTCTTTTGAAATGGGTTCCAGCAATATTTGTAGAGTGGTTCATATTTTGATCCGTGAACTGTCTGTGAAACTGCTCTGCGCTGTCACTTCCGCGTATGTCGTTTCCATATGTGCATGTCTCCATTCAGAGCTTTCTCTTCCATTAGTCTGCATGCTTGTTTCTGGGCTGGTCATTACCACGCTACCTTATATACCGTGACTTTTCCTTCAGCCAGGGTCCAGTCTGTGAAACAAACCAGTGTATTCCAAGCAAGAACAGGTTCAGTATGGAGAGCTGGGGCTTACAAACACAGTGGCAGGACTGGAGGAATGAAGGTACAGGAAGTGACTGACTGCTGCCTCTCAGGTTTGCAACTGACTTTCAGGGAGTCAGGAACGTGCAAAAACCACAGAAAATCTCTGGAAATAATTGGTTGTCACCAATACTGGTGATTTACAAAAAACACCTAAAGGATACTGCAGAATCTCACGTGTGCTCAAGTCCATCATGCGTCTGCCCCTCCTTGACGAAGGAGCAAAAACACACTTCTCTTTTGCCCTCACATTGTTATATGAATGCCTTTCATTGAGAACCTAACCAGAAACTTGCCCGTGGGCTCCCAGGAAATGTGGCTGCTGGACACCCAGCCCTGTGAGTTCAAGGAGAGCAGAGGGGGCACCCGGGGGTGTGGACTGCCTGCAGGCCACCTGGCCTAGGTTCTTCTCAACGAGACTCATTCGATGGTAAAGCAGTTTCCCCTTGTTGCACACGTGCACGCGCGCACACACACATACACACACACACACACACACCCTTTCTCATACTATCAGGGCTGCTGAGTCCTTTGCATGGCCATGTGAACTTTAAGATGATCTTGTTAAATGTTATGAAAAACTCAGGATTTCAGTTGGACTTACGCTTAATTTTCAGACTAATTTTGGAATGATTGACCCTTTATGATATTTGGGCTTCCTATCCATGAATACGATCCATCTTTCTTTAATGCCTTTCAATAAAGTTTTATGATTTTCTACATGAAGGTCCTGTGTTTCTTTCATTATATTTAGAAAAATCTGTGCGAGGCACCGTTCTGGGTGCTGGGGTCATACAGTTGGCACTCGGTATCCCCAGGGATTGGTTCCAGGAACCCCCACAAGTGCCAAAATCTGAGAAGGTTTAAGCCCCTTCCATAAAGTGGCGTGGTATTTGCATATAACCTACGCACATGCTCCCGTGTACTTTAAATCATCCCTCGATTTCTTATAATACCTAATACAGTGTGAACGCTACGTAAACAGTTGTTATGCTGTACTGTTGAGGGAATGATGACAAGGAAAGCAAGTCTGTACGTGTTCAGTATATGCAACCACCCTGTGCCTTTCCGTCTGCAGTTGGTTGAATCTGCAAATGTGGAAACCGAAGACACGGAGGGCTGATAGCCATTTGGGTTTTTTCCCAGTTTGGGGCTACTATGAATAAAGCAACTTGGAACATTTTCGAATGAGTCTGTTTGTGAGCATGTTTTCATTTCTCATGGGCAAATACTTAGACATAGAGTTGGGTGAGTATATGTTAAGTTTTATAAGAAACTGTCAAACAGTTTTCCAAAGTGGTTGTATCATTTTACACCCCCACTAACGAGGCACGAGAGTCCTAGTTGTTGTGTCAACTCACCGACATTCGGTCAAGCTTTTTAACTGACCCATTCTAGAGGGGGGAGTGTTTTTTCATTGTGATTTTAATTTGCACTCCCTGAAGACTAATAATTCTGAGCGCATTTTCGTGTGCTTATTAATCATTTACATATCCTCCTTTGTGAAGTTTGTGTTCAAATCTTTTGCCTTTATTGTTTGATGTTTTCTTGCGGAGTCGCAGGCGTTTGTATGTATATTCCAGACACAGGTCTTTTTGGCAGGTAAAGGTACCCTGGAAAAGTATCACAAATATGTTCTTCTAGGTTGTGCTTGCCTTTTTTTTAAAAAAAAAAAAGATTTTATTTTTCCTTTTTCTCCCCAAAACCCCCTGGTACATAGTTCTATATTTTTAGTTGTGGGTCCTTCTAGTTGTGGCATGTGGGATGCCACCTCAGCATGGCTTGATGAGTGGTGCCATGTCTGCGCCCAGGATCGGAACCAGCGAAACCCTGGGCTGCCAAAGCGGACCATGGAAACTTAACCCCTCGGCCACAGGGCTGGCCCCATGTGCTTGTCTTTTCGTTTTCTTAGTGATGTCTTTTGAAGAGCAGAAGGTTTTCATTTTGGTACATTCCAACTTATTTACTTTTTCTTTTGTGGTTAGTGCTTTTTGTGCCTTAAGAAATCTTTGCCTGACTCAAGGTCAAAGTGATGTTCTCATATGTAGGAAGCTTTATAATTTCAGCTTTTTAGTCTGGGTTTATGATCCATCTTGAATTAGTTTTTGCGTGTGCCTCGAAGTAATTGTTGAGGTTTTTCCCCTAAATGAGATGTCGTTGCTTTGGTACCGCATGTGGAAAATACCGTACTTTCCTCTGTTGAATTACCTGGGCACCCCAGTTGAAAATCAGTTAGCCGTCTGTGTCTGCGCTCTGTTCTGGCTGTATATTCCTGGACTCTGTCCGCGAGCTGCTTGTCTGTATGCCAGACCACATGGTCTTACTCACTGTAGCTTTAGTCATCATCAGGTCAACTTTTCTTTTTCAAGTCTGTTTTGACTTTTCTAGATTCTTTGCATTTCCAAATAAATTTTAGATTTAACTTGTCAGTTTCTGATAAAAAGTCTGCTAAGACTTTTTTCCTGCCAATATGTTAGTTGCAATTGTGTTGACTCTATAGATAAATTTGGGGAGAATTAACGTCTTAACAATATTGAGTATTCCGCCTGTGAACACAGGGTCTCTCTCCATTTATGTCTTATTTAATTTTTCTCAGCAGTTTTGTAGTTTTCAATGTAGGAGTCTTATCTTTTGTTAAATTTATTCTGAGTATTTTTTTTTTTAAGATTTTATTTTTTCCTTTTTCTCCCCAAAGCCCCCCAGTACATAGTTGTATATTTCTCGTTGTGGGTTCTTCTAGTTGTGGCATGTGGGACGCTGCCTCAGCGTGGTCTGATGAGCAGTGCCATGTCCACGCCCAGGATTCGAACCAACAAAACACTGGGACGCCTGCAGCGGAGCGCGTGAACTTAACCACTCAGCCACGGGGCCAGCCCCAAATTTATTCTGAGTATTTTTTCATCAACTTTATTAAGGTATAATCTACATATTATGAACTGCACCCATTTTTACTATATAGTTCAGTGTATTTTAATCAATTATGTTATGTTTATTGGCATAATGGTAAACAGCATTGGTTTTAATTTTGTTTTCCAGTGTTTGTTGCTAGCATGTGGAAACACAGTTGTGTTCACATTTGGTTGTGATGTCTTTTGCTTCAAATTCTTTGATTCTTGAAGAGTACCCAGTGTCTGTTTTTGCCTCATAATATTGGCTTAAGAGACCAGACCAGTCCACTATACATATGAATAAATTAAATTATATTAGAATAAAAACTCAGACCCCTGGTCACACTAACCGTATTTCTGTCGTTCGGTAGCCACAGCGCCTGGTGGCCCCGGGGTTGGACGGCACAGGTTTTCCTCGCTGCAGAAAGCTGCATTGGAAAGCGCTGTGTGGCGTGGTGGGGGCCCATCTTCCGGATCCGCCTCATTGTTTTCTCCCGATGTTGCGTAACTCATTCTAATAATCTCTGTTCTGTAATAATCTACAGTAAATTAAAAGTTATATATGTGTCTGTAACTTTACAGAAATTTAAAAGTTTAATTAAATGCAGATTAAGCTGTTCTTTGAAGCCTGCCTCTTTTTTTTTTTTTTTCATCTCAGGGACGTTCCAGTATAGTCAGAGAGATAGTCAAAGCAGTAATCAAAGTGACCGTACAATATTTTAAACAAAGAATAAGATAATATAATTATAAGGAAATGTGGCTCTTTAAGACTTTTGAAAAATATAATTAAGGGCATGCCAAAGTCAGTTTATGGTACAGAATCTCTGCTGTCTGGGCAGATTATAGGTAAAGCAAACCCAGTACTCAAGACAATTTGTCATTTTAAGAGAACCAAATTCTAGTCTTGTATTAATATAATTTTGGACAAAACCCTTCCCTGTTGTAGGTATGAATCTTACTCCACAAACTTGAATGTGTGAGAAATGTCATGTTTCTTTGTTTTCTTTTTTTTTATTGAGTTAATGATAGGTTACAATCTTGTGAAATTTCAGTTGTACATTAATGTTTGTCATTCGTGTTGTCAGTGCACCCCTTCACCCTTTGTGCCCACCCCCCACCCCACCTTTCCCCTGGTATCCACTAAACTGTTCTTAGTCCATAATTTTAAATTCCTCATATGAGTGGAGTCATACACAGATTATCCTTCTCTAGCTGGCTTATTTCACTTAACGTAATTCCCTCAAGGTCCATCCATGTTATTGCAAATGGAATGATTTTGTTCTGTTTTGCAGCTGAGTAGTATTCCATTGTATATATGTACCACATCTTCTTTATCCATTCGTCTGTTGCTGGGCACTTAGGTTGTGAAGCCTGCCTCTTACGCGACGCTGTGTCCTTTGTGCTGCGGTGCAGAGAACTGTGGATTGACCACCAGGTTTTGCAACGTGGATGTAGCAGTTGATCTTGTCTTGAGGCAAAAACTTGATTTGAGGGGGTTCAAGAGAGAAGAGGAAGAGTGGGATTGGTGACACTGCGTATAGACCCGTCGGAAGCTTTGTTCTGGAAGGAGAGCAGAGAAGTGGGCTGCTGGCTGGATGGGGATGAGGGGCTGAAGTGGAGCGACGACCGCACGTGTCTGTGCTGAGAGGAAGGGTTCCTCTGAGAGGAGGAGCGCGACGGCCCGGAGAGGAAGGAATTACTGACGCGCCGACCTGTAGTGGGCAGTGACGGTGGGTCTGGCAGGTGGGGGTGGTGGCCGCGGAGAGGGACCCGACAGCTCCACCCGCAGTGTAACAGGAGGCAGGCAGAGCGTGAGTCGTAGGAATGGCCGTGGGACTTCTCTTCTGATCGATTGTCTTGTTTGTCTCCATCCAGGCGTCCGAAGCCATACATGTGTAACTCAATTCCTTCCTGTCATTTCTGTCTGGTTTCCCACCTGCCTGACTCCGCAGCCCTCCGTCCTGCTCCTCTTCTGGCTCCTGTTGTGCCGTGGGTTCAAAGAGTCACAATGAAGGCCACTAAATCGAAAGGAAAAAAGTCCCATTTAAGTTACCCCAAGTGGAAAGGAACGGAACGTGGCCCCGCAGCGTGGCCCGAAGCTGTCTGTCTCTCTCCAGGTCCTCTCTCCACTGCTGGCTTCCTCGGCTCGCTCATCGGTTTTGCACCCCTGGCCTGCACATGGCTGTGCCGGCTCCGCTGGCCTCAGTTTCCCTCATTACCTTTAGGTTTTCTCTTCAGCGGCATCTAGTCAGCATTTCCTGCGTTGAGTTCATGAGAAAAGGCAGCTGATGCCGGGACTTTTCCGAAGGTTCTGACCTCGCACGGGGTTGGCCTAGTCAGCTGCAGCCGGGGCCGTGGGTCCTTCCACGGGGAACACGCTGTCTCGTCCCTCAGGCTGGGCCGTGGGTGGGAGGCACAGTGATTGGCATTTTGATTCGCGCAGCTGTTGGAATTGTGTGTAATACTGGCGAGGATGGCATCTAATTAAGTGAAGTACACAGGCTTTATTTTATGGACTTTTTAATACCAATTTTAACTTTCTGCTTGTTTATTTTTTATTGGCTACGTTCTATTTATCACAACAACCCTCAGCAAATATTTGTGGAATGAGTGACTTTTGAAATGACAGATAAGAACTGCCTCTTTTTTTTTCTTAATTACCTATCACTTTTATTTTACTCTCGCATTTTGGGCTCAAAAAGAAAATGACTATATTTCAGAAAGCTCTGTGTATGAAAAAAAAAAATCAGACTTTTGGCAAAATGCTGCCAGGCAGATCAGAATTCCGATTCATGTACCTGTCCCAGTTAACTAAAAGGGCAGGCTTTGAGTTCTGCTTCTGCGATGTAAAGTTATTTTAGAATTTTAGAACTTTCTATTTAATAGAAACATATTGAGAATATTTATATCTTTAAGAATATTATTGTTCCCTGAAGCCCAAATGCACAGTTGCTACAAATTTAATAAAAATCTTGAGATTGGATGTAAATTCATTTGAGAGGCAAAATGTTTCCTTAATGCCGACACGTCCCTTTAATGTCTTTGGATCCAGATGTTTCGGCCTCATTTGCTGGAGTGGATGCAGCATTAGCCTGTCAGCTCCCTGCTGTTTGCCATTATTTAGTATTATTAGAGGCTGCGAGCAGGCACACTCATTGGGAAAGTTGAAGGAGCTTTTAAATTGAGAAAGGTACCAAGCTGCGGTCCCTGTCCAGAAATTCTGAGGTTTGAAACAACAAAACAAAGCGACTATAAAGAAAGCATTAGAATAGGAATATTCAAGCGCAGCTGCGGGAGCTCAGAGCAGACCTGCTCAGCCCTGTCTTGTGTGTCAGCTCTCGATTGAGGTCCTCAGCGCCTAAGCAAATGGTCATCAAGGCCACACTCTCCTTCCAGGGAAGCATCAACAAGACGTGTGTTGCACCAGTGGCTGTGCAAATTCTTCGGCAGTAACGGAGAGCATCAATCGTATTTCCTAAGGTGATAGGGACCACGCATGGTGCTCACAAATCCTTGTGCGGTGCTGCGTTAACCTTTGGTCCTTAGGTTTCCTCAACACATTATGGTGTTAAATTCAGTTTCCAGCGCAGCAGTAATAGCCGGTTCTTACATCGTTCCTTAAGAAATGGTAGGACTGCTTGGCATTTCCTTTACATTGACATCTATATTTCACTGTTCTTGTAACAGGAGTGTGATAGATGGGCCTCCTGCCTAATTACCATGTAAACCATTGACTTCGTAGTTCTCAAGATAGTAACATTCTCCGCGGTTTAATGCTTCTTGTTTTTCCCTGTGTGGTGTCTACAGATGTCCCTGAGGGCCAGAGCTCTGGCCCCGGAGGGACACGTGTGTGGTCATCAGCAAAGACTAACACGCAGATGCACTTTCAACCTGTGTTTTCCTAGTTTTAAAAATATAAGGATTTAATGGCCAATATTTTATTTAGGATTGTTATGTCCAGGTTTATAAGTGAAATGGGCCTATTGTTTTCTTATTCTATCTGTTGACCTTAGAATTAAGAAGAGCATCATGAAGTAATTTGCATATCTTGTTTTTATATTTTCTTAAACTATTTGAAAAGACAGAAATTAACTGGCCCTGAAAGTGTGGTAAAAACACGTAAAAGCATCTGAGCCTGCATTTTTTGGAGAGTTGCATAAAGGCAAAGGAGTTGTGATTACTATTTTAGTTTTATGGACCTTAGTCAGGTTTTTTGTCCTTCTTGCACCAGAACTAACACTTTTTTTTAAGTTAGTATAATGAAATTTATTGTTATGTAGTTGCTAATAATGCTTTTCGCTCATTCGTAAATTCATGATGAAACAGTTCCTGTCTGGGACCACGTGGAGGTGTGTGTTACATACCGTGCTGTGCAGTTGGAGTCACCGACACCCACTCCCCAGCGCCTCCCTCCCCAGCGGGGCGCCGCTCTCCTGCCCCTTCTGCACCCCCAACCGCGTGTGTGCCTGAACCCCGTGAGCCGCCATTCTGCATTTGCACTATGTTGGCATAAAATTGTTTATAGTGTTTTATTTTTTAATCTGTGCTGCATCTTTAGCTATACCCACTTTTTCTTCCCTTTCCTCTTCTCTGTCAATCTGTCTCTCACACACACACGTGCACACAATCAACCTTTTGAGAAGTTAGTGTATTTTTGTCTTTTTGGCGAACTTGGCCCGTCTGGATCTTCTATATTGTCGTCTGTGTTAATTTCTGGCTGTCCTTACCCCCTCCCTTCTTTTCCTGCTGGGTTTGTTGTTCTGCTAACTGCTTAGGGCTTGGCCGCCGGCTCAGTGGTGAGCCTGCTGTCCCAGCGTGTGCCAGCTCTCACTGGGATCGTGGCACGGGCAGCCCTCCTTGTTGGCTGGAGCTCATGCAGTTATGTATTTTGAAGGTTACCCTTGAATATAACATTTATGGCTATAAATTTGTCTTTTAAGTGCCACTTTAACTGCATCCCACTAATTTTTATGGAATTTAAAATTTATCTTTAAGCTATTATATAATTTATGTATTTCCTGAAGGTAGCGTGTAAGCAGAGATGGTGGCCGTGACACTGACTCCTCAGTATTTGCTGGGACTTGCCACACACCCCGTGCACGGTGTTTTCATGCAGTGCTCCGTGCGTGCTCGTGAAGCATGCAGGGCCGCTGTCGGAGACCAGCTTCTCTCCCCTCCCCTTCTAAGCCTGTTTGCTCCATCGTCTAACCCTACAGCGTGCTTTCTAAGTTTGTACGCTGATCCGGGAGTTAGTGAGAGTAGGAGGGAGCATCTCCCACTATGATAGTGTACTTTCCACACGGAGTTCTGCCAATTTTTACTTTATGAATTTTGAAGCTGCATGGTTAGCTGCATACAAATTTAGAATTTTACCTTTCTGCTAAGTTTTTTAAACATTAGAAAATAGATCTTTGTTTTTATTAGTGCCTTTTTAATAACTACTTTGCTGATCCTTTTACTGTCAACCATTTGTGGCCCTTTGGTAGTTTTTTAAAAATTTCAAACAGCATATAGTTCTTTAAAGAGCATATTATACATTGCCATTATCTGTCAGTCTTTTTAATTGTTTAGTTCACTGACATCTATAATGATTACTGGTTATTTATTTATTTTGCTGAGGAAGACTGGCCCTGAGCTAACATCCGTGCCCATCTTCCTCTACTCTATATGTGGGATGCCTCCAAGGCATGGCCAGCAAGTGGTACAGGTCTGTGCCCGGGATCTGAACTGGTGAATGCAGGCCACCAAAGCAGAGCATACAGAACTTTAACCACTCGACCACAGGGCCAGTCCCACTTTTCTTTCTTTCTTTAACCTTGTTTTCTATTTGTCCTGCTTTTAAAATGGTTTTTGTTGTTGTTCCGTCCTTTTTCTATTCCTTTAGATCAACCAGGTTTTTAAAAATTCACTTATTTCTCCTCCACTAACTAGTTTGGAAGTATAACCCTCTATTTCTATTTTTTGTGCATGTGATTATGCATATTTAAGTTACTCTAAAAATAATCTACTCTTGGGGCAGGCCCCGTGGTGTAGTGGTTTGGCGTGGTCTGCTTCAGTGGCCTAGGTTCAGAACCCTGGGCATGAACCCACACTTGTCAGTGGCCATGCTGTGGCAGCATCCCACATACAAAATAGAGGAAGATTGGCACAGATGTGAGCTCAGGGCCAGTCTTCCTCAGCAAAAATAATAATAATCTACTCTTTCTTCTCTTCCCAACCTATAACACTTTAACTTATTTCATATATTATTGTCTAGTATTTTAATGTTTCTATTGCTATCCAAATGAGACATTGCTCTTTATGCAATCAATCAATATTTGTTGCGATTTATTCCCATTTACCTAGTTCTTTGTTCACTAGCCTTCAGGCTTCTCAGACTTTTCCCTTTAGGACTGTTTTCCTTCTTTCTCAAATATTTCTCGGAAAGTTTCTTTAGATACAGGGGTCTGGTGGTAATGAATTGTTTTTATTTGTCTCTACAACCGTAGGGTTCTCTGGCCCTCCAGCTATGATCACACAAGATCAGAAGCATTCAACGTCTCAGTCACCACCACCCACAGGTACCGGAGCCTCGGGACAGCCACGCACTTTCTCAGGCTCTCATGGCTAACGTGGGGCTACAGTGCATCTAGAAGAGAAACTCCAGATGGAGACACATGGATTAACGACACACGACCGCACTGTGTACCGCAAAGAAACCCAGAAAAAGTGTGGGATGTGCATAGAAAGTGAGTCAGATACAGCTCTTAAAACCGAGGGAGCTCATGCTTTAATAGACACTGAAATCACAAAGGAAGGCCAAGTGCCTTAGCAGTCTCAATAAAAATATGAAGTTCTTTTTACATGGTAAATTTCGTAATATAAAAAGTTTAATGCCATCTGGAAACTGTGTAATTTACAAAAAAAAGTCCACATAGGCCAAAGATGGCTAACACTGCATACAAGGGGCGTGAGTGCCAAGTGGGACGGCGTCTGAGGACGGGAGAAGTGACCGCGTGTGTCCTTACATGGAACGTCGTTGAAGGATCTGGCACAAATAAGGGCCCAGTTCACAAACCACATGTACAATCATTTTAGATAAAACAATAAAACGTGATGAAAATTATACAATTTTCACTTTCTGCCTACTTACTAAAAGCAAACCAGATTCTCGTGTGGTATTTTTTCCAACCTGAACTGAAACTAGCAAAGTGACAGTTCTCCTTGTGGCGGGAAGCGGTGGGACAGGCACCATAGTGGGGACTTGCTACAAGGCTCCCCTGCGGAGGGTCGCCGGGACAGACGCGAGCAGGACAAGGAGTGTGGGCGGCACGCGTCTCCTGCTCAGGCCCAGCAAGGATCAGTGTGGACCATGAAGTTTTTCGAAGGGGAAGAAGGTGAGAGCTTTTTCATTTTCCTACACGCTAATGTAGAGCAGAACAGTTTTAGCAGCTAATTCTGTCTTGCTATTTTGACTTAGTTAAAGTCAGCAAAGGAGCTGAGTGGTCCACTGGTGAGAATCAAGAGCGAGTCTGCTGCCTTGCTTTGTGGTCAGACCCAGGTTTCTAGGATGGGGAGATCTTATTGCTGTGTTCAGTGTACGTGCGTCTGATGGAGCGGAGGAGGGGCAGGACATTCCAGTTTCCTGAGCTGAAAAACATAGCCAACGCTGTCTGCCTATGACCAGGGAAAAATCTCTTTGCAAATTTTACCCACATCCTTTGATTCCTTCCAAATGGGGCAAAGAGCCGCGGGATCAGGCAGGAGTCATTCGCTTCCATCCACGTGGCTCAGGGTTCCCACGCACGCCCATCAATTCATCCACAGCCCGACACTCCCTTTCCCTAGGCTGTAGAAACAAAACATATTCTAATTGTTTTCTGGCACCTATACCAGGAGTCAGCAAACTGTTTCTTAAAGGGCTAGGCATTAGATATTTTAGGCTTGGTAGGCCAAGAGCAAAATCAAGAATATTATGTAGGTATTTATGTAACTATTTAAAAATGTGGAACCCATTCCTAGCTCTTGGCTGTGAAGCACCAGGCCTCTGACCAGGTTCAGCCTGTAGGGATTGTAGTTTGCCAACCCCTGACCTGTACAAAGAAATCTGTGAATTATACAATCTCACCTAAGTTTTAAGTGCATACTTTTTTCAGTGTAGCCTGAAAGATTCACTTAACACCAGACTGACAGTAAACATAAAGCAGCAACTCTACAGTGATTTTTAGACTGGTCCTGCTGTTTCATCATCTTTGCTTTCCTTTATTGAAGCTTGTGTCTAGGACAGAAAAAATCACTTAGACCACTTGGCTTTTCAACATGAAACCTAAAAGAACAATGTACTTGGGACTAAACCCGGGTGAGGGGAGTCCTGCTGGCTGGCTCGGCAACCACGGGAAGCAGAGCGGGTGGCAGCGGGTGTGCACTGGAGCTAGGCAGACGGGACACAGCGTCACCCCCGCAGAGGGAGCCCGGCCCCCAGCCCTCCCTCCAGGCCTCCCTGGCACTTAGGAAAGAGGCTGCGATGTGCTGAGGAAGGAGCAGCCTGGCTGTCGGCACATGGATCCAGAAACTGACTGAGGCTGGGTTCTCGTTGCTGAGGACCTGATTTTGCTACTTAAACGCACAGTGCTATAAACGGCTTTCCTTTGCTACACTGGTACTTTTATTACCATTTATTTTTTCCCTACTGACATAAAGACAACCTCATAATTGCTTGCTTCTTTATAAAGTATTTCTCTTCCAGTGCTGGGATCAGGGTTAGAATGGACATCCTTATTGTTTGCTTTCGTGAGTGAGGACAGTAGGATTTTAATTTTAGAATTATCAAAAAGAGGCTGATTTAAGTTCTCCAACTAAACTTAGTACTAATAGGATTTTCAGCACTTCATTCTTTACCGAAATAAGTGAATGGTTACCCCTATCCGCTACCCAGACTATTCTTCTGTCTCATCTCAGCTGGCTAGAATTTCAGTGCACCGTCATAGCTATAGAAGAAGCCCCCCTTTGTTTCCGATGACAACACTCTCAGGGAGCTCTATTTCCCTGTTCAGCAATAATTTGGATGTAAAGCCCAGTAAAAGCGCCCTGCTTCTCAGGCTGTGGACGCTGGTCTGTGGGGTGGGGGGTGGGGGGTGGTCCTCCAGACCACAGGAGCAAGGAGCGCTGGGCACAGGGAAGACGAGGGTCCATATGCCGCTCAGACACGGGGAGGGGGGATTGTGGGAACCTGGCAACAGATTTAGACTAGACAGAAGAGGTTTCAGAGGCCTGGAGTTGGGAAAAGAGAATAAAATTAAGCAGCTGATAAAGCGAAGAGGAGCTGGAAGGCTAGATTCTCGTTAAATCTAAGTTAGCATGGGGTTTTTTTTTTTTTTGCTTATAAGGAAACTGAATAATTTCAACCTTCCCCCCAAACTTGATACTTATTGATGATTATTCAAAATTTGACATTTTAAAAAACTTTTTGAGCTTTTAAAAATAATAGCTATAAATGCAAAGTACTATTGATAATAAAACCAAGTTGTTTATCCACGTACAAAAAAGGTCGATAATGTTTTAAAAGCACAAAGTTGCATTTTAAATCACAATTGCATAGTTCTAAAATGCCTGGATAAAAGCTACATAAACTTTTTAAGAAAATTCAAGTTTGGTTGACAGCGGGGCCCCAGGGACATTTGTGCCGCTCGATGGAGCCGAGCAGAGTTCAGGATGGAAGCGCTGTTCAGACGGGAATTATTGCATTGTTAGTGTGACCTTACAATATCACGAGACCAAAATCGCTACAATTACAAATCATTGGCATTTTTAAAACCATTATTCTGTTTTTGGCTAATATAACACTTTCATGTAGAATTCAACTTAGATTTTCTATATCCCACCCCAACCAGCACCTGAAAGCCTTAAAAAAGCTCTATTTGTATTTGTGTATAAAAGGTACTGCATATATACCTCTTAGCAAAATATGTGCTCCCTTTGCTCTCCCCGCCCTCAAACCATGACCACGTTTGTACAAAAATCCTGTCGAAGAATCGCATTGAAGATGAGAAGCAGGGAGTTCAAAGGTAAACATTTGGTGAAGTGTGTAGAAAATTCTATGAGCCTCCTGTACCAACCCCACAGAAGTCCTGGCTTTTGGTGAATCTGGCCCCGAGTCCCAGAGGAGCCACCAGCCGTGTGTGTGGTGGCGCCTGGGCATGGTGGTGCCCCGTGCCCGGAGAGCGCCCCGGGGGCTGGTGGCTGTGTGGGGTGACCGCACTCAGACGGAGCCGGCCACGTGAGTGCCGGGCCCCTCTCTGCGGCTGCTGCGCTCTGAGTCAGTGGGTCTTCAGATGCTTTAGCATTTGGAGGAAGGAAAAAATCTTCCTGGGGACAGAAACTTGTAGCCGTTTCCAGAAGGAAGTCTCAAAGGGCGCGTGGGAGCCGCGGCAGGAGGGCCTGCGGGCAGTGGCAGCGTGCTCAGCGTGGTGGTCTCCGTGCGCCAGTGGCCGTTGGGAGGGGCTTTGTGTGGTGTTTCTCCATGTTGCTGCAAAGACAGCTCCTTCAGTTCAAGCTTGTCTACTCCTTCCTCCTTCTTGTTGTGCCGAGGTGACAAATTTAGTAGACTAAGGACATCCCTTTTGGAAGTCATCGTTCCAGGGGTCCCTCGGAATATTTTCATCGGTCCTGTGGAATGCTGGGGTGTGCTCTGCCAAAACATCTTCAGGTTATGGACAGCCTGCACCTTTTCATCAATGGCTGCCATTTTCAGTTTGTCTATGTCGGGAGCATCAGCTGGACTCGAGCGAGCAGAGCCAGCTGAGGAATAGGAGAGAGCCGGGGAGGGGGCACTACCGGCAGGAGACTGATGGCCTGAGCTTGGGGACATGTTCCTCGGTGACTTGGAAATGTGCGCACTGTAAGGAGAGCTGGGATACTTCAGTTTGAAGAGCGGCTGCTCGGTCAGAGAAGTCTGGGAGTCGGAGCCGGGCGACGGCCGGCCGCTGTGCTGGCTTGGGCTGTCCTTGATGGACGCCTCCGAGGTGGTGGGGCTGCTGTACCCGGAACTCACCTTGGGCAGGGACGAGCTCCTGGCTGGGGGCTTTGGTTTAACAGTAACAGGCGACGGCTGACTCTTCTGATGGGAGAGGGCAGGCCTGCTGAACGCACTTGTTTCTGACGCTCTGAAGACAGCGGCACTATTTGGCATGGAAATGCCATCTTCCGGATTACTACTCTTGCTGGTCTGACTGCCACCCCTCTGAAGACGCTCCACTGCGATGAGATGACTTTGTGTCTCCTCTAGAATTTTCTGGGCCAACTCTTGTGGATCAAGCTTTGGGTTGCTTTCTTCTTGGGATTTCACGGTACTATCTGTTTCTGTGCTAGACTGGTCTGATTCTCCTGTATCTGAACTTGCTAGTTTTCCAACCTTTTGGAAGGGTGAGTTTGGGCTGGGGATGAGAGTCATTTTAACTGGAGAATTTGGAGTGCTTATGCTCCCCTTGGAGCTGACTGAAACTTTCACACCTCCAGCTGTGCCAACTCGGGACTGTTTGTGATCTGGGGAGAAGCGTGTCTTTCTGTTTTCTTGGTAGGCCGCCAAAGGCTCAGTGCTGATGATGGAAAACCCTTCATATTCTTCTTCGTCTTTGCTGCCTGCAGGGCGGGTCTGTGGGGACAGCGGGCTTCGAGGCAGGGTGGCTCGCTGTGGGTAAGCATTCTTGGCCCGGTCATAGTCCTGCCGTCCTCGGGGGCCCCCACCTTCTGACCCACCCTCGGGCTTGGAGACGAAGCTCATTGAGGAGGCGATGGAGCTCAGACTGTACACAGAGATGGCATCCGAGGCGATGCTGTCTGCGCCGGTGGGCGAGAAGGGAGGGTGCTGGTAGCCCAAGGGCAGGGCGTTGGAGACAGACTGGGCCGAGGCCAGAGACTCCAGGGAGGAAGAGCTGTCAAGGCTGAGGCGCTTGGGCAGCTCGGTAGAATCTAAGACAAAACATACGTGCCCAGAGGGCAATTAGAAATCTATATGGTTTTGATTTTTCTTCCAAAATCACAAGCATCCTTATATGCACAGAAGCTGGCAAAGAATTAACAAGTGCTACTTATATACAACTTGAATTCATCTTATAATCCTGAAAAACATGGTCCTGTTGGAAAAAGTAAATCTTATATAGGGACAGAAACACCCTAGGCAAGCTCACAGCCCACACGCTGCAGACCCCACCACCACCACCACGCCGGTCCCTACTCTGCTCCCTTGCTCGGGACGTCTGCCTCCTGCTCTGACTGGGGCTGGGGCCTGCAGGCAGTCTGGGATGTGTCCTGTCCTGAACCCACACCCACCATGCCTACCACCTCCGGCCCCATTGCTCCACTTTCTAACAACTCTCTGGGAGTCGGTTACGCTCTCTCTCCACACTGCCTCTCCTCCACCTCTCTGAACCCACTCCACTCAGGCTTCTGTCCTCCCCAGTCTTGTAAAGGTCACTGACGAGACCCATGCTGCCACATCCAGCATTCACTGCTCAGTTCTGCACAGTCGATCCCACCCAGCCCTCACTGACTGCTCCTTCCCAGGCCCCCCCTCATCTTTGTGACCTTTGAACCCAAGAGTGCCCACAGGACACAGTCCTCTTCCCCTCGCAGCTGTATGCACACTGAGATCTCCACGCTGGCCTCTCCCTGAACTCCAAACCCGTACAATGGGCGCCTGTGGAGATGTCTGATGGCTATTTCAAACCTGAACGTGTCCAAGATGGAGCCCCCACCCACTCCTCCTGCCACTTTCAAGGTCTCAGCAAAAGGCAGTCCCATTCTGGCAGTTGTCCCAAATAACAGGGTATGACCTTTGATCTTCTTTCTGACATAGTCTTCAGCAGATCCTGTTGGTTCTACCTTCAAATCAGGGCCACCATCCAAGCCAGCATTTAGTCTTCAGATGCAGCCAGGTGGCCCTTTGAGGGCGTCAGGCAGGCAGGTGTGCCCCTGGGGTCCTGAAAACTGCCCCCCAGGCCAGGGCCCCGGGCGCCACTCCTCCTGCTCCCGTCTGCTCTGCGGCCGCTCTCCGTTGCTAGGCCCCTGCTCTGCCTGTTTCCTTTAGAGCGCTCGGCGGCACCCCGTCTAGTGCACTGCATGGGCTTAACTGCAAGGACCAGGAGAGCGGGGAGTTTTGTCTGCTGCGCTTGAGCAGTCCCTAACAGACACACGCAAGTGTATTCACTTTCCCTTCCCCAGCGTCGCCAGGCTTGTGCCGGCATCTGCCCCCAGGGGGCGCACGCGGAGCCGGGCCGGAGCTCTTACCGAAGAGCGCGAGCAGGGCCTGGAGCGCGAAGTGCATGGTTCGGCGATTGGCTTGTTTCCCGGTTTTCAGGATTACTTCCTCCTGACCAACCTCGCAGAGATCAAAACCTAGAGGAACAAAGAACATAAACATCTGCTTCCTCAGGGAAGACCCCGTCTCCTGAAAAGGATGAGAGCTGCAGGGCTGCTCCTACAGGCTCCTGGGAACCCCTGCACACCCCTCGGCAAGCGCCCTGCCTGGGGCTGCCCCCTGTGCGTGTGAAGGGACAATCCCTGTCCGGGCAGAGAGCACAGGCTGCTTTCCTGCCCTCAACCACCTTCTTGAGAGCTGAGGCTTGGAATTAAAAAGGCTCATCAACATTCGTTGTTTTCTCCATTCTTTTGCGGAACAATCCACTTAAAGAAGACTGGCCAGGACAGAGACGGGCCACTCCCTTGGGCAGTGGCTCCAGTGTTTAAAGCTGGTGCGGGAAGGCAGAGGCTTCTCAAGGGCAAGGACAATGTCTTCATACCTGGTCAGTGTCTGCCAGCAAGGGCTTTGAAATGAGCGCTCTCGATGGAGAAGGCTGTCTTGGCTGACCCACCCTGCAGGCCTCCACTATGCTCCTCCAGAGCCCAGGGGAGGGGGCTGCTCCCTGAGGCCAACGGTTCTCATGAGACTTGGAGCAGGCCTGGGCCTCCCGAGCAAGAGGCTGGCTAACGAGCTGATGCCACAGCACCTAGATTACTAAGAGACATTACAGAGGCACCCAGCACACATCTCCCCAGGGCGCAGGAGGAAGAAGCCAGACACAGACACCATGGCCAAGGGCTGCGTCCATAGACAGGTACCACTGAGCAAGAATTCAGAGCCCTGAAGAGCCTTCCACACGGCAGGTCTTCACGCCGCCCCTCGGCGGATCCCTGAGCTCCTGAAACAGGGCACGTGCCTGGTGCTGCAGGCCCGGGGGGCAGGCCCTTTCCCCCGCCGACTGCACAACATCCCAGGGACAGGCATCTGTGACGCGGTGCTGCCACGGTCAGCAGGCCGTGCAGTTCACGACGGAGAGTATTCACCAAGGAGAGAGGGCCTGTCTGTCTGTCTATCCTATGCAAGGACTTCGATGCTCTTCGGGCACTACCGTTCCTCTGTGAATCCGCGTCACTCCAGAAGCCATTAGGCACTCTGGTTGCTCTGGGATATTTTCCTCTCTGAGCTTGAAAATACAGTCCCTGAAAGCAGCAGGAAGGTCTCAGAGAACTTAGCATTTAAGAACAAATAACTAAGAATATAAATGTAATGTTTTAGTTAGAAACCTCTACTTTTATCAAAATGGTTTGAATTGGTTGCTTCCAAAGAATTGAGTCCTCTTGATAAGCGACAGCGCTGTGACAGGTTGTGACAGTGCTTCATGTTGAGGCTGGACACCAGGGGTTTCTGGGAGTGAGGAGTGAGGAGCGCTTCTCCAGCTGCCCGGCCTGCAGCGACTCTTCTCCCCACTGTCAGTCCAAGGGACGGACAGATTCTCTGTGCAAACCGACTCGCACCTTGAGTATCAACGGGACGTGGAAAGTACAGAGGAGCAGAGGAACATCCGTGAGAATCACCCCCAATCCCGACACCAGAGCGGGCCAGGGATCCGCCTGGCAAAGGGGCAGAGAAAACATCCGCTTCTCAGGCGAGGAGCGGCTGTGTCACCCACACCCCGGGAGGCCTCGGCCCTGCACGACGAGGAGAGCCTTGCTCTTCCTCTGTTAAGGCTTCACCCTCCTGGCTCTCCTGTGTCCTGTCCCTGCCCCAGGCCGACGCTACAGCCTGTCGCCCAAGTGGGAGACTCATCCTGGGTGTGCACTTGCCCTTCTTACTCGCTCTGTTTGCTACTCACTACCTTTATTTAAGATAAATTTACTTCTACATGTTTATACCAGGAAGACCAAGCTTTAAGTCCAGAAAACAAGCACATAGTACAAATTGTAAAGGACACCAGAGCGTCTACACTTGGGGATCTGGAGCCCCTGCAGGGTGTTGGGTTCCCCTCTTTACTTTCAGGTACAGAGGGAGCCAGCCCTAAGTTGAGGTGGGGAGAGAGGACCATCTAAAGCTCATTAGGAAAGATGGCCCGGTACTGAATACCCAGGCTCCCCAAGCAGGGTTCCTTGTAAGGACTTGCTGCCCTGCCATGTCTGATGGCTGGTCCCTGTAACAGTGACTTCAGGCCATGTCTTCCCCCAGAGACTCTCCACTCCCTCGGGTTAGAGACCAAAGGCCTTCCCCGGCCTTGCGGCCCATGGCTTGCCCACCCCTGCCTCATCTGCCCCCGCGTCCTCTGCACCCCTGCGTGGGCCTCATGCTCAGGCTGCCGATGGCACTTCCTCCTGCTTGGATCCTTCATCCTGAAAACAAGCACAGGCTCCCTGGGCCTGCCCCCACCCTCCAGCCAAGCACCGTGACCCTGATGCTTTTGTCTGTCACGTGCTCCCCTTCGGTTAGGCCTTTACTGCCTCTGTTCCTCTTGCCCACTAGAATGAAGAGTCTGAGAGGCAGGGCTTTCTGTGCTGGGCTCACTGCTGCATCCCTGGTGCCCAGAGCAGCACGTGGCACAGAACAGTGATCAAAAAATAGCTTGTGGAGTGAATGGCTCTGAAGCCAGCCACACAGGTACTTATCGGGGCAGGAGGGGGCTCACGGCCTCGTGTGGAGTTTTACCAACACGCGCACGTGCGGGAAGTGAGCAGAATGATGTCAGGAGCTGCCTCAGCTGCGTTCCAGGGTCGACAAAGGAAGAGTGTCCTGGGTTGAACGAGGATCCTGGTGTTATGTGCAGTTCTAGATCCCCAGGGTCAAATCAAGGGTGGTTTCAAGAGTATTTCCTTTTTCTGCCAGTAGCCAGTGATAGAGACCAACACTGAAACCATTATTTTATGACTTTATTTTCTTTAGCTTTTAATCATGGCTTGACTCCCAACAATACTGGATCTGGCAGATTCCTAGTAAGTTGGTGACTACAAGTGAGAGAGATGAAATCATAACATAGGGGAAATGGGACAAAGCTGGAGGGCCATTTGGGAATTGTGCTAAAGCACTAGAATCTTTGAGGTAATTATTTTTAAGTAATGACATATCTAAAAAAAACAGTAAGATCCCTAAGAGTCTACCAACTTTACCCAACAGAAACCTGGAGAAAAACCGATTTTTAAAAAATGGAACTAAAGAAACAATTAATCAAGGACATGTCCTACCTAGGGCCGCCAGGAATTCGTGACATCCCGGGAGCCGCCACAGCTGGACGCTGATGGAGACCTGAATGGGAGCCGACGCGAAGTCCTGCTCCTTCTCGCCGGCCTGCAGCTGAACCAGCACCTGGTGGAGCTGAGTGAGGAGAACAGCATGAGCTCTCGCTCCTTCCCAGTGTCTGCTTCCCCTCTGGCCCGCCTCGGATTGGTCCCCAAGTTATTCTTGTGTCACCTGTTGGTGTCACTGCTAATGCCCTTACATGTACGTAGCATTTGAAATTCTTTTGACAGCCCCCCCTGCCTGTTGACCTGCTGCCCTCTCTGTGGGAAGCTCCAGGGGCAGCAGCTGTTAGAGGCTGTGGGCCGGCCCACAGCAGGGTTTCTGCTTCCAGCCTCATGTCCTCCCTTGTCCCCACTTGCCGTACGTGGGGCTACTGAGCAGAGGAGAGGGGCTCAGGGACTAGCAGATGGGTGGGTTACAGGACTGGCCAGCTCTCTCTCTACTTAAGTCATCCTTAGGATCTTAGGGAAATGGTGAAGAGGAATACATTACATTCTAGAGCCTCAGCACTCGAGAAGAACCCACACAACCTGTGCCAGCGCCCGTGGGGTTTCAGATTTCCTGAGTCTCTGAACTCTCCTCAGGGGCCTTGCGTGGGTTCAGAGTGTCACTCACTTAAAGTTGCTTCTGTCCCTGCTGTTCCAATGGAACTTGAAAGGTCAAACCAAGAACACAAGAAGGGTGGAGCAGGAAAGGGGGAGCCAGAGCAGAGGAAGGGGCAGACGGCCTGAGCCAGCGGCACTGGTCGCCCCAGCCCGGAGCGCAGGTTGGCACGTGCATGCAGCTCCGAGAGACAGCACGTGCGCACCGAGCTCAGAGCGTGCCAGGGGTCTCGGGGGTAGGTGGGTCGAGGGGCTCACCTGACGACAGTTGCTACTTAAAGTAGTACTCACCATTCCAACCATATTTTTAACAGCCTTCGGCCAGCAGAATATAAGAAAAAGAAAGAAAAAGAGAGAGAAAGAAGAGAGTTTAGACTCAAGCACAGGTTGTTATGCAACACGAGCTGATCACTTTAGGAAGCGCCACACCAGGCCTGCAGCTCTGACCGGGAGGGGAGAGGAGCAAGAGTCAGCAGGGACACACAGGAAAACAAACAGCCACACCCAGGCCAGATGCGCTCGGGGTCAGGTCAGCCAGGCCCTGCCCTTCCTTGCAAGGAGAGGAGCAGGCCAGGCCAGACTCGAGTGGGGAAGGGGCACAGCGGGCACGGATAGGCCACTCTTTAAACCAAAGTCTCTGGTTCTAGTGACTCAGGAAATGGCCACCATCCACCGGCTGCTGGGCGCAGCCCGGGACACCTCCCTGAGGCCGGGCAGAATATCAGGTGGAAAGTCTGTGTGCTGCCACCAAAAGCAAGAAATTAAGCAACTGGCTTTTTGGCCTCTCGGCCTTGCCCTGCAAATGTACTTCTTCCTTTTTGTAGAGCACAGGCTTCTAGCCCTCCTGGGTTCAGGGTGTTTTAATATGCAGCATTCTGGAAGTGTCTTCCTGACCCTGTTCAACAGATTAACACTTATTACAAAATGAGCAGGCACTCCACAAAGGGGCCAGATCACAAGCTACGTTCCAAATCTGGGGTGGAAACAACCCCAGCCAGCGGGAGGCTCCAGACACCACTCAGATTTTCAGAGGCTAATCCTAGATAGAGCAGCTTTATTTTCACATGGAAATAGTTCTGCTTAAAATGAAACCTACTGATAAACATCTAGTAACAATATATCTCATTTTTTAAAATTATTATACTCCAAGATGACCAGAGAAAACTGCTCTGTGCTTTTCAGGGGTTGCTCCGCCCTCCAGAAGCCCCCCACACTGCTGTCACCCTGGGGCTTGTCCAGACCCTCGCTGGACAGCAGGAAGATCAGAAGTCTGCAGCCAAGTTAGGGAGGACCTACGTGATGCTAAGACCCTCCAAATTCCTGAATTAGGTCTACATTCTCCTAAAAGGAAGCACACTGTTAAAAGCTGCCAGGCGGCAGGCATCTGGCATCAGAGTTGACGTGCTGTGCACCACTGTGGTTCAGTGGCTGCTCTGTTTCAGGTGGAGTTCATACTCTGGGTGAGAATAAGTCCTGGGACACCTGGAGCTGCGCTGGTGGGCTGGCCTAGGGAAGGTGGCTGTGACGCTAGTCAGTCAGCTGAAAAAGTTGGCAGGTGTGGATGACAAGGTGCAGGAGGCCACTGAATGAAGAATTCAGGAAATGCCCTGAGACCACAGGTGACAGGGCCCCTTAATCTGAAGGCCCTAACGCTCTTGGGACTCAGCGCCCAGAGAGGACGCTGCAAGAACTTGCCCCTTCGTGTCCTGCACGTGCTGGGGAAGGCTGTTCTCTTACTCCCAACCCTCGCCTTTCCCTTCTAATCACAAAGGCTGAAAAGAGCAATGAGACCGCGTTACTTGCAGGTTCCGATTAAGGGCCCAACCCCCTCTGTCTTTGGCACAGCCCTTAGGCCTGGGCTCAGCCCACCCCACTCAACTCACCCGGCTGATGAGCTGCTCGCCCGTCTCGGAAGCAGTGATGAGCTTGCAGAGGGCTTGGAGGGCAGGGTTGGGCAGACCTAAACCAAGAAGTGGGGGCAGGTGTTACCCAGAGGGGCTCTGCACCCACAGTCCTGCTGCCTTCCCAGGGGAAGAGCCTGAAACACTCAGCATTGGTGGCATTTTCAAAAGCTCAGAACAGCCAGACATGTGCATCCATATCTGACTTGGAAAAGGAGAGAATGATTTTGAGAAAGGCAGGTGGAGGCAGGGGCCAGTCCTGCCCCTCCTGCAACTGCACGGTCACTTTCCCAGGACCCCGTCTCAGTTGCCCAGGCAGCATCACCACCCAGGAGAAGCACAAAGGGCAGCCCTGAGCATCTGCAGCCCGCTCTGCCCCGGGGTTGGCCACACGGCTGTCAGATCCGAAGCTGCTCAATAAATATTAATAGCGGCTCCTGTTTGCCCAACACTGCCTCATGTTACCCCAGGAGGAGGCAGAGCGAGGGCCGTGCCCGCTGGGGCAGACGTGGCCTTGCCACTACGATCACAAGACTGAGTCAAGAGCACTCGTTTCCTCCAAATCGGGAGAAGTCTGTGTGTGGGACTCTGCCCTTTCTTAAGACACTCTCTTGCTCCTCCCCAGCTACGCAATCCAGCGTGCTCCTGAACACAGGGACCATGGTCACCCACTTCTCAGTGCATGCAGGCAGCCCGTCCCTCAGTGGCACAGCCCTGCCTGAGGCTCACCCAGGAGGGACTGGATGGTGCTGCTGCACTGCTGGAGCCGGTCACCCGGGTCAGAGGTTGGGAAGAAGACGGCCGCAGGCAGGCCGCTGGCCGGGGGGTCGAGCCGAAAGCCCACGGCGGTGAGGAGGGCCTGCCAGCCGGGGATGCCGCCCACTTTGTTCTCCACGCTCTGCTGGGACGTGTACATGGCGTTGCGCTGCCCGTTCTGGATGCGCTGCAGGGACTTCTCCACCTGGAACGGTAAGGTGGAGTGAGGCACCACTATGCTCAGGAGCTAGCCCCGGTTTCTCTCTGAGTGGCTTTCAGGGAACACAAAGCCCCACGTGTGAAGCCAGCGCAGGGCTAACTGCTGCCGCCTGGGCACCCAGGCTTGAGGACCATGACGCTGCAGCAATGGTCCGACTTCTTGCAAGGGAGGGTACAAAGGGAAAGGATGTTACAATCAGAGCCAGCATGGGCTGGTGCGACTAGGAAGAATTCTGTCCCCTCCCCAACCCACTTCCTTCTGCTTTAGGCTCTTCTCCACAGACACGAAAGTGATTTGTCTGAAGACAAATCTGAGGTCAGGGGTCTGCCCCACACCATGGAACAGATCCCCGTTCCTAGGATAAACCCTCAGGCCTCCAGACCCCCTTCACTGCCCATCCACTTCACACAAACCAAGCGGTGCCCAGCATGGGACCTTGGCTGGCAATGTCCTTCCCCCACCTCCAACTTCTCCTTCATCCCACATCACTGGCCTCCAGAACCTATACCTCCCCCTCTATCATCAAGTACCCCTCCCACCTTCTAGGGCCTAAACCGGTGCCTGGCACATGTGGACTGAGTTCATCCAGCTAACTACTATGGGACTCTCCCCTGTGAGCATTCCACAGCACTTCTGACACCCCCTGGTCTTCCCCCAGCAGCTTCTGTCTCAGTCCATCCTGAGATATCACATGCCCTGGGCACATGGAGGGGCAGGAGAGTCATCCAAGATGTCACCTGAGACTTTTCGTACAGTGAAACCCTGGGATGCGGGGGACTGACATCACAAACGGGAGGAAATGAGCATTCCCGGGCAGGACAGACCAGCCAGCTGGCTGTCCATCAGGCTGGGCTGGAAGGACCTTGGAGAGACACTGCCCACTGGGGTCAAGGGGCACCCAGGGTAGTTAGAAGGAGGTAAGGCTGGGGGACTTGACCCATGGCCCCTGAACTCATTCCAGAAGATGAAGCCAAGAAAGAAGAGAAAACCCTTAAATGTGCCTGAGGGACCTCAAGGCCGAATGGGGAGCAGCTGAGCGCTGGCTCTTGCTCCACGGCCTGGGGGAGAAGAAAGCCACACGTGTGGGTAGAGGTGGCAGTTTGGCCACCTAAGAAGAACAGCTGGGGATGCAGCAAGGAAAAAGGGTGACTTTGGGGATGACAGGGGCCTGAGAAGGGGCTTAGTGCCCAGCAGCTTAAAGGCTCTGTGTGGCTTCCGGGCACAGGTTAAGATCGGGGAGACAGGCGCACGGGCTCCCTCCGTCTGACCTGCGGACTCTCGGAGGGTTTCGGGTTACGGCATTCCTGCCTGTGCACACACTGATTTCCTCCAGGGCTGAGAACACCTTCCTCAGGCAGACCCTAAGCTTAAGAAATGTTTGTGACTGATCTATCACCAGGAGGGCACTGAGCACCAGCACCGCAGGCCCAGGGGGCAGTCAGTTTGTCCCACAAGGGGACATGCCCTCCTGGACCCCAGGCCCCAGACTCTGAACTCCCCACTCAAAGCTCCCAGGGCCTGGGGAGAGCTCTTCCCTGGGCCTCCCTACGGAGCACGGACTGGGCCATGGTGTGCACACCTCTGTGCTGCGAGGGGGCCATGGGGCAGCTGTTGGCATCGAGTTTGGAAAGAGCCTGGTGTGGCGCGGGCCCTGCCCCCGTGCGAGGCTGGTCTTTCTGGCAGAGCTCCAAGGAGGCGAAGAGCTAAACTGCCTGAAGCGGCCTTCCAGGCTGTCCCGGTGGAAGCGCGGAACAAGCTTCGTCCCTGTTTCTTGGCTTGATTTGTAACTTGAAACGTGTGGACAGCGGCCTGGGGCCTCCATCTGTGCCCTCGCCCAGGCCCCGCAAGGTTGGGCTGGCCAAGGGCAGGGTCAGGCTTGGACTGTTTCCAGCTGCCGTTAGGGGAAGGCCAGTGTCATCTGATCATGAAGTACCATCTCTCAGCTACTGGGTCCCTGTGTGTGCCAGCTACTCACCTCTTCTCTAATCCTCATGATGACCTGGAAGAGTTCGTTCTATCCCCCCTTCCAGAGGAGGAAATTGAGGCGCAGAGAGCCCAGGCCCAGAAAGGGCCGTGGTGTGGGCCTCTGCTCCAGGCCACTCCTCAGCGCCCCCTCCTCGGGGTCTTGGCGAGGACGGCTGCAGCCATCTGCATGACACCACACATCATGCTCACCGCTCAGACCGACTGGCTCGACCCTTGGACACTGGGGAAGGATGTCTCCTCCACCTGCTCACTGATGCTAGTCCCTGGATGCTATGGAACCCCTCGACCACCCCTCTCTCCTCGTGCACTTCACTTGCTCCCAGGAAGCCTAGCGAGGGGCTCCCGCGGCCCCCTTACCAGGTGCAGCAGTACTCGCAGGGCATCCCGTGCGCGCTCCGGGTGCTGTAGGATCTCTGTGAGGGCCTGGCCGATGAGCGACGAGGGGCTGTTCAGCTTCACATCACTCCCGATGAGCAGGAAGCCTGCGGAGAGCACGGAGGGCACCTCAGAGCCCGCCTCCCTTCTGCCAGGCAGCCGGGAGCCCAGCCCCGCTCCCAGCCCCGGCTGGCCTCTCCAGCTTGCTTACGCCTCAGCTACCCTGCCTGAAAGGGGCCTGCCCAGGACGGCCGCTCCCAGCAGACTGTGGGCCGTCTAACTAGCCGGGGCAGCTGGGCGCCCTTTCGTCCCATCCCCCATAAGAATCGATGCTGTGCAATGGCTCAGAAGCAGAGCGCTGCTTGGGGGAGAGCTGCTCAGGAGAGCGCCTCTGCTCTCCTGCGGTGCTGTGAGTGAAGGCCAGAGGCTGTGTGGTCCCGGGCTGGCGAGCCACCATCCCCAGGAATGACCTGCCTGAATTTCCCTGAAATTCATCTGTCTGTCTGGAACATGCCCAGGGACAGAGGGGCAGGTGGACTCGACTCCTCCTTGGGCCACAGACAAGGCAGCAGGAGGAGGTGCTCCTCCATCCTAAGGACGAGCAAAGGGCTGGGCTGGGGAAGCCCGACGCGGCCACCGGCCCTGACTTCCACCAGCAGGGCCTGGGGAGGCACGGACGAGCAGTCTCCTCGAGCCACCAAGCAACTGTAGGACCAACTTGCCCCCAAATAATGGAGGGACAGGGTTTTCCAGGAGAGTGAGTGAGCCGAGGCTAACAGGCCAACATCATCAAACGTCATTTTCCCCAGAACAAAGCTGTGACTTTTATATTATCTGTCTCTAAAACTAAACAAGGACAAAACACCACCTCTGTAAGCATATTGGCAAGACGGAGAGGGGGTCCTGCAGAGAGGGGCAGCCGGCCCTGCAGGGAACAAACAGCCAAGCCCAGGGGCCAGGTTCGCACACAGCCTGCAGCACATCCTGTGGGACCACGTGGGGCCCAGAGCCCCTTCTGACTGCCGGGAGCGGATGTGGAGCAGACAACCACCATGGGAACCCCCGACAGGGCCTCTGATTCCTGCGTGTCCTGACGGCAGAAGCAGTTTAGCAACACAGCCAGGCTAAACCCTCAGGATCTGCCCGCCCGTGTGGTGGCATAATGAGGAGACGGCTGTGAGGCGAGGTCGCCAAAGTGGAGGCCTGTTGGACCAACTGAATGTTCTTGAACCTTTTTGAAAAATGCTTCTGCTGTGTTGAGTTGGTGAAGTAAACAAGTGTTTCCGTTTCTCAACAGCCCGGCTCATCCAGCTGGTGCCCGCCATAGCGTGGGCGGCACCGCTCTGCGCTGGCGGGACCCTGGGCCTGGGGTGCCACGGCTCCCCTTCAGGGGCCACCCACCTTCGGAAAACGACGCCAGCAATATCAGCGCATGGCAACCGGATTTATCTTGAGAGGAAGAGTAAAGTGGAAGCCGTTTTGTTCCAAACTTTTAAATATACACCTGGTATATTTTTTGCCACTGGAACACTAAAATGGAAGTGTTTGGAATAGCATTTCTGGTGTTCCTGTTTCTCAAGGTTTCAGACACTCTGCTTTATAGGTGGGTGCCGTCGTCCCAGCAGTGGTGGGCCTGCCCTTGGCTCTGGAGTGTTCAGGGACGTGTGGGGCCGATCCTGAGCGAACACCTCAGGCTGAAGGCTCACGAGGCTGGCAGCAGACAGCCCGGCTGGCGCTAGGCCGGCTGGGGGAATGGCTTGGGGTTGGGTTAGGACTTTGTGGGTCGAGGCCCATCAGGGTGGGTCCACAGGTCATGACATGGAGCTGAGAGGCAGAGGCCCTCGCCCCCCTCCTGTGACCAGATGTCACAGGACACATTCTCCCTTCACTCCCAGACCCTCTGTGCCCCTGCAACAGGCCCACTCAGAGCACGCACTGCTGGCCCTCCAGAATGTGTGCCACCTCATGTGCCACTCCTCATGGAAGGGCTCAGATGTGGACAGAGAGCTATCATCGGCACTGCCTCTGCCATCCCCGTTATCACTGAGGACACCGAGCTTCAGAGAGGGTAAGTAACCTGTCTCAGGTCACACAGCCTGGACGTGGAGCTAGATCAAACCCAAGGCTTCTGATGATCGAATCCAGGGTCTTTCTACAACACTGCTCTCTTCAGGAGTCAGGCTTTAACATGAGGGCACCATAGGATGGGTCATCCAGTGGACAATAAGCTCAGGGGGAGTTTTACATTCACACCCCGATGGCAAACTGCTCTGCCGCTCCCTGATCAAAAAGACCATTTTAATGCCATAGGAAGACGAGACTGATTTGGCAGAAGGCAAGAGCCCGAGCAGACGAGGCTCTCTCCCTGAATCTTCCCATGCCGCCCTTCCCCACTGCCCACCCAGGGGCTGTGAAGACCACCCCGAGGCCCACGGACAGAGGCGCCAGCCGGCGGCCGTGCTCCTACCTGCCCAGTTGGCGGGGTTCGAGAAGGCCTTGCTGCTCTGCACCACCTTCATGGCCTCCCCCAGGGCAGCACTGGCTTTCAGGCCGTTCAGCAGGGACGAGTAGAAGGCGTGGAGAAACATCTTGGAAGCAGCCACGGGCACAGGCCACAGAGACACAAGGACACACTGTGCGCCGGCAGCCAGGAAGGCCCGTGTCAGCGCGATGACCCCGTCGGCCGTGACTCTGCTGCTGGACTCCTGCGAGGAGCCAAGGACCACCAGCTTCACGGGAAGGCGCAGGTCCAGGACGTCGGCCGCCGTGAGCAGCAGCTCCTGCAGCGGCGGGCAGTCGGAGATGCTCTCCCCATCGCTCGCATCGTCCTGCACCCGCAGGGACTCGGGGATCGTGTAGGGGTGGCCGAAGGAGCTCTTGCTACTGGCAGGGTTACCATCCACGCTGGGTGTGAGCACCAAGGCCGACAGTTTCCAAGAGATATGGGTGGCAAAGTGGACGCACTCGGCTTGGGTCAGGGCACTCATGACCCTCTCTTTGGTGGCCACACTGCCCACCAAGGGCTGGCAGCCCAGCAGCTCGGACACCATGTAGGCTTCCTCCTCGGCTGATGGCATCGGCCCCCACAGCCACCTGTCCATCACTGCTGACGGGAGCTTGGGGTTGCCGATGACAGCTGCCATGGACGTGGAGCTGGAGTATGCGGGTGGGTTCTTCCTCAGGTGCGACTAGGAGGGGAGGAAAGACACGCAGACCACCTGTCAGACAGTGGCCAGGCTGCCCGGCAGTGGCTGGCTGGGCGGGGGGCTTCTCCAGAGCACAGGCCGGCCAGCTGTCTGGTCAGGGCCGGGTCTAGCCTGACTCCGCCTGTTCTCCCAGTAACCTCGTTCACGCATTCTCAACACCCCGTTGACAGGAGTGCACTTCTCACTGAGAGTCCCTCGTGCTAGGACACGCTCCTGAAAACGACCAGAGCTGGATGGGAGGAAGCACCCTTCCTGTCTGCGAGGGCCCGGGAGGGCTGCGTGAGGAGGCGCTGACGGGACGGGACGTGGAGGAGGCGAGGGGCTGTGGTGCCAGCCTGCCCCACGTCTCTCCCTCCCACAGACCTCCCTGAGTGCTCCTAGGGATGGGAAACCCACTCCTGGGGAGACAGGGCTTGCAGGGGAGACAGTCTAAACTGGGCAGAAGCCAGTCACTCTCAGGGCAGACAGGGCAAACGACGTCCTTTGGAGGCACGACATACTGGAGGATGAGAGTTCCCTTCCGCCTTACGTGCTGCAGAATACAAACATCACTGGATCCTAACATCAGCATGAAGAAGTCCAACAGAGTTCTGATTTTCCCCACGATGCCTTTTGATGCTTTTTAGGAAAGATCAAGTATCACATTATTTCAAAATAACTTTTTGGTGCCTCTGCTTAGTGATGCCTTAAACTCGGGAGTCTGTCAGGAGACGGGACTCTGCCTTTCCCTGGCTGAGCTGGCAAACAGCCAGCTTACTGTTGTCATCAAATAAAGCTCCCTTAATGGGTGCTTGCTGACCCCTGGTGCTCCTGCAGCAGGCCCTGTGTGCGGGACAGTGTCCAATGAGGCCAGCTCACTTTGCGTCTGAGTTTCACAGTCAACCATGGACACGAGAAAAACTCAGAGAACACTTTGAACTGATTCTGTCCCATAAGAAAGGTATGGTTCAGCAACAAAAACAGTCAAAACTAAGATCTCTAACACCTCGTGAGGCAGAAACTGGCCCAGTTTGAGAACCATGCCAATGACAAGGTCAACAAGGGCCTGGTTCCCAAACCACCTTCTCCACCGCAAGGAGGCCTGTCTGACCGAGCCCTCAGGGGTCTGAGGGGCCCTGGGAGCAGCTTCTGCCTGCAGGCAACTTCAAGTTTGACGGCTGAGCAGTTCCTGCCCCTCCCATGTCTGGGGCAGGTGCGGGTGCTGCTAGCGCAGTGCCAGGGGGGTGGGGACGTCGGGAGCCAGGACGGGGCAGGAGGAAGCCATGGTCTCAGGGTCTCTGAGCAAGTCTGGAGAAGAGGGAGAGGACTGAGGTTGCTCAAAAGGCTCTCTAATCAGATGGGCAGGGCCAAGGGTGGCTGGGGCTGAGACCCATGATTCTGCGGATGGCCACTGTCGCCTCTTCATTTTCGCATTTCTTCCTGTGCTGATGTTTTTGCTGAATGAGACTCAAGTCCCTGCCTGTTCCCTGCAAGCCGCTTCATTTGTTTGCAGTCCTTTTGCTGGCCTGTGGGACTCTTTTCCACTTGACGCTGATCTTATTTGTCCCACCCCTGCCTGTGGTCCCTCCGCTGGGCAGACTTGGCGCCCAGTCAGCGGTCAGCGTTAGGGCGGGATGAGCGCGGTGAAGGCTGGGCCACAGCGCCTCCCCAAGGGCTATGCTTGACCATGGGCAACCAGCTTCCTCAGACACTCGGACTGGCCTCAAGCCTGACTTAGTGCCTCTGAGTGGCTCCCAACCCTGATGTCACAGTAAAGAAATTCAGACAGAAATGATGCAAATCATAGCTTCCTGAGGTAGCAAAGATTTGTCAGGGGTCAGGAGGGCTGTCCCCCCACCTTTGGACAGATCTACTCTAAGGTCATACTACCCAGCTGCAAACTGTAACATCAACCTTCTGAAGAGTTCCTGGCCAGAGAGACCGTGGCTCGAGGACCCGAGAGTAAGGCCCCACGAGCGTGCTGCGAGCCTTACCTTGGACTGCGGGCTGAGGGAGCGGAGGGAGGGCACGGCGATGAGGGCGAAGCGCTCGTAGAGGTACTCGTTGGAGGAGCTTCCCTTCAGGAGGGCGAAAGGGATGAGGTAGAGCTCCCCCTCCAGAACAAGGATCAGCTGCCGGTGCCGGCCGACGGGGCCGCTGGAGTGCATCAGGCCCTGCAGAGCAAGCACGGAGCACTGACTGAAACATGCCCAGGAGGGACCAGGCAGATCCAAAGGGTCCGTGCGGGAGCGTGGGTGATGGGGTGGGGTGCTGCCCACGGGAGCATCACCAAGTGGGGGCTTCTGCCTGCCTCACAGGCCCCAAGGAGGAGGTCAGAGGGCAGTCTCTTCAAGTCTGCAGAGCAGGCAGGAGACCAGGGTCATGGCAGGGGATGTCCCACAAAGACAAGGACTGGCCCCAATAGATCCAGATGTTTCTATAGGAGGCAGGGAATTAATGCAAAGGGCAGTTGAATCAGAAAAGGCTTGCAAGTCACGGTGTGGCCCAAAGGACCAGGGTAGGGGACGCTGTGTGGCACAGGGACCCTAAGAGCAGTGCAGGAATGACTCCTCTCAAAACAAGCAGCAAGAACTCAGCTAGAGTGGGATGTGCTGTCCATCTCAGTGCAAGCAGGCTAGAAAACCAGAGTGTGGACAGAAGGTTTGGGACCTGGTATGACATCCTCTGGAGGAGAAGGGCTCCTGATTCTGGGCCCTTCCGTGATCTCTGGGCCTCTGTGCTCCTCCTCTGAGGAGAGGATGGCCCCTTGTCCCTGGGCTCTGCAGGTGCTGTCCCCACCCACTCCCCCGGGGCTGTCAGGAGATCTAACACACTGATGTGACACCCACCACCCCGGAAAGGCCCTTCTCGAGGCCCTGAGGGAGGGTGCACGCAGACCCACAGCAGACAGACAGACACCTTCTCATTCCCGTCCTCATCTCTTTCCAAAGGAATTGTTGATGGAGACTAAGGCCATATGAATTTTGATAAAATAAGTAGGCAACGATTGTGAAAATGGGACTAGATGCAGGCTGAGCGTACACAGAGATGAAACAGAAGCTGCTGCTGGTACTCAAGGAGATGCTGCCCGGAGCTGCTCAGCTGACCCCGGCCGCTGGGAGCCTGCACGGGAGAAGGTCCCGGGTCTGACAGACCGTGTGCGAGCACCAGGGCCCGGGGTGCTGGCCCGGGTCTGAGTCTCGGGGGCAGTGCTGCCTCCATGGGAGAGTCCCAGTTAGGCTCCGCTCACCCTCACGCCGTCTGCCAACCAAGCGCAGTGCCCACCAGGGTGCTGCTGTGCTCGGAGGAGCGAATGTGCACGCCTAATCCGTCTGACGCACTGCTGTGGGCGCTTCGCTGAGGGTGGCAGACGGCACTCAGCTAACCCAAAGTGACAAGTGCCTGGCGGGACATTCAGTCTGTACAAACCCCCTGTGGCTTTCTTTTTTTAAAATTCTAGATGCATGTAAAAAAAGCAGAAATAAAAATTACTAAACCAATTTGCTTCTTGTTTGCTTTAAGAGCTATTTTCCCAGAAGGGATAAAAAAAGTCTCTGTACAACCCAGGAAGGAGAAAGTAGGGTGTGTCACAGCAACCCCAATGCTGTCTGTGATGAGTTCTGGGCTGGCACAGGGCGGTGGGGAGGCCTGGGCACCCACGGCCCTGCTTCACTCCAGCTGTCAGCTCCTGGCCCACTTCCCCTCTGGGGACTACCCTGAGGCCCCGCCTGACTCAGCAGGTGGAGGGGGCTCTGTGAGGCCGCTCTGGAGGTCAGCGCACCTGCCGCTGCACTGTGCCAAGCGGACCTGGAAGCTGGACCGGAGCGGCCAGGCTGAGGTGCCCTGACCTGAGTGATGGGTCAGCAGCTGTGACACTGGCAACTGCTGGCTGCTCAGCGAGAGCCCTGCTGCCACATGGGGGCTTGGGCCACCTGCCATGTGCAAAACTGGCAGCATCATCAGCTGACCCAGGGTGGCCAGGCATGTTTGAATGAGACACCAGCCCCATCCTTGTAGGTCCTCCCTGGACTCATGCTGCCGGGGCCCCAACCCCCAAAAATCTCTGTCAGGTGTTATCCCACAGGTCACTGATGTCACCAGGACACACACCACTCTCGGACAAGTCCCTGGTCATGACAGCACCTATTTCGCAGGCAATCAAGGAGTGCTGGGCAAGGCAAGAGGCGTAACCCTCAGGCTGGAAGCCGTTTAGAGAAAGAGTTCACTGGTCAAATGTCTTTGCAGGGCCTCTGCTAACTCTGCCCACCAGACCTTCTCATCCGGCACAAGCCTAAAGATGAGTGATCTCATGTCCTCGAAGACAGCTGGTGTCTTCTCTGACAAGTGATGTCTACTCTTTCTATGAGGCGTGGTCCTCTCATGTGGCCCGATTGTCAGAAGTCGTTCTCCCCGCCAGGCCTCGGCTTCTCCATCAGCCATTGCATAGTGTCTGTCATGTGCTTACTGTGGACTACAGAGAAGTCAGATAAGCCGGGACTCAGTCCCTGCTTGTGAGCTTCCAATGATCTGCTCAGAAAAACAAAATGTACGCAAGAAGCCCTTACGGAGTGAGACACTATTCAATATAACAGCACCACATAAGTCTAAAACGGCAGCTGCAGAGGGTGGGAGTGCCTACCTGGGACACGGGGCCAGACCCCGCCAGGAGGCTGCCCCGGCATGTGAGGGCTGGGGAAGGCCCGGCCTGGGCAGATGAGTCCCGTGGGATAAACGGAGGGCAAAGCTGAAGAGGAACACAGGAGCCAGACCGCAGAGGGCCCCCAGGTCAGGCAGGAAAATGGGGCTCTTGTAGGCTGTAGGGACCTGCCATGTGTCCTCTGCTGAGGAACCTCCAACAAAGTGTTCAGAGGCAGCCTGCACCACAGGAGATGGGGCTGTGCACGATAATTCAGACAAGGAGACAGACGTCAAGAGAAGGGGACAAGGAGAGTTGCCAAAACTGGGAGAAGAGTGACCTTAGTGGTGAGGAGAGAGAAAAGTCTCCGAAATTTCAGGCTGGGAGATTGGGAGACTCTTCTCTGCACTGCGCCTCCCAACTCATAGGTCTGGGTCCTCCCAGGACAGTGTCGTGGCTGGTACTGAGGTGGCCCTGAATGGGACCCCTGTGTGGGTGGCGTGGAAGGAGGCGGGTGACAGCAGACCGGCTTGTGAGCAGCCAGGTCACTTGGCAGACTGACAGCTCCAGGGAAAAGGCACTGGGAAAACTGACTGAACATGCTGGAAAAGATGCCCTGGAAACTGTCTTCTGAATTCTACCTCCAGGATATGCAAGCATTGCCCTTGTACTGAAAGATTAGCTATAATCCAATGTGAACTTGGAAACAGAAAATAAAGTGATGTCTCTATCCAAATTAGACATCATCTGTTAGATGAAAAAAGAGGATGATTCAAGGGAATGCTGCTCTGCGCCTCCGAGTGTCAGTCTAGAAAGGGTATTTGCTGGCTCCTTAGGTCCTGGGTTTGAAAGATAAAGGGCTCAGTCATCAGCCTGACACCTGCAACTAAGAGAGTCCAAACAACTCCAGCACAGACTCGGACTTCCTGACCTCTACCGTTTCTAGAAATGGATCCTTGAAGGAGAACAAGACAAGGAGGCCAGGTATGCCAAAGCCTGCCTCTTCCCCCAGGGGCACCCTTCACACTCGCCACTGCACCCGCCCCGCCCATCCCAGGGTGAGTCCAGGCCACAAAGACACTGGAGTGCTCACTGCGGGCCAGGCCCGGGGATGGAGTGGGCAGAGACCGGCGCCCCAGCAGGCAGCGGAAGTGGCTAAAGCCCAGTGGTGCCCGTGGCTGAGAGAGTCATTCTTTAGACGGCGTGGGCGGTGGGCACCCTGGAGGTGGCTCCGGGCGACTGTTATCAGTTTCTAGCCTCTCAGCTCCCGAAGCCCAGTCACCACCTGCTCTGGCAATGGGCTGGAATCCTGCAGCCGGTTCTGTCATGTGAGCACGGTGCTGAGCTTCCTCAGTGGGGGCGCTGAGGGGCACTGTGGGGGGCAGGAGCCCTCCTGCCTGCCTAGGTCTGCAGTGTGTGTGAGGACATCCAGGGGAGCCCAGGGGTCCCTCTGTGACCTTGCAATCTCGACCTAGCGAGAACCTTCCCAGAGCCCACTCTGCACAGAAACCAGGCCCGTGCAGCCCACAGGTGCCTGGCCTCCCATCCCCCCTGCCCTCACAGCTCATCGCCCGGCCTCCCACCCGCACTGGAGGGGGTCTGATGCTGTCCCGCAACTCTAGACCAGCTCCGGCCTGGCCAAACCAGTGAATGTCACTGCTCTCCAGGGGGCTGGACCCCACCTTCTCCAGTATTTGTCCTTTCTTGGGTATCCCCCCTCAGCCCAAGAGAACCACACAGAATTGCCTTCTATCTTAGAGTTACTCCTTTACCACGGGGAATAAGTCTTGATCTTCAACTTCCCTTGGTTAACCTACTGTGTGATCAGACCCAGACTCTGTCTAGTTGGGCTTGAAAGGATGGAGAGCTTTGTCCAGTGACCAAGAAGGGAAGGCACATTCCAGGGAGAGCCCTTTGCCTTGGGGTCTGGGTCATCCTGCTGTGTCGGAAGCACTTAGTGACCTGGAATTGCTAGATCGTGGGGTGCTTGGTGAGGGTTGGGGGTGGGGTGGTGGTTCTGAGCACGGCGACAAGACAGTCACCTCGCTGCACCTCAGTTTCCAAACCCACAAGACAGTGCTCAGGTCCATTACCTCACAGGCCTGCAGGCAAAGCCAGCTGCGGGAGTGTGTGGGGCACTGTGCCTGGCACCCAGAGGGTACTGGCATATACTGGTCACATGTAAATTCACAACTGTCTTCAGGTGCTCGAGATAAGCTGAACACAGGCCCTATTATTTACACTATTCTTTTCTCCTCCATCGTTTTTCCAGTATACCTCATACCCCTTCCCTCTGGTGTTTATAAACATTAATGTGGCTAAAACATAAATGACTTCTCTGGAGCATCCAGCTCCAGATTTTAGCCCAGGGACTAAGTGAGACCGATGTCACCACCAACCTTCTCATCCTCATGTCACCATCATGACATCATCCACAGCTATTTACTGAGTGTCCGTGACACCTGACACCTGTGAAATCCACCACCAAGCAGCTACTCTAAAGTCAAATTTCTGGGTGTGCGGCTCTCCCAGGCAAGCCCGCAGATCCTGACACGGGCTTGGGTGCCGAGATCTGGTGTGATCACCATTTTGGTCAGTGGGGCTCTCCTGGATCTCCTCATGGGGACCAGGGGTCCTGAGCTGTTCAGAAAGCACCGGTATCAAATGTGATGCTGCATGTGTCCTGACTTCTGGCTTAAGAGGCACGTGCTCCCTGCACATCACCAGGGTTCAGAGGATCAGCCTGCGCCCTCCTCGTGTGGGGTTTCATTTTCCTGGGAGGACGAAGGCGGTCTCTCAGAGTTTCACAGTATCACAGGCCAGAGGAATAAACATGCCGGCTCACCATGGGAGAGAGAGAAAACTCGTGGGTCTGTGAGCTTTTGGGCTGATTAGATTTGGGATGAGATGGATTTTACTGTCCACAACAAAGATTCCAGAAGTAAAAAACTGCTAGGAATCTGGATACTCCATAACTGTGTACAGGGTTCGGTTTTTTCCCCTGACACACATTTTTTTTTTTTTTTTTTTTGGAGGAAGATTAGCTCCAACTACTACCAATCCTCTTCTTTTCACTGAGGAAGACTGGCCTTGAGCTAACATCCATGCCCATCTTCCTCTACTTTATACGTGGGACATCTGCCACAGCATGGCTTTTGCCAAGTGGTGCCATCTCCGCACCTGGGATCCGAACCGGCGAACCCCGGGCCAGTGAGAATTGGAACGTGTGACCTTAACCCCTGCGCCACTGGGCCGGCCCCTGACACACATTTTTGATTGAGTGAATTGATCAAACAGAACTTTTTAAGGTAAAGGAATCTTTTCTGTGATGCTTCTGAGAAATCTTGGTATGATGGGTAGGTTATACAGTTTCAGCAAATATCACATACCTGTTGGAAATAACCCTCAAACCATGACTAAAATCTACCAAGATTGTAGACACTGTATTCCAACCAGAAATGCAAAAGTAAATCAAGCTGCTCAACTGTATGCTTTGGCCAACCAAATAAACCACTGGGTGGCCGGAAGGACCTAAGCAGGGGACGGGTAAGGAACTCAGGTGCTGGAGAAACATGACCAACAGTCAGCAAGAGCCAGAGGGGCCTGCCTTAGCCCCAGGTCCAACCTCAGCCGAATCAGTCACGGGTCTGCTCACGCTGCAGGGCTCTGTGCAGTGGGGGCCCTCGCTCTCTTGGCTGAGCTGGTAGAAAGGAGCCCACACGCCCTCAACGGCAAGAGTGCCTCCTCTTACCTTGAACCTGCCCGGGGTAGGGCTGAGATGGCTGCTGTGGAACATCAGCTCGAATAGAGCCAGGACCCAGATGACTCTCACTCAACAGCACTGATCCAGGTGAGAACACCACTCACCTTGTGGGAACTCACGGATTAGCCAGGGTGTTCTCACCATCGGTTTCAGTGGTACAGACAGCTTGCCAGTAATTGCCTCAATTTTTCCTTCTCCTAATCAGTTGTGGAAATGCTTGCTGTCCTCGGCTGACGTCTGTCCTCATTTGAATATTACTACAGATGTCTCAATCAGAAATCAATTAGCCAGCCTGGCGGCGGGGCTGCCAGCCCTGAGCATGCAGTCTCAAGGGCCTCCTCCTCTGCTCCACATTCTGGAGTGTGGGTCTGATTGCTTCTGTGGACAAACGTTGCTGGCTATCTCCAAACCCTCCGATCTACTGAGAAAACAGGCACCTGGAGGCTGTCTCAGCTCCCGGGGCAGCGGTTCTGGGGTGAGCTGGTTTATCATGCTGCTTGATTTGCCAAGCGTCCTTTTCCCTCAGAGCAGTAACTACAGTGATGACAGCCAAAGCCAGGCTCCTCGCGGCCAAGGTCTGGGCAGAGCCAGGCCTCTGGCTCACGTCCTTACATGATGGGTCTGGGCGAATTTCTGGAGCGCCCGCTGACCAACCTAACGACACGAACAGCAAGTTTTACTAAGTTTCTAGGGTCCTGAAACAGGTAACTCCACTTAGACAGGCAGCTTCATTAATCAAGAGTGGAGGTGGACAAGGGGTCCTTTTCTTTCTGATCAAAGTCATTCACTGTTGCCACCTGCCCTACATGCCCTACAACCTTGGTTTTTAAGACTGTAAATATAGGAAACAGGACATTTACATTAATGGAAATAATGAAAAGGATGACAGAGACTATAACTAGAATGAGTCCAAGCTCCAAGGATCCTGAAAGTCCCCAAATCTGGACCTTTAAACAGTGGTTTGACCAAAGCCCAGGGAATTTCACGCTCGAAACCTGGTTCCTGGCTTTGGCTGAAAGCCGGCTGCAAGCCAAGGGAGTGGGGTGGGGCCTGAGAGGACGGGCGGCCTCGCCACAGCAGCCCTGCAGGCCCTCGGCGCAGCAGACGAGGCCCCAGGACACCACTGCTGGCGCGTGGTTGTGTGTGCGCCCACTGCGAGGACGAGACAGGTCCAGGATCCATCTTTCACCACAAGCAGGGCAGGCCAGGCTCAGAGGCTTAGGTTACTATCCTTCACTCGAATTTGGTTAAAAGCAAATGCCACGGACGCAAACAGGGTCCCCTCCCCTTTCACACTGAATACTGGCAACTTTTCTCTCGTGACATTTTCTCCTTTGGGTATCAGACAGGACTTGATTTAATGTTTGATGATGGCTCATGTGCAGATGTAAGTGGGTCTTCCTCAAAGAGAACTGGACATGCTTGCCCCATCCTGACAGCAAAGGACAGCGTGGTTCCAGGAAAGAGCCATGACAGTGTTTCCCTTAAGCCAAATTAAATCAAATGCTGGTGCGAGCCTACGGTAAAATATTATTCTGTTCCACTTTTCATATTGTCTGACCTAGTCCCTTAGCAACAGGACTGCGGCTAAACAAAGGCAGTTGTTCAAATAATTATAAGCCCCATGTGAAGAGGCTAATCGTTTTAGTCTTGAAGTGTCAGTGATTCATAATCTTGGACTTTCGGTTTGGATTTGTATTTTCATTGGAAATGTGGAGAAGGGTCTGGCTCTGTCTGGCAGCTGACAGCGCTGGCAGAGGGCTGACAGTGCTGTGTCGCCCTCCAGTGGCCTCTGGAGCAAGCTGTGCTTGCCTTGGGAAGTGGGAGGATGGTCCAGGCCGCCTCCTCCACCAGGCAGCCGTCTGCTCCACCTGGGCACACGCGTGAGCAGCAGTCGCGAGCTGCTGCCTGCTTCTCAGCCTCCACCTCCGGGCCCAGGACAGCGCGTGCCCAGCACACACCAATAAACACACGTTGAACGAACAGGTGAAACGGGATGGAAGGGACTCCTGATGAGATGCCACTTTTTCAGATAAGTGTTTTTACTGAAACCCAGCGGATCACCTTGGTTAGCCAAGGAAAAGCTCTTGCTCTGATCCGTTGCTTTAATGGCCCTTGGAAGGTTTCACTCTGCATCTCATTTAGGCAGCCAAACTCCTTCACTGTGTTCAAACACCTCCATCACAAAGAGAACAGTTTTAAACATCAGGAACTAAGGATATGCTTTCGAACTAAGTGCCTCTCTTTGAGATTAGACCACCCCTGAAGGTGAGTGCACGGGGCTGCTACGTGAGTTCATACAGTGGAGCTTCTGAAGGCAGACGGGCCACTGCAGCCTTCAGGACACCGTCACACGTCTGCGGCAGGGCTTTTCCATTCCTTAGTTAACTTTACAAAGGCATGATTTCAATCACTGTTCCACCTCGTCTAAGGCTCGAGTCCATAAATCTTGCCCTTCCTAGCACGCCTAGAGGAACACAGATGTCCAGACACGAGCTACCACTAATCCCATTGGTATATTTTTATTCTTTAAATCACAGGGGAAAGACCTCAGGGAGAAAAACTGTCTAAAAAAGACACAGTTCAGCTTTTATAAACTCATAGAATCCCCTTTAAGGGTGACGAGCAGTGCTGAAGCAGCTTCTCTTCTAGGTAGAAACACTCCTACAGATGGAGTGGGGGGCCGCCTCTCCCTGCTCCCAGCTTCCTCTTTGCACTGCTCTCCTCCTAGAGGATTTCTGCCTGATGACACAGCCTCCTCCCAGCCAATGGGGCAGCATCAGCCAGGGAAACAATGCTGAGGTGTGGGTCCTCTGCGGGCATGTCGGCTGGCCTCGTGATCCTACCCCGAAAGAAGCCAGAAACCTGGCACCATGCTGGCTGGCAGGATCGGGAGGTGAGGGGGAGTTGCTCGCCAGATTCAGTGCTGCTCAAGAGTGTGCCCAGCCCCTTCCTTCTGCTTCAAAACCTCTCAGAAAGTTCCCAGGTGCCACACAAAAGGGGCTGCAGAAAATCCATTAGCTGATTTCTGCCTTGAGTCTTCTGCTTTCTATGCCAAACTAGACCCAAAAAGAAAATGCAGCTTTGGACCACGTACCATGCCATAAACTCTACTGAGTGCCAACATGTTCCAAACCCTGTGTCAGTTGGTAGGGACACAGGGATAAGGGACTGTCCTGCCTCCAGGAGTGTGAGGTGGGCAGCAAGGGAGAGAACGAGAGGCACGCCAAGAGGTAAGTCTTGAGCCCAGTCAAGGATCGGGCGCCACGAAAGACGCCAGGGACACACGGGGCCCGGCAGCAGGGCGGGGCATGAAGGAGCAGGGCAGTGGGGAGAAGAGGGCAAGGAAGAATTCAAAGAGGAGGGGACACTTGAGCTGAGCCAGAGAGAGGAGAGGAGCTCGCCGGCTCCAGATGACCTGAGCCTCCGAATGCCACACTGGGGTCACAGCCAGTCTCCGTCTTTGCCTTCGGCTCGCCACTCCCTCCCCACCTCTCCACCAGCCAATGTGACACTCATGGAGCAAGTAATCTGGGATCTGAATGCAAAAGAGGGAAATGCAAAGGGAGTCAGGAGGCCCAAATGAGTGAAAGAATGGAGGGTCCAAATAGCCTTCAGAGGAGCCAGAGGATCACTGTGAAATGCAGAGCTCAGGGCAAGAGCAGGGGCTGGTGGTGAGTCACTGAAAGAGACTGCATGATGGGTGATGGTAGCAAAGAAAACTTGAAAAATCAGCCTAAGGGTTTAGGTGTGTATTTCTTGCCTGAGATTCGGCATGTAAACCAGGCTGCGTTATTACGGCATCTGAGACGCTCCGAGCTGGAGTGCTCTCTGCAGTCTCGGTCCTCATTAAAAGGAGGACGCCGAGAGGATAACAATCCTGAGAAGGAGGGGACGGCTGAGCGCATGGCAGGGAAGGAGAGGCTGGGCCTCTGTGCTGACAGGACCGGAGGCCTGGGCAAGGGAAGGCTCAGCGGGGTGGTGGCAGGTATCTGGGCACAGCAGCCACCGCTCACCAGGTGTGCACTCGCTGCTGCCACTGCCCTGCGTGCTTTTCACATTCATCTCATCCCTCCCTGCTCTACCCCGACACGCTCGGTGGCATCATCCTCATTTTCCACTGAGGACCCAGGTACTCAAGGAGGAGAAGGAAGCAGCTTGGTCAAGGTCACCCAGCCAGGAACGGGCAGTGCCAGGTGCAGGTTCAGCCTGCAGGCTCCCTTACATGGGAAAGGCTCTGTGCTCACCCCGCATCTCCCCGAGTGAGGGAAGTCCAGAGGGCACTGGCAGGCAGTGCAGCACTCTGAAAAACACCAGGCAAGCTGAGACACATCCTTGGAAGGCCAGGCAGGGAAATCACAGGCCTTTCCTGGGGACGAAGGAATCCCTGTTTGGTGCGGTTTCCCGAGGACGTGCTTCACCCCTGCCAGTGGGCTGAAGCCAGAGAAAGAGCTGCCACAACATCCGAGAGACAATCTCCCGCCTGGTCGCGGGCAGCTACCAGGAGGTACAAAGGCTGGCTGAGACAGCGTGCCGCCTGCTCCGGGGCCTGTCAATCACAGCCCTCCCTGCCGGAGGGCCCCATCTCCCAGAAGCACAACCTCCATTTCCTGCAGGTACCCTGGGCTTTCCTGGTGGTGTGTCATGGACTGAATACTCGTGTCTCCCCAGATTCCTATGTTGAAGCCCTAACCCTCCACGTGATGGTATTTGAAGGTGGGGCTTTTAAGAGAGAATTCAGTTCAGATGAGGCCATGAGGGCAGGACCCCCATGATGGGATTAGTGCCCCTTGAAGAAAAGGAAGAGATCAGAGCTTGCTCTCTCTCTCCCTTTCTCTGCCATGTGAGGACACAGTGAGAAGGTGTCTGCAAGCTAGGAAGAGGGCCCTCACCAAGAAGCTGACCATGCTGGCGCCCTGATCCGGGACGTCCAGCCCCCAGAGCCGAGAGAGAGAAATGTGTACGGTTTAAGCCACCCAACCCACGGGGCTACAGCAGCCAGAGCTCACTGATACACAGTCGTATACAAAGGCAGCTGATGGACTCACCACTCAGATTCACGAAGATCCCCGAGCCCTTCGGCATTCCCCACCCAGCCAGAGAGCAGTGTCTGGACTGGAAAATGATGTGCAAACACCAAGGCCACAAAAACCTGTTGGCGGCCGCTCTCAACCTTCTCGAGAAATCACAAGTGCAAGGGTGTCTTTGAAGTCGGACTCTGTGATGCAGTCAGTGACTCCTGACAATGGCAGAGGCCACGGGATCTGTTCTCATCAGGAAGCACAGCCCTGCTTGAAGTCGCTCAGGCAAGACTTTCGAAGGAGAGGTGGAGAGGCAGGGAAGCTTCCCAGCAGGGTGCGGCAGAGCCAGCCGGCGTGTGGTGTCTGCTGGAGGCCCATGCTGACGGTCTGGTTCCTACTGACAACTGCTGAGACTTGCACAGCCCTGCGCCTCACAGAGCCTCTCAGTGTGTGATGTGCAAGCTGGGAAGGGAGTAGCATTTCACTTTGTACCTGAGGTAGTCGAGGCAAATTTATCCCACTAGTAAGGAGCAGAGCTAGGCCTTGAACCCCGATCTACCGACTTGAGACTCAGGGCCTCGTCCACTAACCAGCAGCCAACCAAGAATGCGTGCCTCCTTTAACTTCCAAATGCTGACTGAGAAGCTGGAGAGAGGACTCACGTTCTGGAAAACCTCCATGTGGGCACTGAGCAGTAAATGATGCATACTGACACCCAGAAGCCTCTTGGCCCTGGAGGCACTTACCCCTTCCATGGGTGCTATGAGCAGGTCGTACAGAGCACGGAGCGGGGGCCTGGCGAACGAGCTCTGCCTCCTGGGAAGAGAGGAGGTCCCGTCCTTGATTGGCGACATGGTGTTGCTGACCAAGCTCGTCATGCTCTGGCAGCTCCTGGGGGGAAAAGGGCCGAGGGATTAACCAGGGCACACATGGGGCAGGCGGGGACTCGCTGCTCACCCCAGAGTGCTCCAGTTCCTGCAAAAGGCAGGTCGGAGGCTGCACAGCAGGGTCTGGCCCGGCCTCCCTCCCGGCTTCGCCCCCTCCTCCTCCCTTTCAGGTGATTTTCACAGAACAGTGAGCACTGACAGAAACCGCGGGGTAAACCAGCTGCACACAACAGCTTACATTTCTATGGAGTTTTTCTGCATAATCAAATGTCCCAAAGAGCTGTTCAAAGGATTTAATTACATCCTTGTGTGGAGCGGCTGTGTGCAGGCAAACGTGAGGACCATTAGAATCAGCAGCGGCCACCAAGCTGACAGGGAGGACAGGGCCTCAAGGCCCATTACCCTACAGGGTGGGACCACGGACAAGACAAGAAGCATGTTGGCCCGAACCTGGGCTCAGGTCAGCCACTGGGCACCCAGCTGAGCCCCAGCATGGCACAAGGCCCTGAAGGCCGTGGCCCCCATCAGGCGGGGACTAGGGAGCGCTGACCTGGCAGGCCCTGCCGAGTGGGTCAGCCCGAGTCGCTGCAGGCTTCTGTTTTGCTTTTTAATCTAGGTTTCAATGTTCCCAGGCAGTTTTATTAGCAAGGATGATATTTTCACCCCCAGCGGCTCCAAGTTTCACACTCTCAATATAGGATGAGAACACTCACTGATTCATTCATTAATTTAGAATTTCCTAATTTAGGTTTCTGAAGCACTGGCCACCTGCCAGGCCCTGGGGACCCACAGAGGACAAACTGCACAGGTGAGCAGAAGTAGCAACAGGCGGGGGAACAAACCCACTCTGGATGCAGGGACCAGGCTGCTCCCACTCCTCTCTCGGGTCCTGCCCCTCTGCCTGGCCGCTGTGGCCTCAGCACAGCCTCTGGTGACATTCTCCACGTGACTGTTGTACAGCCAGTGGTCTCTTCACCTTGATTTAACATTGTGCCAGTTTGGGAGCTTCTGCTATGTAATCAAGAGCCCTGAAGGGCAGAGACCAGGTCTCACACTGGACACACTGCCCAGCTTCGGTGAGCACTCTGGGCTGTTGGCAGTGGCAGCTCCTTGTTTGTTACCTAAGAAAAAACCAGAAGGCGGCTTTCCCTCCTGGGCCAGGCGAGGATCCGTGATCCCCAAAAGAAACGATTTGAAAGACTCCTTTGTGTTTTCCAGGTATAGACTTCCACCTCCTGCCCTCCCCCACCTTTCCTGGTGTTCTCAGCAATGTCCCACTTGACCTAAATTCTAGGGCCGTGCCAAGCCAAGCTGTGAGCATCCTGGGCCCCTCAGCCTGCTCCCAGCAAAAGGAGGAGGAGCAGAGGACTTGGAGGGTCTGTGAGCCTGCACACACCCACTCCTCACCTTGTTCACTCAGGAAACACGTAATTACAGGCACTGGGGCTGCGGCGTCTTTGCCGTCAGAGTCAGCGAAGCACAGATAACCTTGGAGTGACATTCAGAGGCCCACTTAATTCCACAGAGCACCCACGGAGAGCAGCTCCCCTGCAGGAGTACCAAACTGCTCTCCAGAGGAGGCACTCTGGCGTGACGTGCCGTGACTCTCACGGTGCTGTACGTGCCTACACCCGCGCCCGTGTGTGTGCAGGCAGGGGTCATGGCCTAGAGAGCCCGTGCTGCCATCAAGACAGCAGGATGGGGTGGCAGCAGGACCGCTCAGTGCCCCTCTCCCTGTGCACCTCTCATTTCACTCCCTAGATCTGTGTCCGCCTGGATTGTGGGTTTGAAACCCAATTTGAGACACCTGAGACTGATTAATCCAGCCGCAGAGGCCCAGCGGGAGTGCCATGTCCCCAGACAATGCTGTGACTGCAGGTCCAAATGGTGACTGATGGGGGCGTTCCACAAACCCCAAGGCTCCGAAGTAAAAAGCTCCCGGGGAAAGAGCATCCCCACGAGCTCCCCTCTGGGGAACAAGGAGACCAGCATGACCCAAGCTGCACAGGGGGCCCTCCAGCTGGCCCAAAGCACGCTGCTTATTCCAAAAAGTTAGAGCCGCACACGTGGCCCATCTCACCTCTCCCTGGTGAGGGTAGTCTGAGGGCACAGGCCGTCAGGCTGAACAGGCCCTGGAGGCCTGGGCAGGGCACCCTGTGGGCAGTGTGAGCTGCTCCATGGTTTCTGGAAGTGGCATGGCAAGGAAGTGCTAGGGAAGGGCAGTTCAAAAGAGGAAAATATCTGGAGGGAGGTGGGGAGGTGTGCAGTAGAGAGAGCTGCTGGGCGTGAATCCCAGCCTGGGGCAGGTCACTCACCTTCTGGGACTCACTTTCTGCATCTGCAAAAAGGGGAAACGCTGCCCACAGGCAAGGAATGTCAGGATTGGAGAGGACAACTGCAAAGCATGCAGAACCTGAAAGGTGTTGGGAGTCTTAGCTGATGGGAAAGTGATACAGAGGCTTGGACAGGAGGGTGGGCGACAGGCTGAGGATTCCAGGGTGCAAGCGCAGATGGCAGTGGTGTCTTTTTATTGAACCCCATGAAGTGCCAGAGGCATCTACAGAGCCCAAGAAGGCTAACGCATTCCACATGCATCACTACCCACATGCCAGGCACGCAGGTCCACAGAGGGGCCAGGCCGTGGGTCCCTGTGCAAGGCAGTGAGGAAATACCAAGGCACAAGACCCTGACTAGCTGCTGGTCAGGTAGAGCCACGGGAGGGCTTTCTGGGAGAGGACCACCTGATGTGGGCACGAGGGACAATCTGGAGTTAGCCTGACTGTGGATAAGGTGGAGAAGACCATTCTAAGCCAAGAGAACTATGTAGGGGAAGTCACAGACATTGGGAACAGAGACTGGGGTGCTTGGGACAGTGAGTGTAGGGGGCAAGTGGACGGAGGGTCAGGGCTGCAGGCTGGAGGGTAAGTGGTCTAGGTGGGCCTGTGGCCCCGGGGTTATGCTGTGGGGAGGAGGTGAGGCCTGTAGGGCCGGCCAGCCCACCTCCTTAAACTTACCAGGCTTGCCTGAACAGGAAGCCCCTCCCCCTAGCCTAATTCCTTCCTAGGGATGATCAGAGGAAGGCTGTGGACACCCCTCCCTGAGAAATCTCCCACTGGTCTCCAGGGCTGGGCTTTGCAGAGCAGCCACGATCAGGCCACGTGACACCCCACCTTCGGCCCTGGCTTCAGTTGAGAAACCAGTCAGACGTCTTTGGCCAGAGCTGGTAGACACGCAGCGATCAAGGCACCTATTTACTCTGCAGAGGTTCCTCATACACCCTCTCTAGGCATCTGTATGTTTCCAGGCAGTGCAGATTCTTCAAGAACCAGGCCCTGGCAGGGTGGGCAGGGCACCCCAGGGCACACAAACCTGCCAGTGGAGGCCCCATGTACGAGCCTTGGCCAAGCACCCTGCCAGTGGCATCTGACATTGTCCTGTTCTCTCTCAGGCTGTCAACCCAACTTGTGCCCCATCTGTGCTTGCTGACTTCTGCCCCTCGATGCCACATTCACACTGGCTCTCAGCCTCCTACCCTGGTCTCTCTCGAGGCCTGGCAGGTCATAGAAGAACGGTCTCTGGGGCAATAGCTCCTGGGCACTGACCCCAGCTGGTGCAGCCTGGGTGGGTGCACTGGCCCTGGCCATGCAGCTTCTTGCGCTGGTCAGGCAGGAAGCCCCTGAGAGCCCCCTCTGGTCTGTGCTTCTGTGTAATGGAGAGCACCTATCCCTAGAGATAGCCTTTTCAAAGTAAAAACAAAAGCCCAGAAAATACACGGTGACTAAAAAAACAAAAAGCAAAGAAACAACCAACTTGAAACCGTCATTTGAGGCCAAAATAAATCCATTCAAGACTTTTTTTTCCCTGAGTGGGAGGCCTTTGGTGCGCGCCAGCCCGAGCCCCGAGGCAGTGGCTTCCCTGGCCTGCCTCCCTGCCCCGCGCTGACCTCTTCTGCCACAGCTCCTCAGGCGGGAGCTGCAGTCCAGCTTCCGCACACTGGCAGCCCGGGCGCCTCATTCTGCCTCAACGGCAGCAGTCTGTGCTGGTCCCCACGGAGAGCTGTCCCAGGGGCAGCAGGCCCAGGGGCAGAGAATCAGAGCGCAGGAAAACAAAGCCAAGAGGCGGGAGGCCTCCTGAGGTGCAGGTGCGGGGAGGGTCTCGGCCTGGGAGCCGGAGGCAGGACACAGCCCCCGCTGGGCCAGCGTTTTCCTCACCTCTACCATCGTCAGGTGCCACAGCCGCCTTGAGCGACTGCAGTCAAGGAGCTCCCTCTCGCGTGCTGCTTCTGCTTTACAACATTTGCAGTGACCTACTGCAGCTGTTGTACCGGGGCAGGTCTGCCCGGAGATCTGCATGAAGACGCAGTCAGTAATGCAAAACAGCCAAGCGGCCAGCTCCTTAGCCCTGGGCCTGGGAACGGTGACAGACGACTAACAACAGGACCGCCAGGCTGCCTCCGTCACCCATGGGCTGTGTGACTCTGGCAAGTGACTCATGTCACTTTTCCACTCCCCTCTTCTCCTTGTAAAAGAGTAAAAAGAAGAGGTGGTACTAAAGTCCTTGTAGGTCTCTTCTAGTTTAAAAAATTAAAAATCTACTCAATCTGGGAAGCCATCAAAACTGCAGAGGCTCTTTTAACCCCTCTGCTGACCGACAGGACACCAGCATAGCACCCAAAGCCCCGCAGCCCTCCCTGTGCTCGCCCTGCATGAGCGCTGGGTGTGACTGCGGCCTTCAGGTGCCGTAATCTGCCCAGGAGAGCTGGCACCACTGACGCACACCCCTGTAGTCAGGATCTCAGAGTCACAGCCGAGTGGCAGCAGGTCCCCTGGGCTCTGAGTTCCTGGCCGGCAGTGGTTGACAGGTGTGAACGGGTGTGTGGGCCGATCTGCTCCCTGCTGTCCTCCTTGCAGGCACATCTGCCTCCTTCCTGGCGCTGTCATGATGGCCTAGTGCATCCATTGCGCTGCGGAAGAATGGCCCTGGAGCGGGGCAGGGGTCCTCAGTGGTGGGACCTCGCTTACTGTACCGCTTTGATTTCTGCAGGGCCTTTCAGCCTGGCTGACTTCTCTCTGCCTCAGCAATCTGGACTCCAAGACGGGAGAATGGTGCTTTCCACTTATCAGAATGGGGGCTTTGACAGGAGTGGAAACGCTTCCCATGTGGCAGGAACGTGAGCCACAGGAAGGGCTGTGCTACCCATTTGGGCACCTGCCAGGCCTGCCACATCCACATCGCCCTCTCAGGGGTCTATAAGGTGGGGTTGGTCTTCCTTTACAGATAAGGAACGGAGGTTCAGAGAGGGCAAGAGACCTGTCCTGGGCACCAGGCAGGGCAGGGGCCAGGCCTCCCACCTGGCCCGGAGGGGTTTTGCCGTGCTGTCCCAGCCGTGGGGACACACTGAACAACCTGCAGACTTGCACCTACCCCTGCCCTCCTCGCTGCTGGGTCAGCAAAGGTGGAGCTGGCAGAAGGCGGCGTCTGCTTTGTGGGAGCAGTGAAGGAGGGCTGGGCTCCCAGGGTTCACAGATGCACCACTGCACGGCTCCAGCAGGTGGCACTGGCTCGCTTTCCTCCAGGCCTGTCTGTCTACTGCCAGGGACCCCCGTTGGGCTAATTGACAGCCTGGCTCATGGAGAGAGGATTTTCTCATACCACACCGTCTTTATTAGCTCATTCTTCAGATTGCATTCATTAATCTGCTTCTGGAGAAATATTTGTTTTCTCCACTGCGTGGCCATTGCATGGTGGCAGAACAAGGAGAGCGAGCGAGCGCTTATTCAGGGAGAGGGGAGGCTGGCAGGCAAGGGGAAAGCTGCGTGGCCCTGCAAGGACAGAGTACAGAGCTATGAGATGATATGTGAAGCACTACCAAGGAGGGCAGAGGCATCGGGCTGTAGTTTATGTCTCTGCAATGATGACAAACACCAGGCGGCCTGGGCAGCACTCGCTGCTCATGAATCACCTTCGGGGATGAAGAGATCTATTCTCCAGGCGGGGGATTTATAACTGGGATGGGCCTGCAGAAGACCCGTATGCTCAGACTCCCGGGCTCACACACACTGATGTTTAAGGAGGGGAGTTAGGTCACCGTGCAGACAGCAGGGCGTAGTGAGAGCCCCCCTCAATACACACACACACGGGTGTCTCAGGCTTTCACACTCAAAGATGGAGAGTGAAATGAGCCGGAGGAAACAAGGGAGCAGGGGCTTGGCTCCCTTCAAATGAGACTAAGGGCCCTTGCGCCAGCCTGAAGACTCCAGGGAGGGTTGGAGCCGGTCTGACCCTGAGACTCCATCCCCGTCTCTGTGGCATGGAGGGAGGAACCAGCGACCTAGAGCTTGGTACAACCCCAAAAATCATGAGGGACCAGAGCTCCCTAAAAACAGGTGGGCTGCAGCTTCCCCTATGTGCATTCTGACCCAGAGGCAGGCGCCAAGGATTTGTCAGGGTTCACTCCCTCAAGCAATGCGTGCCTCCCAGGCGGCTGGCCCAGGACCACTGTGGGGGGACATCAGTGAACAGGGAGATTTGGTCCTTGTCCTCCTAGAGCTGACAATCTCATGAGGACCAAGCAAGGCCTGAGAGGCTCTGCAAGGGTGCGCATATGTGGCCTGAAGCTTGAAGGCAGGTGGGAGGGCAAGGCCACCTTGGAGCGTCTTCTCCTTTCCCACGTCTCCACCTCTCCATGTCCTATCTTCTGCTCTCCATCCCCACCAGGCACTTGGGGCCTCCCCCACCTGACTGTCTAGACGCAGGGCTGTGGAGTAAGCTGAGCCAGGAACACTCACCTCGTCTGGAGGGTGCGCACTCCCCCAGGATGGCAGACATGGCACAGAGCACCAGTTTCCAGGGCCCTTGGCAAGCAGGACCCTGCCTCCAGGTCAGGGTTGAGCAGGGGCGGGGAGGAGGAAGCAGGCTGCTTCCCCGTGGCGCTGAGCTCGCTCTTGGTATGAATTTGCTCCTCTGCTCCTCTGCCCGTGGCTCCTCCCTTCTGAGGACGTCTTATCACACATTTTCACTTTCCATTGGCCAGGTGGGGTGGCCTCCTGTCTGCGCTCACAGCGGCAGGGGCGAGCAGGGCTGGCTGTCCTGGGCCTGGGGGAAGTCCCGCCTCTGCTCCTCCGAGGGCTGAGAGCCCCTCCGCCTCTCGGTGGGGGCTTCCTGCCCCGCAGCAGCCAGGATTGCTTTGGGGAGCACCTGGCAGACGGTGCGCGGAGCTCATGCTCCACTGGGATCTGCTGCCTGTGAAACCACCCGCTTCCTTCCTCCCCGCCCTGAGCCCTGACCAGGATGCTGCAAAGTCCCCTCTGGCGCTCTGAGCTCTGAACTGGTCTTCTGAGGGAGAGGAGCCATCCTGAGATTTGAACAAGTACCTGGGTTTTAAGGTGCCAAGGGAAAAATTAATTGGCAAATCCATTATATTCAAGTAGCCAGAGATGCCTCAATTCAATTTAAAAGAGGACTGTGACACCATTCAGTGACTTTCCGCCATGAACATCCTCACACGAAGGGTTGTCCCCTCTGGGAGATGAAGGCTGTCAAATGCTGCCTTTTAAGCACTTATTCAACATGCTGCCGGGACTTTCTGCCTGCTCACCTCCTTAATTACCGAGTGCCTGGTTCCCTGGGTCTGGCTCCCTCCCCAGGAGAAGAGCCACAATGCTGGGTGGGCTCAGGCGGGGACCCCTGCTCCTCCAGCGGTGCGGGCTCCTCTCAAGCCCAGGGATGAGTCTGGGGCTGCGTGTGGTTTCTCTCTCCTTGCTCTTGGGCTCTCCCAGGAATGTCGGGTTGTGGGCAGGTTCACGGCCTAGGTCAAAGGCTGTGGCACACCCGTCCTCCAAGAAGGCCTGGGCTCTCTCTCCCACAGGAGCCATGACCTCTGCCTACTGAGGGCACTTTGATGTGGCTATCTGCTCTTTGCTGCAATGTGCATGAGGCTTCACGGCCAAGCCTGGAGATGGTTACCTTGGAAAAACCTGATGCCTAGGCCAGCCTTGCTGACCCATTTGGGGTCAGGACAGAGGGTCCAAGCTGGGCAGTCACTGGGGGACAGGCTCATCAATTAGATGCAGGTACCTGTTCATTTATCACTGGCTCAGGGATGGAGAGAAGCAAAGATGACCCCGTGTGTGATGGCCTGCCCAGCTGATGCATGCCCATCAATACAGCAAAACCTTTCCAAAGGGCTTTGCACCCATAGGAAACTTGTGGGTCCAAGCCTGTCTCCTCCACCCGAACAAACCCGTGGAATCTCACTCACCGGCCCATAAAGAACCTCCAGAGCTGTATTAGTCAGTGTTGTCCAAAGGCAGAATGCACTGCCTCAGAAGATAGTGAGCTCCCTGTCACTGGAGGAGTTCAAGCAAAGTCTGAGTGATCATTTGGCAGGGGTGTTAGATGGGTGTGGATCTGGGGGGGCTAGAACACTGTCTCTGGAGACTGACAGATCTGGATCCTAATGCTGGCTCTGTCACTTACTAGCTGTCTGACCTTGGGCAACTAATTTAACCTCTCTGAGCCTCAGTGTCCTTACCTTTAAAAAGGGTTGCAATAGCACCCCTCGTGGCTGTTGTAGGGACTGACTAAGATAACAAAGCACTTAGCACGGTGCTGGGTTCTGAGGAAGTAATCAGCAGATGGTCACCACTGTCATCACCATGGCATCACCACTGTTGATGTTACATAATGTCTGTCTCAATCTTGACCAACCAATCCACTTTCCTCCCGTCCTCCCGCCTTCCCTCCTTCCCTCCACAAATGAGCAAGTACCTGCACCTACTTAACACGAAGCGCAGGGCGAGGCACCTTGGGAGATACAGAGAGAAATCAGAGAGGATCTGGCCTTGGGACGTACATAACTAAAACTCCAGGCAAAAGGTGGTGGCTCCTTATCCGACAGATAAAGTGCCAGGGGATTCTGAGAAGGGGAAGACTATTCCTCGTTAGGGGATCCAAGACAGATTCATGAAAGAGGCTGTTTGAGATGCACCTCAGGGGAAACCCTCTTTGGCCTTTCGCTGTGCCCAAGCCAAGGTTCTGAGGCGGGAGAGGGCAGCTCCATGGTCTCTTTGGGTCAGGACAGAGGGTAAGGGAAGAAGGAAATGACAGGCAGGAAGGATGGCCAGACTAGGACTCAAATGCCAGGCTCTGCCGCTCCACTGAGAACCCCTGGGACCCCAAACAAGAGAGTGAGCAATCAGAACTGTGCTCCAGCCAGAGCTGGGTGGCAAAGCCAGCGGCCTGCTGACCAGGTGGGTAGTAACAAGAGCAGCACAGGCGACAGTCTCAGCTGGCAGGGGGCCAAGCCCAGTTCTGCATCAACAAGTTGGGAGACTTGGGCAGTAACCTCACTAAGCATTGGTGACCTTGTGACCTACTCCTAGGATCATGTTGAATGGTGATTTCAGGAGGAGAGTGAGTCTCAAGAACGAACTTGGCAATGGGAATAGACAGAGGGAAGGAGGCTAGAAATGTTACAGGGTTGGCCTGGCAGGCCTTGGCAGCAAACTGCATTTGGGGCGTGAGCTCACTGCGGGGGGAGTTGGCATTAGGACTATGGGGGATGCAGGAGGAACAGGCCCCAGGGGGGACCTTCGGCTCAGGGCCCCTTAAGGAAAGGTGGGACAGCACTTCTTCAGCGTGACTCCCACATGAAGCCCCTGGGACTTCGTCATAAGTAGATTCCGAGCCAGCAGGTCTGGGTCAGGGCCAGGCCCAGGCAGACAGCTGGGCTGACCTCTCTGTTCGGCTGCTAGGAAAACTCAAGAGTCCAACCCCAGCCATCTCTAGCTGTGCTTGATGACACATGTTTTCTATGTAAACGTCACTCCCTCTCTTCTACCTTTATTTTCCCCTCTATCTTGATTTTCTCATCCATTTATTTATTTTTTATATGGTCTGGTGTCATTTGTATGGTTTGGTAAACTGTCTTAAGTTCTGGAACAAGAAAGGGAACAAATAAACAAATGGTAAAGAAACTATTATTCATAAATTAAATTGTGCCTTAAAATATATGGTAAGCTTGATACTTAGAGGCAGCCTGTGGGGAATCTTTTTGCATTTTGAACTTGTCACTACCTGATGGACCTGATTTGAAAGTGACTTCTGAGGAGAGTTCTTAATTTCACAGCTGCATCTCACTTGTATTTGTGCTGCCTGGAGAGAGCATGTGTGCCAGTGCCCAAGGGGTCTGCTGACCTGGTGGGTGCCTCGAGGCAGCACATGGGGACAGACAGGGAGCCCTGAGGAGGGCTGGTGGCTGTGCCTACCGATGGGACACCAGGACAAGGGCTCCTGCTCAAGGCCCAGTGACTGGACCCAGCTGTGGAGCAGCTGTTGGCAGGGCAGAATTGCCACGTGAGAGGAATACGGATTGGGGGACTGGCCCAGGTCGGAGCTGGGGAGAACACTTAGCCCTTTTGTTGGGGCCAGCAGGAGAGCAACAGGGCCTTCACCAAAGAGCGGAGGACAGGGCTAGCAGGAACCCAGCCAGAAGCTGAGTATGGAGCCTTGAGACTCAAGGCCAGAGCTGTGGCTGTAACTGATATCCAGTTGGGTCATCATTCTGCATTTATTCAGCCTTTCTGGTGTCTGGTAGCCAGCGAGAGGTCGTAAGGGGAGGAAGCACTGAGCTATCCAATCAGGTTTCAGGGTGGAGATTTGACTCAAAAAGTGGTTGATTCCTCCCCCGGTAAAAGGCCTTTGGCGCCACAGAAACCTCAGACCCAAGATGGGGAGAGAAACCACTTACGACACAGCAGGGTCGACCTATCCATCATCATGTTTATTGCATCCTCATAACAACCGTATCAGTGGGCATTATTACCCCCATTTTCCAGATGAAAAAATAAAAGGCTCAAGGCCACCCACTAATAAAAGGTAGAGCTAGTTTTCAAATCCAGGTCTGTCTGGGCCCGGAGCCCAAGGGTTCTTCCCCCTACTGTGTGTCTCCTCACAGAGATCCGCCCAGACCCAGGAACACAGAGATCAAGAGAACACCATCTGCAGAGGGCCTCCCGGCCCACAGTGGACTTCCGCGGCACCGCTGCAGCCTGCTTCAGGGCAGCCCACGTAGACGCTTCCACAGAACCGCACCCACACAGCCATGCAGATACCCGCACAACGCAAACGCACAGACAGACACAGGTGTGCAGTTTCCAGCTCACTGACCAGGCTGACCTTGTGGGGACAGCTTTATTCTCTCCAGTCACTCTTCCCCATGCCTTTAGGAATCCTGGGTAGAGGGGCCCCCAGCCTGCTGTGTAGTGAACACCTCATCCCCTCCTGCCTCCACTGTAGGCCAGGCTTCTGCTCACGGATTTGGGCACAGGGTGGGCTCTGGGAGCATTCCTTCCCTCCCCTCTTCCCCCCAACTGTCAAGACCTGACTCTCTGGCAGTGAGGGCAGTGTGGGAGGACGAGTGCTGCTGATGTCCCTCCATGTGTTTCCCTGGCTTCTGAGGGCCCTGCAGGGGCTTCCCCGTGCACCCCCCAACACAGGGCAGCTTGTTCTGCCTCTTCTGTCACCTTAGTCCTGCCACTGGCTGCAAACCTCATCACTCCTGCTGCTGAGGCCCTCTGCCCAGCAAGAGACTGAGCCCATGTGACCCACCCATTAGGAAAGGTACTCGTCTGTGCCACACTAGACGTGGGCATGCAGACCACACTGTGGTGGGCCCATCCTTGCTAGGCCCCTCTCTTTACTCTCTTCTCTCCCTGCCTCACAGTCATGGGAGGCTAGTCCCATGGGATGGTGATGCCTCTCTCTCTGTCCCTTTCTTGCAGGACCCCCAATCTTTGTGATTGATTTTCTTAGAGGACCCTGACCAGGCAGAAGAGTCTCACTTGTCAATTCCCCCACCCAGTCTTCTGTTAGAGATGGGGGGTATGTCTTTGGGGTGCTAGTTGGAGGTCACAGAGACCTGAGAGCGGGCTCTGGCCCCACTGTGGCACCTCTCTTTGGAATGGGGAGACTTAACACTTCTCTGTCGTCTGTTTTGGCTCTAGCCACTAATCTCTGGGCGACAGGAAAGCCCCTCTCCACATCACATCACACACAGCCATAATGTGGAAAAGTAAAGACTTAGGATGCATGTTATACAGTGGCGGCGACATAAGTCAGAACATTTCTCTGGATATTGGTCCTAATTGGTTCTGGATGGGCACACCTCCAGTGCCGAGGCTCCGCCCTGGGCCCTAGGATCCAGGTGTGGTTGAAAGCATGTCCCATTTTCTTCCTCTTCTTTGTAGCAGACATAATCTGCTGACTGCCCCCAGGTTCAGCCACACACACACACATTCACATACACTCATTCACACACACCCATACACACACACACACTGGCCTTCTAGCCTCCAACATAACTGCCTGAGCATTCTGCAGATGAGGAGCAGAGGCCTCTCCGAGGGCTGCTGCTCTGCCCTGTGGGGACCACCCAGGGTCAGGGTGCTAAACAAGAGAAGAAATCTTGCTTTTCCTCACTAGTGGTACCTGTCCTGGGCTTGACAAATGTGTTTTTTACCAAAGTGCACAGGGCAAGAAGAAAAATAGTGGTTGGGGAGACCTCAAAAACAAAGGCAGGACAAAGACAAGTGCTGCAGTGGCAAGAGAGAAAACTCTAAAGGCAAGTCGCACTGACTCGTATCAGCTGCAGCAGCCTCATCACCGAACGAGTCCAGCAAACCAGCCAGAACAGACAGGCGAAGGAACCCATGAATCACCGAGCTGGAGAGCCTGCGGACGGGAGCTGGTGCCGCTCCAGTGCACTCAAGGCCCTGTGCACAGGGCTGCCTCGACGTCACCTCTGTGGGCTCCAGGAGACGGGCACTCTGTAAGCCCTAGTTGCTCTGAGGAGTCTGCAGAAAAGCCACTTCTTAGCCATTCCATTCAGTGATAAACCAGCCCTCCTCCTAGCTGAGATCCCTGGACGTGAAAGGGGCAGAGAGGGAGGCCTGGGACCCAGGGCAGGGCAGGGCAGCGCACTTGGCAGGCCTCGAGGTGGGAAGGCCCAGGCTGGCAAGGCAGCTGGCAGGTGCAGCCTGAGATCTAGCTTTGGCATCTGCTCATGGCAGGTCTCCACCTCCCCAGCCTATGTGTGCCCCTCAGCTGGGAGATGCGAGGCTGGACTACAAGTTCTCGAGGGCCTGAGCCCTTCTGACTGACAAGGACAGCTCTGCCTCCCACAGCTCTGCTCTCCTCTGAAGAAGGCCAGAGAACCCTCTTCCTGGACTTGTCAGAAAGAGGTAAAGGGCACAGGCCATGGCAACCTGTGCTGGGCCTTACGGCTCACTGCACTGAAGCTGAAAGAATGCATGCTGTTTCTCCTCATCCAATCTGCTCTCAGAAGCCTCCAGAAGGTCACAATTGGAAGGATCTGCAGACCCTGCTGAGGGAGCTGGGTGCAGAGCAGCCAGGCAGGGAGGCCCGGGCTCCAGTGCTGTAAGCCTTGCTGCTCCCCACCCAGCCTCAGGGCTGGCACAGATTGCACCGTCTAAATGAACCAATGAATTAATCCACAGTATTGTGCTCACAGGACCTCTCTCAGAGCTGTTCAGAAGGACAACCGCCATTTTCCCAAAATGAGCAACTCCATAATCCAAAATTTACATGACCTCCCATCAAGGGATGATAAGCTAGGATCCCAGCTATACCAGGCTTGACCCATTTCTTATTGTAGTGCCCAAGGCTCCTGAGGAGGGGCTCCTGACTGCCGGCACCTACGATCAGGTCGGCCCTGGAAGCCTGCCTGCCTCCCTTTGGCACTCTCTCATGTGAAGGACATGAGGCAGGATGGGAAGAGGAAGGAAGGACAGGGAGGCCACAGCCCAAGGTGGCTAACACTGATGCACAGGTACATACGAATTCCATCCCTCCCAAAGTTCATCCACCCAGATTATCATAAGGACTCAAGTTTAGCACTGTCCTTCCCACTTTACTCAAAACAGTGGAAGGCTACCATGTGTACGGGTGCCTTCTATGCATTAAGAAGCCGGTCAGTGTGTTATTTATACATTAGCTCCTTTAACACCCAGGTTAAGGGAACCCTGCAAGGTACGAAGTTTGTCCCCATTTCAGTGATGAGGAAACAAGCTGATAGTGGTAGATACCGCCTGCCCAGTGTCCCACAGCTGGCAAGCAGCAAGGCCGGCTCTTCGAACTCCAGTTTACAACCGTGGATCACATCACCCAGAAGTGTCATGAATCACTGGCCTGAAGCTGGCAGAAGAGGACGTGAGCACAGGCCTGATCTCGTGCCTCCTCCTACCTGCTTGCGTCCCTACAGGAAACTAAAGGGCATGAGGGACCCCTGCGAAGGGGGCAGGGCAGAAGGATGGGGGGTGATCCAACTTGAAGTTCTGGCCTCCTTTCAACCAAGCTGCCAGTTCCTACATCCCTGGCCCTTGGCTTCTGTCCCATTCAGCTTGCCCCTGGGAAAGTAAATAAAAGTTTGTCACCCTGACAGCACAATAATGAGAGGAAACCAGGGCCTGGAGTAGGAACAGACAGGGCACACAATGCCCCACACAGCAGGGCCGCCAGGCAGCGGCTGCCTCCACCCAGAGCACAGTCACTTCCCTCCTGTGCTCCAGGCTCAACCTGCTGCCCTTTAAAGTCAGGCACTCAGGCCATGGCAAGGACCTGAGAGAGTGCAGGATGTCTTTCTGGAAAGTCTACCTAAATGTGACTCCTGGGTTGTTGCTAGGCAACCAAATGACAGTGGGACAGGTGCCCCTCAATCCCAACCACCTGCCTCTGTTTATCTGGATGCAGTTCAGCCATCACCTCTGATAAAAAGATGCAGGGGTATGTTGGTTGGCAATTCAATTCCAACCTTGACTCATTTCAAAGCAGTGAAGGCCTATTTGGCTAAGTAACAGGGAGATGGGGTCTCAGGGTAGAGAAGTGGGCCCGGGTCTGGACCAGCTCTCTCTCCAGCAATGCCAGCACCCCCACTTCCCCTGGCCTCCCTCAATCTCAGGCCAGGAAGGTCAAGACAGGTGCCTGGCCCACGAGTTACCAGCAGAAACTGGCAAAGAAGGATGTGAAGCTATCCTGTCTGCTTCCGGCCTGGTGTTTAGGAAGTCAGCTCGGAGACTATGTGAAGAAGAGGCCAACCATCCCCTGGTCTCCCATCCCAGCTAAATTCAGACTGTCACATCAAGCCTGCCCCTGTTTTTTCACTTGACCTGGAAATGCTGCTGTGACACCAAAGCCCTGAGGAGCATGAGACCACGGTAGTGTCAGGCTCACTTCTACAAACACATGACACGGGCCAGAAGCCCAACCAGTCGAAGGAGCATCAGCCAAGAGCATGTCATCCGTGCTCAGGACACCTCGCCTGCAGTGGGCCTGGGAGACAGAGCCCACACTCACCTGTTAAAGAGGTTATTGCGGCGAACCATCCGCAGAAAGCCAGTGGGGTCAGTAACCGAGTTGAGCTTGTTGTTCATCTCTTCAAACTGCTGGTCCATGATGTCTCCAGCTTCACTCTCCGTCTCGCTGCTGGCACAGGCCCTGGGGGAAAATTGCAGAGAAAGACAGTCAGAGAAAGGGAGTGCTGAGCGATCAAAGTCTGCTCTGAGGTTCTGTGCCATTCTTCTGCCCAACAAACCCCTGGTCCTGAGTGCCTCCTGAAGCCGGCATCACCCCGCATCCTCCTCAGTGTCCCCACGCCCCTCATCCGTCTGTTGTCCAGTGCTTCTCAAAAGGCACTCTGCTTGGTTGTTTCTGGCTGTCACCCTCACTCGGCTGCGCACTCCCTACCGGGAGGAGCGGTGCCTGAACCAGCATTGCACACCCTGCGTCTAGCATATGCCTGACACGCACTATGTGTTCAACACTTTTCTGCCAAAATTACGGCACATTTGCTGTGTCTGTGGTGGGCTGCCTGGGCGCCCTTCCAGAGTAGAGCTCAGGTGAGTGTGGCTTGTGGCAATCCTCCTAGCATGAATTCCAGTCCATTCTACTCCAGAAACAGTAACTAAGTACCTATCATGTGCTAGGCACCATGCTAGGCCTCAGGGAAACAGAGCCCAAAAAGGCATTGTCCAGACGAGAAGATAGACATGCATACAAGTGGCTGCGATGCCAGGCAGAGTGGTCCCGTGTTTGAAATGCAGGCTTGCGAAATGTTGCTGATTGGAGCCCATTTTCCAAGCTCAGCATGAGGATGGTACAATTTTTGAATTAATAAATTCACATTTCCCCCATGACAGACTATAATAGAATATCTCACAATGGGTTTTAAATAAACAGAAATACCCAGGAGTGCCTTGATTCATCGGCATGATTAAAATGACAAAGGCTTATTAAACGTAAAAGCCGTGCACTGTGGCCTGATGAGACCAAGACAGACACAACAGACGCAAACGCATCCGAGGGAGCGCTGCCCGCCTGCGGCCGTCCTCCTCCCAGTGCTCACCACAGCGCACCATCTCATCTCGGCAAAAGCAGAGCTCTCAACCAAGCCTCCACCTCCCTTCGGCATGATGATCACATTCAGACTTTGTGGAAGGCCACGTGACATCTAGTCCACAGATAACGCCCAGCCCGTATGACAACTTTGTTCACAGTTTCCTGCTGACTAAGGACCAGTGTGGAAGAGTGGAGAGCACCAGGGCATTGGAGGCAGAAGACAGACTCACGGAGGCACAGGCCTTTCGCACGCTGGGTGAGAAGTGGGATCTGGAAAGGGAGACTTCCTGTGGCCCGGAGGGACAGCTCGGTGTATTGAGATTTGGGTTTAAGGTGAACACGACCTGCTTCAAACATCAGGATTTCATAACGGAGAAGGGTAATGACTCCCTCACTGGGTTGTTACGGAGCCAAATGAGACACAGCTTGTGAGGCTGCCTGGTACCGGCATGCTCTGTGTGAACGTCAACTCTAGTGTGATGGTAAGTTTTATGTGTCAACTTGACTGGGCGCTGGGGTGCCCAGACATTTGGTCAAATATTATTCTGGGTGTGTCTGTGTGGGTGTTTCTGGATGAGATTTACATGCGAATCAATAGACTGGGGAAAGCAAACTGCCCTCCCCAGTGTGGATGGGCCCCATCCAATCCACTGAGGACCTGAGTAGAACAAAAAGGCAGAGTGAGAGAGAATCCTCTCCCTGCCTGACTGTCTTCAACCCGGGATATCAGTCTCCTGCCTTCAGACTTAGACTTGGACTGAAACTTACACCCTCTCCCCATCAGTTCCCCTAGGTCTCCAGCTTGCTGACTGCCGATTTTAGGACTTTTCAGCCTCCGTAACTATGTGAGCTGATTCCTTATAATAAATCTGTGTGTGTGTGTGTGTATCCTATTGGTTCTGTTTCTCTGGAGAACCCAGACTGACACATTTGATAATTAAACACCAGAGTCTTGATTCAGCCATGTTCCTTGTCACAGGTCACAAAAAGGCCCAGCCACTGGGAAAGGTTCCCAAGAGCTGAAGCCCTAGAAAAGTGTTGAGAGTGGAGCAGTCTTCAGGGATAGCACAGAGGTACAAATTCTGGGACAGCGACTTGCCTTCACCCCAGAACCACACTGACGGCTGATAAAGGCCATTAGCCTGCTCTTCTTTCTGGCCCACACAATCCGGACATGGTCCTACAAACCCAGCACAGTGCTTGGCATGCAGGAGGCGTGCAGTGAGGAACTGCCGAGTGAATGACTGACTTACGCTGGAGAGCATTTTACAACATGCAAAGTAATTTCACACGGATTTAATTTTATATGTACAACAACCCTGTGAGCTGGCTCTTCTCATGTCCATCCTATTTCCAAGGAGGCAGGTTCAGAGAAGCTGAGGAATTTGGCCAAGGAGCACTAGGTGGTACTGCCAGGACTGATGCCAGCCTGGGTCTTTGGCACTGACTTCCCCACCCCTCCCCCTCTAAGGCCGTAAGCTTCTCACACATTCCAAGCCTCTCTCTGCTGGGGTTTGACTAGGGAGGGAGTGGGTGAATAGAGGAAGCAAGAGAAACCAGGAAATTTCCCAGCACCTAAACAAATCAGCATGGCTTCCATTCTGCTGGAAAGCAGGGAATGAGGTTTTATTCTCACTGCCCCACCAGTCTCAGCTGAACAGGCGAGAAGCTGAAGGCCTGAAACGCTCCCTTGGGAGCTGAGAGCCCTTCACAGAGACCCTGGTAAATATCACTCAACAAGCTCCTCTGTCCAGGGACACATTTATCATCTGAATGTGACTGCCTGCTTGGAGCTGAGAAATCTGCTTGTCATTCAGCGCTTTGCAAAGGGGAGAAGAATTGGCTGGAACCAGTATCGGCCTCCATTATCTTGCAGTTCCACTCTTGCTGTCGGACGCTGACTGAGCCCTCAGAATCTCATGCTTAATGGGGTTGTTTCCTATTTCCTGACCCTTCAAAGTATTAACACTGAAGGGAAAAACAAACAGGCGATGTCACAGATAAGGAAATCTCCTATTTACAAAACAAACCTCATCCATGTAGCAGGGCCCAACAATGCCTTGCCACTGGTGGTCCTCAAATCACAGCCACCTCGCCCTATTTCCCTGAGAGACTTTCTAGAGATGGCACATCACCTAGGCTGATCACCTCAGGCCCTCACTCCATTCACTTCCCCTCAACAGTGATTGCTGAGTGGGACCTGTATGCAAGAGCTGCAGAGGCTGAACAGAAGGAGTCACACACTTACCATCTAGCATGACTAGCGATTACTGGCTAAGGTAGATGAAGAAGGAGCAGAAGGAGGGCACCAGCCTATAACCAAGACAGGGAGGGCACGCAAGTTTTCCTGGAATCAGCTGCATCTGAGAGGCATTCTGAATGACACAACATTGACAGGTAGGCACTTGCGGGGATGGGTGCTTCAAGGCAGATGGAATGGTATGAGCACAATGTGGAGACAAGACAGTGTGGGGACTATTTAGGGCCAAGGGAATAGCTCAGTTGAGCTGGAGAAGAGGGTGAGAGTGGAAGAGAAGGAGGAGGTGATGGTGGAGGGTCTTGAACTTGGAGGGCAGTTGAGAGCTGTCAGTTCAGGGTCTGACAAAAAGTTCTACCAAACATTTAAAGAAGAAATAATACTAACTCTACACAATCTCTCCCAGGAACTAGAAGAAAGAACACTTCTAACTCATTTAATGGGGGCCTATGTTACCCTGAGACAAAAGCAGGCAAAGACAACATGGGGAAAAAACCCTTACAGACCAATACTCCACAGAGCAAATGAAAACAGACATAAAAATCATCAATAAAGTATTACCAAATAGAATTCAGCAACATATAAAAAGGATTATACGCCAAGTCAAAGGCAGGTAGGGTTATTATAGGAATGTAAGGCTTGTTCAATATTTGAAAAATCAATCAATATACTCTACCACATCAATGGACTAAAGAAAAAGATACATATTTATATTAATTGATGCAGAGAAGTATTTGACAAAATCCAATTCATGACAAAAACTTGCAAACTGGGAATATAAAAGAGAACTTCATCAACCTGATTAAGAGCAGCTACAACATGTCTATGGCTAATATCATACTTAATGATGAAAGACTGAATGCTTACCTTGGGAACAAGGTAAGTATGTCAGCTCACACTATTCATATTCAACACAGTACTGGAAGTCTTAGCCAGTGCAAAAAGGCAAGAGAAGAAAATAAAAGGTATACAGATTAGAAAGGAAGAAAAGAAACTGCATATTCACAGGAGACACGATTGTCTATGTAGAAAATGCCAAGGAATATACAAAATTTTACAAGGTTTCAGGATACAAGATCAATGCACAGAAAGTCAATATTTCTATATACTAGCAACAAACAATTGCAAACTGAAATTTTAAAAATGACTCCATTCATAATTGCTCTAAAAATGAAATACTTAGACATAAATCTAAAAAAACATGTATAGGATCTGTATGCTGAAAACTACAAATGCTGATGAAAGAATCAAAGGAGATTTAAATAAATGGAGAGACATACCATGTTCATGGATTTTAAGACTCAACATAATCAAGATAGCACTTTTTCCCAAATTGATGTATAAGTTTAACATAATTCCAATCAAAATCTCAAGACATTTTTGTAGCTATAGAGAAGCTGATTCTAAAATTTATATGAAAAGGTAAATGAACTAGAGCAGGTAAAACAATTTAGAAGAAGCAGGATAAAGTTGGAGGAATGACACTGCCAGATTTTAAGACTAACTATAAAGCTACAGTAACAAAGATAGTGCAGTATTGGGAAAGGGATAGACACACAGATCACTGGAGTAGAATAGAGTCCCAAAATAGACCTACCTGAATCTGGCCAATCAACTTTTGACAAAGGTACAAAGATAATTTAATAGAGGAAGGATTGTCTTTTCAGTAAATGGCTTGGGAACAACTGGACATCCACACGCAAAAAAAATGAACCTTGAACTAAACCTCACACCTTACACAAAAATTAACTCAAAATCAATCTCAGATCTAAATATAAAAATGCAAAGAAATGTATAAAACTTGTAGGAGAAAATTTTTCTGATCTTGAATTACTTATAGATTTCTTAAGACATTTCACCAAAAACACAGTCCATAAAGACATAACTGATAAAACTGATGTCATAAAAATTAAGAACTTATACTCTGTGAAAGACACTGTTGAGAAAAGAAAAAGACAAGCTATAGACTGAGAGGAAATATTTGCAAACCATGTACCTGCCAGTGAACTTGTATCCAGAATATATAAAGAACTTTCAAACTCAACTATAAGAAAACATACAATTCAATTTTAAAAATGGGCAAAAGACTTAAACAGTCACTTCATCAAAGAGAATATAAGAACGGCAAATAAGCACATGAAGAAATGTTCAATGTCATTAGCCACTAGAGAAATGCAAACCAAAACCATGACAAGATACCATTATACATCTATCTGAATGGCTCAAATTTTAAAACGCTACCAATATCAGGTGCTGGCGACACAGATCAACTAGAACTCGTATTTATACACAGCTGGTGAGGATGCAAAATGGTACAGTAACTCTGGAGAATACTTGGCAGTTTCTCATAAGGTGAAATATATATTTCCCATATGACCCAGGAATTCCACTTCTGAAGAAATAAATTCATTTACCCTAAAGAAATGAAAATTTGTGTTACATAAAACCTACCAATGAATGTTTACGGCAATTGTAGTCATAACTGCCCAAACTGGAACCCACCCAAAGGTCCTTCAGCGAGTGAAGGGATAAGCAAACTGTGGTACATCCACACACTGGAATACTCGGAAAAAGAGGAATGAGGGGCTGGCCCAGTGCCTGAGTGGTTAAGGTCCCACGCTCTGCTTCAGCGGCTCAGGGTTTCGCTGGTTCGGATCCCGGGCACAGACCTAGCACCACTCATCCAGCCACACTGAGGTGGGGTCCCACATAGCAGAACTGGAAAAAAGGACGTATAACTAGAATATGCACTACGTACTGGGGGGCTTTGGGGAGGAGAAAAAAAAAGATTGGCAACAGATGTTAGCTCAGGGCCAATCTCTCTAAAAAAAAAGAAGAGGAATGAACCATCGATACAGTTAACAACTTCAAAGACTCAAAAACTTTAGAATGAGTGAAAGAAGCCAGTGGTAAAAGGTTATGTACTGTATGATTCTATTTATATGACATTCTCAAAAAGACAAGACTAGAGTGACAGAGAACTGATTAGTGATTGCCAGGTTAGGTGTAGAGGGAGGTATAGGGAATAACTATAAGAAGATGGAGTTAGCTGGGGTGACAGAACTGTCCTGTATCCTGATTGCGGTGGTGGTCACACAACTCTATACATGTATTAAAATTCATAGACCTGTACACCAAAAGAATAAATTTCACTGTGTGCCAGTTAGCCATTTATTGCCTCTGTGCTCCAAATTCATCCTTCATTGCCTGCCCTAACATAATGGATTAAGCCCTTTAAATATTTTTCCTATGCCAGCTGGCACAGTTTGAGCTTTGTCAGTAGAGAGCACTGGAGAGACATGCAAGAGCAAGGGTCTTTGCCTTCCTGGCTCTCGTGTCCGTTGTTTCACAGGCTCCTGAAGCACAGAGAGCTTCCCCAGCACCTAGCTTCTGCTGCGTGGGTAGCTTCTCCGGCATCCAGCTCCTGCAGTGGAAGCAGCTTCTCGAGCATCTGGCTCTTGCACCATGAGAGGTTTCTCCAGTGTCCAGCTCCTGCAGCGACATGGCTTGCCCAGTACCCAGTTCCTGCAGCTTGGGTAGTTTCTCCACAACCCCACTTTTGCAGTACATGGCAGCCAGCAGCCCCCAGTGGACATTAATTTCCCTTGGTGACCACTCATTGGGTGGTTCTGCAGTGGACGGAGACACCTCCATGTGAATAGCTTTCCAAAGCACCCTGGAGAGCAGTGGGTGGGTTTCCAGCAAGTTCCACCAGTGTGGTATCACAGTAACTTCTCTGCCACTGAGTGAGCCATGGAAGTGCCTTCTCCAACAAGGTCCAGATCTCAGCCCTCGGTGGGGGGTGCGGGGGGCCCCTCTTCCTTGGGCACTCTATCTCAATCCTCAGAGGTACTGACTGCTCCTTATATCTTCTATTCCTGTAGTCGTTAGAATACTTTTACTAGCCAATCTCTTTTTACTCTAATGTCTGCTATAATTAACAATTCTTTATCTTAAAACTATCCCTGCTCAACTTATTGTGTGGTTTCTTGTTCCTGCTTTAACCCTGATACATACCGTAAGTTAACTTAAAAAAATAAAATAAATCCTCCTGTTACCAAATCCCGAGAGGGATTCAGAAGAGTAAGATAAACTTGGTGCTACTCATTCATTTATCTGGCCATCAGGCCGACCAGCCTCAAAAACATTCATTGTGCAACCAGTGTGTGCCAGGCCCTCAGCTGGGGCTGGGATCACTCCGAATGAAGACAGCCTCTGCCCTCGAGAAGCTCAGAGAAGATGCAGACTAATCCCTGCAACACACACACACAATTACTACACAGTGGTGTGTCTATGTGTGTATAGAGAGAGACTGAACCACCAGCGGGGGTGGAAGAGAGAGAACAAAAGATAGAAAGAAAGAGAGAAACTGCCTATGAACTGCCCATGAAAGAAAAACCTGCCAGTGGTTGTGCAGAAAGAGCCCCTGGGGCACTTGGACGCATGCCTGATTCTGGCCACTCTTCTGATGGCCATGATCTGAAACAGAAGGAACAGCAGAAAAGTGGTGGCTTTGCAGACAAAACTAGTAGTCATGGTTCAGTAGTTACATTTCAACAAAGGCGACACCAGAAGGCCTCAAGGGAGAGAAGGGGTGTGAGCTGGGTGGCAAAGTAGGAGGAGCAGAGAAGGAGGGCACTGACCCACTCAGCTGCCCAGCACTGGCAAGGTGGCGATGCACCAAATGCCTCTCTTTTCTCCGCATTCTGCTCACGTTCCAGTCCTACTGACCCAGTTTTGGACCCTTGGCCTGCCTACCTGTGCTGCCTTCTGGGCCTGATTACTACACTCTATTCTCTATCTCCCCTTCCCTGTGCTTCTTGAGGCCTAAGGATTCTAGCTCGACTTGCCTCCTGGCCCTTTCTACTCCTGGACCCTGGCAGGGGGGCCAAGGGTAGTGATGTCTCTGTTCTTGCTCCAGGCCCCTGACTTGGCACTTGCCCACCAGTCAGAATCCTGGCTGGACTCCACTCCAGCCTCCTGCATGGAGTTGCGTGAAAGGTTGAGGTTTAGATCATCTCAGTCACAGAGAACAGTGAGGGCCAAAGGTTAAAGTCAGTACAAGCTGATCTAAGTGCAGGACGGTGGCATGGGTCCTGGTGAGGGGCTGAGAGGGCAGCTGGAGAGTCCAGCAGGTGGGCAGTAGCTTCATGGTGCCCAGCTGCCCTGCCAGCATCTGCTCCTGGAACCCTGCAAGAAGCCCAGCCCTGTGTGCTCTGGGGAATATAAATCATGCCGTCACCAGAGGCAGGCTCCAAAATGCTGTTCACACGCAGCATTCCCTGGAGAGATAGAAATGGCCCATGAATCAAGCGCCACGGAGTCGTGCCAGAGCTCATCCTGTTCTCAGAGACAGGGCTTGGCAAGAGGCTGCAGAGAAGATTCTCATTTGTAAGTGTGGCCTCTTGATTTCTCCAAGTACACACTCTCCATCATCCCTCTGACAGCTGCCACTGAAGCTCCACACAGGCACACTTTTATTTACGTCTCAACATCCCTTTGCTAACTCATTCTTTCTTCATTCCCTCACCCCCATCTCGAGGCTTCTTTTGCACTGATAACCAGTTACTTGCAACTCTGAAGCTAGAAACAATGGGTGAAAAGCCTCATCTTCAGTTTCTGATGCACAGGGTGATGAGGTAGCTCCTACACCATTAGCCCCACACCCGAAGGAATCATATCAAAGGCAGGAAAATGTTCCTTCTTTCAAAGCAAAGACCTCTTTATAATTGACGAAAATTGAGGAAGCAAGAGTTAGTTTATTTGCTGCCACTGCATATAGTCATTTTGGGCTTCCTGATTACGAGAGACCAGGCCTGACTGCCTCAGCGCCCCATGTTAGGATTCCAGAGCCAGGCAGCAGAGAATGTCTTGGAGATATGAAAAGATGCACAGATGACAAGCACCACGGGCATTTTCTGGGCTTTGCATGGCCAGTCTGCCAACAGCTGAAAAGACCCAATTATCCCAGAAGCCACTTAGCAAGAGTCCCAGAAACTCAAGACATGGGACTTTGGGAACTCAAGATTTCTGAGGAGACGTTTGAAATTTTCCCATGCGAATTACTTGCTAGTCCCTGTCTGGTGGGTTTTTTTTTTTTTTTTGAGAAAGATTAGCCCTGAGCTAACATCTGCCACCAACCCTCCTCTTTTTGCTGAGGAAGACTCGCCCTGAGCTGACATCCCTGCCCACGTTCCTCTACTTTATATGTGGGATGCCTACCACAGCATGGCTTGCCAAGCGGAGCCATGTCCGCAGCCGGGATCTACCCCGGTGGACCCCGGGCCACCAAAGCGGAAGGTGCAAACTTAACCGCTGCGCCACCGGGCCGGCCCCACCTGTCTGTTTTTTCATAGTGATTATACGTAAATCTAAAATGAAAAGAGCCTGGGGCTTACTTTTAGGAATAGCAAGGAAAGGGGGAGCTGGGGAAAAAGTATCCGAGTCCATGGGTTGTCTCACATAGGAGAAGAACCTAAGAAACAGAGATGCTGATGTGAGGTTTGAAAGCAGGAAAACAGGCTATATCTTCAGGACAGGAGGAGATGCTGGTGGAATAGACAGCTTTGGGGCATCTGCTCTGATCATAAAGATTCTACTTTTAGAAATTGCCTCCCTGATCCACAGGGGTGAGTTCCCAGTGCCAAGTTTATACCTGGTGACTCCCACCACTGATTGGAGCAGAGGTGGACATCTGCCCTAAGCTGCGCCAATCAGATTTCTTTCCCCAAAACTGGTGCTGGAATTGAGGGAGAGCTGGGGGTGACCTCTGTAGACCGCAGGCTGTGTGTGAGCACAGGAGCTGCTGAAGGGACCTCTTTTCCCGCTCTGGGACTAGGACCAGAAAGCATTTTGCACCTCCAATTTGCAAACTGGAGGTCTGCAGTAGGAGGTGTAAACCGGAGCAGCTGGGCAGTGATGAGAACCAGACTGGCCTGTGGAACCCAGAGGCTCCTTGCAGTTTTCCTTTTCCACTCCAAGTTTGCTCTTGGATCTCGTGGGACTCCTTGTCCCCGTAACCTTATTACAAAACCCCCTCTTTGGTTTAAGCAAACTTTTGAGAGGAGGAGATGGAGGGGAGGGCTGAGAGGTATCCTCGGAGACCTGTGAGGCCTTACTGCAGAGAGTCAGTGCCACAGCTGCCCGAGTTGCTCTGGCATCATTCAAACTTGTGGGCACACAGGAGAGTAGGCCAGCAAGACTCAGAGGGTAGGAAGAGTGTGAGCTGCACAGCACAGAAAGAGGTACTCGAATCAACCCTGAGGACGGGGACAATGTGAAGGCTGTTCTTAGGAAATTCCTCCCAGTGAGGCCACTCATATCACAGTCCAGACTTCACGACCAGAGGGAGTGTGGCACAGCAAGCGCGGACTCTGAGTGAAAGCCACACTAGCAGTGTGGCCCCTTCAGCATTCACTGGCAGCACCACCCACGGAGTATTAGTTTCTTATCAGAAATCAACAGTCATTGTTATCCACTTGTCTCTCTAGAAATGCTTATAGTTGGATGAAACTAAATTTAATTCCTTGCTCCTGTATATCACTCTAGAAATTGCTTTTCTCTGGATCATCTCAAGATTATAATCCATGCTATTATCTAACAGTTACTATTTATAGAACAAATTTTCTGTTGCTCTGAAGACAAATGATTGCATTTGCCTTCCTGGAATACATACACACACACACACACTCAATTGATCAATCAATAAGCTCTGATATGTGCTACAGTTGTTAAACTGATAATAAAAGGCCTCTTCTGAAATGCCTGCAGATGATCATATGAATTAAAAAAAAAAAAGCCTCCCGCCTTTGGGATCCAGAACAACTGTGCAATTTTAACTCGGAAGCATTTTGTGAGTACCCTGCTTATCTCATGGCCTGGAATTATCTAGTCTGTACTTAAGTGTTAAGAGGAAGAACACAGGGTTTTTTTCCCTAGCTTTGCTCCCTTCAGTAAACACAGTGATCAAACAAATGAGACGGTTTCACTTCCGCTAGCTGAACAGCCTGTATGCAGGAAGAGAGAAAGACTGTAATTGATTGGAAGGCCCCATTACTCAGACTCATTTTTGAAACCCGTGCTGAGAAAGTGTTGGCAATGGAGTTCGCCCCTGACCGCGTGGCTCCCAAACCCTCTCTACCATCGATTTGGTTTTGTCACAACAATAAAGCCCAATTCAACCCAGGTGGACGCTGTGTGTGGCAGTGGAAAGAGCCAAATTCCCGGAGTCTGAGAGACCTAGGTTTGAATCCCATCACTCCTGGTCACCACCTGTGTCCCCTGGGCAAGCAAGCCTCTCTTCTTTGTAAGCACAGTGGGGACAATTATAGGAGTGGTGAAATGATGGACGTATAGCACCCAGAGGAACCTGGTAGGCACTCAACGGACACCTCTCTTTTCCAACTCTGTGAACACACATGTGTGTGGTATGAGAATGAAATACACATACTCGCACGCCCAGATACATCCAGGAAAGAAAGTCACCCAAACTACACAGGATTGCTTTGAGCACCAAATGAGCACATAGGTGAAGCCCTTTGTAAAAGGCAGACTGAAGAGACGAAAGTTATCATTGTGTTGTTACTGTAAGCATCTAATGGAATTGTTAGCCATAGCAATATGAAGCAGCAATATGTGCTTTCCTTGGTGAAAACACCAAAAGCTAGAAAAAAGAGTATGGTGATTTAATCTTGGTTACTCTCTTTTAACTCTAGAAGTAAGATATACTTGTGGCAAATATTTAAATTGTTTCAAAAAATGGTAAGCAAGTGAAATGTAAGAGTCCCACTGTCCTCCCACCAAGCGAACATTGCTCCCACTCTGTGAATAGAGAGGCCTGTATGACAGCTGTGTGTGTGTGTGTGTGTGTGTGTGTGTACGTGCGCACATAGGGAATAGAATGTCAGAATGAGACCTTTTTAACTGAGGTGCCAGTACAATAAACACCAGCCACTAAAGGGACAGGTGCTCCTCCTCAGCTCTCCATGCGCAGATGCACACAGAAAATGGCCCTGAGAACCTGACCTAGGACGCTTAGTCCCCAGCCAGATCAGGGGTCTGAGAGAGACCAGAGAGGGGGGAGTGAGGAGGCTGGTGAAGAGAGTTCCTTGGAGACAGCTACCCCCATACAGTGGGTCCTCATCGCACCCTTTTGGACAAGGAATGAAGGGCACCTCTCCTACCTCAGGCCTGGTGGAGGTGTTTTCACTGGGGTACCTCTCAGAGAGCTTGGAAATCTGCACTCTGAGGTGAGAGAGAGACTGGGAGGACTGGAGCCTGACCCTTGCTGAGTGGGTTCTCACTGTCCCACCGTTGTCCCTGCTCAGATGGGGAGCGACCAGCCTGCACTGTGAGAGTTTGCTGGAGTCAGGGATGCAAGAGTGTTTCCTGTGACCAGATGTGGTCCACGGGGAGAGGAGAGCTGGCACGACTCATCTTGAGTTCTGTCCCACAAAGCCACCTGGGGAGGCCAGGGGAGGTGCACCACTGGATACCAAGGGCTGAGAAAGTGTCTCAAGGGAGCCTGCAGGAGAATGATGGAAGATCCAGCAAGCTGCAGGGCACCTCCAAAGAGCCTATGAAATGCCTACAAAAAGCAAGATTCCACTTTCACCATCTTCCAGACCCAAAGTTCCCAAAGGCACCCAGCCAAGCAAGAACAGTCCTATCTCCTTACCTGCCCTCCCTCCACCCATTGTGATAACGGCAGAGGAGGCAGGCCTGCCCCTCACCCTCAGCAGGCTTCCAGCCCAGAGCAGGCCCACGTGAGTGTAATGTTCTCTTCTCCTTGGCCATAGTGGGACAAACCCTGGCTACTGCATATGACCACATTCAGGTTCGTGGGAAGAGCAATTTAAGTAGCCTCATAATTTATTTGATAACAAAAGTCTATCCTGGGCTGTCTTCTATTCTGGTTAAGGAAATCATACTGCCTTCAGGCATGGAGGAAAGGAGGCATCTTTATCCTCCTCCTGGATTCTTTCCTAGAGTCAGGCTTCTGCTCAAAATTGAGGGGAGAACTTCCTGGCTCCTCCACTCCCCAGAATGGGGCCCTGTACTCAGAGCCACCATCCTGTGCAATAGGACTCTGGGGCAAGCAGCCACCCTTGCCTATGTGGAAGGTTTTTTTCTGCCTGGATAAATCCACGAATGACTGGGTTCCTGGTCTCTGAGAAGTGAAGGTGAGGGAGCTGAAGACTCAAAAACACACAGTCCCGAATAGAGTGTATCTTTCTTACATATCCTGCCTAGAATCTCGAACTTTCTTCCTATGAGGTGACCGAAGAAAGGGGGAATTGTTATAGAAGGGATTTTTTTTAAGCAGGCTTGGGTTTTGGGCCAGATTTCTGGAGCACTGGAGGATGCTGTGCCCTTGGAGGCTGCTCCCAAATCCATGGCACTTTCTAGAACAGGGCTTGGCTGTTCCTTTCCTCACCCTGGTTGGGGACTGTCTAAGGGCTCACGATGGCCCTGCTTCACTTCATCATGCGGCATGTGAGTGTGAATGCATGTATGCATAGTGTGAAGAGGTAAGTATGTGCATTTGTGAGGGTGGGAGTGTCAACAGTGTGCGGTAGTGAGGGCATGACATGAACGTGTGTGTAACATGCGTGTTGTGTGAGGGGTGTGAGCATGTTACTATGTGAAGTGAGCATGTCATGTGAGAGCTGTATGCGTGAGGGGTGTGTCCTACGAGGGGTATGTCATGCGAGAGTGAGTGAGGGCGTGTGCAGACAAAGCATTCTATCGGGTGAGTAGCTCTGGGCCCTTCCTGTGGGCATCTAAAATAAGGCACCCTTTCTCATTTGTAGGGCCCCCCAATTTCAAATCCAAAGGGCAACAGAGCTGAGACACGTTATTAGTAACAGCTGAAGCCAGTGACTGAGTGCCAGGGCCCTCTCGCATTAATCCTCGAGGCACGGCCAGGAGGCAGGCCAGGAGGCAGATCACGTCTTTGTTAGAAATGCTTGGAGGGGGACGCAGAGGAGTTGAGGCTCTTGTCCAAGGCCCCACGGGTATTAAGCAGCAGAACGCAGCCTCAGAGCCAGGTGAGCCTGAATTTGGGCCTGCACCTTCCCAGGCCGCCATTCTAGCCTCTCAGGCGCAGAAGCAGCCTGATCCAAGGAGATGGGTTCCAAAGGCAGTCAGGGAGGGAGGACCCCAAAGTTCACGGAGGTGATCCATTCCCGCAGTCCTCTCGGCAGCTCTCATACACTACACAGGCTTTTAAATTTCATCTGATTCCACGGTCTTGTGGAAAACACGGGCTATTATAACTTAAAATGGTCTTCAAAGATCACCATGAGGTCCACTTCCCTTGTCCACTAAAAGCCAAGAAGGTCTCTGGGAGGAACATTTGCACACGTGATGTACACGCTACGTATCATTTAGGAGCATTTACACTGGAGGGATTTGAGCGGCATGAAGGTAAAGTGTGGAGTATGGGCATACCTTTCATCAGCTGTTACAGAGAGAGACCTGCCTGAGTCAGCGTTTAAAGACTTTTGTTTCCTACAATTGCACTAATACAAGTTATATTAAAAAGCCAAATGACCCCTTTAACAAATGAAAAAGAGATGAGAGTTTTGGATAATGAGAATATTATAGCAAAGCTCCTACTGTGCCTGCTTGTAACGGGAGTCCTGCAGCTAGACCTCCACGGGGCACTGTGAGAATGCCCTCAGAGTTATTATAAATGCAACCAGCCCTAATATGTCATAATGAAAATGCATACTCTAATACAACGTGATCCCCTTAATGAGGTAAACTGAAGGGCTGTGTGGTAGTTTTATTTATAATCCTCTAAATCTAACTAAATTGCACATATTTGAAATTTCTACACAAATAATGTCACCAAGAGCTACCAAACTGACTCTATTTGGTCTAGATAAGGAGACCGCTTAACAGAGGAAGTCAAGGTGTGACTCAATGCTAGGCAAAGGCTGTGGGGAGGGGGATTATTCTTCATGTGGGGTGTGGGACCTAAAAGCTGGAGATGACTTCTAAGACCACTCCCTAGTCCCTAGATCTTTTATGAGGCCATTCAATTAAAGCACAGAAACAAGAGTGTCGGGGACTGTGACTCCTATGCTCTAAGAGAGACCAGGAAAAGTCTTTCATTTCCCCTATCTCTGTGATGCTTTTGGAGAGTCACATTTGTTATTATTTAAACTGAACTCTGAGTGGAAACAGTTCCTTGTTCACTTGCAGTGTTTGTTTCCTGAGAAGATATCCAGAAACACTGGTTTTCTGAAACAAATCAAGGTAACATAGGATTTTCCTTTGTTAATATCGAGGTCTGTTACCTCTGGGGGAGAACGTGTCTCTGTTTCTCCCTCTCTCTCTCTCTCTCTCTCTCTCTCTCTCTCTCTCTCTCAGCAAAGCACATTTCCTTCTCTCTCTAATTGGATTTTCTAAAAAGATCCGTTTCCCCTTCCTATCCCAGATGCTTACGACACAGCACTGTACAAAAACCCGCTGGCTGGGGTCGTTCTTGTCTTTTTCTGCCACATTAACCCGGTAGGGGGTTTAACAGCTCGAGATTTTGAAAGGCTGTTGTCAAGTCGTGAAAGCCCCCAAATGCAACTTAAATGGTTATTAGCTGGTGGGAAACGTCTCCTGCCTTCTAATACCTCCATTTAAATAACAACAATAAAGAAAATAATAACAATAAGAGTAAACTCCATGCCTTCGCAGCCATGATTACAGCCTACCGCCCCTAGTCCACAGAGTCCACAGCTAATTTATACAGCGCCTGGGGCTGAGGATGCGGCTTTTGGCTTGCTGGGCATTCCTGATCTTGCAGCCAACCAGCAGGGGTCGCCCAAGCCATCTAGCAGCTGAATCAGAGCTTCCATGACATCGTGGATAATTCCTTTAAACAATCCAAGGCATAGACAAAAGAGCCAAGGGGGTTCCTTGCTCTATTAAAAGCCCTGAAACACATGTATTTGCCAAATGGAAAGGTGCAGAATTAATTGGAAAAGAGATGGAATTTGTACTCCTCAGCTCCCTTGGGGTTTTTATAATTAATAAATATTTGTAAAGTCTTTGATAAGTATGAAGTACCATACATGTGCTACACAAAACAAGCTTTTGCAGGCATCAGAATATACTTGTGGTACAATTCCGTATTAGATCAAAAGACACGAAAGTTAAGAACGATAGAAATGATAATAGTACCGTATAGTGGCATTCTTATCACGTGCCAGCTGTTTGTCCTATACTATTGTTTTTGTCACAATGATCCACCAAGGTAGATCTTCTTCTTCCTCTTCCCATTTCATAGGTTTTTGTTAAAAGCCCCTAAAAGCTCTGCAAGATTCAGTCATTTGCCCCAGGAAGGTCAGCGAGTAATGGGAAGGGCCCCGATTGAAACTGGGCTTTACGCCTAACTCCTCCCAGCTCCCAAACTGGTGTCCTCTCCACAGCCCTCTTGTAGAACCAGCAGAACAAAACGTATGAATTCCTCATGCCTGGGATTACCCAAAGAAAACACTACCACAGAAAAAAAGACCAGCCATTTTCAAGAATAACGAATGAAGTACAAATTGTGTGTTATAAAAAAAAAAAATTGAGTTGGCTATGGGGCTTCTAAATAATGTCTCAAGTGTTTTTATTTCCTTATGTATATTCAATACCCTATAAAATGTCTACAGATGTGAAAATTATAGTAAATACGTTCTGCAGTCTTAATTGCTAAACGATTACAAAGTAACTAAGCAAGAGGTGGCAGGTTGCCCTGTGGCTTTATTCATCTCTTTCTGGAGAGCAGCAAAATCATAAAGTCTTCTCCGACACAACAGGTTTCTATGGTTACACAAGACGTAAATATATTATATGTCCTGTGCACAGTGAAAGGACCAGCCAGGCGCTGCGTGTGCAGCAGACCCCCAGAGGGAGAGCACTCATGTAGATGGCACTCCACAGCCAGCTAAATATTTGTTTCTAGGTTTACAGCAGGGTAGGAGCGGGAATAAAAGCTGTTGGTGCTAGAGAAACTGTCTACACAGCTTGGTGAATGTATCGGCATGTTGGTCACAAAGAAATGCAAAGAATGAAATGACTTCTGCTGCGTCAGGATGGAAAACCAGGCCTTAGTGAGGCATGTGAGGCAGAGGCTTTATTCCTCATCCCTCTGGACGCAGGACTGCCTGTCTTCTCCCACTGGGCATCTGCATACAATCTACATGGATCCAAATTATTCTGCTAGTGGTGGTTTTTTTTTTTACCTTAAAGAAGCATAACTCGATAATGGCTGCTGAGAAATCAAATAAGAAGAGTAGTTTTCATTCAAGATAGGATAGGGTTGAAGAATTGCTATCTCTGAATCCAGGATTTACTACGTGTGTCATGAGAAGCAACAAATTGTAATAACCTGCATCATTAAGACTGAGGATGGAGTACTGGAAAATCCAAATTCAAAGAGCAAGGGGAATAACAGCGTAGATTTCTCCAGAGCTACTTTCATTGCATAAATAGTGAAGCAGTGTTAAATGGAGAAATGCTGTTGCCCATTAAATGGAATCCCAAACCCTGAACTATGGTCTCTCCCTGCTTAACTCTGAAGTGTTTCACAGATTGCTTGCCCTAGACGGCACATACCCCAGGGGCCCTGGAATCCAGGAAAGTAGTTACTGAGGCAGCTACATTTCTTTTTTCCTTTTCAATGATTAGAGAAAAGAAAAGAAAGAACAGTTTAAGAATTACTAAGAAAGAAAAAAGCAAACTCTTCTGAAGAGACAGCTTTTACCCAAAGAAAGTGCTCATTGGTATCACTGGGAGCAAAACGTAAAGCCTACTAGGAGATGGCCCTACGGCATACTGGTTAAGGTCGGCACATTCTGCTTCGGCAGCCTGGGTTTGCAGGTTTGGATCCCAGGCATAGACCTACACCACTCATGAGCCATGCAGTGGCAGCAACCCACATATAAAGTGGAGGAAGACTGGCACAGATGTTAGCTCAGGACCAATCCTCCTCAGCAAAAAAAAAGAAAAAAAGAAAAAAAAGTAGAAGTAAAGCCTGCTGATGGACATTTTCGCTTTTAAGGTTTTTAGAATGCATTAAACAATTCTTCTTTTAAATGTAAATGCATCCTGATGCTTGTTAGCCAAGGGAAGGCTTCAACAAACCCCTAGTACATTTACTGAGTCAAAAGGGATGATCTGGTTTAGGAAAATAGTATAGGGACCACTTTAGGGGAAGAAGGGGCACATATGCTGGGTATCTGGCCCTCCAGGAATGTAAGCAAGGAGACTGGCTTCCTCAGCTGTCTTCCAGGATCCATATATGTGGTGGAAGCAGGAATGGAGAGGGAATGATGAGCCGGACCAAAGGGAAGGCTATGGTGATCCCAGGATGGTCCCGCACATAGCAGACTGCCTGCTGAAATGAGGCCTCCTAATGAGTAGCTTGGATTGATTTGAAGACATGGAAATATCAGGCTGAGGCTGTCCCAAAGGTCCCTCCTGGGTTTTGGGCCATCTCAGCTGGCTGTTATCTGTGCCAAACACAACGCAAAACCAACATTTCCGGGCTGAAATACAGGGTTCCAGATGTGTCATTTGGATTTCATTTGAAAATCAGGGTTTGAGCCTGTCTTTGGCCCAAATAAAAAGAAGAGGAGGTCAGGACCAAATCAAGGATGAAATAAGGGTGTTGCAAAGGACAGAGTACAGAGGGAATGGTGATGGCTTCCAACTCATCCACTTGCTCTCTTGCCCCCTTTATGTCATGTGATAATCCCGATGAGCAGCCAACGCCCCACTGTGGGCTCCCCTCCAGCACATACCTGCTGTCATCACCAATACCTGGCTCATGTCACTCTACACCCTTGGAATGTTCCACCCTCTCTTTAGACAACCCACATCTCTCCCCATCAACAAACTCTGCTTAATATTTACCTCCTCCTTAAAGGCAATCTCTCTGACTAATCCCAATTGACTTTGAATATCCAGACCCTTTCGTCTAACTCTTAGCATTTGAAGGTCCGATTGCATGAAATCTAAGATCACTTCCAGCTCTAAAATGTTATCCATAGTTTAACAGAATGGCTAAGAGAGCACCCACAGCAAAAAGAGGGTCCCGGTCTTTGAGTCAAATGTGTTTCTGGAGCAATATCCTGCCACAGACCTGAGTGGGGCTCATACCATTGCATCTGTGCGTTTGGACAAGTTCAGCAAGTCTAGCAGTGGCTAAAAGCAATGATAAATCAATGTGCTTATTAGACAGCGCTGAGTGGAAAGAGCAGCGAAAAACAGGTCTATTCTTTCATTCATTCATCAAATACGTGCTCAGCCCCTTCCACGTGGAGACAAAATAGGGAGTAATACAGACACTATCTAGACATTCAAGTAACTACACACAACAATACTGGTGACAACTGGGCAGAGGGACTCTCAAAGCTACACTCTGAGCCCTCAAGAAGCTATGGAATGGGTAGTGGAGGAGATAAGACAGATAAATACAAAGCAACTCTACACACGTGTGAGACAAAAAGCGATAGAATGGAATGGGCTGCAAGTGCTAAGAGTCTTTGAAAAACAGGAAAAAGAGGCATGGCATTGTAGAGTCAGAGAAGGTAAGCCCCTTGAAGGACACCGAGGATTTAGAAGAGTGGAAAGAAAAGGAAAAAAGAAGGATAGACCTTTGCTGAATATCTACCGTAGATCAAGGGCTGTACTAGAAATGTCCTGGACATTATTTAGTTTTAAGGCTCAGAACAACTCAGCGAGGTAGAGATCATAATGCCCATTTTAGAGATGTGAAAGTGAGTCTAAAGGATGTTGAACAACTTGCCTAAAATGGCATAGTTAGTAACTTGTGAGGCCAAGATTTGGCTAAGTTGAATGCTTTTCCATCCACTCAGCCACCCTCCCTCCTCTCGCCCCATTATCATTTGTCCACACAAGGCCTATCTATCCGAGACCCACCCATCACTCATATCGTTGACCCTAGACCCCACTCATATTCCTCTCCCCAGTGGTAACTGTTCGAACGTGTTCATTGTATATCATTTTGCCTGAATTTCTCCCCCTAAATAGGGATATAGGTATTTTAATCATGTAAATGATACTGTATTATATACTTCATCCTTTTTCTTATTTTTCCACTATATTTTTAAGATCCATATGTCCATGTTGCAATCCTAAATTTTCCCAAAGTTTTATTTTGAAAAAATCATACATATAGAAAGTTTAAAAGAATTTTATAGTGAATACTCAAATTCTTACTGCCTATATTCTATCATTAACATTTTAGTAAAATTGCTTTATCACATACTTATCCAACTATTTTTCTCTCTTCCCATTCATCGATTCATTTTGTATTTTGGATGCAATTCAAAGTAAATTTGCAGACTTAATTAAACTTCTCCTAAATACTTCAGAAGTCATATTCTTAGCTAGAATACAATATTTGTTAATGGTTTTTAATGTAAAATTTATATACAGTAAAAAATAAAAATTATGTAAAATGAACTACACAAACCTTAATGTACATTCAGTGAGTTTTGACAAAGCCATGCACTTGTCATGAAACCACCCAAGAGGCAACTGCTGTTCTGATTTTTTTCCACCATAGATTAACTAAACGTGTTCTAGAACTTCATATGTGTGAACTCATACAGCACATACTCATCTGTATAAGGCTCCTTTCACTCAGCAAGGTGTTTTTGGGATTCATCATGCTTTCTTTGTATTTGTAGTGTTACTTTTTTTGCTGAGCACCATTCCATTGTATGACTATAGCACAGTTTGTTTAATCTTTCTCCTGTTGATGGACACCTAAGCTGTCTGGGGATATTATGAATAAAGCTGCTAATAACATGCATATAGAATTCCTTTTGTGAATACGTATTTTCAGTCCTCTTGGGTAAACACCTAGGAGCGAAGCTGCCGGCCCACAGGGTAGGTATATGTTTAGTTTCATAAAGACTGTTAGAACTTTTTCCAGAGTGACCATATATTTACAGTCACTGCAATAATACATGAGTGGTCCTGTTGCTCTCCACCCTTACCAACATTTGTGTTGTGAAGTCTTTTAAATATTATCCATTCTGGTGGGAAGGTAGTGGCATCTTCCTGTGGTTTAAACTACATTTCCCTGATGACCAATAATGTTAAATATTGTTTTGATGTGCACACTGCCATTCACATAACTTTTTTTGTGAACTGAATGTTCAAATCTTTCTCCATTTTGAAGTTGGATTGTTCGCTATTTTACTATTGAGTTCTGGGAGTTCTTTACCAGTCTTTGTCAGATACATAATTTGTGGCTTGCCTATTCATTTTCTTCATGTCTTCTGAGGAGCATAAATTTTAAGTTGTGATGAAGCCTAATTTATAATTTTTTTCTTTTATGGCTATTGTTTTCTATGACCTCTCTGCCCCTAAGTCAGGAAGGGACTCTCCCATGGTTTCCTCTAAGATCTTTATAGATTTAGCTATTATGTTTAAGCCTATGATCCATCTTGAACTGATTTTTGTGTTTGGTATGAGGTAAGGTTTGAGGTTCATGTTTTCCCATAGAAGTATCCAGTTATTCCAGCACCATTTGTTGAGAAGACTTTTCTTCTCGCATTGGATTGCTTTGGTATCTTTGTCAAAAATCAAGTGACCAAAAAAGTGTGAGTCTATTTCTGGGCTCTCTATTCTGCTCCATTGACTTTCTTATCAATTCTCACATACCACACTGTCATGAGTGCTAGAGCTTTACAGTGAGTCTTGGAGTCAGCTGGAGAGTAAGTTCTCCAGCTTTGTTTTTCTTCCTCAGTATTGCTCTGGACATTCTAGATCAAGGGTCAGCAAACTTTTTTTAAATTTTAGGGCCAGATGGCCATATGGTGTCTGTCATAACTACTCACCTCTGTTCTTGCAGCATGAAAGTAGCCATAGAAAATATGTAAACAAATGGGTGTGGCCATGTTCCAATAAAAGTTAATTTACAAAACTGCAGCTGTTCCATAGACCATGGTTTGAGAATCTCTGTTCTAGGTCCTTTGCTTTTCCACATAAGTTTTAGAACAGCTTATCACATTGGGGATTATTATTGATATAGTGTTGAACCAACAAATAATTTGGGGAGAGCTGACATCTTAACAATACTGAGTCTTCCAATGTGTTAATATAGTAAAGTATATTGACTGACTTTTTAATGTTAAACCAACCTTGCATTCCTGGGATAAACCCTACTTGGTCATGCTATATTTGACATGCTAATATTTTGCTAAATACTTTTTTACCTATGTTCATGAGGGATATTTGTCTGAAATTTCCTTTTCTTTCTAATATCAGTGTCAGGTTTTGGTATTTAGATTATTTTGACCTCATAGTACAAGTGAAAAAGCATTTCCTCCTCTTCTACTTTCTGAATGAGTGTGTGTAAAACTGTGAGTTTTTTCTTAACTATTTGATAGAAGTCACCAGTGAAACCACCCAGGCTTTAAGTGAGTTTGTTGTTGCTAAAAGGCTTTTTAATGAACCAAATTTCACTAATAGATATAAGGCTAGTCATAGCCTTTTGCATCTAGTGTTGGTTTTGGTAAACTGCATTTTCAAGAAATTTTTCCATTTCATCTTAGTTGCCAAATTTATTGGTACAAAGTTGTTCATAATATTTTCTTTTTATTATTATTATTATTTTTTTATTGAGTTATTGATAGGTTACAATCTTGTGAAATTTCAATTGTACATTAATGTTTGTCAGTCATGTTGTAGATGCACCACTTCACCCTTTGTGCCCACCCCCCACCCCACCTTTCCCCTGGTATCCACTAAACTGTTCTTGGTCCATAGTTTTAAATTCCTCATATGAGTGGAGTCATACACAGATTATCTTTCTCTTGCTGGCTTATTTCACTTAACATAATTCTCTCAAGGTCCATCCATGTTATTGCAAATGGAATGATTTTGTTCTGTTTTGCAGCTGAGTAGTATTCCATTGTATATATGTACCACATCTTCTTTATCCATTCGTCTGTTGATGGGCACTTAGGTTGCTTCCACGTCTTGGCTATTGTAAACAGTGCTGCAATAAACATTGGGGTGCACAGGACTTTTGGGACTGCTGACTTCAGGCTCTTTGGATAAATACCCAGTAGTGGGATGGCTGGATCGTATGGTAGTTCTATTTTTAGTTTTTTGAGGAATCTCCATACTGTTTTCCATAGTGGCTGCACCAGTTTGCATTCCCACCAGCAGTGTATGAGGGTTCCTTTTTCTCCACAACCTCTCCATAAGTTGTTCATAATATTTTCTTATCTTTTTAACATTCGTAAGCTTTGTAGCAATGATGCCTCTTTCAGCTCTTACATTCTTAATTCATGTTCTATCTCTTCTTTTCTTAGCCAGTCTCACTAGGGGTTTATCTATTGTTTGCCCTTTGCAAAGAAGCAACTTTGACCTTTGTGAATTTTTCTGTATTGTTTTTGTTTTCTCTTTCATTAAATTCTGCTTTTACCTTGATCATTTCCTTCTATCTACTTAACTTTGGGTTTACTGTGCTCTTCTTTTTCTAGCTTCTGTAAGTGTAAACTTAGGTCATTGATTTTATCTTTCTCTTTTTCTAATATAAAGATTTAAGCTATAAATTTCCCTCTATGTATGTTTAGCTACATACCACAAATTTTGATGTGCTGATTTTCATTATCATTTATTAGAAATATTTTTAAATTTCCTGTTTCCTTCTTTGACCTATGGATTATTTATATGTGTGTTTAATTTCCAAATATCTGAGGTCAGAACACACATCCACAGTATTTTAATCATTTTTAATTTACTGAGATTTGTTTTAAGGTCTATCTTGTTGAACATAGCATGGGCACTTGAAAAGAGTATGTCTTCTTGACTTTGGGGATGTAGTGTTCTATAATATACTTAGGCTCAAGGGGGTTGATGGTGCTTTTGTATCATCTATGTTTTATGGGTTTTTGTTTTTGTTCTAATTGTTCTATCAAACTCTAATTGTTCTATCAATAAAGAGTGGTATTAAAAATCACCAAATACAACTATGGAAATGTCTGCTTCTCCCTTTAATTCTATCAAATTTTGTTTCATGTAATTTGAAACTTTCTCATTAGGCAAACATACATTTATGGTTTTCATGTATTTTGATCCTTTTATCATTAAGAAATGTCCCTCTTTGGGTCTAGCCTGGTGGTGTAGTGGTTAAGTTCATGTGCTTTGCTTCGGCGGCCCGAGGTTCACAGGTTTGGATCCTGGATGTAGATCTACACACCACTCATTAAGCCATGCTGTGGTGGCATCCCACGTACAGAATAGAGGAAGATTGGCACAGATGTTAGCGCAGCGACAATCTTCCTCAAGCAAAAAGAGGAAGATTGGCAACAGACGTTAGCTCAGGGCCAATCTTCCTTACCAAAAAAGAGAAAGAGAGAAAGAAAGAAAAAGAAAAAAGAGAAATGTCCCTCTTTATCTTTGGTAATTCTCTATTCTGAAGTCTATTTTATCTGACTGAAGGCAGTCTAGTCTTCTTTACGCTAACTGTTTGCATGGTATATCTTTTTCCATGCACTTTCAATCTATTTGCAAATAACAGATATTTTGGTTCCACTTTAAAAAAAATCCATTTAACAATGTCTGTCCTTTAATCAGAATATTTAATTCCTCAATAATTAATGACAGTACTAATATGTTGGATTTAAACCTACAATTTTATTATTTTCTGTTTGTTCCTTGTGGGTTTTTTTTTTTTCCTCCTCTTCCTCCTTTCCTACCTCCTTTTGGATTATTTGAATGTTTTCTAGAATTCCATTTTAATTTATATTCGCTGATTACCTATATACATTATTCTGTTTTTTAAAATGGCTGTTCTAGAGATTACAATATACTTTCTTAACTTTTCAAAGTATCATTTCAAGTAAAAAAGTAGAAACCGTGCAATCAATTGGTCCATTTAACACTATTTCAAACTTTATGTGATATGTATTTTATGCATTTTATACGCACTTTAAAAAAATAAGGGAAAACTAGTCTTTTGTTTTCACTCATTTTTTTCCGTTTCTGATGTTCTATATTTCTTTGTGAAGATCCAGGTTCCCACCCAGTATTTCCTTTCAACTTAAAGAACTTCTTTTGGCACTTCTTGTAGTACAGGTCTTCTGATGCTCAATACTTTTAGCTTTTTTCTTTTAATCTGAAAATATCTTTATTTTGCCTTCATTCTTGAAAGATTCTTTCACTGTTTACAGAATTCTAGATCCACAGTTTCTTCCCTCAACATTTCAAAGGCGTCATACCACGTCTCCCACCCTCCGCTCTTTCCGATGAGAAATCCGTATCGCCCGCACTGCTCCCCTTTACGTGATGTGTTGATTTGCTCTGGCTGCTTTCAGAATTTCCTCCATCTTATTTACAAAAGTTTTGCTCTGATGTGCCAAGGCATGGCCTTTTCCTTATTTATTTTGCTTGGGGTTCTCTGAGATTCTCGAATTTTTAAATGTTTGTCTTTCACCAAATTTGGAAATGTTTTGGTCATTTTGTCTTCAAATATTTTTTCTACCTCATTCTCTTTTTTTTTTCTTGGACTCTAATTACATGCATGTTGATCTTTTGATATCATCCTACAGATCTGTGAGAGACTCTATTCTTTTTTTCCCAATCTTTTTTTTTATCTCTCTTAAGATTAGATACTTTCTACTGATTTATCTTCAAGTTCACTCTTTCCTTTGTCAATTCTATTCTGTTGTTAAACCCATCCAGTGAGTTTTTAACTTTAGATATTGTATTTTTCAGTTCTAGAATTTTCATTGTGTTTTTTAAAGTTTCTACTTCTCTGCTGAATTATATTTTATTATATATATATTGAAATATACTTGATAATATATATCCATATACTGTTATTCTGTCTTGTATTTTCATTCATTATGAACATACTTCATTGAACATAGTTATAAACGCCTTGAAATCCTTGTCTGCTCATTCTAACATCTATGTCATCTCAGTCTTGGTATCAGTTGACTATCTATTCTCTCAAAACTGAGTCACATTTTCCCAGTTCTTTGTATGTCAAATAATTTTTCAATGTATCCAGGATATTATGAAAGTTATAATGTGAATTCTGTTACAGTCCTCCAAAGAGTATTGATTTTGTTTTTTTAAAAGCAGGCAATTAACTTGATTGGATTCAAATGGAAAATTTTCTCTCTTGAGTGGCAACTCAAACCTCAGTTCAGTTCTCCTTTCTTTAGCTAGAACCTGTTCCGTGCATTTGCAGTTCAGGGTCATCCAGAGATTTGGGTCGAGTTTATACACCGGCTGCAGTAGCCCCGAACACTACCATCTGGTTCTTCAGACCAGAATGGCTGCCATTTTCTATGGGAGTTTTAAATGCCAAATGTGGCAGCTGACTGTGGCCTGACCTTAGGCTAAAAGCCGTACAAATGGGAAACACACTGTGCCATTCCTTTCTCCCATGTTTCAACACCTCTCCAAAATCTGTTTGCTTCTGTTCACTCTCTAGTATCTTCAGGTAGTTGGTACTTTTCCCCCCAAGATTTTAGTTGTGATTCGTGGGAGGACTGTCCTGGAGGGAGCTTATTTCACCACACTGGAAGTGGAACCACTGCATATCTACTGCTGCTTAATACATCATAGTGTGCTTCTACCACAGTTTACATAATCCCTCTACCAGTGATGGATGTGCGGGCTGACTCCACCTCCCACCGACACAAACGCCATAGTCCAGCGCCCTCGGTGGGAAGGCATCTGGATGAAGATGCGGCCTGAGGCAAAAGCCCAGAGGCAGGCATGTGAACCTGGGATGTGAGGAGACGGAGAGACGACTAGCAGAGCAGTGGGGAGGTGGAGTAGGAGCTGAAGCGTGGACCCACGCAGAAATGTCAGTGCAGGCTTCACCAGAGGAGCAGCAGGAGAGCTGCGGTTTAGGAGGGTTCTCAGGCCTGCAGAGAGTCTGTTGCCCTGGACTGCACAGAGACTGGGGTCCAGAAATCTGGGCTGGTGTTTCTTTTCTAGCCCAGATTTGACAGGATATGACCCAGGAGAAGCATAGTTGGCAGGGCTGGGGATGGACGTGAAAGAACTGACATGGGCTTATTACTTTTTCTGTGGATAAGGGAGGGGTGCAATATTGATGGTCACTTTAAATTTAGTTTGCAAGGCTGCTCCTCAGAAGACTGGAGATGAAGGAGTGGAAGGAATGTACTAGAACTCCATGTCTGTGGGTTTGGTGTCTTGGGAGGCTGGTGGTATCATTGACACACAAATCGGAGGGAAAAGGATGACTTCAGGCTTGGATGGAGTCTCTAAATAACCTCCTGGGCCTCTCTAACTTCAAACTTCTCTGATTCTATGTTTCCGAGTGTGGTTTTATGATGGTGTTATTTATGTTCTGAAGCTTATTTGTGTTACTTCTATGCCTTCAACTTGATGAAAGCAGAAAGCAAGCTTTTGCTTCTTTAATATTCTATGGTATTTTAACAGAATTTGATACTTGAATTCTTACCACCTTTTAATAACTGCTAAATAATCAAGACCCATATGTATTTGCTGGATCTTTAAATAAGTAAAATATCTGCATTGTGGAGATAATAACCATTTCTGCTCTGGTAACCCAATCCGGGGAGGCAGCACTGCGTGGCTAAATAGGCAGAGATCTGGATTTGAATTCCAGCTCTACCACGTTCAAGTTGTATAATCGCTGGTAGTTTACTTCATCTCTCCATGCCTCAGTTTCCTCGATAGTAAAATGGGTTAATACCACCCACCGCACAAGGTTGTGTGACATTAAATGGCATACAGGAAGCACCTAGCACAATGCCTGGCACAGAGAAGGGCTCAGAGATTAGTTATAATGACATATTTTTCTTAGTATAGGTCTTTAACAATCCTTCTTCTTCAAATATTTTACTGAAGGCAAGAGACAAATGTCTAAAATCAGAACAGATTCCATTTACAAGTCAAAATACACAGTAATGGAGAATCCCCCGACACTGCATCTTCCGAAACGGAACAGAAGCGCGAACACAGGGGAACTCCTAGTCTAATGCCGCCACTGACTAGCTGTAAGATGTGATGAAAGGCACTCACCTTCTCTTCCCCTCAGTTTTACGAACTATAAAATGGGAATAATAACACCTGCTCTTATCTGTTTTCTAGATTGTAATAAGGATAAAGTGAGACATGGAATAAAAATATTCCACTACTATAAAACATAAAGTAAAATTAGTATTTTATTGTAAACAGACCTAACTACACACCTCCCCCAAATAAGTTCACACTTCCCAGCATTGGCTCTATGTTCAGAACTAAGGTTGCAAAGGAGTTTTACCATACCTATTGTCAAATTCCGCTGCTGCCCTCAAGAAGCAAGGAGACAGACACATCAGAGTAAACGGGTGAGATTTCCTCTGGAAAGATACCCAGGAAACCATAACGTTGGCAACTCCAAGGAGAATTAGGTGGTGAGAACAAGAGATGGGGGTGAGACTTCACCATTTTCTCTTTTGAACCCTTCGAATTTTGTACCATATACAAGTACCACTTATTCAAAAACTAAAATAAAAGGTAAATAGTGAATGAATAGGAGTGTCTATACGAGAACTATCAGAGCCTCAAGGCATCATTTTGATATACTCGACATAGGAATGTGTGGCCTTCCCTATCGCATCCAGAAACCAACAATGCCTCTGGTATTCCAGCCAGGCCACCCCCCTTGCAAAGCGTCTTGGCAGCAGCTGCTAAACCTCATTAGGCCAGCCAGGACAGACTCTTACCACGCTAGAGTATTTCCTTTCAGTGATTGTGGACACACGTTCTCTTCCCAAAGTGGCATATGCAAGGGTAATTATACTTCCCACCAAGATGAGATTCTTCCAAAGAAGGAAGTGAAAAACCCGTGGATGCCGAAGAAAGTACTAGTTACTCTGCCACAGTTCACGATCTACATACTTATCCCTCAATTCTTCTTTCTCCACCGACTTAGTATGTGCTCCAAGGTCACTGAGAATCTTTAACCTAAGCGAGCTGACATTCTTTCCAGATTGCTCTGCCATAACAACATTATTCTTCTTCATAAAATGATCAGGGCAACAAGGGTCAGGCATGCTAACTGTGATCCTTTCTCAGTTAAGAAAACACGCTATGAGGCCAAAATAATTTAAGAAAACATGTTTTTCTATGGTTAAACTGAGGGCCAGCAAGCTCCTTTGACAGTTCTGCTGCTGTAGTATTTAAAGATCGCTCAAGAGTCTCACATTGTCTGCCCTTCAAAGAAAGGAGACCATTCTTTCTACTGTTATCTTTTTTATTTATTTTTACTGACATCATGACAAAAGTATTAAATTTCACTTCTAAAAGAAATAGGGTAAAAAGAGAGTTTGACACCGTTTCAGGTTGCAGGCTGTCACTGCGTCAGGCCCTGGCCGTGTCAGGTGGGTTTGAGGAGGAGGGATTTTGGAAACCTTGCCTGCCCCCCTAAACATTTACCCCCGATAGGGAATTTTCTGCCAACTCAATCAAAGACATTACCAGGACATGCACATATTTTATATTCGGCGTACTCTCACAGTATTTGCGGACCGAATCAGAATAATAATTTTCCAGTTTTCCCTAGAACTAGAAAGTGAGCCCTCCTCCTTTGTATACACAATACTTCTTGCTTAAAGGCAGATGTTCAACAGGACTTTGAATTGTTCAGCAGGTTTTTTAAATGGTTCTCTTTTTTCCTTAAAATAACTGACCAGACAGTATTTAACCCAAAAACCTCAGAAAGAACAAGGCAAAATGATCTTGAGTTCTCCCTGGACAATTTGGACCATGTGTCTTTCTCAAATGATAACCTCTTGCCTCTGGTTGCGGGGCGACACCCCTCTCCAAAGCCACATAGCATCGAGCCCCTTTGCACCTCTCCAGCCTGTTTTTATGAGTGCTTAGGTCAAAGTTCTCCCTGTGCTTTATATCCCAAATGTGCTGCCCTCCCGGCATCTCCCTAAATGGGGCAACTGTCAATCCCATGCCTCAGCTTGCACTGTGCCCTCCACCTGGGTTTCACACTGCCTTGTTGGCATGGCAAAAACCCATTGCACCTCTGATGCAGCTCAAGCAGCACCTCCTCCAGGAAGCCTCTCCTGACTAAGCCATCCCTGAGGCACAAGTGGCCCCTCTGTGTGCCTCTCCCACTTCTCTCATAATAACCAACAGTGGCAACTACATGAAGGCTTCTTGTGCCCAGCTCTACCCTACTGCTTTTCAGGCATTATCAATTTATCGTTACAAAAACTCCATGAGATTAAACCGCTTGCCAATGGTCATGCAGCTGGTAAGCAGCAGAGTCCGGATTGGGTGTATCTGTTTATTGCTTCTCTCCTATTAGACTGACAGCACCTTATGGCAGGAGATCTATTGGTTTCATCTCTGTAACCCCAATACCGAGCAAAGGACCAGTCACAGAGTGTGCATTCAACAAATATTTGCTGCGAGTGCCTCTATGATTAGATTTCTCACAAATTAGACTGACTGTAATATCTCTCGTAATGCTGCAAATTCCAACTGCAAGAAAATAAAAGATTGGAAAATTTTGGGGAGCAGGTAAACTTGGTGCTTATCATAAGATGAATGCCAGACCTTTGTGAAACTTTTGCCTGTGCTCTGAGTGTCTCTATTTATGACACCCACAAACCTACTGGTCTGTGAGCTCTTCAAGGACAGGAAACGTGTCTTTTCTCTGAATTTCTTTTTTAAAATATTGGCACCTGAACTAACATCTGTTGCCAATCTTCTTTTCTTCTTCTTCTTCTTCTTTTCTTCTCCCCAGAGCCCCCTGGGACATAGTTGTACACTCCAGTTGTGAGTGCCTCTGGCTGTGCTATGTGGGATGCCGCCTCGGCACGGCCCAATAGCAGTGCCATGTCCACGCCCAGGATCTGAACTGGTGAAGCAGAGCGGGTGAACTTCACCACTCGGCCGTGGAGCTGTCCCCTCTTTTCTCTGAATTCTTGGGGCCCAGCACAGTGACTGGCATTATGGGGATACTCGGAAAATAACTGCTGAATGAATTAAAAGAATGAATAGATAAAAGATTTCAAACTCTATTTGGACTAACTTAGAAAAATGCTTCTAAAGTTGTCCATACTATCTTCATTCCAAACACTCCACAGCTGTTCTTTTAACCATATTTACATCACACTAAGTGATATCGTATTTATTTCTTCTTTGCTACCTGTTTCTTATCCCACTTTGATTTAAGCACCTTCAGATTTATCCCAGAACCCACATGCTCAAGCTATGAAGAAGTTAAGTAAACCAGTTCATCCATATATTGTTGACTTAAATTTAGTTCATCTGAAGTGTTACACAGAAAATTCAGAACTTCATTATTACAACTCAAATTCCATTTCTATAAGCACTATTACAACCCCCAGGCAACACCCACATGTCTCAAACATAGGAAAAGCTCCATTACAAAGACTTTGCATGCGCCTCGGCAAATCTAACAAGAGCTTATCCACAGTAAATACTTGCCTTAAGAGAGACAAATGGCTTGGTGGAAAGAGCAGTAGATTGGAGCCTGGAAGCCTGGGTTCAAGTTCTGACTTCATTCTTTGGCTGTGTGACCTTGGATCAGTCTTTGAGGCTCAATTTCCTTGTCTCCAAAAAAAGGGATCCTAAGGGGCCAGCCTGGTGGCACAGCAGTTAAGTGCGCACATTCTGCTTTGGCGGCCTGGGGTTCGCCAATTCTGATCATGGGTGTGGACATGGCACCGCTTGACAAGCCATGATGTGGCAGGCATCCCACACATAAAGTAGAGGAAGATGGGCACGGATGTTAGCTCAGGGCCAGTCTTCCTCAGCAAAAAGAGGAGGATTGGTGGCAGATGTTAGCTCAGGGCTAATCTTCCTCAAAAAAAAAAAAAGGGGGGATGCTAATAGTTATCCTGCCTATCTCAAAGGGCTACTGTAAAGATTAACCGAGGCACTACATGTGAAGACGCCTGGCAGACATTACATAAAGCACCACACACATAATGGGTGGTATTATTATTGTTAAAGCTGATACTTCATTCTATTCTGGGCTCCCACACACTTACTTCTCTCCTTTCCTCTCTTCTTGTCCCCATGGGCAAAGGGTTTAAGCCTCTGAAGTGCCTATTTCTTTAAGATTGCTTCTCTCTTTCAAATGAAGTCAAACATACAACAGATCCCAGTCTGTTTCAAGGTTGAACTGAAATCACCAAAGCACTGATTTACGGAGAGTTCGGGGAATTGTATGTAAGATTAAACGATCACTCTAATGTTTGAATGGGAAATAGGCAAATTCTCAAGGACTGCTGAACTCTTTCTTTCATGATGCGGCTTGATATGAACTATTTTCACATGAAGAAATACCTAGGGGAATGAAGGATTTATTTTTCGAAAATATTCTTTAAGCCAAAGGACTTTTATTTCTCGATGAGAAACCATTCTCCTTGCTCTCAAACTCACCACAGTAAAATTATTTCAGTGACGTGTCGCACTCTGACAGAATGTTTCTCTATGTTTTCATCTTGTATATTTTTCTACATTTTTCTTTCCTCCATTTTACTACTGAAGCCAGTGAGACAGGAAAATATCCAGTACTTGGAGACTCGATGGAAGTTTCCAGAAGGGAAAGAGAAAAGTCTACTGAAACCTCCAAAGGGGCAGCAAAAGTCTGGAAAGGCAGCGAAGAAATCATTTTCTGTCGGTCTTTTTCTCATCCTCAAAAAAAATCATTGGAAAATACAATTCTAGAGCCCCAGGAGGCATGTTGGTGCTCTTTGTTTCTGCCAGGTCTTTCTAATGCCCACCTTTGAATTCCAGTGCCACCATCTAACTAGCTGTGAACTCTTGACAACTCATAGAATAGCTCTGAGTTTCAGCTCTCTGCTATGTAAAATGGGGACCACAATCACAGCCTCAGATGACAATGCAAACATCTACTGAGTTTGCAAACCTGTGTCTAGCTTATGGAAAAGGGCCAACAGAGGCCATTTCTCTCTTTGTCCAAAAAGAAGCAAGCTGAGAGGTTCTAATAGAGAGTCTGAGTTAAAATATGAAGCATTAACTTGGCATGACAGAGCACCCAATAAGGCACCTTATGCATCTCAGTTTATTAATATTATTTAGTAGTGTAAGATGAAATCAAAGTTGTGTACATTTACTGAGAAATCCTATCTGCCATGGGAAACTGAAATGACGCGTATTTTACAGAATCTAGATTCTCCTGTCTGTTTGACTCATTTTCAAAGATAAGTTAGACAAATAGCTTTTTTCCTCCTTGTAACTTTCTTCCAACTATAATTCTCTCTCTTTTAAACTTAGCCATTTCCAACATTCAAAAACACCATAATCCAAAGTCCTTACTCACTATAAACTATGCTGAGTTTTAATCTCTAGGGCTTAAAACCCAACATTGAACCAAAGGAGGAGAAAATAGACAAGAAGAAACACACAACAAACCCTTAGCTTATGCTTGACTGAAAGAAAGTTTGTACACACATACTCTTCTTGTTCTTTTTTATTTCACTCGGGTATTAGCCCAGTGAGCTCATTCTGTGTCCTTCTTTGGAAGTAGTTTTTTCTAGTACACAGCCAGACCAATTCTAGTATTAATCTGAAACTTTACTAGCTTCAGCTTTAACATAATTATTAATAGACAGTGTTTATATGGAAAAAGAGGTAGGCCCATTTCACTTAGCCACTCAGTGACTATTCCCTGAGAGTCAACCACGTTCCAGGTACTGTACTGATGATAAAGCAGACAGACCCAATCCCCACCCTCAGTGGACCTCTAGTCCAGAGGGAGAGAGAGACATTACAACATAAACTCCACAAAATAAATAAGGCTATGATTAAGGACAGTCAAAAAGGAAACATACAAGCTGCTGAGATAGAAGAAAAGAGAAATCCACAACAGCAAAACTATCCAGACTAACAAAAAGCTTTTTTTTTAAACAACCCCAAAGAGATTTCCTAAGTTTTCTATGGGGACGTGGCACCCAAAGCATCATTAAGAAACAAATCCAAAAGACAGAGGAGATGGCTTGCAGTGGATAGCTAAAGGAAAGGAAATCAATGTCATGTATCACTTAGTCTTTCCATTTAATCTTCACAAGAAAGGCTGTCTCCAACCTTGAGGTGACAATATGTGATGCATATGGTTTCAACCTCATCAGTCTAAATTAATAAGTATATATATTAATTTACAGCACAAGCTGAAAGCTATCCCATGGCTATATCCTTTCCTGGACAGGATATGTCAATCCAACTTCCGGTTTTAGGTAGAAGCATCCACTGTTGCTTGATCCACCTGTGGGACTGGAGGTGAGGAAGCAGAAAATGACCCGAAGCCCCTATCAGCAACACGCTTGAGGGAGGCCCTAGTGTGGAAGCCGAGGGAAGCAAGTGCAGAACAGCTATGGCCAACTCTGGAGATGAGACGGTACTTAGTCCTTCCTAAACCAGGAAGCTTTGCTGAGGGCCGCCAGAAAATGAAGCGTTATCTCCCAGAGTCTCTACTTGGCAGGGAGACATGCAGCATGCACAGGAAGACGGAAAAAGACAAGTTTATGATGATAACTTTGTCTCCATCAGACAATATGTTTTTGGAAGTGACAGATCCTTAGATCAATTCTGCCTCTCCTAGCTTATTAGCAGTGACCTTCACTGCATTAGCATAAGTCTATCAAAAGCCAGGAAAGAACATCTCATTACTTGTGAAGCCATAACGAGCTGAATGTGTTACTGGGAATCAGAAGAGCTCCACGTGCTGGCCTAGGGGTCAAGTCTTGTAATGTGGATGTTAGTTCAAGGTCTGCATTAACTACTTAATCTAGGTAATCCACCTCTTTGAGCGCCCAGGATAATACTGTGCTTTCCTGGTACTTCACAGGGGTGGAAGTGGGAAGAAAAAGGCAGGAGAGAAGAAAGGGTGAAAGTAGGAGAGAAGAAGAAGTAGCCAGCAAACGGGTAAGAGCAGACAGTGTTAAGTTATTGATTAAATAAACAGCAATAAAGGAAAGAGAAATTTAAGTACAAATGATTCAAAGGCCTCAAAACTAAGGAACTTGGGGAGAAAAGATGGAGGTTTTAAAATAAATGGGAAAAACTGGGAATAAAGTTATCCCAGATCGAGGAGTTGCCTGAGAAAAGGTATGATTTTGGGTGTGCTGAGCTTGAGGTGAATTTCCGGGGAGCTGCTTATATACAGCAGGAAGGTCAAGCCTAGAAATCAAGCGAGACAGTGGGTCAGGGACATAATCTGTGTCCGAGAGGAAGACTACGTTTCCAAGGGGAAGTCCAATAACCAAGTGTGAGTGAGGGGAAATGCCCATAGCTTCAGAGAAAGAGGAAGATGAGACGCCATCAGAGGAGATGGAGGAGTGCTTGCAGAGCCTCACCACACCTGGGTGTGTGTGGTGTCCAGGGGCGAGAGAGAAAAGCAGACAAATGGTCAACCATCAGATGCTGGAGCGAACAGGAGCTTGAAGCCTGAGCGAAGATCACCCTTCTCTCTCTCCAGGTCTCCACCGGCAGGTGTGAGTAGGAAACTGTGTTACTATTCAGTGTATATTTGCTCCATGGGATAGATACACTCCCACCCCACTGATGTCTGGCTTGATCCGTGGCTTGCTTTAGCCAATGGAACATGAGCGGACAACAGGTGAGCAGAGCTCTAAATGTGCTTGGTCTCTTGCGGTCCTGACTTCTGCTATGAGAAGAGTCTTGCCTATTTGCCACTGGTCAGAAAAAGATGAGACACAGGGATCTAAGCCCAATAGGCAGCCTAAAGTAGAACCACTCCAGTTGACCTACAGACCCAGAGCAGAAATTCATGTTTGTGGTTATAAGTCTGAAATTTCAAGGTGCTATATGGCATTTTGGAGGAAAACTCAACCCATAGAGTGTGAGTTGTGGGTCTGTCATAGCAAAATGTGCTCCTTTAAGGACGGCACCCCTCCAGGGCCTCCTACCCCTGTGCTCAAATCATAAAGTGCTATGATTTGAGCTCAAAGTACAAGCGGGATGAAAAACAATGCCTATTTTAACCAGTTCAAAGACGAACTTCGTGGCTATGCTGGGGTTATTTTCCCAAAGCAAGATAAGTCAAGAGTTATATATTAAATGTCTTAAATATTGATTGTTAGATAAAGCTGCACAGAATCAATCAGAAAGAAAAGGCCAGGGAATTTCACTGGGGCAAAGGGCAGGATATACAAAGTCAGGGAGATTGAGATTTGATTAGTTCAAAGAATTTTTACAAAATTGGTTATGGCAACAGCCAGCCAACAGTTGATGTGGAACTGAGAGGGAAGCACTTGAATGTCTGGATTGGTCAATGGATTCACCCCACCCCTCTCCCTGTGGCCCTGGTTCTAACAGGAATGCCATTCTAAGCTTTGGGACCATGAGTGAAAGATCTGGGACAAGAAATAAAAGAAGAAATGTCTGGGGCCAGCCCCAGTGGCCTAGTGGTTAAGTTTGGCACACTCTGCTTTGGTGGCCCGGGTTTGGTTGCTGCGCACGGAACTATACTACTTGTTTGTTAGTGGCCATGATGTGGTGGCAGCTCACATGCAAAAAGAAGATTGGCAACGGATCTTAGCCCAGGTGAATCTTCCTCAGCAAAGAAGAAGAAGAAGAAGAAGAAGAAGAAATGTCTGGTGACCAATAGTGCCCCTCCTAGGTTTTCATGGCATCTACCAAACTGTCCCCCACCCTGTGACCCAGGTGCAGAAGCGTCAGCTGGTGGCCCAGGGAAGCCCAGGCCATTCACAGTTCCAGGCCCCTACGCTTGCCAAATGACAGGCACATAATGGTTTTCCTTGAGTCACTGCACTCTGCTTTTTATCTTTAGGCTGATTCCACCATTCACCAGATTATCCCACCCATGAATATGAAGAAAAAAACCTCCTATGTAGCAATTTCAAGAATTTTGCTTTTAAAAAAGTTCACGAGAAATACAAAAGGGGATTCAATTTAGGCTATTTCAGAGGTCATACTAGAAGGCCAACTACACTTATCCTCCTTGCTAAGCTGCTGACTTACACTAAGAAGCTTACCGAAGCCTTCTGAACTCATTTTATACTCAGCCTTTTGGAAGGAATCCAAATTCGGGAATCAAGGGCACAAGACCAGAGTCTGTAGTGTGTTCCACTCATTTCTGCAGCTGTCTCTTTAGTGCTCTAATCCCTAACCTGGCATCATCTTTTCTTTTCTCAAACAGATGTAGCTGAGCCTGACTGAGTCACTTCAGAGATAAGGCCTGCCTTTTGGAACCCCGCCATCTCCCAAGAAGACAAGACATAAGAAAATCAGTCAAGCAAACCCACCCCATCAGAAAGGGAGCCCGACTTCAGATCTTGCGAGAAAGAGGCGAGCCTTAGGACGCAGCAGCTGAGCGACTGTGATGGAGAAGACCACATTTCCTGAAGCAAAGGACAGGTTGTCCTCCTCTTGCCACCACCATTCACCCTCTGAAGGCCCTGGGCCCTTCCTTCCTCCACACCCTTGCCCGGTGAGGAGCAACTCTGCCTAGAATGACCTTTCTCCCCTCACTCTGCAGGGCCCAGCTCAAACGGAAGCCACCTTCCCTGGAAGCCTCTTGGACCACTGCCTAGCCCCCAAGTAGGCAGAACAAGGCTCAGCCTCCTTTGTTTAGACCTTTACGTAACATTTCACACGTAGTAGATTAATAATTTACACACTTGTTGTGCGTTCCACACTGTGAGCTACTGTAAGGCCAAGGAGTCCAGCTACGATTCATGCATATACTTCCAGGCGCAGTACCAGCTCTGGCAGAGACTACACGCTCATAAAATATTTTCAAAATGGTACTACCTTAATTTAGAATCAAATTGGAAACTCTGTTTAAGGCACAAAATAAACGCCCCAAAATATCATATCCTCTTTTATTCCACAGAATTATGGAAAGGATTTGGGGTAAGAAAAAATATTTGATTTGTAAAATAAAACCTTAATAGTTAGGATTAATTGGAACGTCAGCCTCAATTAGCAAAAAGCCAGAATTGGAAAATATTGTAAAGATAGTTTTAAACTTTCAAAGACCCAGTGTAACTGAAAATAAGCCAATGATGTAGCAATGAATGGTGCTTGGGTACTTGCTTAAAGGAGAGATACAAATAATTTAAATCAGTCTAACAATTTTCCATTTATAAATCAATTAAATATGTCCTAGTGGCAATTTTGCTTTTGCAGTTCATTTGCTTGAAAAATTCTTTCTTTCCTCTTTTTTGGGGAGTGAGAGGAATCTCTTTGGGATTGGATTAATCATAATCTTTGGTTCCAGACACCCTCTCATCATTAATCCATGTACGGCCTCCTTTCATTTACTTATTTAGTAATTTTTAATAACATAAGAAGTGCTCACAAAACAACCACCCAAAACAAAAGCCAGAGCACAACTTACGTCTAATCATTTGTTACCTCCCCCGGAGCCCATCCCCCACCTCCTCTGCCTGAGGCAAGTACCAGCCCAAATCCCATGGCCTTCACTCCCTGCTTGTCCTTGCTACATAAGGTTTATGGCATCTAGATGTATTCCTAAAAGCGTATTTTAATTTCAGTTGCTTTTTACTCTCTTAAAAGGATGTCATGCTGTAGGTAGTATTTTAGGACCTACTTTTTTCACTTAAGATTATATTTCTAAGATTTAGCCTCATCTTTGGGTTCACTATGGCTCATCTCTTTTTAACTGCTGCCTAATGTTCCATTTGGAACTGCACCACCATTTACTCATCCACTCTCTCACTGATGGCATGTGGGTGTTTCCAGGATTTTGCTATTGTTTACAGTGCAGATCTGAACATTCTTGTTCATATACAAGAGCCTCTCTTATATATTATATCTGGGTCAAAGGGTATGTGAATATTCTGCTTTAGAAGGTCCTGCCAAATTGTATTCTGGGGGCCGGCCCTGTGGCAGAGTGGTTAAGTTCGCGCACTCCGCTTTGGCAGCCCAGGGTTTCGCCAGTTCAAATCCTGGGCGCGGACATGGAGCCACTCATCAGGCCATGCTGAGGCGGCATCCCACATGCCACAATTAGAAGGACTCACAACTAGAAATACACAACTATGTACCAGGGAGCCTTGGGAGAAAAAGGAAAAATAAAATCTTAAAAAAAAAAATTGTATTCTGATGTGGTTATGCCAATCTACTCTCTCATCAGCCACACATAAGGTGTCTCGTGGACCCAAATCTCCTCCAATACTTGGCATTGTCAGACTTGTTAATAACTGCCACTTGTTATCAGTCTAGAATCAACTGGAGCCATCACTATTTATGAATTGGTGCAATCTAAATTATCAGTGTTTTGTAACAAGAAAATGCATTTGATTCTAAAAATAACTTTCACTGTAGAAAATTTAGAAATATAGAAAAACACCAAAAGAAAAGAAGAATAACAGCTACACTTGATCAAGGTTTACTATTTATCTACAATAAAGGAATATTTACCCTATTATAAGGGCAGTCTACAATTGACATTTATTCAAAAGCCCCTGGGAGCACTCCTTCCAGACCTGATCTACTACTGAACACAGCCCGGCTATCAGTGAGCTTAGCGTTCCCAAAGTGCCACTGTACTGTCCCAGGTGCTCAGGAGGCAGCCAGACTCTGGCTAAACATCAGAATTAAAAACTGAAGATGTGTTTTGAAATTCCTAACACCTCCATTATGGGAGGTTCATGCTCTCTACAGTGGCTTCAATCCACGCCTCTCTTGATCTGGGAAGAAGGGACTGGAAGTTCTTATTAAACACTTAATAAAAGCAGTTCTTTTATTTGAAATCCATTTTCAGAAACTCCTTTGTAGTGCTGTACTTCCTTTCAGCAGCAAGAGGCCATTAAGGAGAGCAAAAACGGTCTGCAGAGTAACAAGGACACCATGGCCAGGCAGTGGGTAATTGAATAAAGGTGTTCCCCAAGGCACAGGGACTCAATTTCTAGGGGCACAATGTATTTTCACACCCACTAGAGAAAGAGAATCAGTAAACCAGCCCAGCATGAACAGACAGCCTGCTCACAGCACGTCTTCTGGCGACTAAATTTCAATTTACTGACGTCTCACTATGGGCCAGGCACTGTGTCAGACAGGGAGAATTCAGAAAGGAGAAGGACACAGCATCTGCTTTCCATGGCATCACTATCTACTTGGGAAGACACACAAGTCAGGCGATTATGAAATAAGTGCTACTATTAGGTGCCACAGAGGCGAGCAGAAACCTGATTTGGACTTAGAGTGACCTGAGTGGCCCTAAGGGAAGCAGTGCGAGATTTGAACAGAGCTCTAACGGGTGATTAGACTATCTACAGGAGGAGGACAATTCCAGGCAGAAAGGAGAGCTTCATTCATTCGGAGAGTCAGTCAAACATTTATTCACTCAAACATTTATTAAGCATCTACTATATTGCAGGACTGCCCTAGGGACTGGATATGCAGAGGTAAATGAACCTGACAATGGAGCTTCAGAAGGTCTTTCTGAGGAGGTACATTGAAGCAGGAATTTGAAGATGAGAAGGAACCAGCCACAGCAAGAGCAGTAGGCAGAATTTTACAGAGAGAAGGAAGGGTATGTGCAAAGCTTCAAGGTGGGAAAGCCCTTGGTATATCCTAGGAGGTGAAAGGAGGCTGGGGCACAGGGAGATGCCAAGCTGGAGAAGGACTAGAGGTGCCATTCAAGGGGCAGGCAGAGGCTAGATCTCACGGGCTTACAGGATAGCATACGGAACTTGAGCTGGAGTCTGAAGACCATCAGAACCTTTGAATGGATAAAGTGGGGGGCGGGGCTGGGGGGGCGGGTTGTGATGGGCAGAAGAGCAAGGAAATCTAGTCCCAAATACATCTTTGAAAGATCACTATGGCTGAAAGGCACTGGAAGGCCACGAGAGGGAGAGGGAGCAAGAGAAGTCAGAGAGGAGCGGCAGCAATGGTTCAGGACAGAGATGACCGGGATCCGCACTGCGCCTGTGCTGCAGACAGAAGCGGATGGATTCAGAATGTGCTTTATACTTTTTTTAAAAAATTATGGTAAAAAACATGCCTCCTTACTGTTTTCCATAGGGGCCGCAGCTTTTTACCGTATCACCAACAGTGCACAAGAGTTCCAATTTCTCCACATCCTCATCAACATTTATTATTTTCTGGGGTTTTTTGATAGTGGCCATCCTAACAGGTGTGAGGTGGCATCTCACTATGATTTTGATTTGCATTTCTCTGATGATTAGTGATGCTGAGCGTCTTCTCGTGCTTGTTGGCCATTTGCATATCTTCTTGGAGAATGTCTATTCAAGTTCTTTGCCCATTTTTGAATTGGATCATTTGGTTTGTTTGTTGTTAAGTAGCAGGAATTCTTTATACAGTGTAAATATTAACCCCGTATCACATTGTTTGAAAATATTTTCTCCCAATCTATAGGCTGCCTTTTTACTCTATTGTTTGTTTCCTTTGCTGTGCAGAAACTGTAAGTTTGACGTAGTCCCACTTGTTTAACTTTGCTTCTGTTACCTGTGCTTCTGGTGTCATATCCAACAACTGACTGCCAAATCCAATGTCATGAAGCTTTTCTCTAGTGTTTTCTTCTGGGAGTTTTATAGTTTCGGTTTTTTTTTTTCTTTAAGATTTTATTTATTTTTCTTTCTCCTCAAAGCCCCCCAGTACATAGTTGCATATTTCAGTTGTGGGTGCTTCTAGTTGGGGCATGTGGGACACCACCTCAGCAGGGCTTGATGAGTGGTGCTAGGTCCGTGCCCAGGATCCGAACTGGTAAAACCCTGGGCCACCAAAGCGGAGTATGTGAACTTAACCACTTGGCCACAGGGCCAGCCCCTAGTTTCAGGTCTTATGTTTAGCTTTTTAATTCATTTTGAGTTAATTTTTACATATGGTATAAGACAAGAGTCTAACTTCATTCTTTTGCATATGGATATCCAGTTTTCCCAACACCGTTTATTGAAGAGACTATCCTTTCCCCAACATGTAGCCTTGGCACTCCTGTCAAAGATCATTTGACCATATTGTGAGAGTTTATTTCTGGGTTCTCCATTCTATTCCTTTAGTTTATATATCTGTCTTTATGCCAGTATCTCACTGTTTGGATTACTATAGCTTTGTGATATGTTTTAAAATAAGGAAGTATGAGGTCTCTAGCCTTTTCTTTCTCAAGATTGTTTTGGCTATTTGGGGTCCTTTGAGATTTCATATAAATTTTAGGATGGTTTTGTTCTATTTTTCGCAAAACTGTCATTGGGATTTTGGTAGAATTACATTGAATCTGTAGTTTGCTTTGGGTAATACGGACATTTTAATAATATCAGGTCTTCCAATCAATGAACATGGGATGTCTTTTCATTTATTTGTGTCTTTAATTTCTTTCAGCAATGTTTCTTAGTTTTCAGTGTACGTGTCTTTTGCCTCCTTGGTTAAATTTATTCCTAAGTATTTTATTCTTTTTGATATTATTGTAAATGAGATTGTTTTCTTAATTACCTTCTTGGCTTATTCATTGTTAGCATATGAAACGCAACTAATTTTTGTGTGTTGATTTTGTATCCTCAACTTTGCTGAATTCATTTATTAGTTCTAATGGGGTTTTTTTGGATTTTGTGTAGAATCTTTAGGGTTTTCCACATACAACATCATGTCATCTGTGAACAGATATAATTTTACTTCTTCCTTTGCAATTTAGATGGTTTTTATTTCTTTTTTTCTTGCTTAATTGCTCTAGCTAGGGCTTCCAGTACTATGTGAGATAGAAATGGCAAGAGAGGGCATCCTTGCCTTGTTTCTGATCTTGGAGGGGAAGCTTTCAGTTTTCACCATTGAGTACAACGTTAGCTGTGAGCTTTCCATATATGGCCTTTATTATGATGAGGTGATTTCCTTCCTTTCTTAGTTTGAGTGTTTTTATCACAAAAGGGTGTTAAATTTTATCAATTGCTTTTCCTGCATCTATTGAGATGATCATCTGCTTTTTGTCTTTCATTCTGTTAATGTAGTATATATTACATTGATTGATTTGGGGGAGAAATGAGGAAACTCAAGAGTTGAGCTTTAGATATTTTAGAGTAGAAATGGCTGGAAGATACCCAGGCAGAGATGTGTAGTGGGCAGCTACACCTACAGAGCCAGAGGTAGAGATGCCTGAGCTAGAGGGGAGGAGAAGTCACAGGGTACACATAGAGAACAGAGAGGAAGGTGTGGTGGCTGGGGCATGGCGTTTACCAAGAGGCAAGAATGGAGAATAAACCCAGAATGCCTTCCTACAGCTAGATCACGGTGCCAGGCTCTGAAACTTCGACTGCATTCTCTCTAAACTTAAATTACAGAAAGCTCTCTTTTTTCCTTTTGAATGACAGAGTTGTTTGTTCATGGCTATTGTCCATTGTGAAAAAAACTGAAAATAAAGAAAAGTATAAAGAATAAAATACCAAGCATCTATAATTCTGTCATCCAGCTGTAATTACCACTAACACTATGGCCGCTTTCCTTCCAAGAATTTTTTCTTAGTTTACATTGGTTTGGCCTTTCTAAGAATAATTTTCCAGTAGTATTAAAAATCTTTAAAATGTTCATACCCTTTGACTCAAAAATTCTCACTTTAGAAATGGAGTAAAGATGTATTCATAGGAATATTTATAATAGGTCTATACCCATCTTTTGAATATATCACAAAATCTAAATTGTTATATACATAATTTTATATCTTACATTTTTCACTTAATATTTTGTCACATTTAGCTATGTGATTAAAAATTTTCTGTAAACATAATTTTAATTGCAACATAATATGTTGGATAGATATAAAATAATTTGACAATTATTGTGGACATTGAAGTTGCTTTAAATTTTTTTCTATAACATATAGACCTATTATAGATATTCCTATGAACACATCTTTGCTCCACTTCTAAAGTGAGAATTTTTGAGTCAAAGGGTATGAACGTTTTGAAGATTTTTAATATTACTGGCAAATTATTTTTAGAAAGGCCAAATCAGTTTATGTCCCTAGGGTATGAGACTGCTCGTTCACTGCATCCTTACCCTCACTGAGCATTATGGCTTTAAAAATATTTACTAATTTTATAGATGAAAAATAATTTATCTGTCATTGAAATGTTCTTACTGATTTCATGAAACTGTGAAGCAGAAATCAGTCTCACAAAAACTCCATTCTGACTAGTTGACTAACTCAAACCACACCACTACGGTGTTCAATTTTAATATCATAATCAAGAACCTGAGTTTAAGCTTACAATATATGAACAAATTTCTAATGAGACTAGCCTGAAGTAGCAAGAAAGGCCTTATTTCTGGCAGTCCAAAGTGGGGATTGAAGCTACCGAGGGCAGCCCAACAAAGTCATGCTGAGTGAGCACCAAGCCCCCCAAAGTCCTAGAGATCCCTAAGGACTCGTAACTCGTTAGCTTTTTGCATACGGCAGAGGGGAAAAGATTAAAGTGAGGAACACGAGCAAGTTACAGTCCTTCCTCTTTCCCTGCCAGTGATGAAGAGCTGAACTATAACCCAAAAGCCATTTTTTCAATTCAAAAGGCATCTGGAAGCAGAATTACTCACCACCCAGGATGATATAAAAGAATTGCTTAGGCCTGGGCTCAGAGGCTTTGCCTCTTCGGAGCCCACTTTCATTAACCAAGCTCGCAGAGCTGTACAAACCAGAATGCCAGTTTATGCGCATTTTCTATCTGCAAGTAGATTCACATGAGAAACCAAATGATAATCAGACAGTGTGACAAGAACCATGGAACCTGAACAAGGGACGGCAGGAGGACAACCTGAGAGGTCTTCTCCACCGTGGGTCACCCAAGGACTGGGTGGCCTTCACCGCTTATTTCTCATCACCCTTCTGAGCTTCACTCAGATATAACCTCCTCAAGGCAGCCCCCTCAATGCCCAGTATAGGTCTCCCCACCCTGCTTATACATTTTCATTACACCCTGCATTTTCATTTAAGCACTTAAAACAATTTTAATTAAAAGATCTTATATGCTCTGTTGTTAACTATCTTTCAGTTACCTGAGAGCAGAAGCTATGCCTGCCTTATTCACTACTCTATCCCCAGTCTCTAGTCTGCATAGTACATAGTAGGTGCTCAAATATTTGTGGAAGGGAGGGAGGGTGAGAAATACCAGCATGGTGACTGCAAGTCCACCATGGGAATAGCCTTCCAATGGGGCTCGAGTCCCTTAGCCAAGATTCTCCCCCTAACAATATCAGAAATGGGCAATGCCAAAATCTGCCCTGCTTACTCTCCCCTTTTCCGTGTTTCTACTGCTATCCAACCATTCTCCTTTAACACTTGCTCTGGATATGCAGTATCTTTGGTCAGGTTACAGTTTAATCAGACTGGCCTATGTGTCTTTCTTCTGCTAAAGCAGCTCTGTATACTCCTGGCCTAACTTATTTTACAGTCATTTATAATTAAATCTCAGGGAGTAGCCTTACTTCCAAGTTTTTGGGGGTTACCACAATGTCAAGCCCCTGTAATCAGCATACCACTCCCCAGGGTTAAGGACAGGGATGCTCCAGGATGCACAGCAGTCATGGGAGAAATAAGACAACAATGTGTGCATGTGGCTGAAGCCTGTTCATACTTCATACAGACAGAAGCCAGAGATGACATTCTTACATGCTTCTGCTATTTTCTTAAAATATGATATTAATTTTGATAATTAAAAACAGAACAAGCACTGGCCTGGGTGTTTGGGCGAGATCTAGATTGTTTTGATCTTGGCTCTGACACTAACTTGGCTGTCAGCAAGTCCCAATCATTGCTGGCTTCTGTTAAATAAAAAGAGTTGGACTAGATGACCACTACAACCCCTTCCTGTCTTGACATTACATTATCCAATGATTATTTTTCATCTAAGAACTCGTCCTCGACTTCGTAAGCACTCCAAAGATCAATCCAGCTGCTGGCAATGACTACCACACACTCAAGAGTATTAAGAGATGGTTAAGCATCTCTAAAGAAATCTCAGTGATATCTTAGGATTTTTATGATTACAAATGAAACCATTCAAGAGACCAAGCAGATACGCTTGGGGCCTGACACCAGCTAACACAGCAGATTCTCTGGCTTACGGATCTTCTTGACACTTGTCACCCACTGGATGGAGGACTGAGACGCCTGGGACATCTGGCTATGACCCAGCTGTAGGGACCCTCCTCTGTTGACTTTCTCCAGAAGCAGGGTGCTTGTGGAAGTTATTTTCCACATGTAAAATAGTCAATCATGATAAAATATTTGTATAAGCATATAACTTTTACAGTCTTTGCAAGAAGCACTTCTCTATTTTTGATATTGGGACTTCAATTTCCTCCACCTCAGCCCCTCAACGCACAGATCCTGTCTCTGGTGCTAAATTACTCTCTCAAACAGGCGTTCAGCTATAGTACAAACAAACTCATTATGAATCTGTTTATAACCAAAAAATCATCTGTGTTCTAATTAGCTGGTATGTTAAATTCAAAGCCATGTTTACGTTTAAACATTCTATAAATTCTCCTTAGAAAATGGGCATCTCTGACGAGGCCCGTCCCTGTCTGAAAGGAAATTGCCCCCAAGAAGAAAGATATCCCACTAAGGGGTTTGCACTCCAGGGACACATATTTGTCTCTGCTGCAGCAACTGTGAATAGACTAGAACAAAAGTGTGAATTCCAAAAGATTTCTCCCATTAGCTCAAATAGGATGTTTACAAAAGAATAAAAAGTGTAAAAAACCCCTGAGATTGTATCTGAAGATGGGATTGGAAAGGTTGTACTACTTGCCTCGAGTAGTAAGACTCTACCCCCAGGGCCTCCCGCACACTGGTGACGTGCTGCTCCAGGGCTGAGCTGGTAGCTGTTGGAAGAGTTGCATTGCTACCAGCCTGGAAGTCACTGGAGTTTTCCACTGTGTTATCACCCAGGTAGTGTTCGTGAAACTTCAGAATTCCTGAAACAACACAGGCACAGCCAACATTACACGCAATTGGGATTGGGGGTGAGAAAAGCGGGGCATAGGGGATAGCAATGCCACCACCATGTGACCTCTTTGATAAGCATGCCATCCTCCAAACCATGTGAAGAAATTCTGAAATCCTAGGTCTCAAGAGGGCTTTCAGAAGTGTGGTCAGCCCCCTTTCTACAGCTTTCACCATCAGGTTTGGTGCTTGAAACCAGAGAACTCAAGGTAGGGCTTTTTGCTTTCGATGAGATATTCAGAAGCTCCTGGAATGATGACTACTTCATAGGTATTTCAAAACAGTTGCTTCTCAGAAGCACCAACTAGGCAAGTGTCCTTTCGGGAAGAGTGCCTGAGCATGCCAAGGTACGGGCTCCCCAGAAACCGAATCCCGGACAAAAATAAAACCAGCCACGTGGTAATCAAAGGCCTTCCATTTCACAAGAGCAAACTGAAATAAATATGCAGTATAAAGGCCAGATAAAAATATTTCAAATTATTTTTAAATAAAACTAACTGGTCAATGGTCATTAATGGATTAAAGGAGCAAAAAATGATGGCTGAATGAAACTGAGGCAATGCACGGTGGTTTTCTGGCAATAAACACAGGACACATTCTCAAATGGTAATGAGGTGTGTCAGCGCTGGATAATGCTGGTCCTCTCTGATTGGTTTAGAGCCCCAGAGAAAGCTTCAGAGTCTCATTAAGAGCAAAGAGGAACGAAAAGAGAAACAATAGGAGCCTCATTATACATGGCTCATTATTACAGGGATTTGGATATACCACCTGTCAAATCACGTCCCCAAAACGTAACAACCACAGAGAGACAGAACTTGATACGTCCATCATCAACCGTGTCCTCCTGGGTATTCGTGCCCCTCTGTGGGCTGGGATACACAGGGATTCATTCCACTGTAGCTGACACTTACCATGTCACCATGAACAACACAACTTAAAACCTTTAGCATAAAAAGGTCAGAGGTAAGAATGTTCTTTGTAGAAAGCCCATAAAAATATAGAATTAAGGGGAAAAGATTATTAAAAATAATGCTGAGGCATAGAATGTATAAGCATGGTACTCTGAACCCAAGAGGCATCTGAGAGCTGTCATCCAGACATCATTTTTTTTTTTTTTTTTTCAAATCAGAGGGATAGAAACATAATCAAGAAAATCTTGTCAATTCTCCCTGGCAGTTGAACTTTTTGAAACTGGCTTACAGATATTCGAGAAGCCCCATTCTTCGAGATTCCCAATTATAAGATCCACTTCCCCAGTCAATAAACTCTAATTGGATCTGGTGTGTCTCCAACATGGTAAAGCCATCAGCATTTTATTATGCAAAAAATATGGCCCTAACAGCTAATTAGTTGTTCTGTATTTAGTGCAACTGTTACAGCCTGAACATTTAATGCCGATTTAATCAAAGGGGATTTTTACTTCTGAAATGGATTTATAACAGAAGTGGTTAAAAATGGGTTCTGCTAGACTCAGAAAATTCAAGCATAAGACTTCATTTATATACTGATAGAACTGCCATTATCATTTTAGTCTCTTTAACTTTACCATGACAAAGGGTCACAATTATTAAATCACATCTAGAAAGAACGCGTTAGGACTTGCAGTCATCACTTTATTAGCTAATGAACAACAGCTGCCTAAAAATAGGGCTGCTGGTGAAATTAATCCTGCTCTTAGTCTTCCTTGATAAATGCTTTCACATTCACCGGCAAGGAGCAGCGATTTCTTGGGGGAATGAGAAAGCTGGGCTGTTTTATTAATTGAACGCCCCACCATGGAATATGCGCTGCCGCTGAGGTTTTGCTGAAAGCCGACATCAGCTCCTTAATCTGATCTATGGTAACGCACCTCTCCTACCTCTATTCATTAGACTTTCAAAGTCCAGTGTCTCAATGTCCTGTGCCCACGGAAAGAGATCTTACCTGCGCCGGGAGCAAGCAACCAGCTGTACAGGTAGCCTGCGGCCAGGGAATAGTAAAGCACTAGTCCCCTCTGGCCATTAACCATCTCTAAGATCTGATCGATAGTGACCGGGGAGTAGGGGTCGGAATCCTGCTGTCCTGTTTGTCGTTCGACCAGAAGATCGGCAAATGCCCTTGTCCGTCCTCTTTCTGCCACAGCCAGGGCTTCATCGTGATGGCCTAGGAGACAAAGGGATAAGCTGAGAAGTCCATAGGGAGTGTGCTTACTCAGATTCTGGGCAGAAACCTCACTGTCTCTGCACTCCAATGTGTGGCAGACTCAGTCACGCTGTTTAAAATTTGACCGCCTGCCTCAGATGATGGGTGCAGTGCGTATTCTTATAAACCCCACGTTTTCAGGTTCCATACCACCCTAAGCATCGGGGCTTCCCCTGTCTTGCAGCCACCCACAAAAGAGCTGACTGTGTTCAGAGCATTCGTCCTCAGCCCCGCCTGTTCTCTATTCCACATCTTGAGTCGCACCCTGGCCTCCTGGCTTCTGAGCCCTTTCACTTGGCTTCTTGGACCTGATGTTTTGCTCTTTGGTTTACCCCTGACCATCTTTCTATATCTCCTCGATACAGCCCCTCTATGCCTCATACCGTCAAGCCCCATTTCCACATTTCCCCCTAATTTACCTCTGTGCTTTTATACATGCTGGCCCCTCTGCTGGGGGTGCCCTTCCCCATTTCATTCAAAAAGAGGGATCCTAATAGTTGTCCTGCCTGTTTCAAAGGGCTATGGTCAAGATTAACTGAGGTACCGTATGTGAAGACGGTGGTAGGCTTTATCCAAAACACCACACACATAACAGGTGATATTATGGTTAGAGCTGATACCTCATTCCATTCTGGGCTCCCACACACTCACTCCTCTTCTCTCTTCTAGTCTCCATGGGTATAAGGTTTAAAGCTCTGAGGTCTTTAGTTTTTTGAAATTGCTTCTCTTTCAAGTTGTTTCTCAGTCTTTAATCCAATTTCTAATCCCACTTCCTCTAAAAGACTAGTCTGTAATCTAGTTTAAAAGCTACTGCACAAATATGAAAGAACAAAAAGTATAAAGCAACATGCTTTCCAGTGAGGCTTGTTTAGAAGTGCTGAAGGAACACAATGCAGGTATTTGCTTACGTCTTAAATATAAATATGGAAAAGTTGCTAGAACGAGGCTCCAAAGGGAGAGCGGGCAGAGGCAGGAGACCAGAGGCTACAGCTCTGGCATAGCACTTAAAGAGTGCCTTGCCTCCTGCAGCTCAAGCATCAGTAGAAAGTGGGATTTATACGTGTGTATGCAAATGTCTTCTTTCACTCTATTAAGTTATTAACTGGAACAGCAGGGACTATTTCTGTGCACATTGGAAAATTGGCCCCAAAGCGCTAGACAGACTTAACACTGTGATTATAATAGATAATAAATTGTAATCCCAGGCAATGAGGACATTTAATAATACATTTTGCAAGTGGAAGTTTGAGTATTCATACACACCAAGCAAAGGACAGGTGACTGACAAGCCCTCAACATCCAACTTCAAAGACATTGTTTATTCCAATGAGTACCTCCTAAACCCAAGTTCTGGGTTTGGGAAAATGGCCTGCAGAGATGGATAGGCCTGAGGAGAGGTGCAGGACAGGGGAGTTAGAATAGGATGGCTGCCAACAGTTAAGGCCCAGGTGAGGGAAGATGCATGTTGCGCCGTGCAATGCAGCACCACAGGCCTGGGAGAATCATCACTGATTACACCACAGCCTAGCAGGCAGATGGTAAAAACATTTACCAGCAGAATTAAAGATATGCGGAATCTGGGGGAGAAGACCTGGTTTAAGCGTCCCTGTCTCCGGGATACCTTCCCTGGCTCCTGTGTCTGCCTGCCAAGCTGCTTTGTTTCCACAGCACCTGAGTTTCTTCTACCTGGTGCCAATCATGTCATACTGCCTTCGCTAACAGGCTAAGAGCTTCGTGAATGCAGGAACCAGGGCTTCTTGACTTTAATCCCTAGGGCAGGCATTCAGTACATACAAATATGTGTTGAATAAACGAATGAACGTTCAATGGCTGGATTGTGGTTGTGGCTTCACAATCTGTTGTAACAACAAATCACGTTTCATCACAGCAATCACTAAACAAATTAGAGGCTTGGGCACAAGGGGGGAGCCCCAGCTGCTCTCACCTAGGCTGACGAGCACCCGCTGCAAGGCCTGGTAGGACGACGTCTGCAGGTCGAAGAGGGACAGTTTGTAGTCTGTGCTCAGCTGTGCCTCGTGTCGGATCGTTTCAAACAAGGCTGAGGCCCTATAAAGCTGCAAGTAGGGGACAAAGAATGTACGTTATCCATTCCTCAGAAACCACTGTCCACCAACTAAAGACAGCTTGTGCTCACATCTTGGTACACGACCTAAAAATTGTGTTAAAAGGTGTGAAAGGATGACTCTTTACGTCCAGGTAGGTCTTTGTGGGCCTGAAAAGGCACCAGATCATAGCCAGTAAATTCTAGTTCACGTAGTCAGTTGTTGACATATAAGGGATCTAAAAGACAAGAGTTATAGACTCATAGTCTGAAAGTTAAAAAAAAAAAACAGCTATTAATCCAACCAAGCGCTGATTTTGATTAAAACAAAAAGCCACTCCTCTTGTCATCAAGCAACCGTAACTCACCACCCCCATGCCTCACGATGCTAAAGGACTGGAGCGAGAACAGGTGTGGTGGAGGTAGGCTAGAAACAGATGGGGCTGAGGGGAAAGGAGATGAAGGCAGCCACACTCACAGGAGGAAGACAGCTTTCTGCAGGTGGGTCAGCTGAACCAAACACTGCCCTCCATAGCTAGTGCCCCAGGGTCAGGTCTTTGCTAGACAAGCTCCATAGGAGCCACGCCCACTCACAGGGACATCCACAGGACTAGCCTCTCGACATCCTAAGGAGACACTGTACTGCTACTCTGATAGGCTTCTCAGCGAGACCACAAGACTTTTCTCCGCTGTTTACATGCTGGAAATAGTACTGAATCTTAAGTTCACGCAAACTTAAACAGAATTCCAAGACTAAGACTAGGAGAGAGGAATGTATTCCTAACTCTGCCACTAATTTGCTGTGTGAGTCTTGGCAAGATTCAGAGCTCAGTTTCTTGTTCTCCTCTATAAAGGGGGTGGTTATCATTCTACCTTAGAGGGTCATTTGAGGAATAAATTCAGTGAGTGAAAGCACTTAGAAAATTATCACTATATCAATATAATTTTTTTTTTTGAGGAAGATTAGCCCTGAGCTAACTGCTGCCAATCCTCCTCTTTTTGCTGGGGAAGACTGGCCCTGAGCTAACATCTGTGCCCATCTTCCTCTACTTTATATGTGGGATGCCTGCCACAGCATGGAGTGCCAAGCGGTGCCATGTCCGCACCCGGGATCCGAACCAGCGAACCCCGGGCCGCCAAAGTGGAGTGTGCGCACTTAACCGCTGCACCACCGGGCCGGCCCCTAAATTTTAATTTTTAAAACCAGGAAATTATAGAATCATTTAAACTGCCTTTAATAGTTTTAAAAGTACAGTAAAAAAAAAAAAAAAAGGTGCAGTAAATACCATAAAATTCCAGGATGCCATGGCACAAATTCAGTCACATCACTCCCTCAGTTCCTGTGGGCACCTCCACAGGAGCCTTGATTCACTTCTCCTCCGCCCCCTCTGCCTAGCACAGGGCCCTCTGCAGTAGTTACTCACACGCTGCCTACGTGGGTGACTTTAGATGACGCCGTCTCACAGCTCCTACCGAGGAACCCATAACTCTGGAGATCTTTCTACTTTCAGAGGCAGCATGGGAGCGGGCTTCTCTTGAACTATTTGTATATATGCAGAAACGTGAACTGTGTGTGTGTGTGAGAGCGAGAGAGAGCGCTATCTACTGATATAACTAGAAACCTACAAAGACGTTAAATCCACTAATCATGAATTCTTGGATTACGTCCTTCTGTCATAAAATGTATGCAGTTTCATATTAAGGTTTAATGAGGAAGAGCAGCACATTAATAGTAAAGAACTCCAAAGAAGTTATTGAGAAATCTACCACACAAGCGAGCAAGAATTCTCCTATGGTTCAACACTTCCGGGCTGGTACAGGCTGGAAATCCTGTACATTAGCCCAAGAGTAGAGGTCAGCACCTCTGGCAAATGTCATCACCACTAGGACAGCAATCCCAAGGTCTCCATGCTTCTAGAAACAAAATCCACTCAGGACAGGGTTTCTCCTGCTCACCTGACGTTGGGCCTCCTCCAGGTTCCCACTAGCCCAAAGGGAGAGGCCAAGACCGTGGCGAATTTTGGCTTCATCTTCTCTTCGGCCCAGTTGCTCAGCTAACCTTAAACCTGAAATCAGGTAAAGAAATTTTAAGGACACATAAAAGACGGACAATTCCATCCTGCCAAGGAGTCCTGGAGGGTAACTGTGCCTCAGGTGTATATAAAGAACGTTAACTACGCAGCCAGATAAAATACAGGGCAAGAGTAGAAGCAGCCAGGGCAGAGTAAGCATTCTCTTCAAAGTCTGTGTTGGTAGCGACCTTTCCAGGACGCTTCAGGATGCCCCAGCAAGAGCTCAGGTGAAGGCTGTCAGCAGGAGACAGGTTTGCAGGACAGGCGGAAACACTGCAACGGAACCTAACCTGGCCACCCTGCCAGATGTGAAATCCCTGGCTTTGCAAATGAAAACCTCTGGCCTATAAATTTAACCCAATCCTTTGGCTGGCCAAAGCTTTTCCTGACAGTTCCATAGTCAAGCACTGAAGCCACGCTAATACTTTTCCTATCTCACGTGCAGTGCCTCCAATCAGTGTTGATGGGAGATGCATCTGACGTCTTCCCAAAAGCAGAATGCTCACACCGCCTGACCCTGCCTTCTGTTACTGATGCCACTGACACATTTCCCATGCAATCTGTTTTTCCTTTAAGGCTGAGACTTTGATGTGCCTCAGCGGGGTTGCAGAACAAGTGCTATGAGTCGAAAGCTTTCAATGAGACTGTCCTCATTCTAATGGCCTTCAGATAGGCACCTGCAGTTTGGGTCACTTACCCACAGCAAGCTTCTGGATTTCAGGACACCAGCAACCTCTAGGGCTTTGTGGGAGCCAAATGTGAGGGCAACCATTTACTGTACTGGCCGCTAAGCAGTTCTCAGCAACATTTTGTTCTTTGTCTTGCTCTCTGTACATACGAGTTAGCTAGTGCAGAAGACAGCATGAAGGCTCCCACACTACGGCTCCACAAAGGAAGGACTTCCTTTTTCTAATCTAATCCAAGGTGGATGGGAACCTGTCTCTGAGCATGCTGGGCCCATGCAATTTCAGACTTTTGGAAAGGAACTAAGTCAGTTGAGAGGCTAATAAAAGCAATACTCAGGTTCATGCTTGTAAAATAGTATGCATTTCAGAATGCACATAAGTCAGAAAACTTAGAAATAGCAGTGTAAGTTTAAATCATGTCACTGTACCCAAAAATAATACTTGCAAATTAGTCACATTTTAAAATACCTCATAGAATAGGAACACAAATGAAAGAAGATGGTTCTTGGGTGGAAACCAGGATGCTAGCTGTTTCAACCCTCCACAAGCTAACCACATCCATCCTTCAGTGTAGCTATCCCCGCTAGGTCTGGGTCTGTGAGTCAGGAGGAGCAGTCATCGAGGCAGCCCTCCCACCCCCAGGAGGCAGGTTCTGTGCCAGCAGGGGCTGTGCTTTGTTCCCTGCTGGATTCCCAGCATGGAGGACACTCCCTGGCCCCTAGTCAGAGGCTCAGCAATAGTTAAAAGCCCACTGACCAGACATGGTACTTGTCCTGCCCAGTTTCTATCGGCTTCTGCCTCTATAGGAATCTGATCCACCCATCCAGCTCTCCTAAAGCCCAGTTTGCCCAAAACTAGTTGCAAAACTCCAGGTCAGTCGCTAAATCCCTCCAGGATCCCTTTCTTCATTTGCAGAAAGAGAAAAAGCTGGATGAGACTAGTGGTTTTAACCAGGGGTGTGTATTCAAATCACCTGGAGAGCTTGTTAAAAGACTCAGACCAGGCCACCCCACCCCGTGATAGTGATGCAGACCCTCAGCCCCCTCTGAAAGGCAGGAGAGAGAGAGCACTGAGGTGGTTTCCAACTGGACTGTTCCCTCATTGCAAGAGGCTGCAGACCCGACTCAGAGCACTCAGAAAGCGCCTTCCAGGTGTCCTGCACCTGGAACAGCTCCCGAGACGAGGCATCTGCTTTGGTCCACGAGTCACACCAGGCTCTCTGGTGGAGCACATCCATGAAACAGACACCATGGAGATGCCACAATTAGAATTTAGATCTCTGCAAGACTTAAATTACAAAAAACAATGAAGAAATGGAGTTTTCCATAAATATAGAAGTATGTTACAACGTCTCAGGCGAAGCAGCTGCTTCATGGAAACAATATTTCAGGAGTACAAAAGAACACAGCTGAAAGGTTGTCATATGCTGGGCCTGAATTTAACAGTTTTCACAAATTTAACTGAAAATCGCCCCCCAGTTTGTTGGCATTTTACTACAGTCAAGCTTCAGGAAACCAAAAGCCAACTCTCATATTTAATTGAGGCAGAGTTCCCACTGAGTGGGAGCCAAATAAGGTCTGGGAAGTGGCTCCCAGCCTCTCAGTAACCTCTCAGCCTGCAGGCCAGAGCAATTCCTGGTCTGTGCAAAGGAGGACAGTGAACCGTCAGCCCCTGGCCCATTCTCTACTTTGCTTCCTGCTTCCCTCTCTCCTGGCTTCCCAGCTGGGGCTCAGAAGTAATAGCGATACGACTGCCCCAAGCCTGCTCTGTTCTTGCGAGCTTAGAAATGATTCTATACAGGGTCTTCAGTGGTTCCTGGGGTCAGAAAACCTGGGCTGAGCCCCACTCCACCACTGACTGACCACATGGTCAGGATCAAACTACTGTACTCTCTGAGCCTCAGGTCACTTGGCTGCTAATGGGAATAAAAAGATACACTTCTAAAGGCTACCTGAGAATTAAATCCAACTAAATAAACTATATATGCAAAAGCCCTCCCAGGACGAGAGGATGCAATGTGCCCATGTGAGGGGAAGTGCTTTCCCGAGTAGAAAGCTCCATTCCAGTGTAAGGAGGTGGAAGGTAAACACATTGTTATGGGACTTCTGCTTCACGAGGAAGGAAGCATCCAAGCACTGACTGCTCAGGTAAGTGCATGGAATCTGATGCAGGAGGAAGAGAGGAGGTGAAGAGGAGGAGGAGAGGAGGAGGAACAGGAGGAGCAGTCACTTTCTGGGCTTTCCTGGAACAAGACGACCGTGGCACCAGCCCAAGCACTGTGGGTCATAAGCACTGGGAAGGAAGCCTGGTCAACTGCTTGAATGACCCTTAGACTGATGCTGCTGGATTAGACCTCAGCTGCCATACCAAAATTGACTTCCACATAGTTTTGACACAGCTTAGAGATTTTCTGGAGGGACATCAGGGCTTGGAACAGATGGTCATTTTCCTCTGATTCAGGCCCTTAGATTTTATACGATTAGATCTTACTTGATTCATCTTGTGTGAGAACATGTTATCCACGCAGCAGAGGGCTCTGAAAAGCAAGGATGATATCAGCTCCTTAGGCAGCTGGCTAGCAGAGTAAGACAACCTGGGTAACGCATTCTGGACAATGGAACACCTTTGTACTATTAAGGAACACTCAGTGGGGACACCATGGTTTTGGAGTTGAACTGATGATGTGGCCTCTGAGATCCTCTCTCCAAGCAGAGGTGGGCACTCAAACTGTGCATACTTTCTTCAGAGTAGTCTCTGAACTCCATCTCACAGGAGACTGAGAGACCATGATCGACCTTTTCACTTACCTTCCTGTAAGTACATGACTGCCTGGGAATAGTTCTGCAAAGCATGATGGGTCCTTCCAAGGCTACTATATGACACCGTCTTGGCCACCAAGTCATTCATCTGTGCAGCGATGCTCAAGTGCTGTTCTTGATAGACCACAGCCCTCTCAAAGGTGCCCAGGGATTCATACGTCAGGCCCAGGTTCCCGTAGGCTCGGCCCTGGCATGTGGGGTTGTTAGTTTCCTCTGCTATCTGAAGATCGAGCTGGTGGTACTGCAGGGCTGTATCATATTCCCCCATCTGCTGGTAAACGCCCCCTAGGCCACAGGCTGCATCGCTTTCCAGAGCTCGGTCTTTCATCTCTCTAGCAATGTTCAGCTGGCGTTCAAGGCAGGAAATCGCTTGTTCGTAATTCCCTAATTGGCTGTGCAGACTTCCCAGCTCTCCATAGGCCTGGGCTTTATTAAAGGCCTCCCCAAGCTCATGGGCGACCACGAGCCTCTTTTCAAAGCACACAAGGGCTTGCTGCAAGCTCCCCATTGCCCTGTGGGTAGGTAGACAGAAAAGCAATGATATTATTTTGTGCAGGTGCAGACATGCTAAAGCCCCTGAGAAAATGAAAAGCATTTGTCACTGTCACTTACTATAGAAGCTCTTAACTCCTCTTCTGGCTAAAATCTATCATTTGCCCTTAGAGTGAGATGCAGGGGAATTTCATAATCTGGAAAGCAATTCAAAAGTCATCCCTAAGTGACCTTCCCAAGAGCTTGAGATTCAATGGGATATACACCCCAGAGGAAACATAAAATATATTAATAGGCACAATGATAGCAAGTGAACTGTTTGGTTCTTCGGGCCTCCCAATTTCCACTACCGCTTAGACTATGTTTTTGAAATCACTTTACAATGGCCATAAATCTTTCACCCTGAGCTTCTCAGAGCACTCTGTGGGTGATGATTTAGTTTGACCCTTGCCCTTCCTCCACTCCAGGAGCCCTAATCCCCTGCCTATCTGGAGAGGCCATATATTCTGCAGACACAGACACCTTCTCGGGTTCCCCACATTTAGAAGGGAAGCATCACCTTGGCCAGCAGTGTCTTCTTTTGCTGCTAAGAGATGGCATGATAAGAGTGGGAAGAGCATGGATTTTGGCAGAAGACCAAACCAGTTGTGGGGGGCACATGAATTCCTTTCCCTGAGCCTCAGTGTCTGGATGATAATAAATCCCAACCCCATAGCAGATGATAATAAATTTAAAGTAATACAGGATTGCTATACATATTAAGCAAGATATCTATGCAAGATGCCAAGCATGATGATAGTATGTTTCTTCACTCTGCTTTCCCTAAAAGCAACAAAATGAGGTTCAAGTAATTGGTGGGCATGGATGTTGTATTAATAAACACATTCATATAATGTGGGGAGCATTCAGAAAAGATCAGTTGAATTTGTTCATTCATCTTTCCCATTCCGATTTTTTATCCTGCTCATTATGAAGTAGTCAGAAAGGCATTACACTTGGAGTCAGAGAGCCCTGGGTTTGACTCTCAGCTGGGTAATCTCGGATATTAACGTAATCTCTCTGGGCCTTAGTGTCTTCCTCCATAACATAATGGTAATAATATCCCCTGCTAAATTCAAAGACTCATTAGAGGAACCAAATGAGATACGTGTGAAAATGCTCCACAGTTAATAAACTGCCATGCAGACATTAAGTTGCGTTACTGTCACAACTGCTCTTTGTGCAGGTTTATCAACCACATTTGTCCTCTGTCATTTTTACCTGTGTCCATTTCCCAGACCCCGGTAAGCCTTAGCTTGGTCTTGCATGCGATTCAGACTCTGGGCAACAGATAAATATTGTTCATAGTACTTGATAGCTTCCTCATAGTCACCCAGGGCCTCGTAGCAATCCCCCAGGTTGCCGTAGGCCCGGCCCCTGTCGAGCACAGACTCGTTTCCACTTAGCTGCTGCAGCATGGCCAACTGCTGCTCAAAATAGCCGATGGCTTCTTCCATCACATTCATGTTCATCTTTGTGATGCCCATGTTGCCATAGACCTGGGCTTCTAGACTTGGATCCTTCAGCTTCTGCCCTAGATCCAGCTGTTCTTCATAACACTTGAATGCCATTGTGTATTTCCCAAGGGCCATGTAGACAGCAGCCAGGTGCCCATGAGCTCTGCACTCCCCTGGCAAGTCACTCAGCTCCTGATATACCTCCAGTTCCTGCGTGTGATAACCCAAGGCCTTGTCGTATTTCTGGATCATTCGGTATGCAGTGCCCAGGGCTGCATACGCACTGGCCTCCAGTCTTCTATCCTTTACATGGTGAGCTAAGCCCAGCTGCTGCTCATAGAATTTTATTGCACCATTTATATCTTTTTTACAGATGAATATATCTCCCAGGTTCCCTAGGGCTCGAAATTTAGCCTGGGAATTATTCAGAGACTGGGCTAGGGACAGTAGGTACTTTTGACACTCTTCAGCTTTGTTGAAATTCAGCAGAGCCTTGAATGCTAGGCCCAGGTTGCAGTAAGCTTTTGCTTGGCTCAATTTGTCGTGAAGGTCTTTTGCCAGTGCTAGATCCTGCTCATAGTATCTCACCGCCTCCTGGTAATGGCCAAGGCAGTAATGGGCATAGCCGAGATTGTGGCAGACCTTCCCTTCTCCTTCCATGTCCTGAAGGTCAGGAGCAAGCCGGAGGTACTGCTCATAATAGGGGGCAGCCTGGACATACTCTCCCCGAGAGCAGTGGAAGTTGCCCAGGTTGCTGAGGGCCCGGGCCTCACTCTGGATGTCACGCAGCTCCCGGGCAATGTTCAGGTGGTTCTGATAGTGCTGCAGGGCTCGGTCGTGGGCACCTAGGGCCTGGTAGGCCACAGCAAGGTTCCCATGTGTGGATGCCTGTGAGGCGCGGTCATTCACTTCCATGGAGATCTGTAGCTCCTGCCGGTGGTACTTGACCGCCTGGTCGTACATGCCCAGAGCATTGTAGGCATTGCCCATATTCCCATAGGCACGGCCCTGGGCAGCGTAATCACTCAGCTCCTGGGCGATGCACAGGTGGGTCTTATGCAGCTTCAGTGCAGTATCATAATCGCCTTTCATCTGGTGTATGATTCCTGAGAAAGAGAATAAAAACAGAAAAACGTTGGAATAACCGATTAGCAATTTGGAAACAAATGTAATTTGCAACTCAATTTATACTCAAATACAATCCAGATGAATTAAAGAATTTAAAATAACAGAAGGTAGAATTAAATATTTATCAGCTCTCCAGAGGGGGTATAGCTTTCTAAGCTTTGAAGCAATGGCAAATTGACAGATTTGATTACAAAAATAAATTTCATACTACAAATATGTATCTAAAATTAAAAGGCAAACACAATACTGGGAAATACATGAAACATATATGAAAAAATTCAATAGCTATTGTGTGTAAAGATTTCATTTGGTTTGATTTAAAAAAATCAAGACCCCAATTTACTGAAATAGACAAAGAACAGTAGGTGTGAGCAGACAACTCATGTGCAAGGAAATACAAAGAGTAACCACAGGGGAAATGCTAATTTCTTTTAATAATCAAAGAAATGCAAAATAAAACAACCCTGAAGTATCATTTTACTTCTACTAAATTAGCAAACAAAAAATTTAAACAATACCCTACATTGACAAGGTTGCCCTGAAACTGGTAAAGACATTAACCGCTGGACAGAAACTGCAATAGCCTTTGAAGCAGCAGCAGGGCAAGAACCATAAACATGGTCTTGCTCAGACCCTGCAATCCTACTCAGGTAATGTATTCTAAGGAAATCATTCGACAGATGCAAAAGCTATAGCGTAACAGTCTTCACCGCAGCATGACAGATGAGTGGAAAATCAGAAACATCGTAAATGACAAACACTGGGGGACTGTATAAGCACATGTTGGTATATCAACTCAAGAGAGGATTATGCAGTCATTAAAAAGATAATTATGAAGCCTATGCAGAAGAATGGGGGAAAAACGTTCTTACAATAATGTTAAGTGAAAAATGCAGAAAACAATGCTGCATGTTCCTTGTGACAACAACTAGGAAAATAAATGTGTGCACGTGGACAAGACCTTGAGGGGATTATTAAAATAAAAACAGTTGCCTTGTTAGGTGATGGGATTTGAATAATTTTTGTACCAGAATTTCTTGTAATTCTACTATACATCTTTTACTGTCAACTATAATAGTCCTTCACACAATGCTCATAAACTATGCTCTAGCTGCTAAGCTATTGTTTTTACAAGCAGCTCAAAGTGAGATATATCATAAATATAAAGTAGCTCCAAATGAGGCATATCATAAAAGTAACTTGGGAGGTGCCTTTGAGGAAAGCCTGGTTCATCCCAGTTCGGGCTGGGGTGGGGGGCTCTGGAAAAGGTACAGGGAATCTAGTATCCAACCAGGTTTCTCCTTGCTCTTGGTTTCGAACATGCTTTTCCATGCATCAATGCATGAGTGACCAAAACCTGCAGAAGTACAAAAACTCAAAAACACCAAGATGGGTTCTTAAAATGTCTGAACTGAAAACGGTCACTGAGAAAGAAAACTGTCAACATCCTGTCTCTGTAATTTATTTATCTCTATGAGACCTGTCATTCATTCATTCATCCATTCACTTACACACTGACCCAGCAAACATTAACTGAGTATTTATTGTGTACTAAGCCTTGTGGTGGGCAGCAGGGGTAGAGAGAACAATGAAGACACGAATCTGCCCTCAGAAAGCACACAGGGTCATAAGGAAGAAGTCATGAAACAAATAATGTCAGTACACATAACAGCTGCTGAAGTGAGGCGGGGAGAGAGGAGCATGTCAGGGCCACTCTTCTGGTCCCGACTTCCTCCTCTGCCTGAGGTGGAGGTCTGCCCTGCCACAGGAGTGGCACCTATCTCTGGGCCCAGCCATCTCTTTGACATTAACTGGACTTAGGGTACTGGATAAATCATTTAGCCTCTCTGAACTTTTTTTAGTTCATCTATAAAATGAGGAAAATAATATTCTTGATACCATTAGAGGGTAGTAGTGAAGATCAAATGAAATGATGTATGTGCAAGTGCATTGTACATTGTAAAGTGAAATTCAAATATTAGTTACTGAAATTACTATATGCTTCCAGGAAAGGGAATTCTTGAGGTGGTAGAGATTAAATAAACTATGGTAATTCTTTTCTGTATTTTCTTGTATGAGTAAACTACTTCATAATTTTTTTAAAAAACTAAGTAAATCATGGTAGTCTATACAATGGAATAACATGGTGCCATTACAAATGGTGAAGTAGAAGTTTATATATCAATATGGGAAAAATTACAATACATTAATAGGATATACGGTCACAAAGAAGTACATTTTAATAAAAACATTAATAGGGTGTGTGCATAGACATATATATTTATATCTATACATACACATAGAGAATAAAATTTATTTAAATGTTAACAGTAATCTTTGGGTGGTAAAATTATGGTTTTTTCCTTTTGCTTATCTGTATTTTAGGCATTTTTTTCTATAGCGAATATATAACACTTTGTTTAAAAATTACTGAAAGTATTTTTGAAACTCTGATCCAATAAGAGGAGTAATATTCCCAGGGATTGGGTCTGGTCACTTCCCTGGGTTGGAGATGTCACCAGCATCCTAGCTGGAAGGACCAGAGTTTTTCAGAACCTGTCTCAAGGTTAGAAACTCTAAGCTCCCCAAGAGGCAATACCTTAGCATCACCTGGAACACTTTCAGTGGTGAAAAATTATTAGTGACACACATTGCAGTTCTAAAGGCCTGAATTTGGCCTATATCGCTAAACTGCTTTTATCTAAAGAGTAAAACTTTTAGATTTAAATTTTCCAGGTATCCTTAGAGGGAATGAATCATTTACTCCCTCTCTCCTCAGCTTCTGCATTTCTAAAATGAGGGTCAAAATATCTGCCCAGCCATGAGTCCACAGTCACGAAGAGTCAGAGCTAGCAAGGGCAGCAGGAGTGTCTCCCTCTGAGCACTTTCTTCTGCAGCGATGCCTCTGTGTTCATTTTTCCCCACAGCTTTGGGATTTCTTTGCAGTGATTTTTAAGCCAATATGATCATTATTTTGTTGCTAAGATGACGTTAAGGGGAAGCAAGCAGTGAGAGACCTTCCGAGAAAGCACTCAAGGGAGCTCAGGTTTTTTGCATGCTCCCTACCACCAAGACACAGGTCTCCTGGCCAGCCTCCCACCCTGTCCACTTATACCCCATCCTACAGGAAGCTGGCTAAGCATCTGGAAGGCACACTATAATGGAAAAGGCACAGAACTTTAAATCAGAAGTCCTGTTTTACAAGACTGGCTTCTACCTCATTCAGCTTAGTATCTTTGAGACCACTTTATGTCTCTCAGCCTCTTTTTTTTTAATTGAAAACTTTTTGGTGTTTTCCATTTTCTTATTAATAAGGTCAGGCTATAATCATCTCAAAGAAATAGTGTGAAAAACATAATAGCATATATCAACAAGCTTTGTAAACTATATAGCATGCTATCTAAACACGGTATGAGCAGTACTTAGAAAGGAAAAGGAATTCTCTGTCTCTTATTCTCATGGCCTTAAGAGTCTGGCCTAGTTAATAGGGAGCAGTTGGGATGATAATGGCTCCCCAGGGTTCAATGATCTGTGAAAGAAACTGCCTGCTGGTTATGGCAAAATGATCTGACCCCCAGCCAGCTTGCCCGAACATTCCCCTTTTCTCCTGTTCTTCCCCTCCGTCTGACACTTCCAAGGGTCTATAAAGAATCCTAGGAAGATTCTCAAAACAAAGACTTGGGATACAGGCAAGGGTAAGAGGAGGTGGGCCTGGCGGAGATGGGAATTTTTTCATCTGCCCCGTGTCTCTACTGTCCCAGTCGCTGCCAGCCTGGAGAATTCTGAACGGAACATGACACACTCTTGGCAGCCTTCCTCTTTGTTGAGGCAACATAAAGGCGGCCCTGAGAGCTGCCAGCAGAGTGACTGCACGTGCTGAGGAGGTAATCTGCAGATCCTCCTTCCCCTTCGAGACCACAGCTTGATTTTCCAGGGCCGTCACTCAGATGAAGACTTACAGAGGGCCTGTCAGCAGGGGTGCACGAGGTGACAACGTACTGCCGAGAGGGCAATTAAATGAAGATTAGTGGGGCAGAAGATCCTCACAAAGCTGAGTTCTCACAAGGGCGTGCAGAGAAAGAACACACGGTTATAAATTTATACATCACCACAGTTGGCCTCCACCTATGCATCAGGAATGGTTACTGCCATGGAAATACTACTACCTACTTCAAAGAGCTGTTGTGAGAGCCAAGGAGATCATGCTGGTGAGAAGCTAGGACAAGTGCCTGGGACAGAGTAAATGCTCAATACATTTGCTTTTATTATTAACCATTACCAGCAAAGACCAAGGGAGGTGTGAACAGGACAAGCCAAGCAGAAGAATTTCTACTGAAACTAGAACATTTAGCATTTTGGCAATGAATTCTGGCTGCCTTCTACTGGTGAATTCTCTGAAAGCAGGGTTTCAGTGCAACTCCATAAACAATGGAAGCACTCTTCTCATTTATTGAAAATATTATTGTTCTGATTATTAATAGTGCACAATCCAAATGAGACTTTAAGAGCTCAGCTATCCTTTCCTGCTGCTGTCCAACAGGGTGAGTTCTGCTCCATCCTAGCCAAATCACCAGCTATTCGCAGAAGAAATATAAGATTTGGGGACTGGAAGAGGCTCACTTTATAAATGACATGACCCAGGCCCAGTGAGAGGAAGTGAGTTAGTGGCAGAGCTGAAGGAGAGAGTTTTGACCCACATTTGTCCTCAGCTGTACTAGCCCATCTGCTTTCAAGATATGCAGGAGACATGAAGGGACTGTTATTAGTCTTACTAGGTGTGACATGGAACAGTAGCCATGCTTTAAAAAGTTCTCATCTGTTAGAAATACATATGGAAGTATTTACAGACGAAATGACATGATGTCTATGGCTTGCTTTAAAAATACTCCAGCAGGGGGGAGAACGGTAAGCATGTAGCGTGTTTATGAAAATAGATGAAACAAGATTACCAAATTGTTGATAATTGAGTTATGTATACATGGAAGTTCATTATACTATTCTCTGTGTATGTGCATGTGTGTGTGTGTGAGAGTGTATGAAAATTCCCACAATAGAAAGTTAATCAAACAGTAAAGATATGCAGAGAGATCTGTACTGCACATTCTTCTGTAGCCCCTTTTGGATCAGGAAACTCTTCCTCATAGCTAAGTCCTGATGTGGATGTTTAAGTTCATTTTTCCGTCTTTGGGACCTCAGTAGAAAAAGAAATCAGCTGGTCAGCCTATACCAGCCTCCATATCCTTCTCCAGGCTGAAAGGAGGACATGTACAGATTGAAAAAAACACAGTGCTTTGTCCTATTGCTTTAATTTATTTATAGTCATGATACGTAGTTTTACCTTCAATTTCAAATGATCTTAAAGGATAAGATGATACCCTGTCTATCAAACAGGCACGGTGGGAGGGGATGGTAAAAACTGCTGAGAAAACCTGCTCCACAGAAACAGCACTGCATATTCTCAATCCTCCTTCTCACCAGGAGAAGTGGCACGTTTCTCCAGGGGACCCATTATTCCAACTATAGACATCTTTAGGTCCCCTGGATCCTCTCCTTCTCAAATTTCCACAGGGTTCTTCTACACTGTACCTAAAATATCTCAACGCTTGGGGTGGGGAGGACGGGACAGAGCTGGTTAGTAAACAGATGGCTGGAATCAAAGGCAAGACAGCAAACTGCTCTATGTTAGAAATGCAACCAACTGGATGTTTTATCTAACTCATTTTCAGGTTACTTTTTATGTACCTGGAAACAAGTCTCCATTATTTTTGCCAGTGGAGGACAGCAAAGGAACAGATATTTTAAAATGGCAGATAATTCCAAAATTACTTGTCATATGATTTCAGCTACGAGCACCTTCCTGGGGGGTAAACTTTTCCTGAGAACATGGGCTGGTTCTCTACTTAATGATGTCATTCACACCTCAAAACAATCCTGTGAGGTCAACATTGTGGTCTCAGAGACCCAGGAGCTTCAAGGACTTACTCAGGCCCACACAGCTTTAAGCGGCAGGACTGATAGTGGAACCTAGGTTCTTCCGACTCAGGAGTCCATGCTCTTTCACCTGCTCCCCTTCTGAAACGAAGCTGGAATGTCTTCTAGTGAAAGGTGGACATGATTTTGCACCCATTTCCTCCTTATTAACATTAGTATACTGTTGTGGCAAACCAACCTTATGGAAGCTATATAAAAACAGATTGACAGCCTGGCTAAATTTGTATACAGAGCACAGAAGTACACATTAGAGACCAGAAAATCCTAAGAGACTCAGGAATGTAGTAGGAGGAGGCAGAAGTAGTCATCTGTGTGGGTGTCACCTCCGGAGAATTCTTGGGCCATCACGTGTGTCTCTTCTGCCATCATTTATCTTAATTACATCTGTCTACTTTTTCTACCGAACCCGCCAGGCTCTTCCTGTTACTCCAAGGGATAAGTGAAGTTAAGAGCCTGTTATCTTCTTTGCTTCAACAGCAATTTAGGATGTCTTCAGTGACATTGAGAGTTCAGTGGCACTTCTGTCCCAGATCCCAATTGCCCTTCCCTTCTGTTTCAGTTCTAAGGAGCCCGCTATAATAAGGTCAAGGAAATCCCTGCACATGCCACCTCTCCCTCCCACAAACACACTCCAATGGAAACTATCTGTCATTTCCCCCCCAGCTTTATTGAGGTATAATTGACAAATACCATTGTACAGAGCATACAATGTGACGAATTGATACACATATACATTGTGAAATGTTTACCACAAGCAAGTTAATTAACACGCCCATTACCTTTTTGTGGTGAGAATGCTTAATATCTTCCCTCTTAGCAAATTTCAAGTATACACTAAATATTACTAACTACAGCTACCATGCTGTACATTAGATCCCCAGAACTTATTCATCTTATAACCAAACTTGGAGGAAATAAAATGTACTTAAAAGAAAAACAGAGAAGTCCTAATTGCTAATCCCTGGCCCTCAAACTCCCGTTAGCCTGAACAGAGGCAGAGTCAGTTCCTCTGCAGCCCCCTCCTGCCACCATCCCAAAGGCTTGGGCTAAATAACAGTGACAAGAAGCCCGTCTGCAGCCCAGTGGAGCCCACAGATATTTTCACTGCCTTCATATATGGCCCCACTTCCTACTTCCCTTGGATAGTTAAAAAACCAAGACTGCAGGTGAATAGCTCTGAAATTCCCTGGGCCTGTACAGCTGTAAAACCTGAGGCAGTGGGGAAGATTAATTGGGCCACGAAGTAGGGGAAGCTATAATTAAACCAATTAAAAAGGAGGTGGCTGGAGAGGGGCGCTCCAGAGATGGATGAGGAGGTAGGAAGTGCTGGGCACAGTCATCCCTAACGGCTGTGGCCAGACCACTGCGAGAGAACTTGGTTGGAAGCCCAGAGCAGAGTGAAAAATATGCTGGGCTTGCCGGGCCAAGCCCCGCCATTAGTCACTGTTTGGAAGAGGCAAAGTGTGCCTGGTTTTCATTCTGGATCGCAATAAGAGGTGAGAGGCACCCTCACAAGTTCATAATGCAGAGAATGTTACAGGGAGTTAGTTTCAATATGAAACAAACATTTCTTTTGCTTCGAGGCCTGGGGTAGAATCACTGAAATGCTGAGATAGCTGCTTCTGCCCCTCCCTTGAGCTGAGCCTCTAAAAACTGGACCAGTCCCACCTCCCTGGAGCACCTTGTGAGGGTCCCTCTGGCCTGCAGAGTAAAGTATAGACCAATTAAAACGGCATTTACAAGCTTCCAAAATCCAGGTCCAACCCAGCTGTTCCTGTCCCATGTAGGCTCTTTATGCTATGCCAGCAGCCAAGCAGCTCCACTCGCCTTTCCACTCCATCCCACCCTGCCTCGTATGCCTGACTTTCTCATCCCATTTGCTTGGCTTGCACTGCCTTTCTCCCTGATCTGTGGCAGACTTTACTAATGTTCCCTACTCTCTGGTTCTCTTCCACACTAGACGTGTATTTTCCCCACCCAGGAGAAGTTAGGTGTGGCCAAGTGACTTTCTTTGCACAATGAAATGTGTGTAAAGTCATGCGTTACTTCCAGACAAATGTTTAAGAGCTGGAGTACAATATTCCATGCTCTCTCTTCCCGTGCCTCATTGACTGTGGTAGCTGTGTGTGCCGGATGGTGCCGCTATAGCAAGATGGAGCCATGGCAGGCCTGGATTAGTGAGCTGCCTGTGAAGGTTACACAAACCTGTAGTAGGCTGTGTATAAATATAATACTTTGTTGTTTGCGGCCACCAAGATTTGTGAGCTGCTGTTACTGTACCAGACCCTAGTACCTCCTGATGAACGTACCATCTAATATCAACCTTCCAAACCCTCACCATAACCTACAGTTTCAAACTGTGCTGACAAAGCCTGTGTGAGAAGAGAGACACCTATTAATAGGAGTTTCCTGAGGGAAACTACATCAGCTACACCTCTGGATGTTTTAAATTCTAGCTCTGGATCAGGAGAGACCACTAAAATCTATAAACAAACCAAATTACCTTGGACCCGCACAGAGTAGGCTTCAGTGAATTAAAGGTTAATCTTAATGCCCCAGGATTAGTTATTTGTTTTTGATTCAATTTTGCTACTAGAAAAAGCACACTGAAATCTATTATAATCTTTGCTGTCAAAACTGTATTGATACCATAAATTTTGTTACCAGAATCCCTTATATAAAATCTCTCTTAAGAAATTTCTTTTAGAATTCAGCTTTCTTTCCCCTGAGGAATTCTATGCTCTCATCCTTTGGGTAATGAGAATTATGTGTTTTTCTTTTTGCTTTGGCCGCCAGGAAGCTCTGACTCAAATATGAAACTCTACTACAACAACTATGTTAACCTTTATGGGTTGCATGTCTGGGCTCTTTTTCCCTGATCTTGGTTTCTACTTTTATTTGTATTTCCCTGATCTTGATTTTCTATTTCTATAGTATCATCATTTGAGATTGTAAGCTAAGTAAAATCCTTTATGGAATGAAACAAGTTATAAACAAGCAAGCAATCGAAAGTTATACCTGTTGCATGCTCAGCTGACTTTGCCCCAGTAATCTGCCTATGCCCTTAGCCTATCACTACTAGACTTTGCTGCAATTTGTGCCATGGGCCCTATTTTACCAGCTTTAACCATCCAGAAGTGCTAGTTACTTGGAGATAGTACTTTATGGTGGACAGGCAATGTGGCCAGCACTGGAAGTTCTCTATGCCTGGCTCTACCACTTCACTCTTACGTTCTTACAAAAGTTACTGCTTCTCCTGGCCTCAAGTTTTCATCTCTCTCGGATGGCTATTCCAAAGATCAAACAAAGTGAATGCCAAGGTGTGAGTCTCCATTTTCTAGGGTATTGGTACTATTCCAGACAGCTTCAATAACTATAGTCCTAAGTATTACAAATAACAAAATCAAAATCGCCACTCCCTCTAGCATTATTGTATAGAGTGCAATTCACTCTAAGTCTTAGATGCCATCATATTTCCAAAGTGAGTACACGAAAGGGAACTTGATACCAGATCATCTCATGTAAGGAGAGTGCAAAATTATGGGCTCTGAGAACATTATAACCAAGCTCTGCATGTGATGTGATAACGGGGCCCATTTCCTTAAGGGTCTCAGTGCGTGCATATGGCAGAGGCCCCCTGGGGGTATTTGGAAATGTGGTGGGGCATTTTTGGTTGTCAAAATATCTGGGGGCCCAAACTGGCAGGCTGTAGGTGGGCTCAGGGTATCAAACAGCCTGCAACATGTGGGAAAGTCTTGCACAGTGAAGAAGCCACCCCTAAAGGCCAACGGACTGTACCGAGACACACCAGATGCTCTAAGGCGATTTTACACCCTGGTACTAATTAATAATCTGAAAAAAAAATTCCGTTTCTGTATGGTCATCCAGTTTACGTTGTTAAAATAAATCTTCAAAGCTAATTAATTGGGAAGTCTTTGGGCTGGTATCCCATAATTTAAGCAAAAGACTGAGAAACTGGAAAACAATTTTAAAATTTGCCTCACTAACTGATTGCCTTCACCAGTTTTTTACCTGTGAAATGTAATTCATTCATTAAGAAGATAAATTTAAAAATACCTACATATGAGCTTCCTCCCAATTTCACTATGATAATAAGGGAGAGGGGAACACTTCCTAAATAATAAAAATAGTAGCAGCAGTAATAATAATGACAACAATATACGAAATTCTCCTTTGTGATCTCATTCAACACCGTGACACTAAGAACCTACTATGTGACTCCCAAATATGCAATGCCAGCTTGGAGATCTCTCCTAGACATAAGTCTCATAAATCGAACTACCTAATGGATATGCCTCAGATAACCTAAAGCTCAAGGTTCCCAAAAATGTTTGCTGAATTGCTGAGCGGAATTAAATCTAACATTTTATGGCACTTGTCAGTTGTCAAAGTCCTCGGGCCTCCACTATCTTGTTTCACTCTAGGACAAAGGCAGGGTGGCTGGGTCTGCATTTGAAGACACTCACAAAAGCCACATGGTCACTAGGTTACAGAGCTAGGACCTGAACTCAGGCCCACGCCTCCCACCCCAGCGCTCTTCCCCTGGGTTACTTTGTCCCTCTGAGGGTCCAAAGCAGCAACTGCTGGAGAATTCAGCCGTGCAATTTGGGGTGAGGACAAAGCCCATGCCCCAGGGCCACAACATTCCATCAGCCCAGAGAGGAGGAGGGGATGGCACAGCCTGCCCAGACCAACAGGGAGTCCTGGAAACAGACAGGGAAAGGGAGGAGGAGCAGAAGAGCAGGCCAAAAGAACAGCCCTTCAAAATGATTTCACTTTGCAAATTCAATTGCAAAGCAGATGGATTTTCCAGCAAGGCTGGAGAGCAAATTATGAAATCTGCTTTCCCAAGGCAATCGGGTCTGAAAAGCTTCATTTTAGAAATTTACACTGGATAGAAAACTCAAACTCTATGATTGTGTGAAGCGTTCTAGCTAGATTAAGCATAATGCTATTAAAACAAGTGATTCATATATTCTGCTCATTTTTCTATTAGTACATGGACTTTTGGTTAGGGTAATTTTGAAAACATGGAAAAGAGCAAAATGGGATTGAAATTGTGAATCCATTTCCTGCTTTCAGTTTTTCTTCCCTTTCTGTTTAATTGAGAGGGATTAACTTAGGAAATTAGAGGCTCCTGAGGCTGGCTCACTTAGGCATATCACAGATTATACTGAAACATGTCCACCTAGAAAGCTTTTGTGAACAGCTTTAAATCTGAAACCCCATTTACCTCCTTTATTCAAGTTGTAGACTCATAGGATCAGAGAAACCTGTAGAAATCACCTAAACGTGGGCTTCCCAAAACACTTGCTGATTCTTGACACACTTCAGATCTCCTACATCAGGAAGGGGTGGATTCCTGTCTGTCTGTCCTGCCAGACCAGTCAGCTGTCCATCTACACTCCTATCTCCAGCCAACCACTTCTTCCATGCACATATAAATAAAGGAACCACCCAGTCTCTCCCCTTTGATCACATACAGAATGCTAACGCAGAATACCATTAGTGTCAAGACCCAGACAACTTTAATGCTTCTGTGGCTTTCTTTTTGTCCTTTTGTTGTGCATATTTTTACGTTATTGAGATTCTATAATCGAAATTGAAGAATCTCAAAAATATTTTTTCAATTATAAAAATAACACATGTTAAAAAATGCATCTGGCAGACAGAAAAGTTTGGCTCAGCCAACACTCATTTCCAACTTCCTCCTTCTCTCTTGCTGCCTCTGGCTATGGGGCTGAAAAGCTAACTATTCACTTTCCCAGCCTCCCTTGAAGCCAGGGTTGGTCCAAAGACACTATTTTGGTCAGTAGACAAAAGCATAAATCTGCCAGCATTTTAGGGAAAGCTCTTCCTTTTCTGATAAAAGGATACAAAAGCAGCTGGCTCAGCATCTCCTGCTTCTCCTGATTTGAACAAGTCATGATGCCTGGAGCTGCAGCAGCCATAATGTGACCATGAGGCATAAAGACCTAGCATGAGAGAAAGGCCAAGAGAATTGCAGAGTAATAGGCCCTGTTATCCACAACCTCTGAACCAAGGTCAGGTGCCTCACACTTGTTTTGTGAGAAAAATAAGCCCCTATTTGTTTAAGCCACTATAAATCAGATTTTCTGTTTCTTAGCCAAAGTATTACTGTTATAATATTCAATGTAGAAAATATGAAACACAGAAAACCTCTATATAGCTATCTATCTTACCAGAGACAATCATTGCTAACACGTTAGTAGGGTTCCTGACAATCTGTTTTTGTGTTGGTGTGGATTGTTTATACTATTAAGATTATATTAGGTGGCACAGCAGTTAAGTTCGCACGTTCCACTTTGGCAGCCTGGGGTTTGCTGGTTCAGATCCCGGGTGTGGACATGGCACCGCTTGGCAAGCCATGCTGTGGCAGGCATCCCACATATAAAGTAGACGAAGATGGGCATGGGTGTTAGCTCAGGGCCAGTCTTCCTCAATAAAAAGAGGAGGATGGGCAGCAGATGTTAGCTCAGGGCTAATCTTCCTCAAAAAAAAAAAAAAAAGATCATATTATATGTACAGGTTTTTAAACATAATTAAACTAAGACCAGGTTCGTAAAGGAAGATAATAATAAAAAGGACTTTATGATGGGTATCTGCAGTTAGGTATTTGCTTACAATTATATCATTCAATACGGGTTTAAAGAATGTAGACAATCATTTCTCAAGTTTCTTGGTAATGAAAATGGTCATTACGTTGCTCTCTACAGCTCTGCTTTGTAGAATAAAAAGAAATGTTTTTAGTTCAGTAACTCTTCTGATAGTGTTTTCACAATGTAAAATAACTAAGCCATTCTTAGGAAGTGCCGGGATAGGACGACATCAGTTACGGCTGTCAGGGGTATCACACGGAACAAGAGTCGTTCGAAATGGGGGTGAAGGATGTGGCAAAAGAAACACATTTTCTGGTACTGGTCAAGGAAACAAAGCAGGGCAGTTGACAGATACACGGCAGGTTCAAAGTTCTCTTGGTAGCAGAAGCCACTTTACAATACACTGGCCAACTGAAATGTGGGAGCAGATGAGAAAAAGAAGACCCTCAAGGCCTCCAGTCACACTTCCTAACTCTTGTCTTCACTTGTTTGTTCTTTTCCTCTATGCTCTAACAGAGCCTGTTCTCCATATCGTGGACTCAGTTTCCCCCTGGATCAGTTGCGCTCAGTTCTACCTTTATTTCAGATTTTACATTTTTAGGTTCCTTGCAATTCTTCCTTCCATCACCCATCTTCTTTTTCATCTGATTCTTTTTTCCCATATCAACCTCCTTTCTCCTTATGATCTTCCACTCCTATTTCACGTCTTTTTGCATCTGCTAAGGATGCCAAACTTGTGTAAACTTTTCTCTTAGTTCCTACAGTGAACAATTTTTAAAGGTCTGCTTCCCTTCTGAGAATCAATGCTGCTTCTCCCTTATTCTGTAGCAATTTTTCATCTATCTCTATTTTTTTCCTGTTTGAGCTTCAAATATAGCAAGGTGTACCTAATATTTATTCATAAATAAAGTGCATGGTTTGTGCTCCAATGGAGTTGGCCCCATTCTCCATGTGCTTGGGTACTGGCCAAACCCCAGCCTCAGATCTACAGCTAGATGACAGACGACGATGTACATAGCGCCTAGCTCAATCCCTGGTGTGTAATAGCATCTACTTTAATAGCTAAAATGATCAAGGACATACTACGTGCCAGGCCCTGTTTTAGGCATTGTACCTGTGTTGATGTAATTCTCACAGGGGCCTATGAATTAAGCACTATAATTATTCTGATGTTCCAGATGAGTCACAAGGAGGTTAAGGAACTTGCCTGACATCACACACCTAGAGAGCAGCAAGCTGGGATTTGAACCCAGGCAGTCTGATTCTAAAGGTCAAGCTCTTAACCAGTATATCTGACAGCATTTAATGGCATCTGAGCAATAAATGAAGCTTCTGTGAGCAGGATGTAGGTAGTGAAAGCGGAATTTGGGGAGGTACTATCTATGCCCAGTGCCTTTTAAATCATCTCTAGATTGCTCACCTGAGATCTAGTCATGGGTTTCCAGTTGTCTCAGGTTTTCACTTCATCAACTTCGAATGGGGGTCAGGGGAGGTAATTCTTCAGGACAAAGTCCCAGAGGTTCCCCAACACTGAAAAGATCGATACTAAACTGGATGGGTTCTCAACTGCTAACCAACTTAGTCTCCCATGCCTCACAGTATACACCCTCCACTCCAGCTAGCTCTCAACTTCGTCTCCCATGCCTCACCAGTACACACCCTCCACTCCAGCTAGCTCTCCTCTGTGTGCTTCAACAGAGCAAACTGAATACATTGTACACCCTAGAGAAACAGTAACAGTGGCAATTACAATGACTGAGTGTTACACAGATCATGCCTCCAAAGAGCTCACCGTGCTCTCATCTCTCTCTTCCCTTTATCTTTATAGTATTACTCAGAGGGATGCAAAGTTATTAATCATTCATTTTCCAGATGGAGAAATTGAAGTACAAAGAAGGGGAGCAACCTACCCAAAGTCAGACAGCTGGTTACTGTTAGTATGTACCTGTTTCCGATCTCATCTCCTTAGGATCAGGTTCTGTGAGTCCTCCAAAGTGAAAAATAACTTGACTTATTAATCTCTGTTGGCTTGGACATAATTTGCTAAAATGCCTTTATCATCTTTTCAGCAAACATTTACTGTAGTGCTGAAGTGGGCATGGGGAATAAGAGATCATGAACACAGGGTTCCCGCTCACGACCTGGTGGGGGAGGCGCAGTCACAGAGTAGGGAAACAGGTGCAGGGACGGGGCCTCGACAAACAGCACACAAAGGCCTCTGCTGCTAGGTGCTCACTCTAACGACTACCGAGGCTGCCAAAGGCTCTTTTCAGTGGGGGGAAAAATAGTAAGGAATGCTTTTACACCTTGAACTGTGGTACCACAAAACTGTACACATCACTACTGTGTAGGCTGACAGCAAGAGGATTCATATTTCTTTTTATGATGTGCTTCTTAACTGCAATAGTTCGTAAAGGTCTGTTTGAAAAAAGAATTATCACCAAGCAGTTAAGTAATCGGCTTAACAGTGATTTAAAAAAAAATCATTAATAAAATTAATAAAAATACATTTGTAAGTAATTCACAAATGCTTTAAAATACTCATCCATTAAATTAAAAAAAATGTTGCATAGTTCATTACAAAAAGCTGGGTAAGAGACAAAAGGATGAGTTTTCTCTTATGAGGCATCTGCATAAATTAGGTGAAAAAAAATACCACACTGGGGGCTTAGAGACTGCACATATCCATCTAGAGTCCTTAGAGGAGCTGGGGAAATGGAAATTAGAAAGCAGCAAAGCCACTATATTCTCTATTACTGAAAGACACTGTACCCCTGAGGCAAAAACCAACACATGAAACAAGAGAGAATACTTTGGTCCTAAAAGCGGACTGGAGAGGAGTGGAGAGACTAAGTTTGGCTCTCCGTTCAAGCAGATGGGAAATGATTTACTGCAGCACTGAGCGGTTTCTACAGTGACCAAGTCCCCCAGTTTCTGAAGTCAGGAACACTCCATCCTGATAGCAGTTCCTAAACCACACGGGGCCAGGGGTTGCCAATGAAGGACAAGCATGGTTCCCCAAAAGAAAAAGTGGCCTTTCTTTAATATAATGAAATAACCTAATCATGAAATTATATAATCTAAGTATTGGGCTGGACCCTGGATGTATCATTCAGATCGATCAAAATCACAAATGTAATCCATGGAGGACTGTGGGTTTCCAGTGTTTTGTGACCCACTGTTAGGCAGCAGTTCCAGACTCTCGTGGTATTTGAGTTAATCCACGCTCCACATTCCTCTTCAAATTCCGCTCTCTAGGACGGTTCACTAAATACAGTGACTCCAGTCTAAGAGATGCAAGACAGTATTTCCACAGAAATGATGGCAGTTCTCAAGATCTGATGGCCTGAGGACTCACTCCCTAGTTTAAACTATGTAAATTTAGATTGAAAAACGAGAGGTTCTATGTCTTCCCTTCTGGTGGGAAAGGCTGCCATTATGTAAATATAGGGTCATAGCAAAATAATCATCTAGTTCTGTGTTTTCTAAACCTTGCTCCACAGGCAGCTGTGCCCCATGAGATGCTAACAGCTGTCTAGAGACACATGTGTCTTCCATGGTCAAGTGAGTGTGAAACACTGGGCTAAACAAAGTTAATACAGGACTTCTCAGGACCTTTCATATGCTACTGTGCAGGATGAATTTCCTGGAGGGGGATCTGGTATCCCAAATGATCTGAGCACAGCAAGACAGCCTTATCCACATCTCCCAGAAGACGGGTTCTACAGAACAGTTTGTGACCTAGCCAATTTTTAAAATATTCTAATAAAGTGAAACACATTGTTTAATTGATTCTTAAAAGATTTGATGTAACTATAATCATTACAAAGTCAAGCCCTATTAAAAACATCTGTTACTGTCAGGAGGAACCAGTGGGTCACCAGGCCTGGGAGACACAGGTAACTTTTCTCTGGACTGGGCTAGGAAACATTCTCTGTCAAGAGTTGAAATCAGTCATTTTGCTGAAATTTTGATATATAAGAGCATTTACAACTGAGGTCTCTAAGAAGCATACTGCATTATTTACCTGAGTGCAGAGATACAACCTAAGGAAAACAGCATCACACTTATCCAGTTTACGGCTTTTAGGTACCTTTTAAAGTAGAAAACGGGAGCAATAAACAACCAACCTCCCCTAACCCCTGTTCCTCCAAGAACAACCAAGATAGGCTTTCCTCAACGTTTGTCTGGATGTGTACTGTCCAGTATGGTAGCTGCTAGCCACACGTGGCCACTGAGCACTAGAAACAGGGCTAGTTCAAACTGAGATGTGCTGTAATACAAAATACACTCAGGACTTCAAAAACTTAGTATAAGAAAAAGAATGTAAAATACGTTATTAATTTTCATATTGATTACGTGTTGAAATGATATTTTTTATGCATTGAATTAAATAAAATATATTATTAAAATTAATTTCTCCTTTACCTTTTAAAATGTGGCCACCAGAAAAATGTAAATGACATTGTGGCCTGCATTGTCTTTCTAGGGACAGCGCTACTCTAGCCAATTGGTCTGCCCTTCGCGACCATGAGCTTCGTGAAGCACAGGATCTTACTTTCTTCGCTTCTGGAGCCCTGGAACTTAGATCAGTGTCTGGGTCACACCAAAGCCTCCAAAAGTCTTTGTTGAACTAACTTGAATTCCCAGGGATTAACTCTCCAAGGCTAGACGTCCTTCTTATAAGAAAGCGTGGCAAAGAGAAAAGAACACGAGCTGTTTGGCATTACTTTGAGTTGAACTGCAGCTCCAGTAAACTTTATTTTCTCTGGCCCTCAGTTGTGCACCTGAGAAACAGGATAAGGTGAGGATTAAATGAAGTACTTATGTAAAGCACACAGCCAATTCCTGTCACCAAATGATGAAGCAGGATTAAAACTTTGGTATCTATTCTCAACACTTCTGTGCCTAATACTGAGACCCACTTGCAGACCTACACACAAGATGTTAAGTAAGTGGTGCTTGGAGATGAGGACCAGGCCGCATGAGGAGTAAGATAAGAGAATTGGACTCATCATGAAGACTGCAAAAGATGCCTATCTGCCTTTACACATTTACCTAGATCTGGATGGCCATTATCAATTTTTCTTTCCCTGAACACAACAGAATTGTTGCATGTAACAATACACCAAACGGTTTAGTTATCTATACCGCTACTCCAGCATTCTCAGTGCCAGCAATCTCGAAGTCTATCTGTGCAACAAGTGAACTGAGGCTGATGAGCTATTCCCAATGGAGGTCCTGTTAACAGTGCCAAGCAGAGAGACATTTAGCCAGTCTGTAAACCAGTGGGTCTCAACCTTGGGGTACACATTAGAATCAACCTGGGAGCTTTTAAAAATCCCAATGCCGGGCCCAGTTCCCATCAATTAAATCAGAACTCTTGAGGGTAGGTGCTATAGGCTGAATGTATGCCCACAACCTTCATCTGTTGAAATCCTAATGCCCAAAGGTGATGATATTAGTAGGTGAGGCCTTTGGAGTGATTAGGTCATAAGGGTAGAGCCCTCATGAATGTGATTACTGCTCTAATAAAAGAGGCTCCAGAGAGATCCCTAGCCCCTTCTGCCATGATCTGGAAGAGGGTCGCCCAGTCTTACCCAGCCATCTTGGTACCCTCATCTCAGACTTCCAGCCTCCAGAACTGTGAGCAATACGTTTCTGCTGCTTAGAAGCCAGCCAGTCTGCGGTGTTTTGTCCCAGCAGCCCAAACACACTAAGACAGTGGGCATCAGTATTTTGTAATGCTCCCTGGGCAATTCTAAAATGCAGCCAAGGCTGAAGTCCCTTTCTCGTTCTAGCATGTTCTTGAATACTTGAAAAGAGCAGAGGCTCTGAGATCAGGGAACTATCTAGGCGCTAGCATTTCTCGGCTGTGTGATCTGGGGTGAGCTACTTACTCTTGAGCTTCATTCTCCTCAACCGTAAAGTGGAGCTAATATGTCCCTCATGAGGGGCAGTGAGGAGAAAGCGAATACGATCAACGTGCAGAATGACCGGCACATCGTGGCTATCATTATCAATATTTCCCTCACCTCAGGGGAAATGACTCCTGCATGTGGGAAAGTCAATCTCACCTCCTCCTGTGTTCATGCTACGCTGGCAGGGGAGATGATGCACGTAAAAGTACTTTGCAGACCAAGGCTTCTCAAACCTTAACGTGCATAAGAATCACAGGGGACCTTGTTAACACACAGAAGCTGATTTTCTAGGTCCGAGGTGGAGCTGAGAGTCGCATTTCTAATAAGCTCCCAGGAGATGCGACACTATTGACCCACGGGCCGCACTTTGAGTACCAAGACGGTAAATGGTAAAGCTCTCAACTGAAGTAAAGCACTACTAATATTTCCTTAACATACTTTTAGGAAGTATCATCATATTAGTCTCTCGAATCTTCAAAATGTTTTTATTTTTGAGAGACTTTATAGCAAGTGTAACACCTATAAAGAAACCAGTCTGAATCAGAGATTCTGTATGAAAAATTTGAAGGCTTAAGCCCACTGTCTCTCATCTTACAATATTTTCCTTTTTGCCGTTAGTCATCATCTGATTCAACTTAACAAACACGTCTGAATCACAAGAGTATGGAAAGCCCGCTTCCCCTCCCTTCTGCCCAAGAATTAAAGGTATTTCTCCCTTTGTTTATTACTGAGGAAAAGCAGAAGATCCATTACAACCTACAAGGAGCCTTGGGCCTCTTCCTCCACTTCACGAAAATAACATTAAACTGCCTCTTTGATGATTCAGAAACTTCCCTAGTTTTATCCCCAAATGAAAATGGTGTTTCTCAACAACGTCAATAGTTTTGTTTGAGCATAATAATCTTAGACCAGTGTGCATCCTATCAGAATGATAATGCAATTTTTGTTTTATACATATGTATCCATCTTTACACAGAAATAACATTGTTTAAAAAATTGGGCATGAAAAATTTCTGGGTGAATTAAACGCTATTTTAGATGCAGAAAGACAGCTGGGTAATTAAGGTTTCTATGTAAGATAATTTTGAAAAGCATCCTTAAGAGTCTACTTGTCTTTTGGAAAATCTGAAATTTCCATTTTGCTACATGAATGGGTTGGATCACCTCAATTATGATAACTTCTACAGAGGTTCCTCCAGCCCTCTAGATTCTGTTTTCTTGCATTCCTGGGGGACAGAACTTTATCTGTCACCAGAGAGGAGCAGGTGTTTGGGTGCTTTTGAGTAACAATGGCAATAGCCAGGACACCCAACAAACAAACACTGGTGGTACCTGCTATGCAAGTATGTCACTCAGTGCCAGGTGCTGGAGGCATTTGGGCAAGGACCGTAAGTAAAAAAATCCAATAAGGCCTTTTTTATTAGAAAGATTTATCAAATAATTGGATATTATGTTGAGAGGCTTGGGTCTGTTTCTAAGCTAAAAATAAAAAAATTTTCTAAGGTAAATATTTTTTGGCTGAAGATCAGTTCCCCAATCAATTTTATGAGACATACATATCTACCATGTACTAACTCTGTGACTTTGAGTAAACTGCTTACCCCCCTCTAAGCCTCAGTTCCCTCATCCATAACGTGGTGGTTACATCTACTACAAAGAGCACTAAGGATTAAGCGAGATGCACTAAAGAGCTTAGCACAGTGCCTAGAATGGAATCAATGCTCAAAAAATTGTAACTATTACAATTTTTAGTATGTAGCACTAAATATTCACTTGCTTGTTCTGATTATTTTCTTCTGTCCCTGGGCTAATCCCTACAACAGCACTGGGGGAAGAATTCATTCATTATTTAAAAGATTCAGAACTTTTGATTTCAGAAATTTGTGGCCATTATGCCAAGTAAGCTAGATGCAAACCATTAGTATTGTGACATCTCAGTGACCACACACTCCAAGGGTCACCACTCTAGGGAAAAAGAAGATTCTTCACCTAGATGCAATAAAAAAACAAAAGAATGAAATGAGAAGATATGAAAAAATCAACTTGTAAAAGTTGGGCTCTTGGAGTCCAATGTGTGAATGCTACTACAGATGTATATGCCTGAAGGTAGCATGGGAGAAGTCATCATGCACTATCAGATTTGTTGCTCTATAAAATTACACATTTTAATAAGGCAACCCTTTTGAGATGGAAATACTGAATGGTGGGAGGCGTTCACAATCACTCATCCAGTGGTCTCAATATACTTTATAAGCACAATTCTCAGCCTGGTGACTTCAACAGGACCCTCATTACAGCACAGAAATGTACTAACAGCCAGGAGAAATGTGTTTTCCTCTTGGCTTAGCCATGAATCTGTTGTGTGATCTCAGGTTAGGCAATAAATCTTCCGAAACACAAGTTTTCTTATCAGTAAAATGAAGGAGTTAGACTGAATAATGTTCTATAAAAAGCTTTTCCAATTCTAATGTTCCATGGTTCTAAGATCCTTTTAATGCTGGGATACACTAATAATCTGATTTTCTAACATGACTGACAACGTTGGAAGTATCCCACTGACAGCTTGATTCAGGTCACAAGCTAACTGCACCAAAGGGCAGAGGACATCTCAAACTCTTCAGCAAATATAAATGCAGTGAACTATAGAATATGCCAGTGGTTCTTGAAAATGGCACCAAATGCTTCTGGAAGTCAAGAAATAATTCTTTCAGGTAGAAGAATTAGAAGAGTTCATCACTTTTGGCATCCAGATTTGGCATTTTGAGATTGAAAGAGCAAAATCAGTTAAGTTTCTTGAGGGTTCAGAATAGTAACTAAGCTTTTGATAAGAGCAAAAAGACCTTGTTCTCAATCCTGGCTTTGACCCTAGCTGGCTCTGTGATCTCTCTTTTTTTTGATCTTTACTTTGAAATACTCCTACTTTCATAGGAAGTTGCAAAGATAGCATGGAGACTTTATTTCCCTAGGATAAATACCTAGGAGTGGGATGGCCGGGTCATACGATGAGTCTATGTTTTTCAGAGTGGCTGTACCATTTTGCATTCCCACCAGCAAAGTATGAGAGTTCCAATTGCTCTGCATCCTCATCAGCACTTGTATCGTCAGATATTTTTGGTTTTGTTTTTATTTTTCCATTCTGCATCGATTAACATGATCATGTGATTTTTTTTCTTGAGTCTGTTAATATGGTGGCTAACACTGACTGATTTCCAAATACTGAGCCAGTCCTGCATTCCTGGTATAAACTCCTCAGGTCATGGTGTATAATTTTTTTTATATGTTGATGAATTCTATTGGCTGATATTTCATTAATAATTTTGCATCTATATTCACTATATATACCTGCATGTATGTGTGTGTGTGTATATAATGCATATGTATGTATATAAATTTCTTTAAAATGTCTTTGCCTGGTTTGATATCATGGTAATACTGGCTTCACAGAATGAGTTGGGAAGTGTTCCCTCCTCTTTCATTTTCTGGAAGAGACTGCAGAATTGGTGTTAATTCTTTAAATGTTTGGTAGAGTCCTTCAGTGAAACCATCTAGGCTTAGAGATTTCTTTTTGAGGAGGTTTTAAACAAAGAATTCAATTTCCTTACTAGTTATAGGACTATTCAAATTACCTGGTACACACTGAGTAAGTGTGGTAGTTTGTACTTTTCAAGGAATTAGTTCATTTTATGTAAGGTGTCAAATTTATGTGTGTAGAGTTGTTCATAGTATTTCCTTATGCTTTTGATGTTTGCAGGGTCTACAATGATATTCTCTGTTTCATTCCCAATACTAGTAATTTGTGTCTTCTATTTTTCTCTGTCAATGTAGCCACAAGTATGCCAATTTTACTGATCTTTTCAAAGAACCAGCTCTTAGTTTTATTGATTTTTCTCTATTGTTTTGCTGTTTTCAATTGCATTGATTTCTGCTCTTACCTTTATTTATTTTCTTCCTCTGGCTTGCTTTGGGTTTATCTTGCTTTCCTTTTTCTAGGTTCTTCATGTGGGAGCTTAGATTATTGATTTGAGATTTTTGGCTCTTGTCTAATGTAAGCATTTAGTGCTATAAATATCCCTCTCAGCACTATTTTAATTGATTCCCACAAACTGATATGTTGTATTTTGGTTTTCATTCAGTTCAATGTATTTTTTCATTTTCCTTAAGACTCTGTCTAACCTACTTGTCATTTAAAAGTGTGCTTAGTTTCCAAGTGTTTGGAGATTTTCTATCTATCTTTCTGTTATTGATTTCTAGTTTGATGCCATCATGGTCAGAGAACATCCTCTGATTTCAATTACTTTATATTCGATGAAGTTTGTTTTATGACCCAGGATATGTTCTACCTTGATTTATGTTTTGTGGGAGCTTGAAAAGAATGTGTATTCTGCTGTTGTTGGGTGAGATGTTCCATAAATGTCAATTAGATCCTGTTGGCTGATGGTATTGTTGACTTTTTCTACATATTCTTGCTAATAGGAGAGTCCACTATATTTACCTATATTTTTGCTCTTACCATGTTCTTCCTTCCTGATGTTACAAAATTCCTTCTTTTAGCATTTCCTTTGGCCATTCTTTTAGATCAGGTCTGCTGGTGACAAATTCTCTTAGTTTTCCTTCAACTGAGAATGTATTAATTTCCATTTTCACTGGTTATAGGATTCTGGGTTGAAATAATTCTTTCAGGGTTTGAAAAATGATGTGCCACTTGCTCTGGCCTCCGTGGTTTCTGATGATAATTCCACTGTCATTCAAATTGTTTTCCCCCTAAAAGTAATGTGCTGTTTCTCTCTGGTTGCTTTCAAGACATTTTTCTTCGTCTTTAGTTTTCTAAAGCTTGACTACAGTGTGTCTTGGTGTAGGTTTCTTTGGCTTTTCCCTATTGGAGTTTGCTCAGCTCTTGGATCTGTAGGTTTACGTTTCTTGCCAGTTTGGGGAAACGTTCAGCCACTATTTCTTCACATTCTTTTTAGTCCCTTTCTCCTCTTTCTGAGACTCAAATAACACAAATGTCGGATCTTTGGTTATAGTCCGACATGTCCACAAGGCTCTATTCATATTTTTCCAGTCTATTTTCTCTCTGTTGCTCAGATTGAATAATTTCTATTGTTCTATTTCCAAGTTCATTGATTCTTTCCTTTGTCCTCTCCATTTTGCTGTTGAGCCCATCTGTTGAGGTTTTTATTTTAGTTATTATATTTTTTAGTTCTAAAATTTCCATTTGGTTCTTCTTTATCTCTTCTATTTCTTTGCTGAGGCTTTTCATTTTTTCCTACTTGTTTCAAGTGTTTTCATAGTTACTCTTTGAAGCATTTGTGTGATGTTTGCTTTAAAATCTTTATTAGATGATTCTAACATCTGTGTCGTCTTGGTGTTAGTGTCTGTTGCTTGTCTTTTCTCCTTAAGTTTGAGATCTTCCTAGTTCTTGGTATGATGAGTGAGTTTTAATTGAAACCTGGCTTGTCTGGATATTATGTTAGAAGATTCTGGATCTTTTTAAATCTTGTGTGTTAACAGGTCTCCTCTGACATCACTCTGGTGGGTGAAGGTAGGGTACCACCTTGTCACTGCCAGGTGGGGTGGAAGTCCAGGTCTCTCCATTTAGTCTCTGTTGAGGGAACTCACTACCATGGAGCTCATTACTATGGTCATTCTTTAGGCCCTGAAGTCCCTAGCTGGTTTATTTTCTGTCTTTGAGTATTTTTATTTTTGTTTTATATAATGTCCAGGATTTTTAGTTGTACTTGAGGGTATGGAGGAGGCATTTCTTATTTCTGGGTGGGGTTGGAAGTTCAGGCCTCCACTGATATCACCCTGGCTGGGAGGGGTAGTGTCACCTCATTACTGCTTCCCACATGGTCTCCAATGACACCATGGGAGAAGGTGGCCTTGTTACTACTGAGAGATGGTGAAAGTCCTGACTTTCCAATCACCCTTCAGAGAGGAGATGGGAGGGGTACCTCATTACTGCTAGTGGGGGTGGAAGTCCAGGCTCATCATGTGTTCTCCACTGACATGGGGTGTGGGGTTAACGGTCTCATTACCACGGATTGACGATGGAAGTCTTGACTCTCCACTATGTCTCCTTTGGTGCCACCCCAGGAAGGAGAAGGAGGAATGCACTGTTGCCACCCGGTGAGGCTGGAGGTCTAGGCTCCCCAGGTGGTTTCCACTGTTGCAGAGTTGAGCGAGTGAAAGTTTCAGCTGGCAGGGATGAAAGTTCTAGCTTCTCACTTAGCCTTCTCTGGCACTACCCCAGAAGATGGGTTGGGGTGCCTCTTCGTAACCTGGCAAGGGCAAAAGTTTAGGCTCTCCACTTGGCCTTTGCTGGCGGAGGTGGGGCCTCAATTCTTTCTGTGGCATTTGGCTGGAGTAGAGCAGATTGTCTAAAAGCTCTCTGTCTTGGTAGACCGATCACTTGGCTAGACTGTAAGTTTTTCTCTTGTTTTTTTTTTCTTCTGGTCTGCACCCATTGGTACTTCCAGGTTGCTGGCTTCTCCAGTGTCCCGTCTGCGATAAATAAAGGAAAAAGAAGACCCAGGGAATTCACCATCACATTGTTTCTTGGGTCCTGAGGTTCCTAGCTAGTCTGCCTTCTTCTCCCTACCTTTCTGAGTCTTCTTATACTTGTTTTATATATAATGTCTAGAGTTTTTAGTTGTACTTAGTGGGAGAAATAGGGAAAGTACGTCTATTCCATTTTCCTAGAAGCGGAAGTTGGTGATGCGATCTTGAGCAAATCATTTCACCTTTCTAACAAAGAATTAATGTGCCCCGTAGATAACCAGTGGAAAGCACTCAGCAAATGATGACTGAAGTAAATTACATAAATTGAAATGTCTTAAAGTGAAGACATAATTTCATAATGCTTTGGGATGAAGAGAAATTAAGAGTGAATCAGCTCATGTTACTGTGTGTTCGGTTTCCAGTATTACTTCCTTAAAAAAAAAAACTGTAATAAAAAACTAACCTATCTTTTATAACTAAGAAAATGCTTATTCACATTATAAAAGGATTCTTTACAAAATAAGCACAATGGTTTATTAAATCCATCAATGCACTAAATTTCAAAAGTTTTACCCTCCTAATGATTTATATCCAGCTTTCGCTAAGCAGAGTTGTTGAGAAGTAAGGCCCCAGGGCTCAAAGGAGCTCTAGAAGCCAAGTGAAGGAGGAATTCCAGGAAGGGTGTCAGGAATGGCAGACAGGACGGGGAGTTCAAGTAAACGAAGTATAAGGAGAGGCTGACAGATCTGACATTTAGAAGATCACTGGAGACTTTAGCAAAAGAAATTTAAAAGAGTGGTGGGAGAAGAAGCCAGACTTACGGCGGGTGAGAAGTAAATGGGAGTTGAGGAAGGAGAACCTGAAAGGAAGAGTAATGAAGAGGTGGAGCCAAGTGTGAAAGAGAAAGGGAGGAAATACGGGCATTTACGTCTGATGGCTTCTGATATACAGCTGTAACTGTTACTATGTCAGAGTCATTTCAAAAGAAAGATCAAGAAGCCTTAGAAACAATGGATATATGGGATAAATACAAAGAAGAAATAATTCCAAATTGATTACTCTTTTAACTATATTTAAGATTGATTTGAATATACTATATAGCAGTGCTTCTCAAAGTTTCTAGGCGAAGGGCCAGTTGGATTCTTTTTGCTTTTTACAATCTATTGCGGACTAATACTATTGTAAAATGCAATAAAATACCACAGCAATGTCCAATTTCTATCAAGTTTGAAATGCTCACTCTTGCTTTCTCTCCTTATATTCTCAGGGAATAGATAGTTCATGGACTGGCACCGGCCCACTCTTAAGAGCAGCACTGCTCTCTAAAGCTGGACTCAGGCTGCACAGACCTCAAATTCAAAACCTGACTTCTCAACTGAGCTCCAGATGTCCAGGGAAACATCTAAAACGAGGGCATTCCATTTCCATGCCCCTGCTTGTATTAATCAGGGTAGGCTAGGTTATGCTGTCACAAAGAACACTCCAGTCTCAGAGGTTTACCACATGTCTGTTTCTTGCTCACTCTGCACGTCCAAGGTGAGTCAGCAGGAGGCTCTGTTCTGCACACCCACCACCGCAGTGGCTGTGGCAGGAAAACAGACACTGGAGAACTGCATGTGTGCTTTCCATGGCCTCACATTTTATTGGCTAGAAGTAGTAACACATCCTTGCCAAGGAGGATGGGAAACTTAGGTTGCTTAACCATAAGTACACAGAGGAAGGTCTGTCAAAGTTCTACTGGAAAACAACTAGTAGGAAACGGCTTCTCTCTTCCCCTCAATCCTCCAATATGTTGGCCTGGGGGGCATGGAAAGGGACAGATGACTCTTACTTGGGCAGTATTCTCTTAGCTGTTGCTGGTTTTTTGCCCAAGACTGGCTACTGATGCTGCCTTTAAGCTGGCATCCAAATGCTGGCCCCATTTGTGAGGGTCTTGGATAAGTTCTTTGGAGCCCCTGGGGAGACATCTACCCATTGCACAATTCCCTGATGCGGGAACCCTCTTTTAGACCCTATCTATAGAGTTACACTCCACAGCCTTGTGCTGCTGGGGTTCCTCACCCAGAGGCAGCCCTCTTGGGCAGGCTTCTGGAGAGTTGTCTCAAGCCAACTTCTATACTCTTTAGTCCACAGAAATTTGTGTGTGCCTGATTTGCCAAATAGGGAAGTGCCTGCTCTCTGCTACTAGCCCCTGTCTTCACCTTTCTCCCCTCCCTCTCAGGAGGTACAGGAAGCAGACCACCAAGTTCACTACATAATCAGACATCTGTCTGAAGAATGTAACTCCCATTCTTGCAGGTACCTCAAACGCTATGAGTAGTTCTCCTGGAGGCCCTCTCTTGGTCTGGAGGGGGAATAACCATTTCTACCCTCCACTGGGAGATGAAATTTGAGCTTTCTCACAAGATTCTCACAATTGACTTCTCTCGGAGTGAATGATACAGAGGGAGAGAGCCAAGCAGAAGCTGTATCCTTTTTATGACTTTGACTGAGAAGTCACACAGCATCACTTCTGTGATTTTCTGTTGGTTAGAAGGGAATCACTAAGTCTGGCCTACATTCAAGGGAAGGAGAATTAGGCTCTACTTTTTGCAGGGAGGAATGTCAATGAATTTGTGGACAGATTTTAAAACTTCCACAGTCCTTAAACTCTTTTAACTCAGTCTGTGAAATGAACTATAATATTAACAAGCCAGAGTCTAAAGCAAACAAATGTCTGATAACAAAAATCATTACAATTGCAAGATATTGTCAAAAGCTGTTAGAACTCTTTACTTTTATAAATGTTTAATAATGGGTAAAGGGATGCACAGTTAGGTTCTTGGGAAATGAGATCCAAAAATCTTCAAATGCTCCAATAAATCTTTCTGCCACAAATTTTTAAAAACACTGAGCAAATGTTTACAAGTATTTGCACATGGGAAGCTTTAATAACTAATAAGAGAGTTGAAAGTGTGAGATTCTGTATGTTTCCTCCTACCCAGCATCACCATCAAGATGCCTACTCTGGCAGAAGCCCATGTCTCCATCTGCATGGATGAGTGAAGAAGAAAACAACCCAGGAATCTGTTGCTGTTTAGAATTGTGATGATACTGATTTAGTCTATGCAGCTCTGGCTTTAACAGCTTGGGAAAATCCTGAGGCTTATCAAGGCCAAACAACTGGCCTAGAGATAACCCCACAGACAGGATATGAGACCCTGTGCCCCTCTGACTCCACAGCCTGAGCTCTTAATCACCAGGCGGCACTGCCTCTCCTAAACACCAAAACTTAACTCAACATGCAGGAAAGATCTGAGGTGGCTCCTATTCCATTAAAAGGAAATCAGTATCGTTGAACTGAACTCAAAGATACAGACAAAAATAGAGGACAGTTCAGATGAACAAAGAATAACAATGACCACTAGTTCTCAAAACACAGATACTTAAAAAGACAAACATGAGCATGAATCACAAGGCTCCAAATTTTCCTGTCTGTTAACTATTAGGATTACAGAGCAACTGTTGTCATCCTGAGTTGGGGGAATGGGTAAGGAAGGAGATGGGGTGGAGTTGAGGGGACTGCAGTGTAAACATGCTACCAAAACAAACACACTTAATGAATACCTTCTGAGGGTCATACATTGTGCTAGCGGATGCAATCCACAGGCTCAAAAGGCCCGGTGCCAGGCCTTCAAAGAGCTCACCGACTAGACGTGAGGAGAGACAAAGAAAGAAATAAGAACAATACCTTGTGGTACGTGAAACAACAGAAAATAAAACTCAGTTATATGAAATGAGCAACTGCCTCCAGGACCCAGTGAGCTCCATTTCTGTAGTATGTTCACAAATCAGAGAGATGATGGTAAGGAGGATAAACCCACATAACAAGGATAGGATGGCCTTAATCACTGCCCTTACTTCAACTAAAGACATTTTAACCAGGACTGCTTTTAGGAACCATGAGCACTAGATGAACAATTTTAAAATATGAAACTGTCAAAAATTAAAGGGCTTTTTACTGCAGAAGGGAGATTAAGGAGAGTAAGCCTGATATGAAGAAGGAAAATACTAAGAAACCTGTTTGCCTGGACATTAGAAACAATAGGGTCTCATACTGCTTGGCCACGAACCAGCTCTGTAATTTAAATCCCTCAGCTTCTCTGAGCTGTGGTTTGGTTTTGTTTTGTTTTTCTAAACATCAAGGGGATTGTATTATACAATCACTACAGCCCGTCTCTAGCTCTAGAGTCTGTGATCCTAATGTTCCAAGGAAAGGCTCTTTCCTCTCTTAGGTACCCTCTCTCCCTGCATGGTTCTCTTTGGCTTCAGGCCCTGAGCCAAACTCCTTTCTCTCCTCTGCTGCCTTACCTCATACAACTGACCAGATCACTGCACCAACCATAACTACCCAGAGGATTTCTGTGGAAGGATGTGCAGCTCTTGTGCAAAGGAAAGTGGTCCTTCCTAGCACGTGGCCCAGGGGAAACTTGTTCACGGGCAAGGATCTGGGTGTACTCCTGGCTTCCTACTTGAGCTTGGACATGTGAATTCCTCACCCATCAGATCAAGCGGGGCTGCCCTGACTCTCTGCAGGCTTGTTACTGGGGACAAAATGAAGTGATTCATAAAGCACTGCACAAAAAGAGCATTATAATGATGACTGTGACAACTGAATGCTCCAGATCCAGGGGCTCCTCTGGCCGGAAGTCTTGCCAGGACAGAGCTGTGTGCCGTATTGCTCCCTGGGAGGAACTGGATGTAAAACAGATACAGCCTTGCGTCTGCTGTGCCTGGAAATCTCTCCCCAGAGCAGCTGGTGGCTCTAGAACTAATAAGGTCCCAGCAGACTCTTTCTCTAAAGAAGCTTTTCATGTTACTGTGAACTGACAGTAATGCTGTCCACCTCAATCCCACTCAGATCACAGTCTCTGGAACACACCACACTAGAAACTCGAACTGTAGAACTTTTCTGTCACTTCCTACTAAGTCAACATTCATGCCACCCACTGTCCCATGAACAGTTCCAAGTAGTTAAGATCAAATCTGTTAAAACTGACTTCTGGACTCCCCAAAAGAGTTTTATGAGACTGCAGGCATTTAACATAGTTAAGATATCCATGAGCCTGAACTTTCTAGAAATCACCAATTTCATGTAATCTTCTCAATAAAGGCAAAGACTAATTAAATGTATAATTAAGTCTAATTCTTATAACTTCCTTGGATATTTATTTATATAAACAAATTCGTAAATCAGAAATAAGTATTTTTTTCAGATCAGATTCTTGAGTCTTGAATTTTTGCTTGGAAAATATGGTTACTGTAAATATTGTAAACTCAAGGTCAACCAGCATGGTCAGAGAATATAAAGCTATATTTAATTTTTAAATACAAAAGAAAAAGAGGAGGAAGGGGAAGAATATCAATAAACACTAAATACATTCATGCAAGCAAGGTTTTATTAACTGCACTTTAACAGATGGTGAAACTGACTGAGAGAGGTCCAACGGCAAGTAAGTTACAATGATGGAATTCCAACCCAAGTTTGGCTCACTCTGAAATTCACTCGGTGTTTCATCCAGGTCTCTCCTCCAAGTTACCTCCTCACAGGGGCCTTCCTTGACCTCACCAGCTGAAGTATCCTAGCTGGCTCCCAGACTTCCTCTTTCCTCTCCATCCACTTGCTGTCCTTTTCTACCCCTTATCCAGCTTTATTTTCCTTCCTGGCACTTATTTGTTTGTCTGTTTAAAAACACGTCTCCTGTACTAGAATGTAAGTGAAGCAGTGGTTTTGTTTTTGTTCACTGCTTTATCTCCAATGCCTAGAACAGCGTCCGAGACATGATGCTCACTAAGTAGTAAATAAACAAACTAATAAAAAGTCCTAAGTGTTTTTCATCACATCTACTGGCGGGTATAGTGAGAACGCAGATACGTACATACATACATATGTATACATTCTAGTTCATGACTCTGTCCATGCTCTGGGTAGTACGATCATTGAGTAGGTTCAAATTGGTGTGGAGACAACTCATCAATATTTTTACTAAGAGAAAAGAGCAGCTGTGTCCTAGAACTTGGAGGATACCTTTACAACTGTAGCAGCATGCTCTCGTCCACACTGCATTTGTGTCATTTCTATCAGCTCTATCACAAGAATTAATATACAGGACTCTTTTCAAGAAGAGTCCAAGAATTTGGTGAGATGATTTTTATCTTATTTTTGCGATAAAAAGGACAATTTAATACCAAACAAACCTCCCAATCCTTTATACAGTTAATTCCACAACCACTAAACCTCTTCCGACTCACCAACAAAAGCCACATCAACATGGGAGCAAGGATTCATTTATTACACCAAACAGTCTCGTTAATACTTCTGAAGTAGCTGCAGTTTTTGGTCATTTATGATCTTGCATTTAAAGTAGGCTCTATTTCTAGATCTTTCTGAAATTGATGGGAGATATACGTAATAAAAATGCATTTCAACAAAAAGCAATTAAACAGCTTCTGGGGCTTCTTGGTCATCTGGGTTTACGTGAGACTTATTTACTATCTCATCAGGCATTTACCCTGCAAAAGAAAACTTTTTAAAAAGGTGATGCCTTCAAGGGCATATCATGACTTTATTCAGGCACTTTATTCAGGCAGGATAAGTGTCCGATAAATGGTGACTCACCAATCATGTATACCTTTCACATAACAGATACTCTGCGATCTAAACCACTACCTAATATTCAGCAGTGTGGCCCAGAATAGAGAGGTGAACCATGTCTGTGGGAAGGTGACAGCTTGGGCAGGGGGAAATATGCTCTTCTTTCTGATACCCATAAGCAGAATACTGTTGCACAGATCCACTTTGTGTTTTTATAATTACCAAAATTCTCTTCTTTTGTCAGAATTCATTCGCAGTAACAGCTTGAGCAATGTAGCAATCGTGCTCTGAAATGACTTGTAAACCACAGACACAAACATTTGGGCCAAGAATGTGAAATCCATTGCTGTCACATTCCATTATTTCTGGTGGAGCAATTCACTAACATTTTGGAATCTAGATCATAAATTATGCAGAGCCTCAGCAAAAGAGCTGAGGACACAAACTGCTGTAATAAAATTCCTGTTACTGGAGCCATAAAAGCAGAACAAAGGAAAAGCAAAGAAGAAAAATCAGGGTTGGACTTTTCTGACATTTCTTGTCCACCATTGTTAACGGTTTCACAAAATGAAAATTTGACATTTGGGAGACCGTCACGACAAGCCAAAAATTACACGATGGGCATACTGTCATTCAGAAACACCACCACCACCATGAGATTCCCCAGAATAAACTGAGCTCTTTGAAGAAAGCGTGAATGTTGACATAAATTAAAGTGCCTAAATGTACAACGGAGCCATCTGTACATTTTTCATGACTCTCAAGGGGTGTGAAATGTCCTTCAACCACGGTACCCGGGTACTGGTCGAATTTTCTGTTGGGATGTATTATAAAATGTCAGAGGGAGAAAGAGCTCCGCATTACTATATTTCTGGAGTAAGTCATTTCTCCTCTCTGTGGAAACTGAGTTAATGGCAAAGCTGGAACTAAAACCCCCATCTCTTGACACCCAATCCACTGAATTTTGTCTTGTAGAATGATGCCTCAAGCATGGCAGGTGTTCAAAAATTACTTGATGGACAGATGGATGGAAGAATGGGTAAACAGATAAATGGACAAATGAATGAAATAGTAAAACCATCCTTTGTGAGTCAAGGCTCATAGTTAGAAAAGGTTGGAGAACATACCATTGAAATACTTCAGAAATAAAATAAAGAACTGAAAAGCTAGATGGCTCCTGCTTATCAACTATTCTGTTTGACTCCAAGACTTCTTTCTTTTCAAGTATAACTTTGTGTTGGAGAGTACTGGTATGTGTATATGTACGTATGTGTGTATGTGTTTGTTTATACATATCCCAAAAGGAATGAGTGTGAGAACAAATATAGGTAAAACATGTTTCTTAAACATGACTGCTATTATTTGGCAACATTTAGTATGACTCCCTTCTTCCTAAATGAGGGTGAACAGAGAAGGTGAAGGGAGGAAGGCCCTAGCACAGAGATGGACTAAAAGTCAGGCATGTACTTTACAAGCACACCACTGCTTCTGCAATTATTACAAACATATTTGGAAGAAAAGAAAATGCTTTCCAAGATCAAATAGAAGGTCTAAAATGTTAAAACAGGAAAAAGGGGCTCAGTACAAGTTAAAACCATATAAGGGAAGAAAGTTATTTTTTCATCAGCATAGGAGGAAACTTTTCTCCTAGCAAATCCTACAGCACAAGAGGCACTAGCTCCAATCATCTGTGTGGGTCAGGAACCTTCAAGTTTTCTACAAAGAAGAACTTCTTTAAATTTTCCCAGAGTTTTGACATCACACAGAGAAGGAGGGAAAGGGAATACAGAAGAAAGAAGGAAAAGAGCCTTATGGTGCCAGCAGTGCCTCGAGTTCATGGGAGGTCTCAGTGCAATATCAGCCATGATTTCCTGAGTCTGTACTGTGTGCCAGGCATTGTGAAAAGTGCTTCATATACATTGTCTCATTTAATCCTCATAAGAGCTGCACCCCACACACCCACCCTGGAGGTTCTATTCTTAACTCCATGTTACAGAAGAGGAAATTGAAGTTTGAAGAGTTTATACAACTTTCCCAAGGTCACACAATTCATAAATGGCAGAGCTATGATTCAAACCCAGGCCTAACACCAAGGCTCAGGTTTTTCTGTCTCCTGCCTGCCACAGTCTCCCTCCCCTCTGAGAATCCCAGGAAGCTATGGTTTTACCAGCTTAATAGTGGAAGATGGTTTGGAAATCTACCAGGTATACCTTCAAGTTCTTTCAAGATTATACTCTGAGATCTCTGGTCACAGTTAGAAAAATCTGGGTTTACCATTAACAAAACAAGTGGCAGTTGTTGTCTTCCTTTGGCAAAAACCTTCTGGAAAGCCAAATTGCTGTGCTATGGTCATTCTTTACCCAAGTCTGCATTTTAACATCCAGCTAATTGAGATGAGTGGAGACATCTGTAAGCTTATTTTAAAAGAGACAAATCTCTCAAAGCATAATAACAGCAGTACCATTTACTGAGTGCTTGCTATGTGCTAAGCACTACTCATCAATTCACTTGGCAAAAGATTAACAAGCAGAGAGCTAAGCACTAGGAATACAAATGCATCAGATGGGGAGCCTGCAGCTTCTCCAGGGGCTTGCAGCCTGAAGAGAGAAGCAGACAAGGAAGCCAGCCAGGCAGGGCAGTAAGAAACGTGCTCCCTGCCTGTCAGACAGAGAGTGCTGCAAGGGTGCAGAAGAGCCCCAGTATGAATTTGAGAAAGCTTCTGAGAGGTAGGGGGGTCTCTCCTCACAACACCTCAGGATGGAACCTGAGGGTCAGAGAGGTTAAGTAATGCAAAGGTGCACAGCTATGAAGCGCCAGGTTCACCTCACTTCAAAGCCATGCTCTGCCCACCACTTGCTGTGGCCTCACAGGAAAATATCCTCCTTAAAGTTTCCGCCACAGGATTACCTTTATCTTACAGGGGAAAAACTAAACAAAAAACACACTAACTTCTAGGTTCTCAGTAGAGTCATATTGATGTGCCTCTTACTTGGTCAGTACCTAACAGTCATCAAAGCATTTTCAGATTCTCATTTTGAGCCTCATAACTATCTTATGAAGAACAAATATATTATGTGGCTTTTTTTTTTTTTTTGGCATGTCAGAAAACTCAGGCCCAGGGAGGGGAAGTGACTTGCAAAGGCTAAGGTTCAGAGCTCACTTTGAGGCTCTTGAATGTCTAACTCCCAGTCCAGCCATCTCTGAGCCACAGAACATTAGCTTATCATATCTGCTTGAGTTTTTCCTTTCTTGGTATCCAAAACTGAGTGCCTTACTCCAAAGATCAGTCAACAGTGGTGGCAGAGTGAGAATCTGGGGTGAGTTCTCCCAAGTCGATGTTTTGATTTGGATATTTTTTTATGGGTCTCTTTCATTTGAAATGTTTCTTGTCAGAAAGCTGTCAGACAGTGATAACAGAGAGTTTGTCAGTAAGAGATGAAGTGATCAGAAGTAGGACTGACATCATCAAGATGGTGGAGTAGGACACCCTAGCCTTTGTCCCCCACAAAGATCAACAATTAGACAGATTTCCATGAATAAAAACAGCTCTGAGAGAGCTCTGGAGTCCACTTAAGAAATTTCAGCAACACACTGGAACAAAAAAATTGAGAATAATTGAAAAAGGGATGGAAGAACAACTGCAATTTGCCTGCATCATCCTATTTCCCCAGCCGGCATTGCTCAATGCCAACTCCAGCTAGAAAGAGTTTCCTTTGCTGAGAACAAAAAAGTGGAGTGAGCAACCAGCTTCCCTAGCCTTCTGGTGCATCAGAAGAAAGATCTGCTTCGGTTTCACCCCACACAGAGACTAGCAAAGCTGAGATGTACAAAGAAATCTAGGAACAAGGAAGAAAAGCAGGGACTACCAGTATCAGCCATGCAGCGCCCATGGCTCCACAGGGACCTGCTCTGTAGACAACTCCAGTGTTTTCACCACTGAAGAGACCAATGGCCAGCAAAACTACTGTGGACCACCTGCAAATTTCACCAGCTTTCATTCCACAGGTATTCGTGTTTGCTAGCACCACCTATTTGAGTTCTTCCCCACGCTCTCACTGGAGCCTGGGAACTGCACAGGAAGGCAGCCCAGGCCTCTGCAGCTGTGCAAGAGTGATGCCAGCCTAGACTCCTGCAGCTGACCCTCTCCACTGTGCAGACACTCAGGGCTAGTCTCTGCAGCTGTCCACCAGGACACACCCGGGCTGACCCCCATCACTGGCCTCCACTTCCATGCACAAAACCAGAGAGAGACTGTGCAGCCATGGGAGGACACACCAAAATGTAAATGGATTAAAATCTCCAATCAAAAGGCATAGACTGATTGAATGGTTAAAAAAAAAAAAAGACCAGGCCAGTCGTGGTGGCCTAGCAGTTAAGTTCAGCATGCTCTGCTTTGGCAGCCGGGGTTCAGTTCCTGAGCACAGACCTACACTGCTCATCTGTTAGTGGCCATGCTGTGGTGGTGGCTCACATACAAAAAGAGGAAGATTGGCAGCAGATGTTAGCTCAGAAATCTTTCTCAGCAAAAAAACAAAACCCCAAAATGAGACCAACTATATGCTGCCTACAAGAGACTCACTTCAGCTTCCAGGACAGAAACAGGCTCAAAGTGAAGGGACAGAAAAAGATATTCCATACAAATGGAAACCAAAAGATGGCAGAGGTAGTTATACTTATGCCAAAAAAATAGACTTTGAGTGAAAAACTGCAACGAGAGACAAAGAAGGTCATTATATAATGATAAAGGAGTCAATTCATCAAGAGGATATAACAATTGTAAATATACATGCACCCAACATAGAAGCACCTTAATAACAGATACTAACAGGTCTGAAGGGAGTAATAGAAAACAATACAATAAAAGTAGGGGACTTCAATACCCCACTTTCAACAATGCTTAGATCATCTAGACTAGAAATCAATAAGAAAACATTGGACTTAAATAAACTTTAGACCAAACAGACTTAACAGACATATACAGAACATTCCATCCAAGAGCAGCAGAATAGACATTCTTCTCAAGCACACATGAAACATTCTCCAGGATAGATCATATGTTAGGTCACAAAACAAGTCTCAGCAAATTTTAAAAGACTGAAATCATACCAAGTATCTTTTCTGACCACAATGGTATGAAACTAAAAATCATTAACAGGAGGGAAACTGGAAAATTCATAAATGTGCAGAAATTAAACAACACACTCCTGAAAAACCAACTGTTCAAAGAGGAAATAAAAAGGAAAAAAAAATATTTTGAAAGAAATGAAAATGCAACACAACATACCAAAACTTATGGAACACTGCAAAAGCAGTTCTAAGAGGCAAGTTTATAGTGATAAGCACCTACATTAAGGAAAAAAAAGATCTCAAATAAACAACCTAATTTTGTACCTCAAGGAACTAGAAACACAAGAACAAACTAAGACCAAGTTAAACTGAGTTAGCAGAAGGAAGGAGATAACAAAGATCAGAGGAGAAACAAATGAAATAGAAAAGATCAGCAAAACTAAGAGTTGGGTTTTTGAAAAGATAAGGAAAATTGACAGACCTTTAGCTACACTTATCAAGAAAAAAGGGAGAGGATCCAGATAAATAAAATTATAAATAAAAAGGAAACATCACAACTGATACCACAGAAAAACAAAGGATCATGAGAGGCTACTATGAATAATTACACACCAACAAATTGGACAACCTAGAAGAAATGAATAAATTCCCAAAAACATGCAACATACCAAGTCTGAATCATGAAGAAATAGGAAATCTGAACAGAATAATAATAAGTAAGGATATTGAATGAGTAATCAAAAACCTCCCAATAAAGAAAAGCCCAGGACCAGATGGCTTTACTGGTCAATTCTACCAAACATTTCAAGAAGAATTAATGCCAGTTTTTCTCAAACTTTTCCAAAAAATTGAAGATGAGGGAACACTCCCAAGCTCTCTTTACATGGTCAGTATTACCCTGATATCAAAGCCAGATAAACATACTACAATAAAGAAAACTGCAGACCAATATCCCTGATGAACACTGATACAAAAATTCTCAACAAAATACTAGCAAACCAAACCCAACAGCACATTACAGGATCATACACCATGATCAAATGGGATATATCTCCAGGACGCAAGGATGGTTCAACATACGCAAACCAATAAATGTGATGCATTAATAGAATAAAGACAAAAATCATGTGATCATCTCAGTAGATGCAGAAATAGTATTTGACAAAATTCAACATCCTTTCACGATAAAAACTCCCAACAAACTGGATACAGTAGTCTCTCCTTATGCGTGGTTTCACTTTCTGTGATTTCACTTACCTGCAGTTGACCATAGTCTGAAAACATAAAATGGGAAAGTCTAGAAATAAATAAATCATGAGTTTTAAATTGCACAGCTTTCTGAGTAGTGTAATGAAATCTCACACTGTCCACTCCGTCCCACCTGAGACCTGAATCATCCCTTTGTCCGACATATCCATGCTGTATATGTTAACTGCCCATTAGACACTTAGTAGCTGTCTTGGTCATCAAATTGACTGTCATGGTATCACAGTGCTTGTCTTCAAGTAGCCCTTATTTTACTTAATAAATGCTCCAAAGCAGAGGAGTAGCAATGCTGGCAATTTAGATATGCCAGAGAAGCCATACAGTACTTCCTTTACGTGAGAAGGTAAAAGTTCTCAACTTAATAAGAAACAAAAAAAAAATCGTATACTCAGGTTGCTAAGATCTACCATAACTTTTACTACAGTATACTGTTGAAATTGTTCTATGTTAATATTAGTTATTGTTGTTAATCTCTTACTGTGCCTAATTTATAAATTAAAATTTATCATGGGTATGTATGTATAGGAAAAAACACAGTACATATAGGGTTCAGTACTATCCATAGTTTTAGGCATCAGTTGGGAGTCTTGGAACCATATCCCCTGCAGATTGGGGGGAACTACTGTATAGAAGGAATATACTTCAACATAATTCTAAATCAGGAAAAAGAAGTAAAATTGTCTCTGTTTCCTGATGACATGATCTTGTACATGGAAAATCCTAAAGACTCCACCAAAACACTGTTAGACCTAATAGACAAATTCAGTACAGTTTCAGAACACAAAATCAACACACAAAAATCAGTTGCATTTCTACACATGAACAATGAACTACCTGAAAAATAAAGAAAACAATCCCATTTACATTGGCATCAAAAACAATAAAATACTTAAAAATAAATTTAACCAAGGACAGGAAAGATATATACACTGAAAACTATAAAACACTGGTATAAGAAATCAAAGAAGACACAAATGGAAAGATATCACGTGCTCATGGATTAGAAGAGTTAATATTGTTAAAATGTCCATACTATCCAAAGCCATTTATAGAGTCAATGTAATCCCTATCAAAACTCAAACAACATTTTTCACAGAAATAGAAAAAACAATCCTAAAATTCACATGGAACCACAAAAAAACCCCGAAGAGCCAAAGCAATCTTGAGAAAAAACAAAGCGGAAACACACTTTCTGATTTCAAACTATATTACAAAGCTATGGTAATCAAAACAGTATGATACTGGCATAAAAACAGACACACAGACCAAAGGAACAGAATCAAGAGCCCAGAAATAAACCCACGCATATATGGTCAACTAATATTTAACAAGGGAACCAAGAATGCTCAATGTGGAAAGGACAGTCTCTTTGACAAAAAGTGCTGGGAAAACTGGATATTCACAAGTAAAAAATGAAACTGGACCCCTATCTTATACTACTTCCAAAAATTAAGTGCAAATGGATTAAGGATTTAAATATAAGATCTGGAACCATAAAACTCCTAAGAAATTAGGGGAAAAGTTCCTTGACATCAGTCTTGGCAATGATTTTTTTGGATATAACACTAAAAGCATAAACAACAAAATCAAAAATCATCGACTTAATAAGCGTCTACACAGCAAACAAAACAATCAACAAAATGGAAAGGCAAGATGTGGAATGGGAAAAAAATTTGCAAACCATATACCTGATAAGAGGTTAATATCCAAAATATATAAGGAACTCCTACAACTCAATAGCAAAGAAATGATCTGATTAAAAAATGGGCAGAGGATTTGAATAGACATTTTTCCAAAGAAGACATACAAATGACCAACAAATACATGAAAAGTGCTCAACATCACTAATCATCAGGGAAACGCAAATAAAAACCACAATGAGAGATCATCTCACACCTGTTAGAATGGCTATTATCAAAAGGACAAGAGATAACAAATGCTGGCAAGGATGTGAAGAAAAGGGGAATCCTGGTGCACTAAATTGGTATAGCCACTATGGAAAACAGCACGGAGGTTTCTCAAAAAATTAAAACTAGAACTACCATATGACCCAGAAACCCCACTTCTGGGTATATATCTGAAGAAGATGAAATCACTAACTCAAAGAGATGTCTGCACTCCCATGTTTATTGCAGCATTACTCACAATAGACAAGACATGGAATAACCTAAGTGTCCACTGATGGACGAATGGATAAAGAAAATGTTATACATACACACACACAATGGAATGATATTCAGCCATAAAAAAGAAGGAAATCCTGCATTTGCAACAACACAGATGGACCTTGAGGGTCTTAGGCTAAGTGAAATGTCAGCCAGAGAAAGATAAATACTGTACAATCACACTTATATGTGGAATCTAAAACCATCAAACTCATAGAGAATATAATGGTGGTTGCCAGGGGCTGAGGGTGGAGGAAATGGGAAGATGCTGGTCAAAGCGTACAAACTTTCAGTTATAAGATGAATAAGTTTTGGCGATCTAATGCACAACATGGCGACTAGAGGTAACAATACTGTACTGTATACTTGAAACTTGCTATGAAAGCAGAGCTTTAATGATCTCATAACAACAACGGCCACAACAACAAAATGGTAATGATGTGAGGTGAAGGATGTGTTAACCAACCTTATTGTGGTAAAGCATTTTGCAATATATACATATATCAAATAATCACATAGTACACCTCTAACTCACACAATGTTACATGTCAATTATATCTCAATAAAGCTGGGAAAAAAAGAGATGAAGAGATCAAATAACAACAAGTACTGCTGGTCCCTGATGACCACTTTCAACTTTCAGTGGATCAGAAAATTCTGAAGGGTAAGAAATGTTACGTATCAGTAGCATTTTCTCCTTTCTTTTAGCATCTTAGTTTTGCATTGACAAATGCTATACTCTTCCCACACGTGATATAAAACTATGATGATAGTGATTAAAACATTTTTGAGTGTTTATTATGTGCCAGGCATTGTTCAAATGGCTTTACACATATTAACTCACTCAATCCTCACAGCCATCTTGTGAGATGTGTGTTAAAATTATGCCCATTTCACTGAAGAAGAAACTGATGTAGAGAGCAATTAAGTACCTTCTCCAAGGTCAGAAAGCCAGGCCACCTGACTCTATCAGTCAGATTCCTCACATGTATGCTACATGTAGGGTGACTCTATATCCTATATCCTGGCGGTGCCTGGGACTGTCCTAGCAATAAGTTAGATAGTCACCCTACCCAAACAACACTGTAAAAGCCCATAACATTGGCAGTGAAGGTGAGCCATTTGTGAATGGGGCTTCTTAGTGATCAAAATAGAGAGAGATCAGCACAGGATCTGAGTGTTTCTACGGTACCAAGAGAAGGAAAAAGAACAGTCCAGCAGGATTCTTAGGCAGAATGCCATAGCCCCTGAGGACAGCAAGGGAGTAGGAGAGAAAGATCATAAAAGCGTTAAGCAAAGGATTTAGCATGCAGGTGCTTCTTGTTCCCTTTGTCAAACACAGAGGAGCGTGAGTTCTTCACTGACGACAAAGAGGATGTCTTTCTCCATCAGGCATTAAGAAGTACTACTAGTTGTCAAGGCAGACACGCCAGCTCGCCGGATGGTGCTGCGAACTGGAGAACACCATCTGCTTTGTTAAGGCTGACAGTCTGAAATTTCTGGTTAAACTCCAGATCTCCTTGTTGTGAAGGGCTTGATAACTTTTAGTCCATTACCTTCTGCTTACTGAGCCACAGAGCATATTATATCTCCCTCCAGAGCACTCCAACAGCTGGGCCATGTTATAAGCTGTCTTTGTCCTATTCCGTATTAGATAATAGATTTGAAGGGACCTTCCATTTGATTCAGGGAAACAATTACAGAATTGCTGTTGTTTCAAATAAGTGGCCAACTCTGACATTCTGGCTCAAGCACACAAATCTGTTACGTTTTTGCCACTGGGTCTCTTCTGATGAGGGCCTGCTTTACAAGCACATTGGACACATAACAACAAAGCATTTACTTCACTTTTTAATTGCTGTTGGAAACATTTTAAATGGCACCAATGCAATTTTTACGAGAAAATGAAAGCGTTCACTTCCCAGAGTAACTTAACTCTTCAAAGGAAGACAGAAAGGACCACTTTTTGAAATCCGTTGAAAACTGAGAGCTTGTATTCAGGAGCAAATAAAGCTGTTTGAAAGTCAAGTGGGGACAGGCTGAGTCAGCAATACCAACTAAAAGTTGCATTCCAGCTTTAATCCAATTCAATAAATGCATTTTCTGCTGTGTCAGAAAGAGCCTCAAGAAGAATTTCTGGAACAACATGCTGAAAATGGTGCTTGGTGAAAGCTACTTTTTGAAGGCTCCATGAAATTACTAATTATGCTGAAGAGAGTCTTAAATACTCGAGCCTCTTGTGGATTTCATGCTGGAAAAGAGGGGAGAGTTCAGGTTGTGGCATGTGAGCAGCCACGCTTCTGTCCTCATTCAGTCTGTAGGTGTACTTATGTGCACCCAGTATGAAACAGCCATGAGTGAATGTGAAGGAAAAGAAGCTGTGGGTAAAGAGAAATACTCAAATCCCAGTTTTTTCCAGTTACAATGTCAAATTGTCCTACTCACTTAAAAATGCAAGGGTTTTAGCTCTTTCCTAAATATTTTTAGCCATTCTCTTTAGAAAGGCAGTGTGACATAGTATAAAGAGCATTGACTTTAGATTCAGAGAGTTCTGGGCTCAAATCCCAGCTCTACCACACACTTGCTGTGGGATCTTTGACAGCTTAACCTCTCTGTTCTCTAGGGTTTACATTTCTAAACGGGAATAATAAGCCCTATCTTTCTGAATTTTTAAATGATAATGAAACACTGCCTAAGCAGCTATACCAAGTATAGTGTCAGCACACTGGAAACATTCCGTGAGTCATTCCTCTTATTATTATCATGACTTCTATGCCACTTCAAGGGTGTATTGGAGCGACTACAAAGGCCTTTTCATATACTCTATATGGAACCTGTTAAATACCTAAAAAGTGAAGCTAGCATCAGTTTCCTGAGGCTAGATGTTAAACGCAAAGGAGTATAGACTGTTAAGTTCATGTACTTAAAAGAAGAAACTGTGTGATACTCTAGTGATTTTCTTGTCCAAAAGTAATAAATATTAGGGTTCTTCGAAGCTGAACAAAAGGCTTCATTTTAGCCATGCTTTGTAAACTTCTTGGATAAAGATCCAGAAAAGTTAATATATTATTTAGTTAGCCTGCTAATCAGACTGCCTCATTTAGCCATAGGGCAGAGGACTATGTAAAAGAAGGAGGATAATCTGCTCCATTCAGTATTCCCACTAACTGTAAGGAGTAAAATTAAAACGGCATCAGAAAACCTAATCACCGCCTACAGGTTTTAACTATTTTTCAAGCTGATTATATTTTAGGTTCATTTAAAAGGCTTTAGGAATCAAGTTTCAGCTTCTATAGACATGTCATTCCGAGCAAAAATCACAGAATTTCGGTTTTTTAGAAGAGCAGAGAGTTTTAGAGATCAGTTACACCCATGAGAATGAGAAGGTCCAATATGAAATACACAGAAACTGCCACTGTTGCCCAGAATTGGTCTCCCTGGGCCACAGGGTCAGAAGCAGCAGGAATGACACCTGGACTTAAAGAACGCAGTGAGGCACAAATGCGGGAACACAGTAAACATAAAAGAGGTAAGTAATTACTTTAACTTCAGACTCCAGCTACTAGTTCCCGGCATTTTCCATAGTGCTTGGCTCACATCATCCTTCATCCACTCAAGATACATACATACATATATACACACGGTGGACCCACTGCGGACCAAGCATTACTCACTAGGTAATAAGGTCACAAAAAAGCTAAGATACATATCCTGCCCATTCTTGGCATTTATGATGTAGTTGGTAAATAATTATAATATTTAATAAGTACCATGTACAAAATGTTAGGGGAACATAGATGAACACTAAATTTCCTGGAGGAGCCTAAGAGGCTTAAGGGCAAGGTGACATTTTATTGAAGTAGGAATGAACAAGTAAGATTTCACAGACTTGACAGAAAGAAAAAGATATTCAGGGCAGAAGAAATGGCATGAAGAAAGCCACGGAGGAGTAAAAGAGCTCAGAGGTTTGGAAAGCAGGGAGGAATGAGAGCAGCAGAAAGTGGCATTAGTAAGATAAATTGAGGCCAGTTCCTCAGAGAAGAGTTTTCTGACACCCTCTCAATTCAAATTATACCCCATGTAATACTTTCTGAAATCACTAAGTACATTTCCTTCAAGCACTTAAAATGCCTGTTTTGTCTACCAAACAGCCACTGGCATAGTTCCTGGCACATAGTAGGTGCTCAATAAACACTTTTTGAATGTTGAGGGTTGTTGAAAAATATATACGCCAGGTGTAAAGAAAAGAAAAAGATGGAAAAGAAAAGAAAAACCCAGTTCTTCCCTACTGTGTTTCTCTCCTGTGAGTTTCCTTTACTGCTCACACAGAACACTTCACTTCTGACACTTTTGGTCACCAAATGTTTGCGGCGTTTCCCCCACAACAAGAAGTGAGTCTGACACCAGCTGAGTGTCCTACAATTCAACTCAATTCTTTCAATAACAACCCGGAGATAGTGTCAGATCCCACAGGTAAGGGCTCAGTCCCACAAAACTGCCACCCTCACACACTTCAAATGCCAGTTGCGCGCTCCGGTTATCACCTGGGCTTCTGACCAGCTGGCTACAGATTGGAGGTGCACGGACCTCCTTCTCAGGTTGGAGTCACTTGCCAGAGCAGCTCCCGGAACGCAGGAGGGAAGCACAGGAGGCTCTGTCCCCACGCAGCTGGGGTGTGTCTCCCTCTCAGTGTGGACGGTTCACCAATCTGGAAGCTCTCCAAACCCCCTACCACTGGGGGTTTATACAGGCTTCCTCATGTAGGCATGAGCAATTATTAACTCCAATTGCAGCCCCTCTTTCCTCTCTGGAGGATGAGGGGTGGGGCTGAAAATTCCAAGCATCTTAAGCATGGCTTGGTCTTTCTGGTGACTAGCCCCCATCCAGGAGCCATCCAGGAGTCCCCCCAGAGTTGCCTCATTAAAATGAAAGACGCTTTTAGTGCTCTTAGGAATTTATAAGGATTTTAGGAGCCCTGTGTCAGGGATGGTCAAAGATAAACACTAGAACAAGAGATGCTCCTAGTGTTCTTATCACTTTGGAAATTACAGGGCTTTTAAGGAGCTCTGTGCCAGGAACTGGGGGCAGAAACTGATATATTTATTTTCTATTATCTCACACCAGGCCAAGGATTTTGGACTTCATCCTGAAGGTAATAGGGCACTACTACAGGGTTTTAAGTATAGAAATGATGTGACAGTTGGGGTTTCGAGATGGTTCCCATAGAAGCAACATGGAAAATAAATGGAAGGGGAAGCTGGGAGACGAGTATGGAGGGAGCTGTTGCAATATTCCAGGTAAGAGATGATGGGAGGCTGAAAACACAGCCCTGCAGACCATTAGAAGTTGCTTGAAAAGGCAGAATTCTCAGCACTTTTGACCAACTAGATCTGGGCTGTGAGAGAAGGAGGCAGGGATCCCAGGATAACTTTGAGATTTCTAGGTTGGGCACTGAGATTGTGTTGCCATTCTCAGAAACAGGGAAATGTGAACTCATGGACTTGAAGAGAGGCCTATTTGGGGCAGATGGAGGTATCTAGGAAGCAGCAGTAGATAGATGTCTCAGGTGGAAGTGAGGTCTGGGTTTGGGGAGCTGGTGTATGATGGTTAAAGCCACAGGCATGGATGGGATCAAGAAAGGCGTACCATTCCATTTCTACTCTGCCCCCAGAGTTCAATGTGTGTTTAAAATAAATCTTTAATTAAAGTATAACATATGGTCAGGAAGGTATAAAATCTTAAGCATACAAATCAACAAATTTTCACAAAGTAAGCACAATGTAATTACCACTCAGATCAAGAAGGAGAACATTACTAGAATCCCTGCAACCCATTCACCATCAAAGGCAGTTACTCCCACAATCATGGTGGTGGCTTAGAGACCTGGAATCTTCACCCCTAACAATAAGCTGTCTTTAAATAGAACTCGCCATGAAGGAGAACCACAGAGGTGATCTGAGCAATCACTTGCTATATCATCTCCAAATGTCCATCTAAGAGACCTGATTCTAAGGTTCTACACTTTCTGCTGTTACTTTGATTTTCTCAAAAAATTAGTCAAAAGTAAATTCCTCCAAAGTCACCCCAAACAGATGGATTACTTAAGGAATGAACATGAGACTAAAAGCAGAGCCAAATGATTCCAAAGAAAGACCCCAAAGCTCATTGCAGTCATATGGCATAGGTCCAGTATGCAGTGTCCAGCACAGATGGCAGGACCCAGGGTCACATCTGTACCCATCATTGCTGGCAAAGCAAAGGGCTACGCAGGAACTGCTACAGATGGAAAGACTTAGGGACAGACAGGTGTGGGAGGTGCCAGTGCCAGGTTAGCCTCAGTAACATCATTGTGAGGCTCCCCTGCTCACTGTATGGTGCCAGGTAGCACTCCTCACAGAAAATAGCCACAGAAGAGGAGCTGAAGGTAGGATGAGTGCCAAAGGGGCAGTACCCCAAGTAGGCAGCGCCCATCTAAGTCTGGGAAAAGAAAATTGTGTTTAGAAGTGAATGTTCTCCAAAGTGATCACTCAAGTATTCCTTTCTGAAGTCCTAACAGAAGTGTTATCAATGCTCAGGACTGGGCTGCCTAATGGGAAATGCCCCCATGGGGGCTTTTGACTCATAAACCTATTCAGCCTCACATGTTCATAATCATTTGTGTAAAGAAGAAAAAACCTCCAAGCACTAATTAGAAAGATAGAGCTGTTGTATTTTCCTCATGATCACCTTATCTTCTTTATTCAGTTCTTGAAGACTCAGCTATTAAAAGAAATTAAGTAATTCATCAAGCCCATTTCAATTACCTGCTGCTGATAACATCAGATTACAATTAGCATCTACAAATGAACCAAGTGCCAACTGCCAAGCTGAAACATAAGCTAATTTACTGCTAGACTCTGCCTGCTGGAGACAGAACTCTGGTACCTGGCAGCAAGCATCCACTTCATTATTCCAACAACAGTTTTGCAGCCTCTCCTGCAACAGTCCAAAGTGCAGCTCTGACCAAGATTTACTGCCCCGTCTGCCTCTGCTTGCGTGTTTACAGACATGCTGTATCTATAAGCAAATCACAGCTCCTTTTAAATAGCAATGTCTAGACAAGCAGGGTGACAAATCTTGACCCAAAGGAGAGAATAAATATTATTAATATTTATTAGGCACTGATAGGTGTGGGGCACACCACAGGATGTGCATGTCACAACCTTAATTAGAGTGTGAATCATTTTCTGTGAGTCCTCTGGTGCTTGATCAGAAAAATCTCCTGCTTTGGTTGATGCTCTCCATTTCTCATTTCTTCTTTCAAACAAGAAAAGCACATTCTTGTGACTTTCTTTCAGATGTCTAGAAAAATCTGTTTCAGGCCCTGGGACACTTTTTTTTTTGAATTTATATTTTCATAATCCTCAATAGGAAGGGCTTTGAATGAAAAGCAGAGGTGTGTGGTTTGGCTTGCTTATTATGGACATTATTATACTTTCGCAATCTGTGTAGTCTTGTCTGTGCTTCTCAAGCAGAAGAACTAACTGTTCAATAAATGTGTAGGGCTCATGGGGGCCTGTGGGCTGTAGGAGAAGACAGCATGCAGACCCGGGTTTGGATGTTGCCTCTGTTGCTTATAAAGGGCATACATTTGGGCCAGTAGCTTTACTTCTATGCCTACCGCATAGCTTTGTGGTGAGGATGAAATGAAATAATATATGCAAAATGTCTAGATCAATGCAGGTAATCAAGAGACAATAGCTTCTCTAGGAAAAGAGAAGAAAGGGCTGTTCCGTCCTGATGGTGCTTATACTTCTCTAGAAGGTTTGCTATCTTCTACCTGGGCACAAGAAGGGATCACTGTTTCAAGGTGGCTTATCACCCTTCTGGTGGTGCTTCCTCTTTTTCATCTTCCCGTCTATGGAGGTTGGGGGATGGGTGCAGAAGCAGCAGCATCTTTGGCTTTTAGCCCTAGGCTGGTAATCCCTGCATGGCTCCTACTGGAATCCACCATTCTAGATGTAATGTTCCTTCATGGAAGGATCTGTGGACATGGAATCAGAGACCTGAAGTCTAGCCTTGACTCTGCCTCTTACTCTATAACCTCGGGTGAGTCACAAACATTCGTTAATCTCTGGATCCTCATCAGTGAAAAGGAATAATAATAGTTTACCTCACGGGTCTATTAGAAGGACAAATAAGTACAGTAAAACAAGCATAATGTAATCACATGGCTAACCCAGAACTTCCATGTGAGGTCTCACAGACCCTTTGACATTTTGAGCGGTTACTTTAAATATGTCCCCATACATCATACTGTGGATTTCCAAAGAAAAACAACCAATTAGTGTAAAATTAATTACTACTTATACTACGTGTAAGGGGTTATATTCAGTGATATGGAGACTACAGAGTGGAATGTTGTTCATACTTCTAATAAGTCTTAAACCAGCAGAAGTAACTATACAAGTATAGAAATAAACATAATTTATGATTGAATATAAATAGAATTAAGGAAATTTTAAAAGTGTTACTAGGGCACAGACAAGGTAAAGAACTTATCTTGTTATCAAGAGAGGCTTCAAGTAGTGAACAGTATTTGGGATAATCCTAAAAAGATAAGTAAACTTTAGACAAGCAGGATAGGGACACAAAAGTTCTAAGTGGAAGAAATGGCTTGAGGAAACGTATTGAAGCAAGAAAGCATAGCCAATGTGGTGAGACTAGGGAAGATAGAAAAGCCCAGTTTCAGGTAACGTATGGAGTATGTACAGGGAAGTAGTCAACTTAAAGAATGGAAATCATGACAGGCCCCATTTTTAGGTGAGGACTCTGACCATAATGTGCTATGCAACGTGCAGCAACTACTACCTGGAGTACAGCCTTAGGAAGATCAGTCTAATGATGGCATATGGGAGGGAGGAGATAGGGGAGGGAGGGAGGAGTGAGGAAAACCCAACCAGTAGGTTAATGGAACAGACTGGGCAACTAGGAAGGGGCAGTGAAAGAAATGAACCTTTATGAGAATACTTATTTGACAACTGTTAGATTGAGAATCAACCAAAAAAAAAAAGAGAGAGAGACAAAATCAATGATGACTTTAGATTTCTAAGTCAGGATGATAACATAAGCTGAATAATCATCGCCCCCCAAATATGTCCACGTCCTCATCCCCGGAACCTGTGAATGTTCCTTTACATGGCAAAAGGGACTTTGCAGGTGGGATTCAGTTAAGGATCTTGAGAGGAGAAGATTAACCTGGATTATTCAGTTACACCTGATGTCATCACAACAGTCTTTATAAGAGGGATGCAAGGGAAGTGAGGGCAGAAGAGGAGGCAAGGTGATGACAGAGCAGAGACTGGAGTGATGCACTCTGAAGACGGAGGAAGAGGCCACAAGCCAAGGAACACAGGCAGCACTAGAAGCTCAATCTTCCCCACAAGCTGCAGAAGAAACCAGCCTTGCTGACATCTTAACTTTAGCCTGGTGAAACTGATTTCAGACTCCTGATCTCCAGAACTGTAAGAGAATAAATTTGTGTTGTATTAAGCCATTAAGTTTGTGGCAATTTGTTATGGTAGCAATAGAAAATTAATACAGATAGTTAGAGGTGTTGGGCTGTCACCAACAGAATTAGGAAAGCTAGAAGAAGCAGTTAATTTAGGAATAAGATATTTTACGTTTGGACTCACTATCTTCGACAACTCGGCATGAAAAGCAGACGGAGTATCCACTAGGCAGTTAGAAATGTGAAAATGATGCTCAGGCCGGAGGTCAGAGCTGATAAATACAGGTTTAGAAACAATGTACGTTGAAGTAGTAGTTGAAGGTATAGTGGTAAAAATGATAAAGGGAGATAAAAAAAAAAAAAAAAAGAACAGAAGAGAACCAAGGAACAAAACACAAGAACTTCCACATTTAACAAATGGTGATACAATGGAAAGGAGCCATTAAAAATAATGTAGGATATCTGAATAATGACACAGAGGGAAGCCTAAGAGAGAAGAGGGAATAGAAAAAGCAGGCTGCAGAAAGGTATACATATTATGATCCAAGTTTTGAAAAAAGGAACAATCTGTATGCACATGTGTGTATTAAATATATCATTGTACTGCCATGTGTTTATGTGCATAATAAAAAGGTCTGGAAAGACTCTAACCAAATTGTTAACAGTAGTTAACTCTGAGGAGTGGGACAGGGGAAGGTAATAATGTAAGGGAGTGGACCTCATTTTTCTACTTTATACACTTTTGTACTGTAGAATTCTTTTACAAAACTAAGTGCACCTTTTGTAATTTCTCACAATTGTTCATTTTTCTAAAAGGGGGACAAGAAAGTCCAACGAAGAAAGCACAGAAAGAGGAGCCAAGAAGAAAATCAGGACAGTGGTGCTTCACAGAAACTAGGAGAGACTTTCAAGGAAAAGTGAGTAGAACATACCACATGCTGCATCCTGATGAGGGAAATTTAGAACCGTCCAAAGATCTCTCACTCTGCCACTATCGATCTTTTTCAGGAGACAAAAGGTGCAAGTCAAATTGTAATGGTTCAAAAATGAATAGGAGGAGTTCTACCTCCAGTAACGGAGGAGACCAACCCTCCTACAGACAACAACTAAAAAGTCTGGCAGGGGGACAGAGGCAGGCAGGTGGGTGGGCATGGAAGAGGCAAGGAGAGGAATCTATTTAAAAGCACTGGAGTGTAACCAAAAGCAGAAGCAGTGAGAAACTGTAGGGAGTTTCGAGTTGACTCTTTGAAGAAGGGAATGTCATTGGGTAAATTTCCCATTTTTGAAATGCTAGAGGGCATTTTTTTAGGGGACAAAGCGGGTGAAGCTCCAATTAGTGCCATGTGGTGAGGCTAAAACTCAGGTAGAAATAGTCTTATTGGCTTGAAGAACCAGAGGAAAAATCCCAGAGAGAGCCACAGTGAGGAGCCTTGAATTCTGAGTATAAATTCTACACAAATCTCTGTGTAACTCCTGAAATATGTATGTGCAAGGCTGAATCTAAGCAGCCCAGTTGAAGCTAAAAGATCTGAACAGAGGTTTCAGCTGCTACCCACCACAGGCAAGACTGAGTTTAGAGTTTGAACTAAGCCAAATTAACCTGTAAAACAACAACAAAGTCAATACTGTTAAGAGAAATATATCAGAATCCAGAGTCTCTATAAAGTATCATTCACAACGTTGGATACAATCCCATATTACTAGATATACAAAGAAACATCAAAATGTGACTAATATTCAAAACAAAAGGCAAGCAATGCACTATTCTGTGACTATGCTAAAAACTACTCAATTATACACTTTAAATGGGTAAATTGCATGGTATGTAAATTCCATCTCAATCAAGCTGTTAGAAAACAGCAATGTCAACAACAGGTAATTCATATAGTCTCACTCTCAGATGACCCACATGGAATTAGCAGACAAGGTTTTAAAAGCTTTTTTTAATAACTAGGGCCCAGCTACATAAAGGAAAACATACATGTAATGAATAAACACATAAATCTTAGCAGAAAAACTGAAATCTTAATTAAAAGAAACAAATGGAAATTCTAGAGCTAAAAAATGCAATATATATCTGAAAAAAAAATTCCACCATTCAGTAAAAAATTAACCTTGCCCAAAGAGGCCTGGCCTTTGCCCTTGGCTCTGAGAACCGATCTCTAAGTCCTTAGAATGACCTACTTAAGAGTGTCTTCATTTGGGGCCGGCCTGGTGGCATAGTGGTTAAGTTTGCATGTTCTGCTTCAGCAGCCTGGGGTTCCCCAGTTCAGATCCTGGGCATGGACCCAGCACCACTCATCAAGCCATGCTGAGGCAGCATCCCACACAGACGAACTAGAAGCACACACAACTAGGATATACAACTATGAAGAAGACTGGCAACAGATGTTAGCTCAGGGCCAATCTTCCTCAACAACAACAAAAAAGAGTGTCTTAGTTTATTTGAGGGTGTTGGCCATGCCAGATAGTTGACGCTAACAATGTGATTTATGGTGCAAGCTTTTAGCTCAACCTCCAAAGGGGCTGGAAACTATGGTCACTCATGCATGTGGTCAACCATATCTATGTAACCAAAGTCCAATAAAAACTTTGGACACCAAGGCTCAAATGAGTCTCTCTGGTTGATAATACCCTGTACATATTGTCACACATCATTGCTTGGATGAGTTAGCATCATTCATGAACCACACTGGGAGAAGACAACTGGAAGCTTCATGCTTAGAACTCTCCTGGACTCTATCGCATGTGCCTCTTCCCTTGGATGATTTTAATCTGTATCCTTTCATTGTAATAAACCATAACCACGAGAATAACAGCTTTCAGTGAATTCTGTGAGTCCTTCTAATGAATTATTAAACCTAAGGGTGATTTGGGGAACCCCTGCTTGCAGTTGATGTCAGAAGTGAGAGTAGTCTTGGGGAATCCCAAACTCTGCCTCACTGGATGGGTTTAATATCAGATTGGAGAAGACAGAAGAAAGAGTTAGTGAACTTGAAGATAGATTAGCAGAAGTTTTCAGATCTTAATAATACAGATAAAAAAGAAAAACATAAACAGAGCCTCAGTAATATATAGGACAATATTAAAGGGTCTAAAATAATGCAGAGTCTCATAAATAGAAGAGAGAGGGAATGTGCAAGAGGAAATATTTGAAAAAAAAATTGGTAAAAATTCCCTAAATTTTGGGAAAGATATCTGCAGATTTAAAAGCTCAAAGTACCAGAGGAAGGAAAAATACAAAGAAAGCTATATTTAGGCATATCATAGTCAAGCTGTTGAAAACCAAAGTTAGAAGAAATCCAGAAAGCAGTCAAGAAAAAATCAGCCTATGCCACATAGATCATTAATTTCCCTGACTTTTTATCAGAAATAATGGGGGCCAAAAAACACTGGAAAGACTACTTTAAACTGCTGAAAGAAAGAAAAAAAAAAAGTCTATCAACCTAGAATTCTGTATCCAGCAAAAATATCCTTCAAGAATGAAGGTGAAAGAAAGACATTTTAAAGTAAACAAAAATGAACAGAATTTATCATTAGCAGACTTGCACTATAAGAAATGCTACATGAATTTCTTTAGGCTGAAGGGAAATGATGAGATGGAAACTCAAAGCTCTAGGAATGAATGCAAGTACCAGAAATGATAAATAAGAGGATAAACAGAAAACAATATTTTCCCTCTTAATTCTTTAAAATGGGTGTATAAAACAACAACAAAATACCACTGTATTGTGGAATTTGAAAAGAATACAGGTGTAGTAAGAAATGTGACAACTATAGCATAAAGTACAGGGAGGGGGGTGTAAACAGACCCTTAAGGTTTTAAGGTACTTATATTTTACAGGAAGTGGTACAATATTAGCTTAAAGCAGACTGTGAAAAGTTAAAAATATATATATAATCCTTAGAGCAACTACTAAAAAGTAATGCAAAGAGGTAGAGCTGACAAGCAAATAGACAAATCTACATGATTAAATTAACCTATAGAAGGCAGGAAAGGAAGAACAGAGAACAAAATATAAATGGGACAAACAGAAAACCAACAGTAAAATGGTAGACCTAAATCCAACAATATTGATAATTACATTAAATGTTAATTGGAAAAAATTCTCTAATTAAAAGGCCATAATTATCAAAATCAATAAAAAAGCAAGACATAGGTAGATGTCATCTGCAATTAACAAACTTTAAATATAAAGACACAGAGAAATAGAAAATAAATAGACAGAAAAAGATGGACCACATAAACATTAAGCATAGAAAGCAGGAGTGGATACAGTTGCATCAGACAAAGTAGGCTTCAAGACAAAAAGACAAGATCAATGATAAAAAAGGCACATTTCAGAACAATAAAAAGGGCCAATCTGTCAGGAAGACAAAACAATCATAAACGAATATTCACCCAACAAGAGAGCTTCAAAGTACATGAAGCCAGGCTTCAAAGAATTAAATGGAAAAACACACAAGTCCGTAATAATAGTTGCAGATTTGAACAACTTCTTTCTTAGCAACTGACAAAAGATATAGACCAAAAAAATCAAAAAAGACAAAGATGATCTAAACAACACCATCAACTGCCTTGACCTAATTGACATCTTTAGAGTATTACAACTGTTAAAATCCTACAAAGTATGTTCTCTGACCACAGTGAAATTAAAGCAGAATTTGGTAACAATAAACTACATAGGAAAATCCCAAATATTTTAAAATTAAACACTTCTAAACCACACAGGAGTTAAAGGGAAAGTACAAATGATTTTAGAAAATATTTTAAACTCAATGAAGGTAAAAACACTAACATAAAAAATTATTGGATGGAGCTAAAGCAGTATTTAGAGGAAATTTTATATATTTGTTTTATTTATTGATTGATTAAAGATTTTATTTCTCCTTCTTCTCCCCAAAGCCCCCCAGTACATAGCTGCATGTTTTTCAGTTGTGGGTCCTTCTAAACCTTCTAGTTGTGGCACCTGGGACGCTGCGCCAGCATAGCCGGACGAGCAGCGATGGGTCTGCACCCAGGATCTGAACTGGTGAAACCCCAGGCCACTGAAGCAGAGTGTGCGAACCCAACCACTCAGCCACAGAGCCAGCCCCCAAATTTTGTATTTTTAAATGCTTGTATTAGAAAAAAGAAAGGTCTAAAACCAATGACCAAGGCTCGACTTTGAGAAGCTAGAAAGAGGACCCAAAGTAGATAGCAGCAATAAAATGATAAAAATGAGATCAGAAATAAGTGAAATAGAAAACAGACAAGCAATAGAAAGAATTAACGAAAGTAAAAGTTGGTTCTTTACAAAAGATCATTGAAATTGATAAATCTCTAGCTAGAATGATCCAGTAAAGGGGGGGAGGGAGTACAAGTGCAAAACACAAACTACCAATAACAGAAACGAAAGAGGGCATACTACTATACATCCCACAAGCATTAAAGGGAAAATAAGGAAATACTATAAACAACTTTATGCCAATAAATTCAATAACAGATGAAATGAACAAAGTCTTTGGAAAATATGACTTATCAAAACTGACACAAGATGACAGGGAAAATCTGAACAGTCCAATATGCATGGCCTTCTAAACCCCAGGCTCCAAGCCCTCCAGTCTGTTTTATGTGCCACTGCTTGACTTGTCTTCTTTAAATATCTAGTCTATCTTCTTACTCCTATATTTCAAAACCTTCAGGAGCTCCTGTTCATTTGCACATCTCTTGTGCAGTTTTCGCACTAACCTTCTACCATCCTCTGGCACATTCTTGAAAGCTAATCATGCCACCATCCCTCAGATATGCCAACCTATTGCATCTCATACCTACTTTCACATACCCCTTGCCATCAATGCCATCCCATTCCTGGCCAAACCTCACTGTTTTTCGAGGTCCACTTGGGTCTAATCTCCTCCAAGAAGCTTTCCAGGCTATTCTCAGTCCTCAGGGTCTCCCTTCTAGGAATTCCATGGCAACACAACATCACTAACACTGTCTTACAGGGAAGCCACTGTTATCCTGTGTATTAGTCTTATTTTCCCAAATAAATTACAAGCTCTTTTTTTTTTTTTTTTTTTTTTGAGGAAGATTAGCCCTGAGCTAACTACTGCCAGTCCTCCTCTTTTTGCTGAGGAAGCCTGGCCCTGAGCTAACATCTGTGCCCATCTTCTTCTACTTCATACATGGGACGCCTACCTCAGCATGGCATGCCAAGCGGTGCCATGTCGGCACCCGGGATCTGAACCGGCGAACCCCAGGCCGCCGAGAAGGGGAACGTGCGCACGTAACCGCTGCGCCACCGGGCCAGCCCACTAAATTACAAGCTCTTTAAGGGCAAGGATTTTTTTTTAACTTCTCTATCGCTTACGGCAACTATGCCAGGATTCAGCACACAGTAATGATTCAATAAATACTTATAATCTGTTGAGTGAATATATAATACAAAGAGCTATTTCTATGGTTCTTATCAGACTCTCATTCCGATCTCAATACCATCTTCAGAGTCATCTCCAGGGATTTGCCAGACTTTTTCTAACAGCCATATTCACAAAACATATGGTCACAGTAAGCAGAGGTAGAGGGGAGGGAGGAGTAGTGCTCAAATTATAAATAGAGACGGGGAGCCTTGGTTTTGCAGGTCATATAAGAAAAGGGGGCTAAGTTTTACGTTCTGCTGCTACTAGTATCTGATAAGCATACACTAACATCAATAAAATCACCTTCTCCTTGTCCTCTCCCCACCCCAAGTCCCTGTGGATACAGAACAAACCATGGGGCTCCAGGCACAGGGATGAGTTCAGCCTATACTTCCAAACACATCTGTTCCTTGCATTTATCATACCCACATTGGTTTGGGTAAAAAGACAAGATAACAATATCTTCTACAAAGTAGCCAGTTACATATTTTTTTGTCTCTTACCATTACATATCAATTCTCCCAAATTTATAAATGTCTTAACTGTAACCAAGTACTATCAAAACAGTGACTGCAAATCTATCTTATCTAAATAGATCTTTCAAAAAATAAATTTTCATTTATACTAAAATTGTCAATATCATTTGTGAATACAAACACTTTTGAGGAAAAAATACATTTCTTGTGGGGTTAATGTAAACAAGTAAAGAAATCCTTTTAAACAAAAATCCTCTCAAATTCTCTTTCATGACCTCCTAGCAGCTTCTCTTTCATTTAAACCAAACAAAGCTTTATATCCTCATTTCAGGCCACTTCTCTCTAATTAGATAAATCTGGTTGCTCTTCTCTCTAGACAGATTAAAAGGTTGGGGTGTTTTGTTTTTCCAGTATTTCAGAGTTCTAATCCTTAGAGCACTGCGATGACAGGAAGGATCGTGTGATTTACAGCAGGCAGGCTCCAAGGAAATATATCTGAAGGAAATATACAACACACACAACGAGGAGATTCTTTTGAATACAAACACACAGATTCCAGTAAAAGGTAGCAGGCTACTCCAGCTCATTTCCAGCCCATAGTATGGACCCTGGATCTTGGAAGCAATCCTGTCCTTACCCAGATTGGAAGACGCTCGCCCCTCTGCAGCCCGGTCCTTGAGATCCTCGGCAATGCCCAGCTGCTGCTCATGGTACTGTTTAGCCCTCTCCAAGTCCTGCATGCACCGGGCAGCATGGCCCAGGCCAGCATAGGCCCGCATCTCAATGGCCTTCTCCATCAACTCCTGCGCCAGCTCCAGCACGTAGTTGTGGTAAGACATGGCCTTGTCAAAGTTCCTCCTGTAGTGATAAGCACTGCCCAGGTTGCTGTAGGCCCGGGCCTCTTCTCGCTTGTTCCCCAGGTCCTTGGCTATCTTCAGATGCTGCTCATGGCACTGCACAGCATTCTCAAAGTCACCCATAGCAATATACACAGCTCCCATGTTGCCAAGTTCTCGGGCTTCAGAAAGCTCATCTTTGGATTGCTTGGCGAGAAGAACACACTGTTTGTGACTGGCCAGTGCATTGGGGTAGTCTCCAATGGCTGTGTACACGTGGCCCAGACTGCTCAAGGCTGATGAAGCTGCCTGGAGAGAAAGGATAAGGCAGAGAAATGAAAGCACATCAGAAAATGGCTTTTGTTTGTTTCAGCAGGTGAAACTTTACAGAGTTTGCCTGTAACCATCCAATCCAATTCCTAATGGTGTTTCTATCAGTGGTCCACAGACCTATGCAGAACTGAAAAAGAGCACATCCAAACAGCAAGTTCCTAATAAAAGACAATATCATTTAATTAGTAACTTTCAACATCTAATCTCATAGAAACAGGTTGCGTTCCATAGAACCTTCATGTTAGTTTAAAGACTTATTGACGTTTCTAATATTATAATATTATATCTCTTTTAATAGCTATTAACCTGTGTAGTATAAGAAAAAGTTGAAGAAAACCAAAATTAATTACTACATATAATATAGCAGAGGAAATTCATAGGAGAAATCCATGCTTGGCTCTTTGCACTCCTGGGCATTTCTCTAGTTTTGTCTTCTCCCAAAACAAATGCTAAGGGAGATGTTTAGAATGATGATTGATGATTTTGTGACCCAGGACCCACCAGAGGGTCCTGTTCCCCCAGTGTGACCTCATCAGTGCCGGTTACTGTGGAGGGCTTAGAGGAAAACAGTGGGTGGTTACTCTGAATTGAGTGGTCCCCACTGGGCCTCACCACCCCTTTCAGGCCTGAACTGGTTCTTCTAGCTTTGCCTTTCTTGCCCGGAGGCTCTTCTGACTCCAGCCTCTGTGCAGAAAGATGCTATCTTCCTAGGCCCCTCACCCTGCTTGTCACTCATGCATTTCCTGTCTAAAGAAAAGTACACGAGCCCTTTTTGTCTTGAAGGTTTTAATGAAAAAGACTCTATGACAGAATAGTTAACCAAACAGGAGCAACAAAACAACAAAGGAGATGTTATACGGGTTCCAAAATCTCACCAAGCGCATAGAGTCCTAGATGCTAGTCTTCAGTGTCTAAATTCTTCGCAGAGACATAAAAGGGAAGTTACACTAGGCTTTTTCATTCTACAACTGGGAGGCTTGCCTACCCTTCCTCTCCTTCACAGTGTACCTACAGCTAGGGCCATGCAGCTCCCTTTCTTCACGATGTTCCCTGTTCCTAACAGGCACATGTGATCCTGGCAGAACAAAGGGTGTGTCTGTCACAAGTAGGCAAGCAATCTTCATGAAGGCCTCCAGGCTAGGGAATAACAGCGAGGGAAGGCCTCTCACCTGGAGAATTTCTTTATGAGATGTGTTCTATGTCTGTGCATTTCAGAACACATTTATTAATATTTTAGAGATGTGAGTGATTTGCTACCCTATTTCTTTGCCTGTGAAATAGCAGTCCTTGATCAGAATAACTGAGACACTGACCATCTTTACAGTGTTTGTAAATTGTGTATTTGCAAAGGGTTCCATATCATTTTAAGTTGCTTTTTATCATTTCACAGATGTTCCAACAAAAAGATGTAGAAAAATAGAGAGGAAATAAATACTTAGAAATTTACTTGTTTTTTTTTCTGAGTGAGGGAGAGCAGAAACAATTCCGTGAAAGTCACAATCCTGTAGAAGTGTGATTCTGGCAGAGGCAGCAATGATGCCACCAAAGAACATGCTACTTGGGCATATACTGGCCTAGGTTCCCACTTTGGGAGCCTCTTCAGGACTAGAGGCTAGGACTTCAGGGCAGCACAAGGTACATGGACCTTTCTACTGCTCACAACTCCCCTTCTCTCACCCGACAATCTCCTTTTCCTCCTTCGCTGCAGGCCCAGAGACTCGGCCTCTTTCCCCGAGTTCTGTAGCTGGCCCTCCCCACCTCATTCTCTGGGGTTCTTGTCTACCAAAGCCTGGCTAGGGAGCAAGAGAGTCCACAACACCCCCCCCCCCCCAAATCTTTGTTGCCCTGAAAGTAAAACACATGGCTTTTTCACTATGGAGCTAGTGTAACTTAGAGTCCGAAACTTTGAGTCCACACTCGGTTCAAAACTGCACTGCCCTTTACTAGATCTGGGACCTTTAAAAGCTTAACTTCTCTGAGCCTCGGTTTTCCAGACATATTCTAGGCCCCAGCAGTAAGCTATGAACTGAGAGTTTTCCAACTCAGCCACGAGTCTCTGTCAAATGTGTAAACCATAAATAATTCACAGATAATCCCAAATAACAGATCCGGTTGGAGGCAATGAGCCCTCAAACACTGCGGGGGATGGCTGTGGAAGGCCTGGGGCAGGCGCAACACCCCAGGCTTCCGGTTTATGACAACTCCAAATGATAGACCTGGGATCTTCTGCTTCTGGTTCTTCATTTCTCTAAATGCCATGGAGATAGAGGAGCTCATTTGCTGAGTAAGGAAAGGGAGCATTCAAGCATTTCCCCTCTGGGGTGTGGGGCAAAGAAAGAAAGACTACTATCTTAGCTTAGCTCTTCCTGGCACCCTCCAGTTATCGGGCAGTGCTGTCAGGCTGGGACTCTTCATGCGGGTGTCCTGGAAACCAGCATCTCCAGAAAGGATGACACGATTTATGAAGCACACATCATAGCCTCTAAAATTAGAGAGGCAACTTGATGTAGTATAAGAACGGAATAGGGTTTAGAGTCAGAGGCCCTGGCTGTGTAATCCTGATAAGTCATTTCCCTTCTTCACCTGTGTTTTCTTTATTTGTAACTGTGCTGATAATGCTAGTGTACATACTTCCTGGGACTAGGATAGGATCAGATGAAGCAGGGCATGTGAGTGTCCTGAGTAAATGTAAAGTCTCTGTGAATGCATAACTAAGGTGTGGATGGATGTTTTATGACTGCAAGCTGGTTGGGCTGAGCTCTGTTACCAAGCAGAAGCTAGTAATGGCAACTGAAAACATCAGTCATTACGACCAAATATCTATATTCCTATCAGTTGCCACAGGAAATGAAGTCCAGTGTTTTACAGCCCCTGGGCAAATCAAATGTGATAATATTTATCAGCTAAGTGAATTACAAATTAATCACTTGTCTTTGTTCCTGTTTCTGCAGAATAAGCTCTGATCTGAAACATGGTTTCAGGCTGTTAACAAGAATCTGAAGACCCACTATCTATGGGGAATCACAGGCCCCACCTCAAGCAGATGCTGCATTTGCCACTAAGGTTCACGCTGCCTTTGGATATTAATCTCTTTGAGATTTCTGGGCTGGAATAGCGGCAGCTGCTTCCCACAGTGGAAACATTTTGGAACATCTGTATTTGAATACTAAAATGCACACAAACACTTACGCTAACAAACCGGTTGGAATAAGACAATACTTTTCTCTTTTTACAAGACATAAATTACTCATGTTCTTGCCAAAGCATGATTTCCAGCTGCAGACGTAGCACCCGAGAGTCATCTCCCCTTGCTCTGTGGCCCAAATACTTGCAGAAGAACTACATCTGACCAGTCAGTTTCCTGGGACATGGAACTAGAGTAGGAAATTCGCTCATATTTTTTCAGACCACCTTTAGCGCTTTTAGTTTGAGACACAAAATAGAGAAAGTTTAAACTACCCAAACTATAACCATATTGATGATACCACCATTAAACATTATTTTGAAGAATTAAACATGCTTTCTTTCACATCTAGCATGTTTTCCCCTCATTGTGCGTATCTTTAATAAGAGTTCTATTTTGTGAGAAGACTATGTTCACATATAGAGAATACTCAATATAACTGCTGACTGACTAATTACATGCAGGTTTAAAAAGAGGGAAATGTACCTGTAGCTAGGATCAGTAACATGGCTTTTCTTTTTTACTGCCCAAATCCACATGCACCTTGTATTCCCTGCCAGTTTAGTGCCTACAAACCCAAGGTCCTGGGTTAACCACCTACAGCCCAAGAGGCAGAGGAATGTGGAATAATAGGGACAGTCTCTGGAATTAGGCATGCAAAGGTTCAAATGACAATCTATGTGAATTGTGCAAATTATGCAACATCTCTGAGCCTCAGTGTCTTCAACTGTAAAATGGGAATATTAATACCTCACACTGCCTTGATGGGTACTAAATAAGGTAGTACTTATAAAGAGCCTGGTTCAGTACTTGGCACACAGAAGATGCTCAAAAGTTTTAGATTTTAGTTTCTCTTTGTACCCCAGCAAGATAACACTCATCTAGCCTTATTCATTTCAAAGGCATGGTAGAAGGTGACCAGAAAATAGAACATGAGTTATGTCACCACAACTAAAACGACAACACAAGAAGCTTGCCCCACTTATGGTGGGGAAAGTGTTATGATCTTCATATGCTGAAGCATATTACTCAGAGTACTCTTCTGCAAATGTAGGCATAAGAAAATTCACCCTTTACTCAGAGGCATTTTAGAATCATTGGTATATCCAACATGTACTGTTGGTAAAAGCACTTTACTTCAAGCGGTCAGAGCTTACACAGACATTGGAGTGTTTTGGGTCTCTTGGTTGATCAGTTCATTTGTTCATTCATTCATGTACTCAAGAAAATTCTGTAGACTCACACAGATATGTCATAGTCAACTAATTTCTAACAAAGGAGCAAAGGTAATTCAATGGAGAAAGGATAGTCTTTTCAACAAATGGTGCTGGAAAAACTGGACATCAACATGCGAAAAAAGTGAATGTAGACACAGATCTTACACCTTTCATACAAATTGACTCAAAATGGATCATAGACCTAAGTGTAACATGCAAAACTATAAAATTCCTAGAAGCTAATAGAAGAGAAAATCTAGGGGACCTAGGGTTTGGCAATGAGTTTTTAGATATAACACCAAAGGCATGACCCCATGAAAGAAAAAATTGATAAGTTGGACTTCATTAAAATTAAAAACTGTGCTCTGCAAAAGAGACTTTGAAGGGAATGAAAAGACAAGCCATAGGCTGGGAGAAAATATCTGCAAAACACATATTTGACAAAGGACTTCTATTCAAAATATACTATAAACATCTTAAAACCCAACAATAGGAAAATAACCCAATTTAAAAATGGGCAAGAGATCTGAACAGATACCTCACCAAAGAAGATATACAGATGGCAAATCAGTAGATGAAAAGATTGCTCCACATCATGTCATCAGGGAATTGCAGATTAAAACAACGAGATATCACTACATACCTATTAGAATGGCTAAAATCCAAAAAACCTGACAATACCAAATTCTAGTGAGGATGGAGCAACAGGAACTCTCATTCATTGCTGGTGGAAATGCAAACTGCGCAGCCACTTTGGAAGACGGTTGGGTAGTTCTTAGAAACCTAACCATATTCTTACCATATGATGCAGCAATTATGCTCTCAGATATTCGCCCTAATGAAATGAAAACTTACGTCCACACAAAAACCTGCACGCAAATGTTTGTGACACCTTTATTCATCATTGCTAAAAACTAAAAGCAACCAAGATGTCTTTCAATAGGTGAATGGGTAAATAAATGTACATCCTTACAATGGAATATTATTCAGTGCTAAGAAGAAATTATCGATCAAGCCACAAAGAGACAGGAAGGGAACCTTAGATGTATATTGCTTAACGAAAGAAGCCAGTCTGAAAAGGCCACATGTGTATGATTGCAACTATGTGACATTCTGGAAAAGACAAAACTATGGAGAAAATTAAAAGATCAGTGGTTGCAGAGGGGGTAAGGATGAATAGGTACAGCACAGGGGACTTTTAGGGCAGTGAAACTACTCTGCATGATATTATAATGGTGGATATACCACGTTACCCATTTGTCAAAATCCATAGGCTGTACAACACAAATTCTAATGGAAACTATGAACTTCAGTTAATAATATCGCTATTGGTAAGAAATGTACCACAGTAATGCAAAATGCTAATAATAGGGGAAACTGAGTGGAGAAGAGAGAGGGTATATGGGAACTCTCTGTACTATCTACTTAATTTACTGTAAATCTAAAACTGCTCTAAAAAATTACATCTGTTAATTAAAAAACAAATAAATTGGAGTTTTCCTCATTTGGGGAATAGGAATTCTAAGAAATGGAAACGGTACGAGCAAAGGCATGAAGTATGACAGAGTGTTTAAGGATTAGAGAGCAAGAAGCCATTTAGACCTGGAAGTGGGGGTAGTGGCTGGAGGGGAGTCTGGAAAGGTAGGTTTGGATAAGTTCCATCTGTCCATCAATTTGTATTCTTATTTATTTATTTTTTGGTGAGGAAGATTGGCCTGAGCTAACATCTGTGCCAACCTTCCTCTATTTTCTATGTGGAATGCCACCACAGCATGCTTGATAAGCAGTGTACGTTCCTGCCCAGAATCCAGGATCCAAACCCATGAACCCCGGGCTGCCGAAGCAGAGTGTGTGAACTTAACTGCTATGCCATTGGGCCAGCCCCTTATCAATTTTTAAAATGTAAAGTATTAGCCATGTATGTTGTCTCGTTTGATCATTATAACAACTTTCCTAAGTGTGTGTTATTATTATATCCATTTGTGAGACAAAACTAAATTCAAAGAAATAAAGTGAGATGCCTAAAAGTACACAATTAAAAAATAGCCAGGCAAAGCCAGGGTTCAGATCCACATATGTCAGACTCTAGCTCTAGCTCTCATACTATTTGACTACACATAGTTTAGCCTCTAATTGAAGAATTTAAAATCTACCCAGGGGCAATAATAGGCACGGGTTTAAGTAGGGGACTGATGTGATCAGATTTGTACTTTCATGTATTTCCATGAAGTAGATGAGAAGAAAAGAGATCAGTAACAACAACAACAACAAAATGCTTAACTAAAATAATGACTAATTAGAATACAAGATATGTTTTAAGCATTAATGATACTTAGGGTAGTTTTAGGGATGTTCACAAATACGATGGCTTCCCTCCTTCCAGGCAGGTAAGATCATACATCCTTGCCTGCATGAAGTCAGGTGTGAGTGGCTATGTGACTTGCTTTGGCCAATGATGTGATCATATCCAGATAAAGGGTTAGGAACCAGTGCATGCTTCACCACATTCTCTCTTCTCTTTGCTACACACTGCTCCATCAGCACTGAACTTCAAGTGAGAATTATGGCAATGTGGAATAGAGCCCTGGCTGACCTGTAACAAATATACAGTGGGCACAAAAAACAAATCTTTGTTGTTTTAAGCCACTGAGATTTGGGGATTTATTGTCATTGCAGCATAACCTGGCCTAGCCTGATTAATGCAATACTGAGCATAAATTAATAATCATAAACTTAGTTAATCTTTAAAAACCTATATTAACCCAGATAAAAAGGTCTACCTAGTAGTAATTTATCCAAATTGCAGGCCTATTTAGGGGGAGTCAACAATCACCAAATATAAATCTTTAGAAACAGAAAATTGAATCATGCTCTGTGGGGTCGATACACTTCCTACAATTTTAAATGACATACACTCCCTATTTAATGAGTGTAGTATAGCCTAAAAATCTACCCTTAATCAGCAACTGAGCTGATAAAGCAATTCTGTACAAAAGGTTATATGATGTTCATAAATGTCTAGAATTCCTCACTCAACAGTCACACAAAACTAACTGGACAAAAATAATTTAAAAAATGTATAATCTATATTGATGAGGACATTGTCCATGATGTCACCCAATGTTATCCTTATAAGGATCAAAGGAAAAATTTCTTTCAGATCTCAATGCTCCTACCAAGCAGCTGCGATGGTTTTATCTTAAGAAAAATGTGAATCCTATAAGTGGTCAAATTTATCTTTTTGTTTGGATCACCAGGAAGCTTATGGCTTGATGTAGAACCTCCCTTTAGCAGCCAGATAGAATCCCATAACATGTGCAAACTGCCCTGACTTCGGCCTGTGATATGACCCTAATCCTCTCATTACTCTGATTTCTTCCTTTGATGTTTTGTTTCCTGATACCACAAATCCTTCTTCGATTAAAATAGAGGAAAAAACAAATCAAAAAAATACAAACAAAAAATAGTTAAATATTAAAGATTTTGGTAGGGAGAAAGCTTCATGAAACAGGAGCTCTAAGAACTGTGAACTCACAGCGAAAAGAAGAAACTGAAATAGCACACAAACAGGGAAAATTTTAATTACATAGTCTTCAATAGTCTTAAATCATTTTCATACTGTTTATGGTCAATAACTGGTGTCAGATTTACTATAATCAATCTAATCAGTCTATCCCGATGCGCAAACCTAGGGTTGAAGGAATATTTTGCAGTTGTTACAGGAAAGCTAGGAGAGTAATTTGTGCACATCTGAATTCTTTCTACCGTACACCATATCATAGTTGGCAGAGTTGGTCTGAATTTATTACTATGAGCTTAGCGAGTGGTTAGTGATAGTTACAGCTTCTCCATGGTAACCTGCCAGCCTTTTCTAATACTGTGGGGCCAGAGGAGCTTTCACAGTAATTATTTTTATCAAAATTATATTAGGGTTGGAAGAATAATACAATGTCAGAAAGATCTATTACCTAGACCTGAGAGTTGCTATCACAGGTGATAAATTATTTATAATGCCCAGCATTAATACAGCAATGTTTTTAAACCAAGAATTTGTAAATGTCCTTTGCAGATGCAAATTAACAGATTAATAAGGAAACAAGCTTTCTTGTATGAGAAGCTGGGATGACAGATTAGCTATTAAGAGCAATTTATAGGTCATAAGATATGAAAGTTGGCAAGAAACACTACCTCTGCTGGCTCTATAAATAGTAAAACTGCATTTAGTTTCCCAGAGGTATCCTGCTAGACATTTTAATTATACCATAAAAACTGCCAGAATTTATAATGATTTCATTTTTTAAAAAACTTGATGCTCCATGTAAACTTGATGCAATACAACAGGCATCTGTGTTATGTGTGGTAACTGCCAAGTTGCAGCCAGCGGAGGAGTGCATGCTACTTGCTCGTGAAGGACTGTGAACAGTGAGGCGGATGCTGAACACTGGAGGAAAGACGCGTCATTCCCTAACATCTCCTGCAGGTTATTGAAGGATTCTCCTCCCTCCTTTACATCCTAACCCTTTCCACTACAGCCACATACTAGCCATCTAGGAAGATCTTTACAGAAAACTCTATTCTACCTAGCTCTTTGGCCACACAATGATGAACAAGTAAAACTCCTAGAGACTTGGATTTCTACTAGGCAGCTGAGTTTGACTGGAGGTAAATTCCCTCACTCGCTTAAAATAATCAGTTAAAATTATTTTTGGAAACTTATTTTCCACTCTCAGTTTCACCTACATCTTCAGTTTTATTTAGGGGAGTAACAGGCAGATAAGCTAGACTCAATGAGTTTTTAAGGACAGGATTCACTCAAGTTTCTTATGTACTAATTTGACGTAGGTTAGGAGACATATTCTACCACAATGATACTTTAGTCCAATCAAAATTGCTGCATTCCACACTTGCCAGCCAACCTGAATGTTAGTGGGCTATAAAATATTGTTCTGTAGGGGGTTGGAACATAGTCAATCATCTTTTTGAAGACAGTATTTACACTGAATCATAAAATCTGGCTTTAGCTGGCCAGGATATAATGGAGAAATTTGGAGAGAGAGAGAGAGATGGAAAACACATACATGTGCAAGTGCACATACAAGAGGCAGAGGAGACATTTCCTGGAAGGAAGAAAGTCCAAGAAAACGACAGCTTATTTGCAGGGGCCAGCAGATAACAATTTAAACAAGAAAACTTTAAATCGGATGGAAGGGAGTCCTCAAGGATCCTGGAAAGACGTGAGGAAATTAAGAAGAGAGCTTCTGCTACAATCTACGAAGGAATATCATTATGGCCCTCCACTGTAAAGGACAGGTCCAAATGCAGGCTGAGACCTTCTGAAATTCGAGGCATCTAACTGGTCACAAATATATGAACCACAATCTCAGCTTTCTGTACTTTCACTCACTCTGGCAGATTCAACTTTTATCTCCATTGGATGATTCCAAACTCAGATTTCAGGACAAGAGACAGAGAACTTTAGAGTTGGCAGGGACCTTAGAGATCACCTAATTCACTGGTTTTCAAACTTTGTTTAAACCAAATTACAAATATGTGTGATTGTGTGATTAAAAGTGTAGTTGTTTAGGTTAACTTAGACCAGGGTCCACTTTTCTCCCCAAGCACCCTTAAGAGACTCTACGGCACCCTATAGAGTTTGAAAAACCCTCCTCAGTGTCTCTTGTTGTAGAAACTAAGGCCAAGAGATCTCCAGTACCTTGGCCGAAGGTCAACCTGCTAATGAGCAGCAAAGGCAGGACTGGAGCCTAGGTCTTCAGGCCCCAAGCTGGCACCCTCCTCATTCTGCTTTGCCAACCATTGTGCCATCTCACAGTCACCTCAAACTCAAGCCCTCACTGCCTTTTCCCTTACTCTTGTGACTTCCATGATTAGTAAAAGAAGTGAATGCGATCACTATTTATTCCAACAACCAGTCAAAAGCTCACCATTCTCATTGATTTTTCCCTGTCTTTTGGCCCACATATTCAGCAGCCACCCTAGACCAGCTTTATTAGAATCCTGAAATTATAATTACACTAGTTTTTATTTAATAATCTTTACTTTAATGCCAATTATTTATATAAGATCCACTTAGAATAAATTTCTGACAGTTTTATCTTAAATAATAAATATTATCTCCAAAATTAATGTGACAAGGTTAACAGATGAAGTTTGTAAAATATTTTAGATACAAACTGCTTTTGTCTCTAAAACCCAAGCCAACAATTCAGTGACAAATTCAATGGCAAACTTTAATAAAACTTTAGTAGCTTTTCTAACAGCTACTGATTCTCCTGAATAATTATGGACTTAGCAATTCCACGGTGATACAGTGGTTAGAACTATCTAGGTTTGAATCCTGTCTCTACTGGCTATGTTCCCTTAAGGAAGTCACCGACTCTCTCTGTCCTTGTTTCCTTATCTACAAAGTGGGGGTAATGATATCTATCTCATGGGATTGTCAGAAGCATACATTTAAAGAGCTTAGAATTGTGCCTGGCATATAGCAAATATTCAATTAGTGCTAGCTGTTATTACAGATGCAAGATACCAACAAAATTGAGTAAATTAAGTAATTTTAAAGTCATATATTTATATTCATTTAACCCATTTTATACATTTACTTAAAATTTAAATGCACTAAATTAGTGCCTTCCTTCTGCTTTCTCATTATATTAATTAAAAAATCTTAAAATGTCATTTCCCTTGTGTGGCATTTGTTACTGTTCCTTTGGCACAGAAATTATTTGGGCACGTAAGCACATACACATTCCTTTTTGGGAATCCCCAAAGAAAGAAGACATTATACCAAGATCTAAAAAAGGAACAAAATAGGTCCACTGAAGAAAAACTAAATTTTTAATTAAGATGCTAAACTATTTTTTCAAATATTAGCTTACTATAAAAATATCCAAGCTGACATTAAATATAGGTTACACTGATAGATAAAATTTCTAATTATAAGTGTGATCAAATTCTTCATGTTCGTTTTTAAATTTGTTCTTCAGTGGTATGCTTGTTTTGGATGAAAGTGAATACCAGAAAATGTACTAAAGTTTCAAAGGAAATATCTTCTAAAGCAAAAAGAAATGATTCATATATTTTCTCTTAAAGCAAGAAGAAAATACACAGACTATGGGTGAAGGGAAGAGGAGCGTAACATGAAATAGGCAGACTGGGGGCTTCGTGAAGCCAAGAGTTGTCTTATTCATCTCTGTAACTTCACAGTATAGTGTAATGCCTGCCACACAGCAGGCGCTCAACAAATACTTGAAGTACCAAACTGACAGTCATCGGACTTCCGGTCTGCACAAGGATATAAAAGAAGAAAATTCCATCCTCCAAGTTAAGAATGCCAGAATGAATGTGCGGTACCAACACCTCTGAACTTCTAGTCTTCTTGAAGTAAAATTCTGGCACACTAAAACTTTCCGTCAGCTGCAAGAATATGGGATCCATAGACATGGGTGTTTCTGGGTTGCCACTTCGGTATCCGTCTGCATAGAACTCACGGGCCCTCATATCTGTCTTTATTCTGCCACCTGCTGATCCTCGTCCAATCAGTTACCTTCTTGCTAAATCTTATGACATCTACTCCCTTTTATCTTTGCATTGTTCATATGAGACATGAAATAATTAAACAGGAGCCACTATTATTTTTGCTATAATACTCTTTTTCCTAAGAATTATAATGGTCTAGGAAAATTAGTAAAATACAGATTCTTCCTGGCTACCACTAAAATATTTCTTAGAAAAAATATATCATAATTATATATATATATATTTTTTTTTGAGGAAGATTAGCCCTGAGCTAACTACTGCCAGTCCTCCTTTTTTTTTTTTTTTTTTTTTTTTTTGCTGAGGAAGCCTGGCCCTGAGCTAATATCAGTGCCCATCCTCCTCTACCTTATATGTGGGACGCCTACCACAGCATGGCGTGCCAAGCGGTGCCATGTCCGCACCCGGGATTCGAACCAGCAAACCCCGGGCTGCCGAGAAGTGGAATGTGCGAACTTAACTGCTGCACCACCGGGCCAGCCCCTATCATAATTATAAATATGACTACTATTCTTTGAGAGCCAGGCATACCATATTTCATCAAATCAAAGTTGCCATCAATTTAAGAAGCACTTTACAATATGTACCACAAATAAAGGAATACAAATGTTGTAATTAAATAATGATAGTATGCTTACTTATTGACTCTAAGATGATTCTGATTTCAGAGATACTAAAATGTGAAAAAATGCGCATCTTAGAGTCAATGAATTATGATACATCAGGTGCTTTATTTACATTATCCAAATCCCCACCAGGCCCTATGAGGTAGGACTTTTAACCTTCATTTTGCAGATGAGGAAACAGACAATATTAAGCAACTGGTCCAAAGTCAAATAACTAATAAACAGCAAGGTTAGGATTTAGATGTAGGCCTACCTGACTGCCAAGCTGAGTATTTCCATGATACTGCGTTGCCTCCTCCAGAAACCCCAGACAAAAATTGAGGAAGAAGGCAAGGGCACTTGCTCTCAAAAGGACTCATTATTACTGCTGTTTATAATTAGGTGCTCAGAATAGCTTCGCAGGCAGGTGTTTCTAATTTGCAATATTTAATAAAAATGGCTATTGTCAAACTTTATCACAAACTGGATACAGATGCAGAATGTTATTAAGACTGAGGAAGAAAGAACCTGCAACAATCTACACACTGCTGCTTTTTGACCACCTTACAATTTTTTACTTCCCCGCCCCAGATATAAAAACTACTTTTAGATGTCTTCAAGTTTGCCAACCTATCCATGAGTCTAAAAAGAGATGTATTTTATTTGATTAATATTATCCTCAGGATTATATATAAATGCAGAGATATGAAGTGAAAAGTTTAGAGACTGTGCCAAGTCTAGGACCAGTTAATGTGTCTGGTATGCCTGAAAAATCCCAGAAAACTGCTCCCAAATGTCTGTAATTACAGACATTCAGAAGACGTGTTATGATTCAGGTTTAAGTTTATTCCATTTAGAGATAGAGATGCTTTTCAACAGTGGTATTGGCTGTGAGTTCAGGCAGGACCTTTTAAATGTACCTTAGTAATGTAGGTGTGATGAGAGCTCAACAGAAGGAAGAATTAGCCCATTTCCTAGAATGGCAGGGTCCATTTCCAGAAGGTTCCATTCAAAGTATTATGGAATTAAATAGAGACTGCCGGAAATTGTGTAGTTTTATGGATACCTCAGAAGCCTCTTTTTGAAAAAAAATCATGGATTAGGAATGGATTGGTTTACCCTGGTCCTAGTAAACGGTGAAAGGGGAGGTGATGATTTGGTCACTGTTAAAGAGAGAAAGCAGTGGGAGGGAGAAGGTGAAGTGGTGAGTGATGACAATTCTGATGATGCCCCACTTCCAGATGGTGGGATACAGCCTCTTCCTGCTCTGGCTTCTTCCCAAGAAAGTAGCAGCACATTCTCCCTGTAAGAAAGTACATGTTGTATCATATCTGATTACACCTAAAGCATATTTTACCTACTTCTATAGTTCAAAAGAGGAGGAAAGAGGAGTAAATACAGGAGAAAACAAGAAGATAAATAAAGTGTTGCTTCCCAAGTTCTACTGGTGGTGATTTCACTCAGCCTGTTTATGTGCCTGGAATCTAAGAAAAATAGGTAGAAATTCTGAATACAGAGAGTCATTAAATGAGCACAAAGGTTAAGATTAACCTTTTATGTACACAAAGGATGCAAAATAAAGAAAGGAAAGAAATGAAAAAATAGCGCCAAAACATTATCAGAAACAGTTTTCATAAATGTGAAAGCATGACAATTTGAATTTAATTTAAAGGAAACACAGTGCCTTGATTTGCATTTGATGAGCAGTCAAAAAGACAGAACTTTGATTTTTTTTAACCTAATTTTAGTGTAACACAATTAAACTTGCTGAACCAGTGATAAAAGGCAGAGGCCACTATCCACAACCTCACTCTAGGCTACAGTCAGGGATTTGCCAGTCTTTTATAGCAGAATCCAGATGTGCCCAAGTGAGTTACATTTCCCCTGGGATGCTTCTTCCAATGTCTTCTCTCTAACAAGATAAATAGTGGTCCTCACACTTCTCATGGGTGCCATCACAGACAAAACTAGAGTAGTGCATTAAACATGCGTTGGGTACTTGTGAACGATGTAGTGATTAAGTCAGCTGGGGGCATCAAGGATGTGCTTCAGGGGGTTGGTAATAAGAGTCTAGGAGATATATTCATCATTGGGTGCTTAATAAAATCCTCTACATAACAATGCCCACTGGGAATTCTAAGTAACTCAAGCGTACTGTGCATACCAGCTGCAATCAATGGAGACCTGCCTCGCTACAGTGGCAGAATCTAGACTGGCACTGTAGGCACTTTGGTTCAAGAAACATCAAGAAAACAAATGTTTTGCAAAACTAAAAAAGAATAGTTAAAATTTATTTATTCACTTGTTCATTTAACAAACACTAGAGTGCCTACTATGTCCTAGGCCCTGGAAATAAAAAGATAAATGAGACCAGGTATCTGCTGCAGAGTCGCTCACAGCTTAGGGGACAGACTGGAAAAAACTAAGTGCAGTAGACCTCTGGGTGACTAGGGAAAATGGAAATCCCCAAGACTCTCAACTTCTGTCATAAACCCCATTAAAACAACAAGAGAATTAAAAAAAAAAAAGCTGTAAGCCCATAAAAACAAAAAGATTGAGAAAGATGCCATCAGATGAGACATGTCCACAAAATTCTGGAAGATGGAAGACAGCTGGATGAATGGTTACTGATTTAGTAGGACAGAGAAAATGGAAACCAAACTGCCTGCAAGGTGGGGTGCTGAGAGCAGCTGCAGAACACTGGAAAGAGGCAGGAGCTGAGCACTAAGGCTTCTGATGTTCAGTGGAAGGGGTTCAGGGCTGAAACAGGATGGAATGTAAGCTTGTATAAGAGGCAATTAAATTCTAGATATGCTCCTCCAATCTGGCAAAAGATGGAAGCCTACTTTCTGCAGATGTTTAGAGATGAAGATAGAAACGAGATGCTACACTAAAAATAGAGAGATCAGTGAAAATCTGCATTCTGAATAGTGAGATTCTCCTCACTGGGCAGACCTCTCCACATTATAAGCCCCTGTGCTGTGCTCAGTTTCTACTATGCTGGCGGCTACATGTATATCTTCCAGCAGCAGACTGGAAATATCTGGGGAAATTGGTCCAAAGAAAAGATGTGCACATACTAACATGAGGGGATTCCTTAAATTAAAAAACTCACTGTGTTTTCAACCTGCATTGAAGTCCATCTGTGCACAAGACCCACCCAACAATAAGAGGCTCTAACCAGTTTTTAGTGCCTCACCCCTAATATGAGCAGCCAGCCAAAGATTACCAGACATTGGAGGAAACCTCTAACTTGCAAGACAGTGACCAAAAAGAAGAAACAAACAAAAAAGGAACTCAAGAGGGAACAGATACAATGAAAGGATGGAAAAAAAACTTTCAAAAAGTATAAAGTCTTCAGGGACATAAAACAACACACTGCAGCCATGACCTTTTTGAGTGCCATACAAACAAAACATTCAGAGAACAACAGACAAGTCTCCAAAATGTGAGATGACAGCAGAAAACAGCATATGAAGTAGAGCAAATTGAAGAAGACTATTACTTCACAGGAAGCAGGATTTAGAAAAGACAAAGAAATAGAAAAGAGGAAGAACAACAGAGGATACAATTAGAGGATCAACCCAAGAAGCCTAACATCTGACCAAGCTGGTAAAATTTTTTTAAAAGGAAACTTCTCAGAAAATAAACACATGAAATTCCAGACAACAAAGAAGAAAAAAGACCCACTATGAAATTTCAGGACAACAGGGATAAAGAAAAGATCTCAAAATATTCCAGAGAGAAAAATCTGCTAAGATACAAATAATTAGGAATCAGAATAGCATTTGGCTTCCCAACGGCAGTTGAAAGCTAAAAGACGAGGGACCAAATACTGTCTACATTCTGGGAGAATAGCATTCTAATCTAGATTCTATTTCTAGTCAAACTATCAATCAAGGTTAAGGGTAGAATTAAAGACTATCAAGACATTCAAAGTCTCAGAAACTTTGTTTATCATGCCTCTTTTCTAAGGGAACTAATGAGGGTGTTCTTCAGCAACACATGGGTGTAAACCAAAGGGAAAAAAAAAGATGCAATCAAGGAAACAGAGGCTACAAGACGTAAAAGAGGCGAAAGGAATTCTCAGGATCACAGGGAAGGGAAGTCTCAGAATGGCAGCTGTGCGGGGGCCTAGAGAACAACTAGTGAAGTTTGGAGCAGGACACAAAGGCTTGTGAGAAGGATTTCTCCAGAAAAAATAAAAGGTATAGATTACTTGATACGTTTGGCACTCTAGAAAGGAATTTTATAGTTCAGTTGGAAAGTCTTATGTTAGTGACTGGCACATAGAAAGGCAAGCAAAACCATGGCAACAACAAAAACTAAGGTAATAATTAATTCCAGTTTTGCAATACAGAAAGATCACTGGGGCAGTGTGAAGGATGGACTGTGGCAGAGGCATGACTGGAGGCAAGGGAGATGAGTTAGGAGTTGAGTGACAAAGTATAGAAGAAGTTCTAAGGGCCTGAACCAGAGCCATAGCAGTGGGGATGAAGATGAGGCTAACCCAAGGGAATGGAGAGCTGGGAGGGTAACTTCTGATATAAGGTCAATCTGCAACCTTAACCACAGAGTCTTGCTGATGAAGAGCTAAAGCAAAGAGAGAATTTTAAAAGCCAGGGGGAAAAAAAAGAAAGTCATCATAATCACAGTTAATTAACTGGGTGGAGCACTCAGCTTTGCTTTTCTCATTAAGAAGCCTAAGTAGTTTCAAGAAGACTCAACAAATCCACTTATTACTAGACCATTGTGCTGGGCCCTTTATAAGCAGCAGAATTAGGAAGGTATTGTTATTCCCCACTTTAAAGATGAGGCACAGAGAGGTGAAGTAACACACCATGGGCACATAGCTGAAGTGTCGAGACAAACCCCAACCAGCTGTGCCCACAACCTATTCTCTAAACTGCAGTGTTCATTCTAATAATTAAAGTAATAATTATCACCTACTCTCGGAGTACTCTGTGTTAGGCATTGGCCTAAGCATTTGACGTGTATTAACACATTTAATCTTCAAAACAATCCTATGAGATAGATACTATTATCATCCTCATTCACGGGTGAGAGATGAAATGACTTGCCCAAAGCCATCCAATTAATAAGTCAGGGCTAGGATTCAAACCCAGTCACTCCAATTTCAAGAATGAGCTGTGCTATAGTGGCTGCCCCATGTACCACTGGACTCTGACGTTATCTTGATTCCTCAAAATCTTTTTTGCCCTATATCCAATGATGGGCAAGTCCTACTGAATCTACCTCTGAGGTATGTCTAATGTGGCATGTGGCGGCCAGCAAACATATTTTATTTGGTTCACACAGTGTTTTGTGTTTTTTTAACTTAGGAAACTTCACATACAAATCCAGGTTTTCAACTTCCCTAGCAACAAAAACACCAGATCTGACAACACTGACCCATATTCCCACACAGGAAAAACCACCTAACTAAATATAAACAGCACTGTCCCCATTAGATAGTATATGCATGCATTTTCTCCTTCTCCACAGACCTCACCATCTCCACATCCAAACACACTTCATTCATTTGCAGTACTGCCTGGCTCCTTTGGGCATCTGCTTTTTTCTTCTTTTTTCTTTTAAAGATTGGCACCTGAGCTAACATCTGTTGCCAATCTTTTTTTTTTTCTTCTTCTTCTCCCCAAAGCCGCCCAGAATATAGTTGTATATTCTAGTTGTGAGTGCCTCTGGTTGTGCTATGTGGGATGCCGCCTCAGCATGGCCTGATGAGCCGTGCCATGTCGGCGCCCAGGAACCGAACCAGCAAAACCCTGGGCCACCGAAGCACGGGAACTTAACCACTCGGCCACAGGGCTGGCCCCTGGGCAGCTGCTTTTTGAGACCCCTGTTCTTACTTGAGACCTTTTCCACTCTGGGCCTCTTTATCTCTCATCTGCATTGCTTTAACAACCTCTTAGGTAGTCTGGCCTCTAGCCCCTCCATTATACTACTTTATTAATTTCCCTCAAGCAGAGCTCTGATTATGCCATCCCTTCGCTTAAAAACCTTTGAAGACTTCCCCATGCATACTAATCCAACCCCTAGGCTTGGCAAGTAACGATTTTCTCAATGTGATTCCAACCTTCTTTTTTACTACTATCTCCCTCCTTACAACCCAGACCTCCTGGCGTATTTGTTGTTCTCTAAACATCCACTTCATTTCCTGCTTCTAGGCTACGGTTCATATTTGCATTACATTTTTAATCATAAGAAACACGTTTAAACGCAAGTTTATTTTTTCAAATTATGCTAAAGCTTCTTCAAAAATCCTAGTTATAGGTTCAATGGAGAAATAAAGGATTATCAAGCAAATGGATAGGAAACAATTGGTTAAAAACACACAGTTCTTCAAAATAAATATCAGAGAGATAAAAGAAAGGTTAAGCATAAAAAATAAAACACACAAAACTAGAAGCAAATACAGGTGATTACTTAATCTCTGAATGGAGAAGGACTTTCTAAACCTAAAATAATAGAAATCACAAAGAATAAAATCAAAAGATATGACTGTATAAAAAATTTTAATTTCTTTATATCAAAAACATGGCAAATACCAAAAGTAAATTAAATGGCAAAATTTCCCAAAAGAAATATTCACCAAAAATAAGAGATGAAGGAACATACAATTCACCAACAGAATGTAAAAAAACCAATCAAACATGGAAAAATTCATCCTCACTAGTAATTAAGGGAACACAAAAGAAAACAAGATTCTACTTCAATTTTCAAATAGCAAAGAGTGAAAAAAAGCTCACCGTATTGGTGAGACTGGAGTGAGGCAACTCTTATGCACTGTTGGTACAAATATAAACTGGTGAAGCCTTTCTGAAAAGCAAGTTAACAGAACAAATCAAAAGTCCTAAAAATGTCCTTTAGGGGCAGGCCCAGTGGCATGGTGGTTACGTTTGCGCACTCCACTTTGGCGGCCCAGGTTCACAAGTTTGGATCTCGGGCATGGACCTAGACGCTGCTCATCAAGCCATGCTGTGGTGGCATCCCACATGCAAAATAGAGGAAGATTGGCACAGATGTTAGTTCAGGGACAGTCTTCCTCAAGCAAAAAGAGAAAGATTGGCAACTGATGTTAGCTCAGGGCCAATATTCCTCACACACACACAAAAAAGTCCTTTAATGCAGTAATTTTCCTTCAAGACTCAAGACGAGGAATTTTTAACTTTGGCCCTATTGACATTTTGGGTTGGATCATTCTGTGTCATGCCTTCTAAGATGCTTAGGAGCAGTCCTGACCTGTATCCACTAGATGCCAGTAACACCCCCCTCACCAAGCTGTGACAACCAAACATGTCTCCAGACATTGCCAAATGTCCCCTACGGGGAAAAATATTTCCCAATTGAGAACCACTGCTCTATACAAACAAAATGATGAGAAAGGTGGAGGAAGATATTTGTAGCTAAGTTGTCACAAAATTATAAGAAAAAATTATAAACATGTTAAATGCTCAGTAATAGCAGAACGGTTAAATAAATTATGGCATAACCATATTATGGGATACCATACAGTTATTTTAAAAGATGTTTTCAAAGTATTCTATGAAACAAAAAAATGTTCACTCTACTAATTGGGATAATACTAGCTGCTGCAACGAACACCAAAATTTCACTGACTTAACACACAAAAAAGTTTATTTCTTGTCCATGAAACAGTCCAAGGTGGTGCCAGATTGGCAGAGGCAGAATGGGGTGGAGATGGGGCCCTGTTCCACAAAGGCATTCAGAGACCCCAGCTGCCAGCAGCTCTCCCATTTTCACTCTGTAGCTTCTAACGTTACCCTTGGGCGTGACTGTCCACCTAACAGTTGGAAAAAGAGTGATAATCATGGATAATCATGACTGGATTTTTTCATGGGCCAGACCTAGAAGTAGCAAAAATTATTTCCACTCACATTCCATTGTCTAGAAATGAGTAACAGGCCACCACTAACTGCAAAGGAGGCTGGGAAATGTAATCTAGTCCAGAAAAAAGAGAAAACAAATTTGATAAACCAAATAGTTCAGTGTCTGTCAGAGTCATGATATAAAGTTAAATGAGAAGAGTGGTTTAATACATTGTATATACAATGCAATCACAATCTGCTTTTTAACGTATTCCCGAAAACAAGAGTAGTACCTTGCAACCCAGTAATTCTACTTCTAAATATGTCTTCTAGAGAAATACACACAAAGAAATAGACACAAAGATAATTTAAAAATATTAGAAATAGCCTAAATAATCATACAGGGGAGTGATTTAATATACAATGGCAAACCCATATAATACAATACTATGCATAAAAGAAATAAGGTAGAACTATATAAACTGAGTTGGACATATCTCTAAAATATTGTTAACAGCAAAAAGCAAGCAGCAGAACAATAGAGTATGATGTCACTTACATTTAAAAAGCATAAAACTAAATCATGTGTGTATGTGTATGTGTGTGGGTATTCACAGAATAAGATCTGGAAGAGGCTTTCTCAACAGTGGCACTATTGACATTTTGGCCCGGATAGTTCTTTGTTCGGGGGGTGGGGGTTGTCCTATGTCTTGGAGGATGTTTAGCAACATTCTTGGCCTATCCTCTCTAGATACCAATAACTACCCTCTCTTCCGCCTGCCCCACCCAGCCCCTGAGGAAGGATACACTTACTAAATAGAAAAAAGTGTTACTCTGGGAGGATGATGCAGGAAGAGATGGGGGAGGAAGAAAGGGTATATTCATTTTACTGTAATGTTTAAAAAATGTACCATGAGAATCTATCCAAGTATTATTTATATACTTTTTACTTTAAAAAATGTCAGAAATAAAATATACAAAAATATTAACAGTAATTATTTTTGAGTCATGAAACTGTGGATGACATTTGTTGTTTTCCATATAACTTGTCTATAAATATTGATTTATAAAATTAGGAATAAAATGAACTTTTTCTGAAGAAAATAAAGACTGAAAAGACTGAAGATTGAAAAGACTGAAAAGAAATACAAAATGTTAACAGCTCTTGCAGATGGGAAATGAGGTGACACCATTTTTGTTTGCCTTTTTAATCATTGCTTTCTAAATTTTCTACAGCAGCATGTACTAATTTACAATTCAAAAAAGTTTTATTTGCTTTTTTAAAATCCTGGTCTTATTAACCCTGAATTAAAAAGAAGAGTCTTGAAAGAATAAATTAGGACCAAATGGAGTTAGTCTTGGTAACCGGCTACCCTTAAAAAGGCAGTTCAAAATCCTAGCCACCGGGATCAGACACCAGGGTTGGGAGAGAACAGTTTAGAAGTGGGTTTAGTTAGCACTGCAGGGCCAGGAAGACAGCTCCTCTGAGAACTTAAGAGCCATGAGAGGACAGTTAAGGCCCGGAATGGGGAACAAACAAACGGTGTAATACAGTCTTGAACCCTCCATCTCCACATAGCAATTAAGGAACAACATAAACAGAGTTGCTGGTTCGAAGGCTGGAAACGGCCTAGGACTGCCACTACATAGGAGAAAGATTAGAAACTCTGCGGAGCGAAGCAGCTGATAATAGGTTCTTGGAGATTCGCGCCACTTGATTTACAAGTACAAAGTTATATTGTATGTTACTATATATATAAGCAATACTTTTTGTTTTTATTTTTAGAAAGTACAGTCATATTTCTTGGAAAATCTGCACCTTTTGACTTATCCATTTATGAAGGAAAACTAGCATTCATTCAGCCTCCACTATGTGCCAGGCAGTTTACATACATTGGCTCACCTGCAAGTCACAACACACTGGAGTTGGATGGTGTTACGCACTTCATAGGTTAGAAAACTCAGGGTCAGTTGGGTCATTTAACCAAGAGCACACAGTGAGTAAAACATAGGAGGAGCATTTGATCAATCTCAAGATTCATTCACTCAAACCACCAAACCAATATTTTGTGAGCACCTATTACCTGGCAGCTAGGTGGGAGATACAGCAATGACCGTGATGCTTTCTGCTTTCATGAAGAGTGCAAGATTAGCATAGAGCACACACTTCAAACAAGAAATTACAATACAGTGTTTGGTGAAGACGGGGGAAGTGCAGGAGATGAGGCGAAAACAGCCAGACTTAACCTTGGGTAGGGATCAACAAAGGTCTCCCAGAGAAACTGTGATCTAAAATAAAGCCTGGGCCAAGAGGTATATGAAAAGGTGCTCAACATCACTGATCAACAGGGAAATGTAAATCAAAACCTCAATGAGATATCACCTCACAACTGTTAGAATGGCTATTATCAAAAAGACAAGAGATAACAGTTGGTGAGGATGTGGAGAAAAGGGAACCCTTGGGCACTGTTGGTGGAAATGTAAACTGGTGCAGCCACTATGGACAACAGTATGGAGGTTCCTCAAAAAATTAAAAATAGATCCAGCAAGTCCACTTCTAGGTATTTATCTGAAAAAAATGAAAACACTCGAAAAAATTATCTGCATCCCCATGTTCACTGCAACATTATTTACAATAGCCAAGATATGGAAACAACCTAAGTGTCCACTGATGGATGAATGGATAAAGAAAATGTGGTATGTATGTATGGAATGGAACAATGGAACAATGGAATATTATTCAGCCATAAAAAGAGGGAAATCTTGCCATTTGTGACAAAATGAATGAACTTTGAAGGTGTTATGCTTAGTGAAATAAATCAGATGGAGAAAGACAAATACTGTATGATCTCACTTATATGTGGAATCTAAAAAAAAACCCAAAAAACAAAACTGAGGTCATAGATACAGAGAATAGATTGGTGGTTGCCAGAGGTGGGGGGATGGGTGGGGGATGAAATGGGGCAAGGGAGTCAAAGGGTACAAACTTCCAGTTATAAAATAAGTCATGGGGATGTAATGTACAGCATGGTGACTATAGTTAATAATACTGTATTGCATATTTGAAAGTTGCTAAGAGAGCAGATCTTAAAAGATCTCAACACAAGAAAAAACATTTTGTAATTATGTGTGGTGACAGATGTTAACTAGACTTATTGTGGTGATCATTTCACAAAATACACAAATACGGAATCATTATGTTGTACACCTGAAACTAATTTAATGTTATATGTCAATTATACCTCGATAAAAAAAGAGAAGAGGAGAAATGAAGCCTGAAGAATGCATTAAGAATTTGAAAGGTGAGGTGGGGCAAGGTGCAGGGGGAGGAGGACAAGAAGCAAGAGGCAAGAGAGTAAGGAATTGCCAAGTTGCTGAAAAAACTCTGTATGGGTGAGTCATGGAATGCAACTGAGAGTAGTGAGAAAGCAGATGAGAGAGGATGGAAGGGGTAGCCTGGGGCACACCCAACAGGGAGCACGAAAGGCAAGAAAGGTGTGGCCTCATATGGGTTTCTGAAAGATCTGACTACAGGGAAGCAAAAACCTGGAGGGGAGCCAGCACAGACACAGATGATCAGGTGAGAGGCTGTTTATTAAGTCCAGGTGAGACATGAATGTAGCCGGAACAGGGGTGACGGCCCTGGGATCAGAGAGAAGTGAGCAGATACGAAAAATATTTAGGACACGGAATTGAATGGAATTAGTATTTGTATAGAGCTTCAGAGACCAAATGAAACAACCTACCATGAGTACCTATTATGTGCTCAACTCTTTACACATGTCATCTCTAACTCCATGACGATCCTATGAGGTCATGCTTTCCTCATTTCAGAGAAGAAGCAGAGGCTCTGAGAGGTTTAGTAACTTGTCCTCAGTTTCACGGTTGTCAAGTGGCAGGGCTGGGATTGAGACCCTGGTCAGTCTGGCTTCACAGAGCCCTGGTTCTTTTCAATGCATCTGAATCGATTCACAAACTTCGAAATCCTACTTTTATTCAATACTTTAAAAACAAGAGAAGCAAGGATAGGTAGAAGAATTTTCTTTGCATCATCATCTGTATCAGATTTACAAGGCAATAAAGATGTCCAACTAGCAGGGCCCTTGGTGATCGGAGAACTACAGTTTTACAGCTGTCCAAGAGGGACTTCAGAGGCGCATGCATCGTCTAGCTTTTCCCTCCTTCCCATTCAACTGCCACTAAACCTTTTATGTGGTAATTTAGGACTGGTTTTCTTTTTGTTTTTAATTTTTGAAATTTTCAAACAGAAAAGTATGAAAAATAATATAATGAATACCCTTGACCCAGTTTTAACAAATCTTAACACTCTCCCATATTTGCCTCAGATTTCTTCCTTTCTTTTTTAAGGAAAATAAACATTACAGATACAGCCTACATACCCCTTCCCTTTCCAGAGTGAGCATCATCCTGAATCTGGTGTTTACCACTCCCATGCACATTTAATACTATTACTGTGTATTAGGAGTCCATAAACATTATAGTTTTGTATGTTTTCAAATTCCATATACATAGTAACATATTGCATGTATCATCTTGCAGATTTGATTCTCTACACTTATTTGCACATATTTGCATTTTTTGGTGGAAGATGACATGGTAATGAGGGGCAAGCACGAACTCTGGGACCAAGTAGGCATTGTGGCTTTTTCATTTAGGCACTCAGGCAAGTTACGAAATTTCCAGGGCTCCAACTTCTTGATTTGTAAAATAGGGATAAAGAGCTCCCTTGCAAGGCTATTGGGAGGTATAAGATAATACCTATCTTTAGGCCTGGCACTAAGCAAATATTCAATAAATGTTAACCATTATTTATCACAGTAAAATAGTATACCCTCAATAATTGGAAGCTATTTTTATTGTAACCTGTAAAGTTCTTCACTTTTACCCAGGAATCCTGTCTTAGAATGGCCCCAAGGTCCCCAGGGCCTGATTGTGCTCTTGTAACAGGAGGTGTGATAATTTCCAGGTCAAGTTTCTGCGAATTTTTATGTATTCCCCTATCCAGCTGGGCTTGGTTTGTTTGTTTTAATGGCAGAATTAAACTGCTAATTCTTTGATCTCACCAAATGCTATTCTATATGACTGTGATCAGGAGTCCAACTTGCAGAAGTCTTTTAAAGCCTAATACTGTCCCCCAGCCTCAGCCCCTTCTCCTGCGCACATCCCTGTGGATTAACCCACCCCACTACAATTCTGTGTTATCCATAAATTTGATGAGCATTCATCTGTGTTTTCAATAAAGATACTAAACTCTGGCTCAGGACTGACAGCAGCAGAAGCACTGCTATTTATGTCATCTCTGCCTCACCTGTCACAAGGAGATTGATATTGTGCCTTCAGAATCTCTTCTGATTATGTTATTGCTCCATAAAAAAAAAGAGAAAAAGTTTATTCATTGCCTTATTTTTAATACCTTGATTTCACTTCTCATAGCTACCTCTGCCTGTCAAAACTTCACCCATTCTTCATGATTTCTCTCAACTACCAACTCTTTCACGAAATCCATCCTGACTTCCCCCCTTGCAAAGCGGTAATCGCTCTCTCTCTTCTGAAGGTCAGAGCATGTGCCTGTTACACAGGACTCAGCAAGCAGCTAGCTCTACGTAGCCCTGATTAAACTGCAAGCTCCTCCAGGGAAAGACCTCCTACTCACTTCTCTCATAGGATTCAAGTGCTCCCTAAGGATGTGCTGAATTTAACTCGGTAACTATAAGGACTTAGTACACTCTGATGGGGCATTAGCCAATATGCAAACCAGAACTACCATCGTGAGCAGGCCAACCTGCTTATACTGATGTCCTCTTGGATTCAATATCTCTGTCTAAAGCACATAAGTAATAGCTAATATCAGGAGCCTCTGCCATGTCTGAACCTTTATATGCACTAGTTCTGTTCTCATATTAACCCTGCAAGAGAAGTGGAATTGTCCCCATTTTCCAGATTGCAGTAGACCTATAATTCAAATCCAGGTCTGTCTAATTCTGAAGTCCATGCTCTTCCCACTCCACGTGCCCAACACAAAAACACTCAGCCTGACTCCCATCACTCTGCGATATGATTCCTCTGCCACAAAGAACAAAGAACTGAGCTTGAGGCAAGGAGCACGATGAATAAGTAAATCAGGATGCCCTCAGACACAGGCAAATAGTAACTCATAAAAACACACTTAATCTGTCCCAACATTCCTAGGCCTCTAGTCCTTCCATCCCCCCAGAGAAAAATCCCAATCTGTCTGGGATATTAATTATGATAAAAATTTATTAAATACTCATAAATGCTAGACACTATAGGGAACACTAGAAAAACAGAGCTATGTATCTATTCTCTTATTCAAAGAAAATTAAGTGTCCAAATGATGAGGACTCCTGGTGGCAGTAACTACTACTTTATTACTTGCATTTTCCCTACCCTTCTCTTAAAACTGTTTATTATTTATTTAGTCTCTTGGATTTCAGACCAAATGCCAAAAACTAATATGTGTTCCAGGTAAAATATGATCTTAGTGGAGAGCATACAACCAACTCACTATCGGCCTCATCGTCATCATAAGGATCCTTGTGAAATATTACCTGTAGTGTTTTTATGTTTCTTTGCTCTTTCTTAGACAGAAACAGGAAATAAAAATGGCTTAAAACTTTTCAATGAATACAGTGAAGATGAAAAGATGCTCTTTTATTTTAATGCTAGAAACACACACATACACACACACAGAAATGACTCTAATCAATCTCATTTACTTCTCTATAGTAGATCTGGATATTTTTTCCTTATAAATATTCTCAAATTTCTAAGCCTCATTTTTCTCAGAACCTCTGTACGAGGTGGTACAGCACAGTAATTAATACATGTGACAAGACCAGAAAAGATCACGTGCACCTGAAGCCCAGACTAGAATTTACACCTGATAATTCTGCCCAGCTACCCACACTCCAGGGTCAAGTTGATATTAAATTTTAATAAAATGACACTTCCATCTAGTGGTTTCCAAAGGACTGAGGGAATTGAGATTAACATAGGAAAATGCCAGATAGGTGAATGATTAACCTATTTGGCTGGTACAAATTAAATGAGAATTTTCAATGATGAAGATGTTAAATGAACAACAGAATAAAACATCTGATGGGACAAATACATTCAAATTAAACTTCTGAGAGCAAGGACAAATCTAAAATGAAGGTATGATTTCCTAGATCAGGGAAAAAGCCATGTAAGCCCAAATCCTTTTCCTTTCCCCATGCATGAATTCCTTTAATAAGCCATAAAATCATTTATTTCACCATTAGTGATCAGGCTTAGCACATTGATTTTCACGAAATAACATTGGTTTTCCCCTCACTGATTCATGCTAAGGTTTAAGTATCTGATGAGTAGAAGAAGGTTACGGCAGACTCGGTCTGCACAAATCCCTAAATAGCCATGGGATGTCAAAGGCGGTGGGGGGACATGACTGGAAACTGGGAAAGGGAGAGGCTAGAGTCCTAGGATCTAAAGCAAAACATTACTTTAAAATTCCACCTAAGTCCCTTGGAAGCCATCTTACAAAATCTACTCCCATGATTAGTCTAATTACGCATTGGGTCAGCTGTGAGACACTCTGCAGTAATTGCTAATTAAAATACAAAAACCCATGATCACAGATTGGTAAGTGATGATAAATATATGCATTTACAGAATGAAGGGAAAAACCTAAGAAGATTTAGGTTAACAAATGCTCTACCCTCCTCAGATCTCTTTGTGTAAAATATTTGTTCACTGTGAGCTCTGACACAGATCTTTTGTTGTTTAATTCTATGGAGAAGTAACAAAACGTGTCCACTTTCTAATCACCTTTCAACTTTAATAACATTAGAAGCTAATTATAGTATTTGTGCTAGCCCAAGCAGCAGTTAACTGTCCAGAGCTAGTGCAAGAGAACCTAGTTTATCATATTGCTCAGATGTTAGGCCATAAAGGAAAATTGAGCCTACTCTGCTGATGTACAAATCTGGTTAATATGTCCCTTGCAGTAGATGAGCTCTGATTAGTATTTCCTCTGTTAAATTATTTAAGACCTGGCAGCTGCATTTTGCCTTAAATAGCACTAGGGCTTCATAAACAAAAGAGATGGGTCCTCTCTTCAGGAGTGTGAAAAGTGACTGAATTTTGGCTATGGGGATGCCAGGAAAAGAAAACTGACACATTTCTACCCTGGGAGCCACACTACATCCTTGTTGCCATCCTCCTAGTACTTTACTCAGCACCACTGCAAGAAACAGCCACTCAAAAGTAATTTAAGTGCAACTGACCCATGTTGTTACAGATAACGGGGAAAAGTCCGTACTCTGGGCAGAAAAGGAGGAGGGGCAAAGGCAACAAAACTTGAAGGACAAAGAGAAGGACTAGTCAGGACAAGTAATTCACTCTAACATTTCAACACTGGATAATATAAAATGTTATTAGGAAGGTGAATTTGGGACAATCCTCCAAATGTAAATGGCATTTAGATTGTCCCAGTTGGGGATTTTCTATTACTGAGGTTATGTACAAGTTGAATATAGTATCCTTGAGGAGAAAATTCTGAATGCAGATAACTAACAAGCCACTAAGCTCTTTGAAGAGAACACCACTTGACTCAGTGGGCGCTGAGTAGCTGTAAAAAGAGGCACAAAAATAGGCCTTCAATAAATAGTTCTTTACTGCTGTGATATAGTATGATCACTATGGGTTAGTTCGCCTAAAAATCACTGTAGCATTCCACTAGAGGAACACAAAAGGACTCAGAAAACACTAACTCCAAAACACTATCCTTGGCTATACAGCACATGAAAAGGACAAGGAGCCACCTTTGGAGTCAGAAAGATGTGGAAATGAATCTTGGCTCTACTACTTAACATGCATGACCTTGGGCAAGTTATTTATGCCCCTGGGCCTCAGTTTATTCAGGCTATAAAATGAGGCCAACAGTACCTGCCCTTGTAGATTCTTAACTATGTAAACCCATGGCAGTGTGCCCAGAACACAGGAGGTATACAGAAGAAAAAGATTTTTCTAAACTCAGCATTATAAACATCAATACCAACATCAAAGGGTGGACTTCAGGTACACTGAAAAGCTGAACGCAGAGACCTGGTTCAGGGACACATACGAATGTTCTCTATTTTCTCTCCATCAAGGCCTCGCTCATGCTGAGCCTGCTGGAGGACTCAGGAGCACCCTAAGTTTGCAAACAGGTATTTAAACACAACACATATACTGTAAGTATAAGCTCTTCTAGAACAGTGAGGAAAGCCTGAAAATAAAAGGGTGTGACTCATAGAGTTATATACATTAAAATATGTGCAGCTTTGTGTGTGCCAAGCATAACTCAATAAAGTGGTTTAACATATATAGATAGATGGCAGATGATAGATAGATAAAGTATGACAGTAAAACAAAAAAAGTGTGGAGTAGGAGGTACTCAACCTGGCAGAATTTGACGTGCACGGAGATTGTCTCAGGAAGCTGCGTGCCCTGTAGACAACCAAGGGGCAAGAGAACACTATGCTGCACCTATGACTACTCTGTGTAGCCACGTTGCTTCTACAAGTCCTTATACATCATGCAATAAATGAAGAACTTGTAGTAGGTGTGTGACTGTGTGTATGTGCAGTCTCTTCCCTCCATTCTGTAACCTGCCTAAAATGCTACCAGGTGCTTCAATATTTGCTAAATGAATAAAGGACCCAGGCATTTCCCAAGAAGCACTCCCTGACATCCACAGATCCTAATTTCTTAATGACTAAAGACAAAGTAACTTAGTATTAGTCAAGCCTAATGGTGCTTTGCTGTGGTTCTCATTATCTTCCTTCACCAGCCCTGGTCACGAAGTCCACACATCATTAGGCTCTTCATCCATATAACATGTGACTAAAACAATGAAATGGCAGGGACTGCTGGAATTGCTACACACTTACAGGATAGGCTGGTGAAAAGAGCACCACACTAGAGGAATCAGAGGAACCAGGTTCAAGTCCTAGCTCTGAGTGTGAACTCCTAACTTCTCTGTGTCACAAGCCAGAAAACAAGAAGTTCAAAGATTCTAGAAATCGGGGAATAAAAATAGCCACACACCCACATATGACCTCCTCTAGCTCACCAGGCATAGCTATAGTCCACCCTTACACAATGGTAACTTCCCTTTTTATACATAAATTAATATCCTATGAATTCAAGTTATAATAATCCCTGGTCTGCTAAAATATAGTATTTTAACCTCTAACCAAAAAAAATTTATTTGAAACCTTCAAAGATGACTCCAGAAAGGCTGGAGTCAACACCTAGAACTCACTCTAAGACTTGATAGACCTTAAACCAACGTCAGCCTCTGGGAAAAGGTCTACCAGAAAACTGTGCATGCAAATTTTAGACTGAAGTTGATTATCCTCTACATACTAGAGGGTCAATCTCCAATCACTCAGAAGAGCAATTGCCCATTAGAATCATCTGGGACCTGCCAAGGAAAATTACTTTATAGCCACTGACTCAAAACAGGTGAGTGGAATTAAAAGGTTTCTCAGACACACATCCCTATTAAACAGACTTAGCAGACCCCAAGAGACCACTGCTCTCCTAGTTTCATATTTTCACACCAAGTGATCTATAGATTGGCTACCACTAAACTAGCTGAGACTCTTTAAATAAGTCATTGCACTTCTCTGTACTTCAGTCTCCTTAGCTGTGAAAAAGGAGACTGGACCAGATGGCCTATGTGGTGCTTTCTAACACAGAAATACCATGTTTATTCATGACTGCTACCATGGTGCTACCACTTCACACACTACAAAAGGAAGCTAGAGGTCCCAATGATGGATCACATGAATTGGGTTTTGCTGTGAAAAATAATGCCTCCCCTGCCCTCTTTGCTCCTATCTCCTCATTGGGAGATTAATTTTCTTCCCTACGATAGCAGCCTCATTATGGACTTTATCTCTAAAGAAATAAAAACAAGGCCATCTGAAGTTGACAAATCTCTAAAATGACTTTAAAGCATGCGCGTGTGTGAGGATATGTTTGTGAGCGTAAGTGTGTTGGGATTGAATCAGAAGACTAGGATCCTAGTGACCATGTGCAAAATGGGAATAAACCCATCTTCTCTGCTCTCTTAGGGAAGTAAAAGAATCCAGTGAAATAAGAAATATGGTCAGCCCTCTGTATCTGCGGGTTCCACATCTGCAGATTCAACCAACTGTACATCAACAGGCCTGCAATGGTTGTGTCTGTACTGAACATGTATAGACTTTTTTCTCTTGTCATTATCTGCTAAACAATACAGTATAACAATTATTTACATGGTATTTACATTGTATTAGGTATTATAAGTAATCTGGAGATGATCAAGTATACGAGAGGATGTGCGTAGGTCACACACAAATACTATACCATTTTAAATAAGGGACTTGAGCATCCGTAGATTTCGGTATTGCAGGGGTCCTGGAACCAATCCCCCCTGGATACCAAGGGATCACTGTATGGAAGATGATTTGTCAATCATTAGATATAGTGCAAACATAAGACATGTTTTTATTAACTTTTCTTACTCTTACATACAAAGGCTACCTTGGAATCAGAGAGAAAAAAGCCAGACTTGCACAGAGTACAGCTCATTAAATTTTGACTGGGTAAAAACTTAAATACCCGAAAAGACTGTGCATGAAAAGCCTCATACCATTCAATAGACATTTTTTGTTAAGCCATTACTATATAGCACAGCCTGTGGGGCTAGATGCTGGGGACAGGCATGGCTAAGTTCTGAGAGGAGAGGCACTTTGGGTCACTGCTGCATCCTCAGCACCCGGCACAGCAACTGTAACAGAGAGAGGCACTCAACATCTGTAGAATGAATGAATGAGACATGGTCCCCGTTGCTGAAGAGTTTAGAGTATAGTACGGAGAGCGGGCACATAAGGAGTACAGTAATTATCATGGCTGATTTGGAAAAAAGTTCATGTAGTCAGGGCATAAAGGAAGGAGTAATCAATTCAACTTGGAACAGGCTCAGTGAGCGGGGGTGAAGAGAAAGTCAGAAAAGCCTTCAGAGAGGAGGTGAGCCTAGACTGAGCCTTTGGTGCATAAACTCATTAATGAGTCTAACTCTCCTATAGTCATAAGGTATTTGGAGTGAGATATGTGGTGAGACATGAGTTATGTGTTGTAAAGTGGGATGTAGTAAGGAATAGATTCTGTTTATGTCATCTTTGCCATGCATAATCCTACTGAGCTGAATTTATAAGCCTTACAGGGCCTCATTTACATATGAGGGAAGGGTAAAATAAAAGCAGGACAGGAGGCAGGCACCGAGGGAGAAAGAATATTGGCAGCGTCTACAGAGGTCCAGCAACACCACAGTCATTATTGAGCCTGACGTCCACTAAAGATGTTGATGCCAGTAAATATTACTTTCAATAATAAGTTTCACAGGATGAAAACATTTAGCTCAAGTGTGGAGAAAATACTAAACATCCTCATATATAGGCAAGAGATTTACTGTAGTCAGTTCTCGCATATTCATTAGGTGTCATTAAATGGTCCAAGTCAGAGAACTCATTGCTCTTAACAGCCAAGTGTTAATGACTACACAAGATACACACCGTCCCAAAGCTGTGTCCCAAGAACCACTCTACTATACAAGAAAGATGGAAGAGGAGTAATTAACAGCCTCAATTTATATTGCCTCCAGATTGCAAGGCAAAGGAATTATTTCAATGGCAAGTCTGATTGCGACCTACATAAATTGGTCAGTAAAGCAGTCTACAGTTTTGCACCGTTAAAAGTGAGTATAACTTGCCAGAAAAATCTACAAATGACCTAACAATAAATTCAGACATGAATATAAAACAAGTTTCACCACACACCTATTTATATCAGTTCAGCCAAGACATGTCTAATTTATGGGTTATATTTAGTAAAAAAGGAAATGTGGTGACGAAGGAAAGTGATAATTGTATATAACCTAATATCAAGAGATTTCTTTCTCAACAGCAAAATTAAGGCTAATAATTAGAATAAAAGTGAAACTGGCTCATCATCATTAGTGACAGGACCATGCATCTTTAAGGTGCTTAGTGCCAAGTTAGTCTGCTTATAACATTTCATTTAGTCTCAGAATAGACATATACGTACAGGAAACCACACAGTATAAAGCATCAGTTCTGAAAACACTTTTCAGTCTCGGGACCCCTTCATACTCTTGACAAGCACAACACTACAGAGGTTTTGTTTATGTGGGTTTTACATATCAGTATTTGATATACGAGAAACCAAAATTGTGAAAAATTTTAAATATTTATTAGCCATTAAATATTATAAACTCAATATAGGTTAATACAAATACATTTTTTTATGAAAAGCAACTATTTCTTCTAAAACAATAACAAAATAACAAAAAAGAGTGGCATCACTTTATATTTTTAAAAATCTTTAACGTTTGCTTAACAGAAGACAGCTGGATTTTTATAACTGTTTCTATACTCAATCTGTTGCAACATGTTGTTTGGGTTGAAATATGTGAATAAAATCGTGCCTCACACAGATATGTAATTGGAAAAGGGATAATGGTGAATATTATCCCTTAATACTATACCAAAACTTGACAACGATAATTTTTTAAAGGTTAGCTGCAATGTGGAATCTGAGACTCTATCAATGAACTTTTTGTACTCCATCACACTGGTCCATCTTGCACTTTGAATGGATCTTTTACCTACTCGTGACTTTGTAACCTCATGCATCGGTGACTTCGAAAATATTGTTCACTGAGTTTACAGATCTTCCACATGTTGACACATTTCATCAAAAACTCACCACCAAGTTCATCTGAAAAATCTTTGAGTATTGGGAAGTTAAGTTCATAGTCACAGTGGTAAATACAAGTTTTTCAAAATACTAACTTTTCCTTGAAACCTTGAATTGGCAACAAACACTATTTTCCTTGAAGTGATAGCCTCTCTCATTTGGTTTTTTTTTCTACTCACTAATTTTTGATAAAATCTCTCCATATACTCAAGGCTGGATAGCGCAGATTTTCTGTCATTCTTTCAAGTAAAAAATGTCTTCCATGAAAAAAATAGCAACTCAACTCCCAGCTCAAACAATTGCACTGTGCTTCTCTCTGAGACACCCACAGTGCTTTGGCTGGTATGCATCAGAGGTAATTTACACACACCTGTCTGGTCACAGAGAACATTAAAAAGACAGGTACTCAAGGTTTGAGTTTCAATAAAATTAACATTTTTCATTGCTTCATTGAGGACATTCTTAAGTGAAACTGGCTTTTGTTTTTCCTTTTAACTGCAAGTTTATGGCAGTGAAAAATATACTGACTTCTAGTAGTTTGGCGCTACTGCCCAGAATCGTGCTAAGGTGCCAGCAGTTTTTCCCACCATCGCTTTTGTACCATCAGTGCAAACATCAACACAGTAAACAAACAAACAAAACACCATGTACACACATGCAAATAACATCTTAGTATTATTATGAAAATAATTTGACCTCATGGATTCCCTAGAAGGATATCAGGGACCCCAGGATATCAGGACCAGACTTTGAGAACTGCTGATGTAGAGGAAAGACAGGACTGAAGTCATTAGGATTTAAGTTCTGAATCTGAGACTTACTAGCTGTGTGCTCTTGGGCATGTTACTTAACCTCTCTGGCCTTAGTTTGCTCACTTAACATAATGAAGATTTAAAAATAGCCCCATTTCATAGACCTGCTGTGAAGATCTATGAGATGTGAAACAAGTAGCTAAGTACACAGTAGGTATTCACAAAATGTTATTTTTAACTCTTTCCCCTACATAAAATGAACATTATCCCGTTTTTGCACATATGCAAAAGCCAAGAGAGGTTAAATGATTGAAGATCAGAAGAACTAACAATAAATGGGAAAATTACTATGGGAATGATGCATAAATAACAGATCAATCTAATACTATTCTGAGAGCAAGAGATTTTAAAAGGCTTTGGACAAAGGTTAAAATTTTCTTCTAGTAGATATTTGTAAACTGTCTCAATTTCAAAAGTGATAGTAAATACTCACCCTGAACCATTTATTACTGTACTGCAGATACACCTGACAGCTTCCCCAATACTTCCAAGAAAATCGTTAAGAACTCATTTGTTTTTTCTTTGTTGTCTGCTACCTACAAGGTTGCACTCAACACAATCTCTGTGATTTCAGAGTTTTCCTACTCCAGCTGCTGGATCCCATCTGGTGTCCTCAATCTAGGACACCTGTTTCAAGAATGAGACAATTAAGGTGATGAACCAGTTCCTTGTAGAAAATAAAAATTTCCCATTTCCTTATGAATGTTAGTAGGAGAGAGAGAAAAACGTTTAATAAAGTACAATTACACATCTAATTACCAGATGGCAAGTATTTAACCAGAACAGATATTCTAATTGCTGCATGTTGTTTTGCTCCACAGAGACACTGTATTAGTTATCTATCGCTGCATAACAAAATTACCACAGACTTAGTAGCTTAAAATAACACCTATTTATTATCTCACAGTTCTACGAGGCAGGAGGCCAGACACACTTTGGCTGGGTCCTCTGCAAGCCTGCAGTCAGGGTGTCCGCAAGGCCTGGGTCCTCCTTTGGAGACCCAGCCGGGGAAGGATCTGCTTCCCTGTTTCTGCGGCTGTCGGCAGCATTCTGTCCCTTATGGCTGTAGGACTGAGAGCTCCAGGTTTTCGCTGCTTATCAGTGAGACTCCCCTCAGTTCCTCAAGGCCGCCTGCAGTTCTTTGCCACACGGAATTCCCCTCCATGGCTACTTGCTTCCTCATAGCCAGCAAGGGAGAGATTTCAGCAAGACAGGTGCTACGGTCTTACATAACACAGCCACGTGTACACATAATTACGTACATTCTGTCACTTTTACTATATCCTATGGGTTAGAAGCTAGTCACAGGTCCTGCCCACACTCAAGGAGAGGCCAATCATACAAGGGCGTGAACGCCAGGAAGCAGGAATCATGGGGACCACCTTAACACTATGCTTACCACACATATGTTGGAGTGGGAACAGGAAGAAGCTGAGAAGAGCCAAGATTAGGGTGAGAAGAATTAATGAGTTTGACAGTTTTGGAGAAGGAGGGGTATATAGGTCTATTATCAACATAAATTTATATTCATAGAGATGAAACAAGCCCAGAGGAGACAGTACTGCTATACAAGAAGGTCTGATTTGGTGGGTTGGATACAACCGTGAGAATTAACAGGCACTCACCATAAGTAGGTGACAATGCTGTGACTCCAAGAAAGTTGTCAGTTGGAGCAGCATCCCAACGAGCAGCTGGGTTATGGAAAGAAGAATCTAGGCTGGAGAAGGAGGACTGATAAGAGATAGACTCAGTGTCTGGGCTCTAGCCAAGGAAGCAGAAGCCTGAAGCAAGAACTAGTTCTGGGAATTGGAAAGCTAACTGGAAACCAAGCAAAAGCCCAGACACAAGGACCAGGTGAACAAGAAAAGAGTGAGGGTCCAGTTACAGAGCTCAGGGAGCTTGTGAGTGTCTGGGCATACCACAGTTTAGCAGCAAGACTAGTTCTAGATTCCACTGGCTAATAGCTCAGAACAACCTTTGCTTCAGGGACTGCCTAGGTAAGGCTGAACTTTAAGGTCCTGGTATTGGGCGCTAAGCAAGAGAAGGCAGGAACTGGCTTTGATAGTTTGCCATTGCTTAGGACACTGGGTAGAGTGTAAATCCGCAGTATGTTATGAACGCCACCACAGTCCAGCCTCAATCTGCCCATCTAGTCTTGTCTCCCTTTCATGCTGATGCTCCTTAGATTGAAACCACGGGAATGGCCTGCCACATCCTGAACGCGGCATGAACTTGCATGCCTCTGAGACTGATCCTCTGTTTACTCTGCCTGGACTGCCCCATCTCCTCCATCTCCATCTGGGGAATTCCTTACCTTTCAGGACCTGGTTTAAAAGTTATTTTCTGTGAAATGTGCCCACTGTTCAGGCCTCTTTATTTGGTGTGGTCTTTACCCTAATAGACTATGGGTATGAGAGAGAAAAGGCCCCAACTATCCATTCAACTTTGTATCCTTCACACCTGGAATAGTGGCTGGCATCTTGTGGTTATTCAATAAAAATTATTGAAACAACAAACCCAGGAAGCAATTAAATCGTGCTATATTGATCTTGCCTTAGGAGGCTAATTCTGTTCTCTCACCCTCACTGACACCCCCCGCCCCCCGCTACACACCCACTTCTTGCAATATTGATGGGAGCTCTGTGTATATGCCTGGGTTCACATAACCCCTGCTCTTTAATGGGCATTAATGCAGTTGAAGCCTGATATAGAGGCTGAAAAAACAGCACTAAATCTTTTACGGACAAACTGCAAATCTGCATGCGCAGTCAGACATTTCCCCTGTTGACCCTGAGCTCTGATCACCAGATGTGAGAGGTAAAGCAGAACACAACACCCACATGTTTTCAAAAGAGAGAAAATCCCAAGTGTAGTTCATGACTGCCACTATGGGTAACCCAGAAAATCCACATGACCCGAAGGTGATTTTAAGTCCCTCTGCCTTTGCTGACAAGAAAAACATAAGCCTTGGCACTTGGTATCTTTAGCGTCTGAAGCTACAGTGAAAGTATTTTCTCTTCAAAATTCATTCAGCATGTGAGAATGGCTTCCTTCTGCCCTTGCATATGAGATTTTAATGACTAAACCTAATGTACAAGCACAAAGCTGGATCGCAGACACAGCAAATGTGTATTTCCGAGGCTGGCTATTGAGTTCAGCACTAAGAAATGTTCTGAAGCTACCTACCTTCTATCGGGCAAGAAAAGGGCTATTCATCATCCTCAGACATGTACAACAGTATCAGTCAATTCTTTTCTATGATGAAAGATTTTAAGTTGAAATGAATCCTTCAAATCTGATTGTTAATGCTCAAGATGACCCCAACAGGGAGTGGCTGGAAACAAGGTCTCCGCTAATTTGCATGATCCCTTTTTGGCCCTTAATGTGAATATTAAACCCTAGAAACGGGAACAAATTATGCACACATCTTTTCATTTTATTTTAAAATATGCATACATGCATATTTTAAAAATGGCCCTTTGGCCTACAACAATGAAAGAACTCCATTCATAATGAGGAACAAGCATTAGATATGCTAACAAAAAAAGAACTAATTTGCTTAAGATGCCCTTAGAGTCAGAGTTGTGGAGAGAACACGTCTAGGAACAGGCAGGCCCTTCTGTCAAGATGCTCTCAGCACAACCCTGAACCCAGCAGGTGCACTCTACGGAGAGAGTTGGCAAGAGCCAGCGCCTCCTGCACCATCATGCTTGTCTGCTTGCTCTTTGGTCTTCCTTCTTTCCATTTCACAAATATTTATCGAGAGCTTGCTCAATGCCATTACTGCAATAGACTCCTTCCTCCAAGAACAGACTTTGTATAGTAGTGCAAGTAAGAAATTAAAGATAAAAAAAGGAAGTTTTAAACCACATTAGGTGAAGCCAGCAAAGTCCCTCTGGAAAGCATACTTGGCTTACTTCTCCAAAAACAGAAATTGAAATTGAGAAAATATTTACTTCCACTGTTCATTGTTAAAAGTTTAAGGAAAGCTATTACAATGATTTTGGCTTTTATAATCCATTTCCATGAGCTTCAAACATCTGTGCATTAGAACTTAATTATTTGAACTGGATTTGATCTGTTTTTACATCTCCACAGTTGGCCACAGCAGTGGAACTTCCTGAATGGTTAGAGCTTGAACTTCCCAAAGAGATTTCTTTGAAAAGGTCTCACTGTTAAACGACAACAGCTATTTTATAGAAAACACGTACAATTAAATAAGCGGCTAAGTTCAAGATTTAATGTGTACATGATATCTATGTGAATAAACATTTTACCACTATATCAGAAAAATGGAAAGTGAGAAGAAATGGCTTTCCAAATTAATGCAGTAAAGTGTACAAGAATGTTACAAACCCTAACATTATGAAGAAATAAAAATTCACCAAAATCCTGACATTAAATCTTTTTACACGGCCTTTGGCTTTTGAAGGGCAAATTCCATCAGACTGACTAATATTTATACAGATATTAACAGTTTATTAAAAAAAATTTGCATGTTATTTCTTTTAATCCTCTATAGCAGTGGTTTTCAACCAGGGCAATGTTCCTCCAGGGCACATCCAGCAATGTCTAGAAACATATTTGGTTGTCAGCTGGGGTGGGGGTGGCAACCAGTGGGTAGAGGTCAAGGGTGCCACTAAATATCCTAAAAGGCACAGGGAAGTCCCCCATCACAAAGAATGATCCAGCCCCATATGTCAGTGCTGAAGTGGAGAAATCCTGCTCTAAGCGGTTCTTCTTGAGTGTGCATGTGCAACACCTGAGGTCATGTTAAAATGCACTGTCTGGGGCAGGGCTTGAGATTATGCAGTTCTCACCAGCTCCCAGGTGATGCTGATGTTGCTGATGCATGGAGTACCAGGGTTCTATAGCACAGGTAGTATTCAACATGCCTGTCTCATCCAGCCCTTCTCAAGAATCTGTTCTCAAAGCCTCTAGTGCATGGTCTACATGACTCCACCCTTCCACCCATGGCTCATTATACCTCAATGGACGCCAGAACCCAGCTGGGCCAGTCAGATGACCTCTTCTGAGAGTCTCTCATCAGGCCTCAGGGCCTGTAGAGAGTTTCTGCTGAAAACTAGGAGCTAGTAATCAATCCCAGGAGCTAGAAACTAATATAGGGCTAAGTTCAGGATGCCTGTGTGTCTGGCCTACGTGCACAGAGAAACAAGGTTCTGAACTAGGGAGGGAGGGTGAGGGAAAGAGGGAGAAGGAGAGAGAGAGGGAACGCCTGATGAGAGGCAAATATGAGAGAATGACCTCACCTTGGTTCCAGTCACTCCTGAGGCTTCAGCTGAACTTCTTGCCCCAGAATTCATTAGATACCTCTATATCCCGTGATTACATTCCCTTTTTTGCTTAAACTAGTTTAAGGAGGTTTCTTCACTTAAAACAAGCGAATCCTGATTAAAATGTGTTCACGACTGCCCTCAACCTTACAATGTGTAACTATGGCTCAGAGGTTAACAAACTTACCCAACGTTAGTAAGAACCAGTAAATGGGCACAAGTTCTTTGCCTCCAAACCCCATGCTCCTTAAACTACACAGTCTGGCCATGAATGATCCCACAATAAACCTCACAACTACGCCATATCTCCCAGAAAAACAAGAGTGCCTCATATTTTCATTCCATGGTCTCAAGTTACTCACTCCTGCTTCTACCTGGGGAAATGTCTCCAATCAACTCTTCAGACTGAGATAAACTAACTTTTCTGCTATGGATGAACAATAACACAAATACAAAAAGAAAGTATAACAATGATCTGAAGAATGGTAGAATTGCACAGATAATTCAAAATAGCATGCAATTTATATACTGAGGTAATTGACATAAAATAAATAGCATATATTTGAAGTGTACAACTTGATAAGTTTTGACAAATGCATACACCTGTGAAACCATCATGACAGGCAATATGGTGAACATATCCCATTACTCCCAAAAGTTTCCTCCTTCTCCTTTGTAATCCCTACACTCCTTCCCATGACTTGCCCCCGTCCCCAAGCAACTACTGATTTGCTTTCTGTACCTAAAGATTAGTTTGTATTTTCTGGAGTTTTTTATAAGTGGAATCATATAGTATGTACTCTTTGGGGCAGGGGCGGGGGGAGTAGGGGGATTTCTTCACTCAACATAATTGCTTTGAGATTTAGTCATGTTGCGTGTATGAATAGTTTGTTCCTTCTTATTAGTGAGAAGAATTCCTTTGTTTGAATATAACTACAATTTGTTTATCTGTTCACCTGTTAATGGACATTTGACTTATTTCCAGTTTTTTTACTATTATTCATAAAGCTGCTATGAATGTTCATGTACAAGTCTTTGTATGGGCATAAGCTTTCTTTTCTCTAGGGTAAATATCCAGGATTAAAATGGTTGGGTCGTATGACAGGCATGTGTGTAAACTTTCAGGAAACTGCCGAACTGTTTTCCAAAGTGGTGGGACAATTTTACATTCTCAGCAGCACCGTATAGAAGTGCTGTTCTTGCACATCCTCACCGAAACTCGGCATAGTCTTTTTAATTTTAGCCATTTTAATAGGTATGTAGGGTTGTTCATTGTGGCTTAAATTTGAATTTCCCTAAAAACCATTGATGTTGAGAATCTTTTTATGTTGTTTTTACCATTCACTGCCATTCTTTGATTGTTCAACTCTTTTTCCAATTTTTAAATTGTGTTGTTTGTTTTCTTTTTATCCTCTCAGTGGTATCTTTTAAAGAGCAGAGGTTTTTATTTTGATGAAGTCCAATTTATTAATTCGATATCTTTAGTAAATAAAGGGCTATCCAGGTCATCCATTTATTTTTGAGTGAGCTTTGGCAGTTTTTATCTTTCATGGAATTTGTCCCTTCCATATAAGTTGTCAGATTTATTGGCATAAACTGGCATAAATCATAATATTCCATTATCTTTTTAATATTTGTTGTGATATCCACTATTTCATTCCTGATATTGGTAATTTGTGTCTTTTTTTTTTCTGATCAGTCTGGCTAGAGTATAAATTTTATTGATTCTCTCAAAGTACTAGCTTTAGGGTTTATTGATTTTCTATATTTTTTCTTTTTTTTATTTCTTTGATTTCTGATCTGATGTTTATTATTTCCTTTCTTCTGCTTACTTTGGGTGTAATTTGCTCTTCTTTTTCTAGTTTCTTAAGGTGGAAGCTGAAGTCATTGATTTGAGACCCTTCTCCTTTGATAATGTAGCTACTTGCTGCTATGAATGTCCCCTTAAGTGCTGCTTTAGCAGCATCCTACAAATTTTTATATGCTGTATTTTCATTCAGTTCAGAATACTTACTAATTTCAGTTTTGAATTCTTTTTTGACTCATGTCAGAAAGGCTCAATAACTCACTCAGGAACACAGAGCAAAGAAGCAGAGGAGCTGGAATTTAAATCCAAATATACCTAATTCCAAAACCCATGTTCTTAATCACTATATAGTTACCCAACACGGCAAACTTTTTTTACACCTCCATATCCTCACATGTGGGGTGATTTCTGCCAAAACACTCTTCTTTCACCTAACTTCTCATTGGCTTTAAAACTTACTTCAAGCATTACCAATTTAGGAATAACAGTGAAATGAAATTTTTTTTTAATAAACAAAATGAATGCTAATATTTGTTAAGGGGTTACTAAATTCTAGGTGGTACACAAAGTTATCTCATTTAACCCTTACAAAAACCCTGTATGATCAATAGTATAATTCCCATTTTAATGGTGAAGAAATGTCCAAGGTCATAAGACAGTAAATGGTAAATAGCAGAAATGAAATTTAAGCCATTTCTAGTCCCAAATCCTACTAGGGAGTTTGAGAAGGCCTAGGAGCAGGGTGCCTAACCAAAGACATGCATCAGAACTCTCTAAGAAGCTTTTCAACAACGTACATGCTAGGGGCTGGCCCCTCCATGGCTGAGTGGTTAAGTTCGTATGCTCTGCTTTGGCGGCCCAGGGTTTTGCCGGTTCACATCCTGGGCATGGACATGGTACTGCTCATCAAGCCATGCTGAGGCAGCATCCCACATGCCACAACTAGAAGGACCCACAACTAAAAGTACACAACTATGTACCAGGGGGCTTTGGGAGAAAAAGGAAAAATAAAATCTTAAAAAAAAAAAAGTACATGCTCAAACTAGTTGCATTACTGTATACTAACAATAAACAACCTGAAAAGGAAATCACGAAAACAGTTCCATTTACAATAGCATCAAAAAGAATAAAAAGAATAAAAATAACTTTAAAAATGATAAGTATAAATTGAACAAATGAATAAACTTAACAAAAAAGACAAAAGACTTATACACTGAAAACTACAAAATATTGCTGAAAGCAATTAAAGAAGATGTAAATAAATGGAAAGGACATCCCATGTTCATGGATTGGAAGACATAATATTGTTAAAATAACAATACTACCCAAAATGATCTGCAGATTCAATGCAATTCCTACAAAACCTCAATGGCATTTTTTTGCAGAAATAGAAAAATCCATCCTAAAATTCATATGAAATCTCAAGGGACCCTAAATAGCCAAAATAATCTTGAAAAGGAAAAACAAAATTGGAGAACTCATACTTCCTTATTTCAAAACATATTAGGAAGATACAGTAATCAAAACAGTATGGTACTGGCATGAAGACAGATATTTAGACCAATGGAATAGAACAGAGAGTCCAAAAATAAATCCTCCCATGGTCAATAGATTTTCCTCCAAAGTGCCAAAACCACTGAATGGGAGAAATGACAGTCTTTTCAACAAATAGTGCTGGGAAACTGTATATCCACAAGCAAAGGAATGAAGTTGGATCCTTACATTACACCGTATACAAAATTCACTCAAAATAGATCAAAGAGCTAAAACTATAAACATCTTAGAAGAAAACATAGGGGAAAAGCTTCATGACCTTGTATTTGGCAGCGGTTTCTTAAATATGACACCAAAAGCACAAGAAACAAAAGAAAAAACAGAAAAACTAAACTTCATCAAAATTAAAAACTTTTGTGCAAAGAACACTATCAAAAGAGTGGAAAGACAACACACAAAACAGGAGAAAATATTTGCAAATAATATATCTGGTACGGGATTGACACTCAACCACAACAAAACAATCCAACTCAATAATGGGCAAAGGATTTGAATAGACATTTCTCCAAAGAAGATATATAACAGCCAAGAAGTACATGAAAACATGCATCACTAGTCATAAGGGAAATGCAAAGCAAAATCACAATGAGATACCACTTCATACCCATTATAATGCTATTATATGTTTAAAAACATACGAAAGAAAGAAAATAACCAGTGCTGGTGAGGATGCGGAGATATTGGAACCTTTGTGGGTTCCACAGCAGCAGCTGTGGAAAACAGTACAGACAGTCCCCAACTTATGCTAGTTCAACTTACAATTTTTCGACATTATGATGGTACAAAAGTGATATGCATTCAGTAGAAACCATACTTCAAATCTTGACTTTTGATCTTTCCTAGGCTAGTGATATGCAGTATGATATTCTCTCATAATGCTGGGCAGTGGCAGTGAGCTCAGCTTCCAGTCAGCCACATGATCATGAGGGTAAACAACCAATATACTAACAACCATGCTGTATACATACCACCAGTATGTGTACATACTGGTTTCAGTACAGTATTCAATAAATTACATGAGATAGTCAACTCTTTATTAGAAAACATGCTTTATGTTAGATGATTTTGCCCAACTGTAGGCTAATGTAAAAGTTCTGAGCATATTTAAGGTAGGTTAGAATAAGCTGTGATGTTCGGTGGCTTAGCTGTAGTAAGCGCATTTTCGACAACGATGGGTTTATCAGGACGCAACCCCATCGTAAGTCAAGGAAGATCTGTATGGAGATTCCTCAAAAATCTAAACACAGAATTACCATATGACCCAGCAATTCAACTTCTGGGTATACACCCAAAAAGAACTGAAAGTAGGGACCCAAATATTTGTATAGCGATGTTCATAGTAGCCATTAGTAAACAGCCAAAAGGTAGAAGCAACCCAAGTGTCCATCACAGATACAAGGATAAACAAAATGTGATATATACACAGAATGGAATATTATTCAGACTTAAAAAGAAAGAAAATTCTGACACATGCTGCTGCATGGATGAATCTTGAAGACATTATGCTATATGAAAAAAGGCAGACACAAAAGGTTAAATATCATATGATTCCCTTATAAGAGATACCTGGAGTAGTCAAATGTATTGAGACAGAAAGTCGAGTGGCGGTGACCAGGGTCTGAGAGGGTGGTGGGGAGGGGAATGAAGAGTTAATGTTGAAAGGGTACAGGGCTTAAGTTGGGGAAGATGAAAAGTTCTGGAGATGGATGGTGGTAATAGTTGCACAACATGAATGAACTTAATGCCACTGAACTGTACACTTAAAAAGGGTTAAAACGGCAAATTTTATGTCATGTTTTACCACAATAAAAAATTAATTTAAAAAACTACAGATGCCCAGACTACACCTCAGATTTGAAGAGAGTAACACTTAGATAGTGAAGGCCCCACTATTGGTGGAAACTATTTTTTAAATTGTATTTAAATCCAAAAATTGAATATAAATATATCCCAGATTATTTAAAAATAAAAACAACCCCCCAACAATATAATAAAGTTAGTTGCAAAGGAAAAAATAGCTAATCTTGCATCTCTCGAATATTATCTACTGCGTTTAGAAATCAAACAGAAAACAAATGAGCCCACCATTTGGCTTTAAAATACAAACAAAAAGAGGCTGACCCGGTGGTGCAGCGGTTAAGTTCACGCAGTCGGCTTTGGCGGCCTGGGGTTCACCAGTTTGGATCCTAGGTGCGGACATACCCACCGCTTATCAAGCCATGCTGTGGCAGGCGTCCCACATATAAAATAGAGGACAATGGGCATGGAATTTGGCTCAGTGCTAAACTTCCTCAAAAAAATAAATAAAATAAAACACAAACTAAAAACTTAAGTTAAGCCAGCTAAAATAAGGGAGAACAGAGTGGATCAAGAAGATGATTAACTTCTACAGCTATCATAATGAACTACTATCAACTGTTCCCAGCAAAGGCCAACTCTAAAACTATTCATTTCTACCTGGTAGCCCTATTCTAATGTAGACAAATAAAATATGAAACCAACTAGCTTATCTGAATACTCCAGATTCAACTAATTTCACTGTTTTCTTATTCTCCTAACCATTTATTTGAGGTTGTATAATTAAAGTCAAGGGGTCCTCAAAACAATGTTATAGGGGAGTAGAGTGGAAGGCAAAAAGTCCTTTCCTCAGGGCTGCTAGTCATGAAAGCTTATCCCCACCAGCCCCTTTCATCCTACAAGCATATGAATCAGGAGTTGAGAATAATCATCCAGGGTGGAGAGCAATAACTCTGAAGCCTCATTCTGAGCTCTTTGGATTAGAAACAGCATAACTTCTCCAAAATTTACTCTTATACCAGATATAAATGATGATGTTTTCCCTCCTCATTGAGAGGATTTTGAGAATTACAGTTCTATAAAACATTTTGAGATTCTTAAGTTTTTTTAAACATCTAAAAAAGGGCAGAATTCTATTTCTAATGACTGCCTCATGATATGGTAATAAATAGGATGCACATACACAATGTTTCTGGGCTCCAGACAGACTATTCAAAGAGTGAGAACCTGCTCTCTAGCCTGGTCACCAGCTGCCACCAGTTGGAAATGAAAGAATGGAAAAAGCCATTGTGGCCATAGCCTGCATCCTCCAACAGCAGATTCCAACTGGCGTCACTTCTACTGTGAAAGGGAACAGAACCTGACAAAGAAAAATGCAGGCTCTTTTTCTACTTGCAATGGTCACATTAGCCCAAGTGACAGTATGATGTACAAGAGAGACAGCCAAAGAGTGAAAGCAAACATCCCTGGCCACGAAAAGGCCCTTTCCAGCTAAGCCGAGGCAGAATGCCTTGCAGATAGGCAGCAGTACGCAGAGAGCTCTGTTGGCTGTAAAAGGCTTATTGATCCTGCTGAAGCTTTCTGTAGGTTATTAAACCTAACTCAAGACATCCAGACAAGACTTATTACAATCCGTTCACAGGTGACTACAATATAAGACTGCACCTTCACACCTGGGGGAGTTCTTTGTCTTCTCACTGCTCAGAAAAGAAAACAACCCTCTCATTCTCAAGTGATACCTGGACATCACAGAAGATTCTTTAAAGGATATTCTTCCACAGCATTTCCTTCACATGCCATGACAGATTCATCCAGGGGCTTTTCTCCTATTACACTAATGTTGGGGGACACAGAGAGAGGCTGGGAAAGTTAAGCAGAAACGGGATATTTTCCCTTGGAAGTATACCCTATAGTGCCAACTGGGAAGGGTCTCAACATTAAGTCAAGTGTGAGTTGAACCAAAATTTTTTCTTTATGGGCAGGAAAAGTTTCCCATAACTGTAAATATTGAGCTCTCATTCATCCCAATCCCAGGATTCTAATCCCTGTCAGCCAAGAGGAATGACCTCATAGGAAGTCTAACTTCATTACTCAATTCTTTGTGGGAGTTTTCGGCAAAAATGTTTAAGTAAGAGAGATGTGTGTGCCTACATGGGAAGTTTGTACTGGTAAAATATGTATCAAGTCTTTTACAGGCGTGAATTATAGTAAATATTAGTACATAATATTGGTGATCCATCTATTTGCACTTATTTAGGTATGTTCTAAAGTTAATAACTCTAGCTTTTCTTTCAACAACCTGTTCATGACACAAATGCTGACTACAGAATCTAGCATGTATATTATTGTGCTAGAGACAGGCAGGAGGGTGAGAGGTGGGGAGGAGAATGCACAGATGAATTAAACATGGTCTCTGCATTTGAGGAACTAACAGTTTATAGGAGGAGATAGGTATGTAAAACAAACGGACATTTAATATCATAAGTGTTTTCATACAGGAGATAATGAAACTCAAAGAGAAGATCATAACATCTGAATCCGGACTTTGAACATAGAGCAGGAGAACAAGCCTAGCGTCTTATTTCTAAATTTTAATTCCAAATCCCTACAGAAGTCAAAACACACAGCTTATATCTATAACTCTTCTAACTCCTCCTAGAATCACAAGATAAACTCAATGCAAGAGGGGCTGGTGTCTGTAGATCACAGCTGGGAACAGCTCTGGGTTCTGTTTGGTTTATAAGTCCTGTGAGGGGTCATGGAATGTTAGCAGTTTACACACGGCTGATGGGGAGATGCTATGCAAGAGCCACCAGGAACTCAGCTCTAACAGACCAGGCATGGCCTTTAGGAAAGTCTATGAAAATAAATGTCTGCAAGGAACATATTTGTTGTTCCAAGGAATCAAAGAAATCAACCATCAGGTCATTTACCGTTCTAACCATATATTAATCCCAGCTTTGATAATAGCAAAGAAACAATCGAAAATGGTTTAATTTGTTTATGCAAATTAGTATCAATCAACAGCTTGAAAATTTAAGGAAAGTTTTCTTTCTGATTTGATGCAAAGTGTAAATACTTATTCTAGACTTATGCACCTCAGGGCCACGTAGTTCACATTGTCTGAGAAAGTATCCAGCAGAGAATTGGGAGCCATGAATAATTTTTCAGAGTATTAACCTATAACCATATAAGTCAGGTATTAGTTTTCTTGTATCAGACAAGCCAGTGACGAGGAATGCCAGCCACAAGTCCTTTTTAAGGGAAACTGCTTCTTCATCCCAACCACTGCTGAGAGCCATAGCTGTCCATGTTGAGTACCACAGTATTTCAACCACCCCATCATAGCTGACTGAACCAGGCACGGGCATCTGACTGAAAGACAGCCAATCAACTGGAATACCAATGACCTGTTTTGTGGTCTGAAATGAAAAAAGAGTTCCAACCAAGTGGATTAATCCACTTTTGGGAATTTAAACTAATAAACATTAAGAGAATGACGCAGTTAAGACTAAAGCTAAAGCTGAAAAGTGCACAAAAAGAGAGGCCTCAGGAGGCAGCTTTGAGCTCACAGCAAGGCCAAATGATGACAGAACAATTGTCAGAGATCTCGAGACAGGGACACAAATCAGCCCAGTGGAAAGAGAAAGCTGGTAGTCTTTACTGGAGTTTACATTCTAGGGTACTTGTATCCTCATAATAAACTCACTCTCTTAATGTGCTTTTCACAAATTTGTGATTCTTGAAATCAAAAGAACCTGAGTACAATCTCCCTTTTATAAATGAAGAAACTGAGACAATGTAATTAAATAATCAGTCGAGCAGTAGAGCTAGGACTGTTCCTGTATGTGGCTCAAGACAGAAAAGTAGAGTGTGGGGCCGGCCCCGAGGCCGAGTGGTTAAGTTCACCCGCTCCGCTGCAGCAGCCCAGGGTTTCGCCGGTTCGAATCCTGGGTGCGGACATGGCACAGCTCCTTGGGCCATGCTGAGGCAGCATCCCACATGCCACAACTAGAAGGACCCACAACTAAAAATACACAACTATGTACTGGGGGGCTTTGGGGAGAAAAAGGAAAAAATAAAATCTTTTAAAAAAAATTAGTGTGAACAAAATAATTTGACCAACGCTTCTTCCAGATTTATGAGTAACTGTTTTGCCTTTCTTTTATTTAGGGTTCCTCTTATGACATTCAATGTTTATGTAGTTTTTAAAAAATTTCCATCTTAATTTTGAATTGTATTTCCTTTATCACCTTATAATGTTCAATACTAATTGAGCATTAAAATTCTGGATTTTTTTCAGTGATAATTTGGAGAAAATCAAGTACATTGGTAGAAAGAGTAGTCTAAAGTGCTCCCAATTAATTTATATTTGTTTTGGATAATTTTTATCATATTTTATTGCTTTTAAATTGTAACATATATATCACATAATTATGCTTATATTTTCCTTCATTATAAGGAGATGTCTCTACACCTCACAAAACGCACACATTTTAATGAACGCACTATTTATATACTCTTCTAGAATCTTGTCTTATTGTTTAATATGTGAATATTTGTCCATTATACAACTAGTGAAATAGTGAAAAATAAAATGATAATAAACACCCAGGGGTTGATTCCCTAGTTGAACATATGTATTCCAAGTATGGTTCAGACATGAAAAATTCACCAGCAATACATCACACCACTCAAAGCCATGTGTTGCATTTGTTACAAGAGCACAAGGAGCCATAACTAATGTGCATTCTACAGTCTAATACATCACTGACTAAATGACAACGGAAGAATTTGCCAAAATTGTTAGGGAAAAGGGAATTCACTAGGATCCAAAACTCCATTTTCTATTATGCCTCATCTTCTAACTTAAAGACTATACAGAATTAGAGAGAGGCCGAGATCCCTTCAAGTTTTTTCATACATAGTGAAAAAAAGGGGTGAATAAATAAAATCCTTGAACTCTAAGAGACATGCTAGGAAAGCACCAAAAAGCAACCAAAAAACAATTTACTTCTAAATTAGAACTACAATGCTGAACTATTCCAGTGGAGTTGTGAGCTTACACATAAGCGCTTAAAATATACTCACTGATAGACAATCAGCCAATGACTACTTCCAAATTGAGTTGTGATCTTTTACGTTATCTCCAAGGAAGGGGCTAATATGCGTTACAAGTGCGTCTTCTCTGGGGCTTTTCTGATACACGGTATTATGAGGTTTAGTCATGTTAGAAAAGACAAGACTGTTTGAGGTGTTTACTCTGGCCCACTCATATGGCAGATGGAAAATCAAAACCCAAAGAGACGAAGCCACTTGCCCAGAGTCACAAAGAGTCAGTATTAAAGCTACCACTAGTCCCCAGATCACTTTCTCATAGTCCAGACTTTACTGTTCCTCCAGTCATTCTCACGATATTCTCGTTGGTTTTTTAAAATTCTGTTGTTGTTGTTAGGTTCTAACACAGGCAAGACCAAGAGACCAGGGAAGGAAGTAACATCTGTACTAGCATTTGACATCTGGTCTATTGCCTTCACTCAACTCCATATAGGAAAGAAGCTTCACCCTCACCGAAACCCCACAGTAATCAGTGGCAAAAATAATTGACCTCTAAATATCAAATTCCTCCTTTCCATAAATAATTCCTAATATTCAAGGTGAAACACTGATCTAAGTGAGGTTCTAACTAAAGTGAGATAAGAGTGGCATTTAAATATGAGCTTTCAAGCTATCAAGGAAGATTAGCCCTATCAGATATGAAAACACAGTAAATGTCTCTAGGATAAGACAATGTGGTAGTGGCACCTAATAGACAAATGGACAATGGAACAGAATACAAAGTCCAGAATAGATGCAAGCACATAAAGAAATTTATAATATGATAATGACAGCATTTCAAGGCACTGTGGCAGAGATGCACTTTTTTCTTTTCTTTCTTTTTTTTTTTTGAGGAAGATTAGCCCTGAGCCAACATCTGCTGCCAATCCTCCTCTTTTTGCTGAGGAAGACTGGCGCTGAGCTAACATCCGTGCCCATCTTCCTTTACTTTACATGTGGGACACCTGCCATAGCATGGCTTGATAAGCGGTGCATAGGTCTGCACCTGGGATCCAACCAGCAAACCCTGGGCCACCGAAGCAGAACAAGAGATGCACTTTTTAATAGATGTTGATGGGGAAAACTGGATAGCCTTTGGAAAAAGATAAAATTAGATCCATACCTCAGACCATACACAAGAATAAACTCAAAATGGATCATAGATAAAAATGTAAAAACTGAAACCATTTGATCTACTGTTAACTTGGTTAAGCTCGGAACTACATTTCCTAGAATCCCCTTCCTTGTACAGTTTCAGGTTAGATAGAGTATGCCAAAAAAGGACCTTGTGAGAAATTTGGCATGTGGAAGTGAAGCAGGAGCTATTGCTGAGAATTTTCATGGTCTAATATGATGGTGAACAGAGAGAGAAGTGCCTGGTATGTTTCAGTTTGTCTTCCTCTGCTGAACATCCAGGTTTTCTTCCTAACTGCTAGTCTTGTTGACCAACAGCAGTCCCAGATCTATTCCTAGATGCCTGGCAGTAGTTACACAGAAGCAACAGCTTCCCCTACAGACGCCTCCATGAACTCCCGCTTCACAATTCAACTCCAGCAGCTGAACATGCTCAACTTCTTAGATTCCTCTGCAAGCTCCACCTTGCCCACCTGTGCCAGTGCTTCAGGAGGAGAGCATTAGTGATTTTTCAACTGATCCTCCAACGCCCCCTTCTAGACCTTCATTTCCTTAGCTACTCCCACATTTGTGTAAAGTCTAATTTCTATACTAAATTCCTTATCCCCTAACACTCATAGTGGATTTGCTTGCATGACTGATATAACTACTGGTCTTGGAAATGGAGTTCCAAGGCAATAGAATGAAAGAAAATCTAGAATTGGTTGCCTGATCTGACAATACTTAAAGGCATTAGTGACTCTGTTGCCAGTGTTAACTGAGATGCTGATAGTGCATGGCATATAGTGGCAAAACAGATTATACAAGTATTACCTATAGTCACCTGAAGTCAAGTGCCAATAAGGGGCAAGACTTCGGGTGATTCAGAAGCGGCTGCCATGGTACATATTAGTGGAAATGGAATATAAAGATTATAGGCTTGGTTGGTCGCTTCCATGCATGGTAGAGAACTTGAAGAAAGAAAATTATGAGCTCAGCACTTTAAATTCCCAGCCCAAGGTCAGAATAAGGAACCAGAAAGTTTCTATGACTGTCCTGAAAGAAGCTCTTATTTTCCGAAGCCAGGTTTAAGATTTCTGAACACTAATTAAGGTATTGACTGAGAAGCAATTGAACCCTGAAAAAAATGATAAAGACACATAGGCATATCCTGATGAACTGAGGACCTCAAACTCCCAAGGGTTAGTCTTCCCTTTCCTGATAACCTATAATGAATAGCCTTTCCTGAAGCAACTGCCTTGAAGAGGATGCTAATCTTCCTTGAGACCTGATCCCATCCCCATCAGCTCTCACTGCTTCTAAACTAAAGGCTTCTCAGTGGCAGCACTATTGACATTTTGGGCTGAATAACAGCTTGTTGTGTGGGAATGTCCTATGTACTGTGGGGTGTTTAGCAGCCCCCTCTTCCATCCACTAGATTCCAGTAGTACCCCACCCCCAGTTGTGACATCCAAAAATGTCTCCAGACAAGGCCAAGTGTCCCTTGGGGGAAAAGTGCATCTAGTTGAGAACAACTGTTTAAGCTAATAACTAGTTTCAAGTCTTGGCAGCTCCAAGGGGTCAGGTACAAAACTATGACATGTGAGGAGGTGCCAAACACCAATAGAATGACAAGATTTTACAACTCATATCAACAGAACCCTGAGGATGACTTATAAGAATTTATCTTAATGATGTTAAGATGAAAGGAATATAATGCAGGACAAATTTAATCCTGGAAGTTCACTGAGCTCAAGCAACTGGGAGTGGCTTTGACATCTGGATGATCGACCAAAACCTGGAACTTCCATCTCTCCTCTGTTCCTTTTTCCCCTTTTTATCCTGCCTTCTTCTGGACCAAGTGAGCAGTTTTTAGAATTTCATTTTCTCTCTTCTATTGGCTTATAAATTCTTTCTCTCTCTCTTTCTCTGTCTCTCCCTCCTATTGGCTTATTAGTTCTCTCCCTTTCCCTCTTCCTCTCCCCCCTCCCCTCCTTCCCAGTGGTTGCTCTCACAGCCCTCTTCAACTGGGTGGGATTCTAATGCAGAATTAAGCCCTAATGCCCTAAGGCATCCGCTGTACGTAATGACTTAACTCTTCTCCTGTGCATCATAGAACGGCACTCATTACATTCCATCCTTAGGAGAACTGAGACAACAGTCACTCAAATAATTTTGCTTGTTCTGTGGTTGAGATGAGGAACTCCAGTTGAGAAAGGCTGCTAGGTATTACAGTATACGTCTTTAATTTCATACAGTCTACCTGGAAACAGTATTACACTGTTTCATGTGTAATGTAAGAACTTTACAACAAACAGTATACTTTTATTTCCCCTTTTCGTCCTCTATTATTGTAATACATTTTACTTCAACATGTTATAAGTAAGCTCCACAATACACTGCTATTATTTCTGTTTTACAATCAATTATCTTTTTAAAAAATGAAAAAATGAGGGAAAAAGTCATTAATATTTATTCACACACTTTCATTTTAAGCTCTCCTCTTTCCTTTGTGGAGATCCAAGTTTCTCTCTGGTATCATTTTCCTTCTTCCTGAAAAACTTCTTTTAACACTTCTCTAGTGCAAGTCTGCTGGCAACAGTTTTTCTCAGCTTTTCTCTGAAAATGTCTTTAATTCATCTTCATATTTGACGTACATTATTGTTACATATAGAATTCTAGGGTGACTTTTTTCTTTTAACACATCAAAGACAATATTCTTTTTTTTTTTTTTTTTTGGCTTGTATTGCCTCTGATGAGAAGTCAGCAATCCTTCTTATCTTGGTTCCTTGTATTTAATGTCTTTTTTCTCTGGCTGCTCTTCAGACATTCTCTTTATCATTTGTTTTCAACAGTTTGACTATGGTGTACCTTGATGTGGTTTACTTTATGTTTACCCTGCATGGATGGGGTTCATTGATTTCCCAGTTGTATAATTTTCAAACTATTAGAAAAGTCCTTGGTAATTATTTCTTCAATATTTGTAGGCCCTATTCGGGGAATACAGTTAAATATATGATAGATCATTTGGCATGTCCAACGGACCTGTGAGGCTCTATTCGTTTTCCTTGGCCTTTTTTCCTTTTCTTCAGTTTGGATGGATTCTATTGTTCCATCTTTAGGTTCTTTGGTTTTTTTCTTCAGCTGTGTCTAATCTGTTATTAAGCCTATCTAGTAATTTTTCATTTTCAACATTGTATTTTTCCAATATACAAGTTTCTTCATCTGGTTCTTTCTGATAGCTTCCATTTCTCCCTTCGTGATACCAAATGTTTTCTTTGAAATCCTTGAACACATTTATAATATCTGTTTTAAAGTACTTGTTGTTAATTCCATCATCTGTATCACTTATTTGCAGATTGTTTGAGATTTCTTTTAAGTTTGTTAGGATGGGTCCAGCATAGCCTTTACCAGGCTTGTCAAGTCCTACTCCTAGTCTTTTTAGGGTCTCTACTAAATGCCCTGGGTGTTCAACAAGGTCTTTCCAGTCTGGCCCTGTGGTAACTCTGCTGGTTGTTCAAGTCCCTGTAATTACTTTTGTCTGGCTTCATGGAAATATTTGTATTTCCTTATGCAAATACAGCTTGGTATTCATCCAAAGACTCAAGGGGATCCATAAGTTCCCTTGATTTCTGGAGGTCTTTGTCTTTGGCACCCCTTCCTGTGTCTGCTCCACAAATTCTAGATATTTTGGAGTCCTCAAACTATGATCTGTTTTTCTTCCACTCAAATCAGTGAGACCATTGTGCTCTGCTTCAGTTCCACTCCCTGCACTATGCTCTGTAAAGCACTCTGGGTAGAACCAGGGTAACTGTAAGGCTCAACTCTCTCACTTCCTCTCTCTTAGGCTCCATAGGCCTGAACTTTGTTCAATGTCTGAAAACAGTTTTCTTCACGTCTATTGGCCAGTGTTCCAGTTGTTTATAGTGGAAGGTCTAGTCTATTCCTAGTTATTCCATATGACCAAAGCAGAATTTTTATTTTTTGTTTCCTTTTTGTCTCTCCAATTTCCCTTCTACCTAACACAATCCTGTACAACAGAACTATCTGGAATGATAAAAATATTCTATAATCTTTTCTGTCCAATATGGTAGCCAGTAGCCATATGTGGCTATTGAGAACTTAAAATGTGGTTAGTGACTTCTGATTTCAGCTTAGAAATATAGAAAACTGGAAAGTGTATCACTCAATCCTACAATAAGAAAAGACTGGACAAAGTACAAATTAATGTCTTTTCTTGAGCTGATCCGACAATGGAGGTCACAGGGCAGACAACTAACCTGAAATCTAGGGAGAGACAAGGAACTGCAAAAAGAGAAACCAGACAGAGTATTTGTTTACCTGAGACAGATGCTGCCAAATACCCTAAAAGCGAGTAAGAAGATTAAACTAAAATTTTTTAGCAGACTGCTAAAAGTCCAGTACGGTCTAGCATAACAGTGTAAAGCTCCTAGGGAACATAGACATAGAAGGGTCACTACCCTCATGCAAGTTTTTCCTCCAGGAATTCTAGCAGGCTCTCACAGGCAAGATCAAGGAAAAAGGAATGGGGTCCTGAAACAAAGAATGGAGATAGATGGGCATATTCTGAGGAAGCTGAGGACCTGAAGCCCCCAACGGTTAAGTCTCCCCTTGCTAGAGAGCCTATAATAGCTCTCTGGAAGTAACTGCCTTCAAGGAGAGCCCAATCTTCCGAGACCTACCCGCTCATGCCCTCATCACCTCTCACTGCTTACAGACCAGGGTTTCTCAATCTTGGCACTATCGACATTCACAGATAAATAATTGTTTGTTGGAGGCTATCCTGTGTTTTGTAGGATGTTTAGCAGCATCCCTGAATTCTATTCACTATATGATAGGAATAAATAAATCTAACTGTATGTCCAACGAATAACATAATCGTATTAAAGAATGGAAACTAACCCAAGAAACTTGTGAAACAAACTTTTAGATTTTTTATTATGTGCCCTCAGGCAAAGACAATAACAACCCTAAACAAATATTGGATTCCAGTTATGGAGTTTGTTTTGCATAGTGGGATGGATTAGTACTTCTGAAACAACTTTCTGTATGTTAAAGGACTGAGAAAATACATTGAGGATAACAGAAGTCAGGTTTCTCACTACTGAAGAAGGCAGTTACAAACATGGAAAGAAGGAAGACTAGAATGAACTCTGTTATGGTTTGGAGTGGAACTGGGGATATCTGTAGGGACTAGTGACTTTTAACGCATGATTTTTAAATATAGTAAATGTAGAAATAGCTATACATGTATATATTATATATGTGTGTATATACACATATGTATGTGCATATATAATGTATGTATACATCTTTATACAAACATACATAGATATAGATATAGATAGTATTTACACACACCTTTTGCCCCCAAGTTTAGTTTACAGAGAAGAATATTGATAACTCATTTGCAATGTGCAAAACTAGAGTTGAGATCTTGATTTCTAAAGCCATTCCTCTCTAAAAGGAACAGGGATAATTGGAGAAATGGCTGATTGTAGTACTTGGGCAGGGAAAGTAGATCATGAACCTGGAACATCTTGTTGCACCAGAAAGTAAAAAGAAAAATCTCAAAGAATAATGGAGACATGTCAAAAGGACATAGGAGTCAGCTTAAAAGGGCTCCCACATCCAGGACAAATTGAGCATCAAATCAAATTAAATAACAATAGAAACAGATTTGTAACCCATTTAGCAAATTAAAAATACCAGACTCCAAGAGACCATACTATTATAGAGTGGAAAAAGGAAACCTCTTCTTTCTAGTAAAACGTCAACTAATAAAAATAGAAGGAAGAAACAGGAACTATACATAGTCTAGTCTCAAAGTGTCTCCATATAAATTTCCTAGAAATTACAAAGAAAAAAGTAACTTCACAGTGGAGAAATCTCGCAGACCCCACCTGAAATAAGTGATCAGATTTCACCTGCCCAGGAATCAGATACCCCAATGCCATGTGCCTCCTGAGAGGATGTACTGAGAAGAACCAGAATCACTTCTGTGGGATTCTTGCCCCCAAAATGCATAACCGGAAACTAATCATAAGGAAACATCAGAAAAACCGAAATTCAGGGAAATTCTACAAAAGAAATGGCCTGTACTCTTTGAAAGTGTCAAGGTCATGAAAGACAAAGAAAGGCTGAGGAACTATTCAGATTAAAGGAGGACTAAGGAGACATGAAAACTAAATGCAAAATGTAATCCTGGATTGGATCCTGGACCAAGAAAAAACAGGAAGATCAAATGTTATTGGGACAACTGACAAAATTTGAGTATGAGCTGTGGATTTAATAATAGTATTAAATCAATGTAAATTTCCAGAATTTGATAAATGCACTATGGTTGTGTGAAAAAATGCCCTTATTCTCAGTAAATATGATAAATTTAAGTGTTTAGGGATAAAAGGTAAATGTCTATAATTTGTTCTTAAAAGGTTCAAGTTAAAAAGATATATGGAGAAAGAGAAAATACGATAAATCAAGAGAGTCAAAATAATGATTGAACCTGGGTAAAGGGCACATGAGAGTTCTTTGTACTACTCTTACAATTTTTTTTGTAAGTTTGGATTACATAAAAATCAAAAGTTACAAAAAATGGGCTTCCTCTCCTCTTATGTTTCAGGCACAGATCTTAGAGTAGTTTGATTATAACAATGTAAGAAAGTGATCATGAAACTAGAGGAAGGAAAAGAAAGTAATCAAAGGATTGGGATGCGTCATATGGTTACATACTAAAAAGACCAGGTTCTTTTTTAAGGAAAAAAACCTAAGTGAGGATATGAATGAAACATTTATTATCATAAATAGGATGGCTGAAAGATTCATTCAACAGAATTCTAGAAGTACTAGCAGAAGCTTAAAAGTGGTACTTTGAAGATAAAAAAGAAAGTACGATGAATGAAATGGCATAGCAGAAACTATTTTTAGGGATCTTCATACCAACGCACAGATTAGCCCCTGCTTTCCGCTGCCTCTGTGGAACACCCTGCGCAGCGCCACAGCACGTAGATCACCCCTGACAGCCGCCTGCTCTCCAGTACTGCCCAGCACCTTTACTCCTAATGGAGTGGTACACTCTCCAAGAATCTGTTATGTCTGCTCCCAAACCACCCCATGGCACATTTATTTGTTACAGTAATTAAGAAATTAAGTAAACTGGTGAACAATGAGTACAAAAACAAAGCTCTTGTTTCTCAAAACAAAAGAAAACAAAACAACTGAATACTTTAGAAAGACACTGAATTTGAGATGAATTCAATACAGGTAAAACAACTATAAAATAGGGGCTGGCCCCGTGGCATCGTGGTTAAGTTTGGCCGGGCGTGGACTTAAACCGCTTGCCAGCTTTGCTGTGGCAGCAACCGACATATAAGGTGGAGGGAGACTGGCACAAATGTTAGCTCAGGGATAATCCTCCTCAGCAAAAAGACAATAATAATAGTAACTAGAAAATATTTTTTAAAATCATAAAAATGTAAAGGGGTTCTGCATTCAGATTTCTTTGTAAATGATACACTCAATTCTTTCACCTCTTTGAAGAAAATGAAATTGTAAATGGGTATGGTTTATGCAAAAACAACTCGGCTGAACTCTACGGGCTGCATGAAAGAAAAGGCATTGGTTCCACATCTTATGGTTGTTGGGTCAGTGTTTTTTCATGTTTGTTTTAGTTGAAATAATCCCCCTGGATATGTAAGTATCCTTCTCATGATTTCTATTCTAAATGACTTTTTATTAACCAATCAATTACTGGTGCTGATCGGAATAGGTAAATTTCAACTTTATTTAACGTCTTTGACCAACGTCCTATAAAAGGTAGAAGTAATAATAAGCAGACTCGTTTTAGATGGAACATCAAATCTGGCAACTGCGCCCTGTTACAGTGCTTCTCAGACTGTGGCCCAGAGACTTGCGCTGATCTACAGATTGTTTGTTACTAGTCTGCAATGAGATATAGACAGAAATTGAGAGTAAGCATTCAGGAATATTTTTACCAATTTGGCAAAGTGATTTTATATCTATTTTTATCTAATAATTTAAAAATTGAGGCTTGTAGATCTGTCTTTTTAAAATTTTATTTCATTTCTCTGTTTTGTTTTCACTTTTTTTCCTGTATTTTACAACTGTGTCAATTTGTGATGGATTGAAAATTTACAACTGATCTTTAGCCACAGAGAGTTTGAAAAGCACTGCGCTAATCCAGCGTGAGTTTAGATGCTCTTATCATATTACAGACTACAGACTACATAATACAGATTACAGACTACAGACTACAGAGCTAGACAAAGTAAGATCTGAGCCAGCAGGGGAATTCTTAGACTTTTAGGCTTGAGTTATAGGGAATGGGGAACAGATATCCACTGTACATGCCAGCTCACTGCTTTAGTGACCTCACAAGCTATAGAAGGAGGGATGCAGGCCAGGTGAAATGAGAGTGTCCTCTGGCACAGAGAAGACTAGTAGGCTAACATAAAGGTAAATAGGAGGGGGAATGATAAGACAACGATAGAGGAGTAAATGTAAAATAGTTTTACCCCAAATGCTTTGAATCTAGACAGTTTATTCAATTCATTCAATAAATATTTATTGAGTACCGATTACATTACAGGCACTGTCAGAGGCACTGGAGATACAGAATGCAAAACATAAACAGAGATCTTTGCCCTCAGGGAGCTTACATTCTAGAGGTGAGAAAAAGACAATAAAGAAAATGAGCTAGTATACATATTTATTTTTCAGAATCTAAGATGTCACTGAATATTAGACACATCCCAATTTCAGAGATGTTAAAATGTGAAATACACATATGCCGAGGAGAAGCAATAAAACATGGCCACAAGTTAGTGATAAGTTCTGAGGGAAAAATACAGCAGGGAAGGCAGATAGGCAGGGTTGGGGTAGGTTTGAATAAAAGCCTGGAGGAAGTAAGAGAGTGCGCTAAGTGGATATCTGGGAGAAGAGTGAAGGGAAAGCACAAAGGTAGATGGAGAGCAGCCACTGCTTTCCCATGCAGAATGCTTTCACAAGGACGACAAGGATTCCACTCAGAGAAATCTATTCCAACCACATTTACAGTTACCCTTCACCTCCTTTCAAATATAGGGGAAAAATTTTACTTAGAAATAATTTATCTCAATTTTCTAATCAAAAGGTAGGCAAAGAATGATTTAACTATGGAGAGAAAAAAAGACTCCTATGAACATACCAGTACACCTACACCAGCGAACAGATAGGTAAGTGCTACTGAATGACTGAACTGACTCTAAGATTGTCCCCTTGCTGGAAGGGCTTAAGAAAGAAGGCAAAGGAAAATCTGAAAACACTTCAAAAGAGAAACCTAAAGCTCTACATTTTCTCTTCCCCAAGTACTAAGTGCCTGCTCTGAATTCTCAGCGCCTCTGCTTCCAGGGGCTCTTGATACATTATTCAATGTTTTTAATTCACAACAAATTACATCTAAATTTCCTCGCTCATGTTCGTTTATGGGACATTTTAATTTTGTCGTCTTTTTTCATGTACCGTGCAAGCAAGAAGAGAACATCCAGCACAACATACCCTTCAGAAACAAGCTAATGGCACAATTTGGTGTCAATTTCACAGCTCAGTGAAGTGAAAGTGATCTAGCTGGCCATCCACATACACCTAGAAGGAGGCCTACTGAGAGTGCCCAGCCCTGATGTTGCTTGTGTCATGCCTACAAGCAAGATAAGTTCAAGTGGAGACATTATGTATTAAGAGAGAAAGCAGTTATCATTCAGATGCCCTTAGAGCTCACTAGAACAGAATGAAGAGAGAAAAAGCAAGCCAGAATTCATTTTTATATCATAGAAAGTTGTTTTTCAGAGGTCATGCTTACATTCACAAATGGCAGGGAACAGTAGCTTCCCTTTGGGGTTTTGATAACATTTAGAAGTAGAAATTTTCTTTAACAGATGCATGAGAACTGAATAACTATTTTAACAGTTTTCCATGCTTCATGATGGAGAAAAAATCACAGACTTTCAACTATATTTAATATAAAAGCAAAATGCAGTAGGAAGATTATGTAGCTCCTAACAACAATTACAGTAATACCAATACCATTATCTGCTAGCACACAGTAATGACTCCATTTCATCCTTAAGCCACTTCTATAAAGTAAAGGGGTACAGATTAATGATTTTCCTTATTTTAAAAACAAGGAAGCTGAATCTGAGATGACACAGTTAATAAATGATACAGTCAGAACTTAAACCCTGTTTTTCAGGGGTGACTAGACAAGATAGTCTCTAAGGCTCTTTTCCGGTCTTTCACATTCTGTGATTCTTTGAGGCGCTAATCTTGCCACTTTTCACATAACATCTTATACTGTTACTTCCTTGTTTCTTGTGTCAGTATTTTATATCCCACAAAGACCCTAGCATAGTTGCACGTGGTAATGATCACAGTGACTAAGTATTCATACTTTATACGTATAAATTATCTCATTGAATCCTCACACCAACCTAATGACATAGGAACTATTCTCATTTTCAAAGGAGAAAACTAAGGCTCAAAGTGGTTAAGCCACAAGGCAATCAGAATTTTACATGGTGAAGTTCAGCTTTCACTTCAGGTCTCCAACTTCAAAACTCCTGTTATTCCCATCATGCTTTGTGACCTCTTGAAGAAATGACAAACCAAGCATGGAAACCTAGTAAAAATAATAAGATGGAATAAAAGGCAAGGATACCCTATACGTCAATGAAAATGGTTTTTAAACTGTTCTGCACACATCCCAGCACCTGGTTAGGAAGAAAATGCACTTCTTGAAAGTAAACGGTATGCAATCACAAAATGAAGCAGTGAGAAACTTGACCAGAGCCCTGGCTGAGGACAAGATCTCTCTGACCCTGGGCAGCTATGCCAAAGAAAACAGGGAAATGATTAAGATCTTCGAGATAGCAGGCACTCTTTCTAAGATACTACTTTTCTCCTAAGTGTAAACAATAGATGATGCGGCTATTAGGTGCCTGCTAGGACTGCCAGGGACAACACTCAATAAAGAATGTCCCTAGTGACAACACTCACGAAGGAAAACAGATTGTACGGTTTGTATATCTGGACTCCTCAATCATGGAAAATTGAGGGAGTCCCACTGCCGGCCAGTTCTTCAGTATGAACTTTCTCATAGTGCGGGTGTGTAAGGCAATGGGATAAGGAAGATAATGAGAATCATATGTGACTGTGCCTGAGTGAAGCTCTGAGTTGCTTACAAGGCAGTTCAACTCAGTTCAAGAATCACTACTGGCTGTCTCTGTGCTGCTCAAGGCACTGGGCTGGGCACCTGAAGGCGGGTGAGAAAACAGAGGCAAGACAGCCTTCAGGCTGCTCACACCATGAGACAGAGACAGAAATATTGTTTCAATACAGTGAGATGAGAGCTACCTATGACAGATGACATCTCACCATTCTCTGAACACCCAGAGGGGGACGCCAAATCCAGACTAGTGGAAGAGAAGGAAGACTTGCTGAGGGAGGCGATATCTGACCTACGTCTCATAACATGAGAATGCTTTACCTTGACGAAGAAGGCGGAGAAAGGACTTGTCAACAAAAGGAACAAAGAAGCAGATGTCAAGGAAAAGCCAAAAATTCTATGACATAAGTGGAGAGCTAACAACAGTTCAGCCTCCTAGAGGTAATCGAAGGGGATGAGGCTGCAGAGGGGGCGGAACCAGTCTTGAATGATTTTGACTATCATGAGTCATTGAAAGGTTTAAGCAAGGTAGATACATGGTCAGATTTGCATTTTAAATACAGTCCCCTCTAGAAGCAGCTAGTAAAACGCTTCTTCTTTGCAAACGAAATTTTGAATTACTAAGAAATAATATTACTGTATGATAAACATTCTGCAAGAACTAAGTCACACTGTTTGCTGCTTATTTGTAGCAGGGCCTGAGCGCCAGTCACTATCAGTAAGTGGCCTATGATAAATGACCCATTCAACTCTGCAGTAAGGCTGGGGACAGAGAGGGGTCTGAAGTGTCCCTAATGGAAACAGCATGTGTTCTTGTATTTGTATTCACTGAACACACCACATGTGGTGCCCACACATGGCTGAAAACTCCAGGAAACCTTAGAGCCCCCATCTATCTCCCTGACAGTTCTCACTGTAGCCAGCCTGGAAACCAGGGGCCAGGCCGGGGGTTGAATTTACTTTAATCTCTACTACTTTCTCAGGCTCTTATTCACCATGGAAAAATGAAAGTTAATTCCAGAGGTGCTCTTTAATTAAGGAGGACAATAGAATTTAGAACAGAACACAATTCTCAACACTGCCAACTATAAAAATATTATGAAGATAACCAATATATACCCTACTATATGCTCCACCTGAATAAATAGGTAATTTTTTTAAAGTCAGTTCAATGCTAGTAAAGAAGAGGAAAGACTTGGAATATGATTCCACTTTTCTGGCTGCAGCTCTGTCCTACGTAATACACACCCACTGAAGCCACACTAGAGCTTGCTCTCCACTGATGTTTACTTCGGGAGAGAGAAAGAATCCTACCCAAAATGCCTTGTAAACCTAGAGGGCTTCTAATCCACAGGGCCAGGAATAAAGGCCCACACTCTTATTTCAAATCATAGTTCTCTTGCAGATTTGTTTCCTAACTCTTGCCATGAGGACTTGATAATTCACTAGTCTAGCTTCTCCACTCTTCCACACGGTAAGAATAAACTAAAATGTAAAGCAGTGTGGGGTATTTAGCAAAGGGAGAAAATGCAGAACTACACAAACTGTTTCCTTTTATACCAGCTTTACCACGTGAGTAAATACAGTATGTCCTTCCAACCATAAATACTGTACATGTTAATTAATAATAAGTAGGACTCATAGAATAACATCAATTCCTTAATCCCCCAAATCCTTCAATTTGCACTGTATTATGTAATTCTTTATATAGCCTAATAATTTATTCCCAGAAGAAAAACACAATAAGAGGACAAATTAAGTACCACAACTGAGGAAGACAGAATAACAACAGAGGTCGAGAGCTCAGCTTTTGAAATGAAACAAACCCAGGTTTCAAATCCCAACTCCAGCACTCGGGAGCCCTAACCCTGGGTTTTCTCACTTGTAAAATGGGGAAAAGAACAGTATCTGCACCAGCAGACAGCTGAGAGGATTAAATAAGTGAATGCATAGAAAATTTTTACCTGGGTATCTGGCACATGGAAAACGCTCAATATATATAAGCTTTAATTATCTTTATCATCATTACTTCTCATAGGGTAGCAAGGCGACTCACCATGCCTGCAGATCTTAGGAAGAGGTAGAATGAAATCTCCCACAGGTAATTTTTTTTAAATATATCTTTAAAATTAATTTTGAATTATACAAGTAGTACATGAAGACATTCTCCTTTGCCAGAGATCATTTAACTAAACTCCTACTTGGAGTCAGAGGGCTGAATGAGATAATGTCTTGCAATCTCTGGTAGCTCTAGGAACGGATAGATTTCCCAAGGACAAGGGCAAAAGGGCAGTGCCTCCACCAGGACTTGTAATGCGACTGGGATCCAGCCAAGCTTCACTTCCTCCTGTGGCAGGGTTGCATGCCCTCCACAGCAGCCTTGAGCTCTCACTGAGACAGGCAGACCCTTAATGGTAAACACATTGTCCAGCAAAATAAGAGGATGGATGTGTTTCCAGCTCAGGAAACTTAATAAAAATTCTTTATCTATTTTATTGAAAACTCAGTTCTGAGACATTACCTCAGAGGTCAGGCCTAAAAACCAGCCACTGGCTCACTATTTCATGTGGAGACCAATTCACTGTTCCTCAGAGCAGCATCTTTGAGGTTTCACTCCTCGTGTTGTGATTAAAATGAGGACTCTCAGCCACTTAAATGTAACATTTCAATTAACACTCAACTAGGAAGTTAATTCCACACATAAGAGCGGTGTCTATTGTAAGTAACTGGCAAATCATGGTCCTGGAAGACAGTCGTGGAGATTCATAAACCATTTTCAATATTTCAAAAGCCTCTAGGAAACTGTAAACTGTGCAAGTAACTAAAACACCACGCGTCTTTGCTGTGCCTGGAATTCCATCAGCACAGCACAGTCACAATGATTACTCTTACCGAACACTTCAGTGTGAGGCTTTTCTTTTTAACGTGTTAGAGGACACAAACAGAAAAGAGTATCCACGCATTCTTTGGTTTATTTATCCATTTGTTATATTTTGAAATTCAAAATTCTCCTTCACTCTTTCTTCTTATTCTCACTATTCTTATTATTCTCTTTATAACATCATTTTCAAAGACAATTATAATTTAACTTAAACTCAATTAAATGCTTTAAACTACACTTATAAATTTAATATACTCAGTTCTCTTTTTAAGTTTTCTAGTTACGTGACTGATAAACAAGACCTTTCAAAGAATGTAGGTAATTCTTATAAATAAATGTTCAAATATGATCATTCTTGGGCTCTCTAAAATATTTTAATATTGTTTACAAACTTAGAGTTCTAACTCAAAATCATAAATCTAATCAATTACTCAATTACATATATTAAGAATCACAAGGCTGACCCATTAATCTATCAGGTCAAATTCTCTTAAACTTTAAAAGTACATATTCTCTAACACAAAAATATTAATACTTGGGTTTGAATCCCTTCTCTATTTCCATACATAATTCTAAAAAGATGCTTACCCACCAAAAACGATTATGCCCTCCCAACAATATTGAGGGTCATCTTTGGAAGCAATTTTTGGGGTTAATTTACTTGGATGAGGCTGCATAGCGACTGAGAGACTGACTGAGATGAAAGCCTACAGATGCAGACATCAGGGGATTATTTCCAGAACCTGATGGCAAGGTGGCAGTTGGCACGTAACAGACTACAGAAGCTAAAGAAGGAGGTAGTCAATTAGCCCAGGGTTTGAGTTCTATCATTATCTAACTTTCAAGTCATCAACTAGGTGGCTATGCCTTTGATAGGAAATTAGACTCTGGGTATCACAAGGTAATATCTGACTCAATGGTCACAGCTTTTAAGAAACATGGCATAGTGGTTAAGTTCAGCACAGTCCGGTTCAGTAGCCTGGGTTCACGGGTTCAAATCCCAGGTGTGGGCCTACACCACTAGTCAGCCATGCTGTGGCAGCGACCCACATACAAAATAGAGAAGATTGGCACAGATGTTAGCTCACGGCTAATCTTCCTCAAGCAAAAAAAAAAAGAGGAAGAGGGGGCCGGCCCAGTGGTGCAACAGTTAAGTTCACACGTTCAGCTTTTTGGTGGCCCAGGGTTTGCAGTTTGGATCCTGGGTGCAGACGTGGCACCGCTTGGCAAAAGCCATGCTGTGGTAGATGTCCCATGTATAAAGTAGAGGAAGATGGGTATGGATGTTAGGTCAGGGCCAGCCTTCCTCAGCAAAAAGGAGGATTGGCAGTAGTTAGCTCAGGGCTAATCTTCCAAAAAAAAAAAGAGGAAGATTGGCAACAGATGTTAGGTCAGAGCAAGTCTTCCTCAGAAAAAAAAAAAAAAAAGGAAACATGGCTTAAAAAAAAAAAAAAGAAAGAAAAGAAACATGGCCATGACAGGTTTTGATTGACATTAATTTAAAAATGACAGAGTAAACTCATTATTATTTAATATTGAGTTTGTTTGAAAGCCTAACTTTCAAAATATGGGAGACTGGAAGGAGTCACAGATGGGAACCATAAAAGGAGAAGTTTAGAAGGTACTGGTTTAGAGAAAGGGTTGGCCAAATCCCACCTGCCACCTACTTTTGTAAATAAAGTTTTATTGGAACACAGCCATACCCATTCATTTATTATCTATGGTTGTTTTTGTGCTACAAATGGCAGAGTTGCATAATTGCAACTATCTGGCCCAAGAAACTTAAAGTATTTACCATCTGGCTCTTTACCAAAAATGTGTGGAATAGCAACAGGATTGGAAATGAGAGAGCTGGACTCCATACCTGACTGTGACACAATTGAGAGAAACAAAAATATAACAAGTATGAATTACTAACTAAAATGTAAAGAGATTTACAAATCTATGGTGGCATATGGTTAGGAATTAATTGAGCAAGCTTAACCAATTTATTTAACCTATTTTGAGCTGTGTTTCACAGTCTAATGTGTGGAAAGGTAATATTTATCCTAATAAATGATATGAAAATATGAGAAAATGTATGCTTTGAAATATCAAAAGGGCTATGAGACAGGGTAGTTCCATTCCACTATTCAATAAAAAAATATCCTGGATCGGAAACTTTCTCTTTCTCAGTAATCCATATTTGATGTGATTGAAAGCAAAACAAACACATACCAGGACCATGAGCATTCATCCTAGATCCTGAAGACAATTGGTTATTGGCCATGTCAGCTAGCTGTAAGACATTCTCCACTCAGTTACTAATTTTTTTTAGAAGAGAAAATTAAATTCTATTATGTGCAGTGACGACACACTCAGAAACAGCCACAAAATTATTTAGTATCCTAATTTGTACACATGAGAGGGCTACATGGTAACATGCTACAACTCTCTTTCCAGAACAGCCCTGGGCCAATATGGAGTAATTTCATTTCTATCTTTTGCTTCAACTCATTTGATAGGGCAATTACAACAGATTGTTTCAACGTCTCCTGTCCCATTATCCAGGAGTAGCGACAGTCATTGTTTAACATCAGCCACAGCTCCCTAACAAAAACAGAGCTCCAGCATATCAGTATGAGAAATAAGATGAAGTCTCCAATCATTGTGTTTAACCTGTCACACTGCTATGCTGTATTCCAACTATTGAAATGTACTGAATTGAGAATGGCTGCAAGATCAAGAAAGGAGGGGAGGAGGCAGATGATGGTATATATTTCTACAAAACTGAAGCCAGACAGTTAAGCTGTAACTGCCATGATTAAACCCATAAATGCAAATGGTGTTGTCTCATCTTCCTAGAAGCATTTATCTAAATGAAACAGCTGAAACCAGAAGAGAAGCTGTTCATTTGCAATAAGTTGGATGCTGGGATCTTTTTTTACTCATTTCAGACTGCCAGGCTCATCTCCATGATTACTGCTGGAGTCTTTTAAGACGTGGACATCAGGGGAAAGATTCAGGTTTGTGTTCAAAGGCTACAAAAGACCTGGTACCATCCTCTGGCAGAACCTGACTATGGGGACAGATGTGATGGTAGTTAACTCCCCCAGCAAGCCCAGATCAATGTTCTGCCCTCCTGCCCCTCCTCCAACAGCAGTTATTAATTATATGGTTCAGCTACTGGTTTTAGAAACATGTTGACTGATTCATCACCAACTGGAGCAAGCCAAAGAATAGCATAATGTGGGTTCAAAGATACCCAAATATATACCATTCCTATTAAATGCCAAAATAGGATTTGAGTACTCCAGTGCTCACTCACTCAATAGCTATAGTTTACTGTTGTTTTTGTTTTCTGAAAAAAGTTACATCATTTTAAAGACACTTACAAAATGTTTAAATAGATATTTCAGACAACGGACTAAAAAACAAAACATTAAATGAAAAGAAAACTATACAAATACTCTTGAGAGGAAGTATATATTTCCACTTCTAGGAAATTTTCTAAATACAGCCTAAAGAAAGAGCCACCATATAAAATAACATATCTATATAATCAAATGATTTTTTAAAGGACTACATCTCAATAATGCAATGGAAACAATTTTTCATACTTCCAAACTACTTTAAGTAAATTTATGTTTTGCAGATCTAAAACCCAGAGAAAGAGTCATAGTATGACATTTTCTTGCACTGACTGTAATTATAGATCGAATCTTCAAGAGAGATTTTATTCACATTCCAAAAAACTAAACCTGTAAATTACCTAAATCACCACTAGGTAACAACAGAATGTCACTGCAATGCAATTACTTCTTGCTCTCTAACATCATATTATATATTATATATTTATTCGTTCACTATCTCCTTCATGTGAATAAAAGCTCTGTGGGGCAAGGACTTTGCTGTCTTAGTTAACACTGTGACCACAACACCTAGCACACAGTACTTGGCACACAGAAGGTACCCAATATATACTTGTTGTATGAACAAGTGAATGAATAAAGAGGACCTTAATGATGTATGGTAATAGAGCTGGAGAGGAGAATACCGATTTTTAAAATATTTAGGAGCTAAAACAGCAATTCTTGGTATCTGACTAGATGAGGGGTTGAAGGAGAGGAGGAATCTAGGATGAAAGGTCTGGGTTCCTGCTTGAGTGACCAGAGGAATGATAGTATCATTAAGTGATATCAGGAATTCATGGAGAGAAATGAATTTAGAGGGGAAAGTAATGAGTCTAGGTTTAGATATGCTTAGTTTGGGGCATCTAAATGCATATGTCCAGCAGGCCACTGAATACATGAGGAAGGGAAAGGGTAAAGCTGGAAATACACTTTTGGTAATACTTATAATCATGAAAATACATGGGATCATACAAACAGAGAATGTAGAGAAAAATAAACTTGAAGAACATCAACACTTAGTGAGTGGACATATTTGGGAAAGCCCAGGAATGAAAGTGAAGAAATACGAAGTACTAAAAGGATCAGAAGAGAATACCCAAGGAAGAATAGCATTCCAAAAAGAGAGCTTATTCAGGAATACTGAATGTGCAGAAAAAGTCTGATAAGATAAGAGGCTGAAAAGTATCCCTGGAATTTGCTAAAATGGAAGTCAATCAGAAATCACTGAAAAAGGGTTGAGTTTAAGGGGGAAGGCAAAGACATACTATAATGGCTGAAGAGAGACTGGAGGCTAGGTGTGAACCCCCTTCCTTTAAAACACATAGAAATGTCAGATATAATGACATGCTAAAATTCCCCAGGTCCTAGAAAGAGAGGGAACTCAAAACCAAAATATTAAGCATAGGAGCCAACAGAGTGGTGGTCTAAGGCCATCAGATGAGGAATAATACCTGAACGGGGAGGAAGAAACCCGGCCTTAGGTTCATAGAAGGCAGAGAACCAGAACTGATACTCTTGTACAAAGCAAGGACCGGAAAAGGCCTTCTCCCTCCATGAAAAGGGGACTAGAAAAACTACTCCTGGAAGACACAAGAAACCTTGCCATTTGTCTTCTGGATAGAAACACCATATACAGAGACAAATTAAAACCCCAGGCCTCTGTGATATGTAGCTATGGAGCCTGAACTTAAATCTCCCAAATTATATGGAATCTCAAACCAAGAAATCAACATTAAGAACAAGTCTTAGACCAGGGAAACTCCTGAATGTCTTCAGCAGAAGCAAATGCAAAGCCAACCTGTAGGAACTCCGCCAAAATCACTCCCAATAAAGATTATCTCACAATTTGTCAAATGCGTAGAACACACAAGAAAGCCATTCACCAAGAGTCACAGAACGCAATAAATTTGAGAATTAGCACCCCTGAAGCATGACATAGTATAACTGTGGTTGTCATTAGTGCTAACACCAAATGTTTCCAGCTCTTTGCCTCTGGGCACATAAGATTGCACCTCTTGGCCCACCTGTAGGTGAGCAACATGTATCAATTCCAGTGTGAGATCGCTTTCACTCTGATATTGCAACCAGAATGATGCTCAGGATGGTGGCTAATCTCTCAGTCTGGGTCTCTGAGTGACTACAATGAACAGAGACTCTCTGATGACCTGCAAATAATATATAGTGTAAACAATATATGTACCTCCATTGTCTAAACCAATGAGACTTTTTGGTTGGTCGTTATTACAGGATAACCTAGTCTGTACTGTCTGAAAAGCATATAAAATAAATATTTTTAAATGATTAAAGAGTTTTTTTAAAAAAAGTAAGTGTAGGGGCAGGCCCGGTGGTGCAGCGGTTAAGTTCGCACGTTCTGCTTCTTGGTGCCGGTTCGGATCCCGGGTGAGGACATGGCACCGCTTGGCACGCCATGCTGTGGTAGGTGTCCCACGTATAAAGTAGAGGAAGATCGGCACGATGTTAGCTCAGGGCCAGGCTTCCTCAGCAAAAAAGAGGAGGACTGGCAGGAGATAGCTCAGGGCTAGTCTTCCTCAAAAAAAAGGGGGGGAAAAAAAAAGTAAGTGTGACCAGAAAGTCAGGAAACATCAGTAATAAGTGTAGATTATGTTTTTGAGAAATGTGGCTCACATCAGTGATAAAGAAATAGCACAGTAGCTAAAAAGGGACACAGCGTCGAGGGAATTTTTTTCTAAGATAAGAGAGACCCGAAGATATTCGTAAGGCTGATGGTGAAGAGAAAGAGGTTAAAGTAAGGGCTGAAGACAGAAAAGAGGAACTACATATTGTCTGCTCACCTTCCTAAGCTCTTCAAGCAAATCTTGTAGAAAGTCTTAGTTGATTTTTACCCCTATTGTCCTTTTAGAAATCCTACTTCCTTTCTTTATACTAATTAAAAACCATTGAGTAAAAGGCTCCCAGACTTTTCCCCAAATAATAATATACTTGCCCTCTAATAATATACTCTTTTTCAGTCCTCCTATCATCCACCTTCATTAGCAGAAAAAAACAAGTACATTTTTATAAGCATACTATAGTTGGAATTAGTCGACGCCCTAAAGTGGTGGATGTTACTAAGCAATGCCCTTGTAACTGGTCTCTCAGACAGAGCTGTGCCCTACTTTTGGTGATAATTTTTCTTGAAGATGTGAACAAAGGCTGAATGGGCACAGGTCAAACAATGGAATTTCATATTATAAGGGAAGTTTTTGTTCTACAATTACATCCAAGCTGTAAGACAGGATCTTCAAAGATATATTTTCAGCACCTTACATATGTTCTGTAGTCTTATTCTTTTCTTTCATTTACCAGAAGTGAAAGAAACCCCAATTTAGGATAAAGACATACTGTTTTGGGCAGGGCCAATAATGTTCCATCTTTATCTCAATCGTATTAGTTTATGAGATCCACATACCTTTTTCCTAGTATTAGCATTTTTATATTTAGTTTCCCCACTCATTTTTATAAAATAAGGGCAAAACGCATAAAATATACAAATAATTACACAAACTCACTCACAACCAAGCTAGCAATAAGAGAAGGCATTTGCAATGTCTAAATCTGGCAAGTGTCCTAAACTCTAGAGCATATGAAAGACGCCGGCAAATGAACAGGACAGAACCTCAACAACAAAAATGGCTAATGATTTATGGAAGAAGGAACTCAAAAGACTAACAAGAATACAAGTAGATGCTCAAATTTGTTACTAACGAAAGAAATGCAAATTAAAACAATAATGAGGAAACGCTACACTTCTTAGGGCAACAAAAATTAGAACGCTGTAAGAACGTCAAGTGTTGACTGAGATATGGAACACAGCAACACATTTGTGGAGGTACAGACTGATACATCCTCTCCAGGAAAGAACCTAGCAGTTTTTGGTTAAATCAAGCATATGTACATCCTATGACCTCACCCTTCCACCCCTGAGTATATATGCCAAAGAAATTCTCATACAGGTCCAGAAGGGCACAAAGATGATCTCTGAAGCACTGCTGTGATGGTGGGACGCTGAAGGCAACCTGGTTGTCCATTACTGGGGAGTCAAGTGGTACAATGTAACAGATGTGCACATATCATAGACATGTAATAGCTCTTGAGAAGCGATTTATTATTGCTGTAATTTCCCTATTTCCCTATTTGCTTTTCTCTCTGGACTATGAGCTCTTCAAAGGCAGGGAGTGAATCTTGCTCATCTTTGTATTGAAGTCATCATACACTGTGCCTGGCCCATAATAGATGCTCATTAAACATTTAATGAATGAATAAAAATGGATTTAATAAAACTTTAAAGATGCAAAAACAGTGTATACAAAGTCTGAAAATACAATTTTCACTTCTATATAAAACAACAATTTGACAGTAACTGTAACAATGGTGGCAATTTAAACATTTTGCTTTTTTCAATTTGGACTCAGAGTACTAGAGATAACAAAGTAACTGATACTAGTTCAGAAATACTTAGGTCACAAAACTATGAGAAATGGCTGCATTTCTAAAATATAAGATAAATGCTAGAAAAATCTAGTCTAGACTATTATAGATATCCTCAGCTCAAATCACATTTCTAAGAAAAAAATGTGTTGCATGTTCAATGGATGGAGCATCAAATATGAAAAGACAGCTCAATGGGTTTGCATCATGATTTTTTTTTAAAAAGTATCAGCTAGCCACCTTTATGTATGATGTCTAGAATCCACTAAGAGCAGCTATAATGGAAATGTCAGATGAAACTACTCCACTATTTGCTTTAAAAGTGTTGTGCTGCATTTTAAAGACACTTAGATATTTGACATTAAAAACTGTGGTGACGGGGTCACATGATTTCCCTCAGAGGAAATAGCAAGGACAGGAGAAAAGGGCAGAAGGAGACACTGTCTGGCAGTAGAGGCAGAGAATCAGTTTTCAGCCCCAAACCCTCTACTCCTGAGGTTTTCCTCTAATCACAACAAATCAACTGTCAATGCATTTATCAGAAAAATGCCTTCCCACGATTCTGGTATTTTCAGTTTATGCTGTGTTCTTGTGGATGAATGCTTCAGAGAAAAGACAGGAACAGATGTGGAAGACATAATAATTTATTAGGAACTAGCGAAGCCTGTGCTTTATTTAGGGCAATCGCATGTCCTAGAGCAGAATCTCACGGGACATAAACATACCTCTAAACAATTCTCTTTTTATGAAGCAGGAGTGGAAGAAGTGGAAAACTAGTAGCTGTGATTTTGTACTATAACATTTTGCATTAATAGAGGACAAATTTTGGACTAACTCTCCAGGACAGTACATTCTTTTTAGCTAATGGAACAGAAGTGGCGTATTTTACCCATCTGGAAAAGAATGAGGTTAAAAGTTTTTCTCTTATTTCCTTTTGATAAATATATGATAGTAGAAAGGAATCTCAACAAACCAGATAGCTAAAAAATAAAACTTCTATTTCTTTGGGGCAAGAACTAGAAATGTCATTATAGCATCAAGTCTCCAACCTAGCGTTCTAATGTTTTTTGAAAGACAAAAACAGACTCATTTTTGACATGACAGATTTGGAAAATAAAAGGTGAAATTATCAATATCTAGAAACCAAATGAATAAGCTTTGCAAAAACAAAACAGAACAAAACAAAACAACAAAATCTGTCACTGGAAAAATAGCACCCCCAAAATGAATCTCTTCCTTGTATAACTTGTTTGGCATGATTTGGCATCCTGTAAATATATGCTTAATGAATGACAGGTCAGTGTTTCTGGGACTCAGGGCCAATTCAGCTCTAGACAAAGGGTTCACTGTCAGGCCATGCCAGAGGGCTGCCCTTGTCCTTTCATGTGACACTCATCGTAATTGCAGGAGAGTACAGCACAGTAAGATGAGCGCCATCACCTACTCCTATTTCAGAAGTATCATTCCCAATTTCCTCCCATGTCCCCTTCTCACCCTTGGTCCTGAGGAGGAAACTGTCACCACATCCACTACAAGATCAAAATATGACTCCTCTTTCCTCTACAAAGACTTTCTAGAGGGGATCCTCTGGCTTGTGCCTCTGCTCCCCTGCTCGGCCCACTCAGGATGGAGGCAGTAAAAATCTGCACCTTTGTTCCTAGCCTCACGAATATCACCCTAATTTAGACTCTCTTGATTTCTTCCAAAGACAATTAGCTCATTCAACAAATAGTTATTGAGTATCTACTACGTATAAAGCAGTATTCTAAAGGCTGGGAATACAACAGAGAACAAGACGCAAAAAATTCTGTCATCACAGAATAACATTCTAGTAGGAGGAAACAGACAACAAAAAAACCGAAATACAGCAATGATATAGTTAGTATAGTAGAAGACACTGCATGGTGTAGAGAAAAATAGAGCAGGAAGGGGGATAGGGAATATTGGCAACAGGATGATCCGAGCAGGCCTCACTGAGAAAGTCCAGTGTGCCTGGAGCAGGATAGGGAGTAGCAAGACAGGAGGTTGGAGAGAGACAGGAGATCAGGCCTTGAAGGGTCTTGGAGGACACTGTAAGGGGCCCTGGCTCTTATTCTGCGTGAGATAGGAACCTATTTCAATGATTCTGAGCAGCAAAGAAGCATACTCTGTCTCACTATTTTAACTGGATCCTTCTGATACATGTTAGTAGGTGTCCACATAAAAAGAGTTCAAATAAATTTGAGTCACCCTCCGTACTTAACTAACCCTCCCTATTTAACTCCCTTTTTATTAATGAAGTACCTTAGCACATTTCAAGTTCTGAGTACTCCTGCAGAAAGAAGCCTACTAAGCTTACTTCTTAGCCTTGGATATTATATACCAGCCAGTCCTGGTGATCTAATGGTTAAGATTTGGCACTTTCACTACCACAGCCCGAGTTTGTTTCCCTATTAGGGAAACACACCACCCCTCTGTTATCTGTTGGTTCTCATACTGTGGCAGGTACGTGTTGCTGTGATGCTGAAAGCTATGCCATTGGTATCAAATACCAGCAGGGTCATCCATGGTGGATAGGTTTCAGCAGAGCTTCCAGACTAAGACTAGGAAGAAGGACCTGGCCAGCCACTTCTGAAAAAACCCGGCCATGAAAACCCTAGGGAATAGCAGCAGAGCATCGTCTGATATAGCGCCGGAAGATGTGAGGATGGCACAAAAAAAGACCAGGCAGGGTTCCACTCTGCTGTACAAAGGGTCACTTGGAGTTGGAATTGACTCAACAGCACTACCAAGAAAATCCTACACCTACTATGCCCATAGAACCCTTTACTATTGGAATGCCTTCTAACATCTTACAGAATACAGTTCAGGACCCAGTCCAGAAAACACTGAGCTAGATGATCTTCAAGGTCCTTCAAGATCTACTATTCTAACATTCTGCATCAGAAACCTTTTCTTTATTCAGGTAACACTGGTTTATAGCATTATATAAATTTCAGGTATACATCATTCTATTTCAACTTGTGTATAGACTACATTGTGTTAACCACCAAAAGTTTAGTTGCCATCTGTCATTGTACAAACATTTTAATAGAAGACTCTTTACTAAACTGATATTACACAAGGTCAACAAAATGTGTTATGAAAAACAGATAAAACAACTTCAGGCTTTAGACGTCTACCCTTTCTCTCTTGCTACAGTGAAATAATAACAAAGAGAAGGAAATCAGGAGTACTTGAAAGCAAAATCAGGGCTAAAATCTCCCTCAACATACAGTGATGCTAGGCAAAATCAGTTAAGGCCATCAGTTTGAGCAGAGACTCCTCGGTGGCCCTTGTTTGTCACATAAGAGTAGACCTACAGCTTGAACCATTACAACAAACACAACCCTGCAGCCATTTCTATCTGACACAACCCTGCAGCCATCTGTTTCTGACACAAATGTTTCTCTCAGCTACTGACTTTGTAAATTAGACTTTATGCAAAGAATAGTTCTGAGCCACTAAATTAGAAAAATAGAATTTTCCACACTGCAGCAGAGCTAAATTAAAGTTACATTTTTCAAAGCAATATATTCATTATCCAATTTGTTTCTCTGATCTTGTTTTATTCACATCAAAGTATCTCAAATAAGTCTCGTATGTCCACAATATCTCTTAGTCACTGAAATTTAATATAAACAGCCTATTTCTACAGTTTCACCTCTGTTACAATTAACTATAAGATTTCCCTCTTAAAGTTAAAAAATATGTATAAAATAAGATCAATCTTAATGAAGGGACTAAGACTGTCAGATCTAGGCATAAGACTGCTATTTGCTAAGGATTCCAAGGAGTCATGTATTATATTCAAATCATTCAGTTAAGCACTAAGGCAGGGATTGGCCAAATATTAGCCTGAGAGGTATGATTTTTCTGTCCTAAGGGCAAGTAAAGATGGCAAATCTGCCATGCCACAAGCCCTGATTGCCAATGAAGAACCAGGGCTTTCCTCACCGGGAGGGGTTGTTCATGAGACCTAAGAATGACTACCAGAAGTCAGTCCCTCATAACCAGGGGCAGGGCTGGAGCCAAAAACTACAGAGCCTAAATAAGAGGTGGGAGGCAAGGGTGGCTCAGGAGTCAGGCCTGGCAAAGACAAGGAAGAGGAGGGCAGGCAAGCAGAGAAGCTGCTCTGGAAGAATTCCAGAATCAGAGTTAAGATGTACAAAGTGGTTTTTAAGGAAACTGCAGAATAGGCTTTCATGGTGAAGCTTTATGTTAGATGTTGAATGAAACAAAGAAGAGATAAATGAGACAGTTTCTGGCATCAAGAGACAAAAAATAATAATGGCTAAAATCTATTACATCCTTACTACGTACTATGCATGATATTAATGTGTTACATGCATTTAATGTCTTTAATATCCCTGAAGTATTTTCTGCTTTTTCCCCCATTTTACAGATGAGTAAACAAAGGTTTAGAGAGAGTGAGCAGCTAACTCAAATTTTTTTAAATAATAAAACTCTACTCACACAACTCAATGGCAAAAAAAATCCAACTTAAAAATGGGCAGAATATCTGAATAGACATTTTTCCAAAGAAGATACACAAATGGCCAACAAGTACATGAAAAGATGCTCAGCATCACGAATCATCAGGGAAATGCAAATCAAAAACCACCATGAGCTATCACCTCACACCTGTTAGAATGCCTATTACCAAAAGGACAAAAAACATGTAGGTGTGGATGTAGAGAAAAGGGAACCTTTGTGCACTGTTGGTGGGAACACAAATTGTTGCAGCCACGATGGAAAATAGTATGGAGGTTTCCTGAAAACTTAAAAATAGAACTACCTATGATCCAGCAATTCCACTTCTCAGTATTTATCTGAAGAAAAGAAACACACCAATTTGATTTAAATGCACCCCTCAAGATATGAAAACAACTCAAGTATACCTCAATGGATGAATGGATAAATAAGATGTGGTATACGTACACAATAGAATATTATTCAGCCATAAAAAAGAATGAAATATTACCCTTTGGGACAATATAAATGGACCTTGAGGGCATTATGCTAAGAGAAATAAGTTAGACAGAGAAAGACAAATACTATATGATCTCATTTATATATGAAATCTAAAAACAAAACAAAACAAAACAACTCATAGATACAGAGAACAGATTGGTGGTTGCCAGAGGCAGGAGGTAGTGGGATGGGTAAAATGGTACAAACTTCCAGTTATAAAATAAAAATAAGTCATGAGGATGTAATGTACCGCATGATGACTATAGTTAGTAATACTGTATTACATACTTGAAAGTTGTTAAGAAAGTCAATCTTAAAAGTTCTCATCATAAGAAAAAAAATTTGTACCTATATGCTGCTGGATGTTAACTAGGCTTATTGTGGTAATCATTTCACAATATATACAAATACTGAATCATTATGTTGTACACCTGAAACTGATACGTTATATGTCAATTATACCTCAATAAAAAATGTTTTTTAAATAATAACACTCTATTACATTTGTGCTTCACATATGACAGTTCATTATATACAAAAGTCCAAAATAAACATCTCATGCCTAGTTATACAAAAATGAACAGCAAGCAAAAAAAAAAAATCAGCAATATGTACATTACTTTTTCTTTAATAATAAATGTTCAATTCTGAAGTGGGACAATTTCACTACATACAGATACAATCTGCCTTTTATTTCATATAATCATCCGACTTTCCTGAATCTACACTATTCAATAGGTTCCTGTGTCAATTCTTACATACATGTGAAGCAAAACAAATGAATGTAGTGCTCTGTGTTCTTAACGAGGTGATGTTGATAGATTAGTGAACCTGGGGTACATAACGTTCTTTCATTAAACTTTGCTCGGAGTCCACCTGGCAAGAGATTATGTTGACACAGCATTTAGGGAAGTCTGACCAGAGAGGATGAAGCTTGCTCTAAAGTTTGATCTCCGGACAAAAGGAGTAGGAGAGTCATCAGGCTAGTGGACAGGATCCACAAATAGAGGAGTAGTAAATGGTAGTGGAAATGTAATTAGGAGGTGGATCATGAAAGGCCAGGGCTAATGAGTTGACACTTTGATTTGTGAGCTACATGAGTCACTGGTGGATTTGATACAGGGGAATGCTGTGTTTAGATCTGCACTTTGAAATTCTGCTCTGAAGTCTTAGAGAGAATATGTCAAAAGGAGGGAGTGGGGATGCAGAAAGACCAACTCAGAGATTGTTGTCCCTTCCATCATTTGTGGAACACACAACACATTTTAAATGTGTTCAGGGGAAGATGATGAGGGTGTCCATGAGGGTCTCCTGGGAAAAAGAAGAAAGGAAATTTAAAAGAGATAGATACATATATATCTCATATAGCACGCATGTATGAGCCATATAAACACATACGTGTGTGTTTGTGTCAGCTTGGATAGGACCTGAAGACTGCCTTGGCTGTGGAGAATGTGAGAAGCTGGCATGATCACCAGGCTTCTGCATTAGGCATCAGCAGAGCCAGGAGAATCGGAGAGACCACACAGGAGGGAGAGGAGACGAAGAGCTTCGATTTAGACTGGATGAACTGAAGACGCCTGTGACACACACTGGGAGAGCTGTAGGGAAGGAAGTCTGAAATAGGGGTTTGAAGGTTAAGAGTAAGGTCTAGGATGAAGAATACAACTCTAGTGATTTCTGAGTGATTCCTCATTTTCCCTTGCAGATAATGGTGCTGAATATTAGATTAAATCATATGAAACTAGCGATATTCTATTTTTTTTGACCTACAAAAATGGCAATTTCAACAAGATAATCTATTTTATCCTCGAGCTCCTTGGAAATAAGACAATATGTAAATATATAGTATTTATAAATTAGAATTGCAACACATATTTCACAAATAGCCTGGAAGAAAAAAAGTGATTAACATACATTTATGTATCCTATGCCCATTGTTTTTTTAATGTGGTTTTGAGAAATTATTATTATTAGCAACCTGTACAAATTACACAATTAATGGAACTGTAAGACTGATGGATTGCTCAATTGTAATTTCAAGCAAATGTCTTGCGTGGGGTCATGCATACCATGCATCCATCCTGTGATTTTCTGCCTATGGGAGGAACTACCAACTATAGTTTTTCAAATGGCTTATCAATTCACTCTCTCCCAATCAGTCTTTGTGGGAGAAGGAAATGAGAAGGAGTGGGTACCAGATCACCTGCTGAAATGTTTCCTCAAAGAAGGCACCTCAGTTTCCACATCTGCAAAGCGGAGATAAGATTCCCTACTTCTGTGGCTTACCTTACAGTAAGCCACAGATTAGAGGATTAGAGGAGATACTGCATGTATCCCATGGGACACAAGAGAGGCTTAGTAAAGAGTAGCTATTGTTATTACACGACAGTTTTGCCAAATAACTAGCAGCACTACTCAAAAATCATCTCCTGTGCTAGGTTGCTGATGATTGACCTATACCAACTTATTTATATATTGAAAATTCTTGGGAAAAGACAAATATTAGAATAATGTTGAAACAAAAAGTCAAAGTCATTTGGCCAAGATAACATAGTAAATGAGACATATACTCAGAAAAACTATGCAGTAACCACTGAATCATAAAAATCTTAGCGTTGGAAATGGCTTTTAAAAGTTATCTCATCAACATTCCTTCAACAGCACCCAGATAGAAGCGAGAAAGCCCAAATATTTCAGGGATAGTGATAATTATTAGAGTTATTAAAAGAGTTCTTGTAGGTTTTTGTGGGGATTAAATGGAAAAAAGTATGAAAGTGCCAGGTAAACTGATTCTAGTCATGCTTTGTCCCGTTCTTCCTACCAAAAACATGGACAATAGGTTTATTACTTCCTCAAAAGGAATCACATTAAAAACAATACATATTAAGGTTTTTGGGACTTGGGTGTATCATCTTCAGTCATGCTCATTTATGAGATAATTACACCACCACAACTGCACTGATAGCCCAATTCTTCACTCTTCCCATTAAGGATGTGGTGCTGACTCTGCTCAGTCAAGTTCACTTGCTTAGGCCAATATGATGTTAGCAAATGTGATACAACAGAAGCTTGTAAAGCACTTGCTCCTCTGACTTCATTATAAGAGCATGCCCAGAGTGACCCAACGGAGTATGAGATTCATGGAACGGAGCCTGCTCAACACAGTTGTCCCAAGGAAGTCTCAGATATGTGACAGAGGCTGGGCAAGATCAAGGAAGCTGCCTAGCCACTGCCCAGTTGACTTGAGCTGACTACAGACACGTAAGTAAGCTCCGCTGAACCTAGCTCTGATCAGAGATATGTAGGCAAAAATAAATGTGTATTGTTTTATGCCACTGAGGTTTTGTGGTTGTTTTGTCATACGGCATTACTATAGCAGAAAAGTGATGTACAGGATTATTAAGCATGTGAAAATTGTTTACTCACTAATGCTATAAAAGCCCAGACTCTGTCAGAATGATTACATGACAGCATCTCAACAATGACATGTGTAGCGTGTGTTTGAATGAGGGTTTGGGAAATCACTGCTCTTCAGATATTTGTAAACAGTTAGATTTTAATACAGAATTGCATAAAATATTGGACCTTTCCTATTATACTGCTTTTAAACTCAAAATCAGAAAGCACCAAGGATATTGAGTTACTAAGATTACATCATTTGAGAAAATTATCTTGTACAGTAGTTAACTTCCCAGGTGCCTGTGGGGAATAGCAGGTATTGTACAAAACATTGGGCTAAATGACCTACAGTATTTTCTTATTTCCCATTTCTGTGATTTCTTATTCTATACCTTGAAAGAAGCCAGTTGCCTAACTCCACAGAAACACTGGTTTCTAGTGAGAAGAAAAAGCAGCTGAATTTCTATTCCTATTTCCTGGAAAGGCTTCTCCAGTATTCAAGAGTCTAATCTTGGCACACCAATCTAGAAGAAACATTATAAGCTAGGAAATCCATTCCTTTTAATAGCCTACTCAGGACACTAAAACAGCTAAGTGCCAGGGCAAATCGCACTTAGCAAACAGGAAGAAGGCAAGCCAAAATATCTGTTTCTGAAATTTGGTTGAGGAGGACCCAAGTCATTGCTTTCTTGTGATCCTTTACTTACGTCCAGTTCTTTCCTTAACCAAGAGAAATAAAGTAGAACCAGAATAAAACATGGATGTCTGAGAGTCATAACACTGAATGTGCTAAAACATATAAAATATTTTTAGTTCCTCAGAGGGAGATCATCATATAAATTAACCGAGTACTATCAATCTTCTTGTCCGATCACCACACATGAATTAAACCTGCAGTACCTAATCAGAAGTAGGCATTGTCTAGACATACTAAAGCCAATAATATCACTTAGAGAGTTTCTAGATTCAGATGTCTTTGCTCAGGGTTTTAGTAATTGTTTTTGCAATGTCTCTAAAATGATTTATATCCCACATTCCTATACCATAGTACAGGACAGAAATCAAGTCCTTTGGGACTAGAGCCGATCAGCTGCAGTAAAATCCTTTTACTCAAAGTTTAATATTAGGTATTTTACCTTATTTAAACCTAAAGGGCATGTTGAAGCCTACGGTGCCATCAAGAATAGGCTCTTTTCTGTCCATTTAGAATGTAGATGCAGGGGCCAGCCCAATGGCATAATGGTTAAGTTCACACACTCCGCTTTGGTGGCCCAGGGTTCGCAAGCTCAGATCCTGGGCACAGACCTACACACTCCTCATCAAGCCATGCTGTGATGGTGTCCCAGATACAAAATACAGGAAGACTGGCACAGATCTTAGCTCAGAAGCAATCTCCCTGAAGCAAAAAGAGGAAGATTGGCAATAGATGTTAGCCAATCTTCCTCACCAATAAACAAACAAATAAACAAATAAATAGAATGTAGATGCATACTCTGCACACTCAACATATTAAAAACAAACGGAGTATACCAACCAGATTAATGGCCTGGCCCCTGCAGCCCTAGGAAAGAGTTTACCTAAAATGAAAGCTTTGGATGCCAATCCAACTTTTTAGATTTACCCAAGCTTCTTACTCGAATAGCCCTTGTAACGGTATTATTACTGAAATCCTCCAACTCCTTCTTTCCAAGGCTACTAGAAACAAGAATATTACAGAGAAACATGATCCAGACCACTGCCTGCAGTGGGCGCAGGAAAGGAGTACTACAAGTTCAACAGCAGAGACACGGTGGGGCGTATGCCAATAAAAGTCCTTTTAAAAGACTGATTCATGAGGTTAGGTAAAAATCTTTTCATCCAGGTCACTGAAACACATCCTCGAAGGCAGACTGACTTCAAGACTCATCCATGTTAATGATGTATGTGGGAACGAAAGCCAATTGCCACAGTAGTGCATACTTAGTAGCAAGAACCATCGAACCAGAGCAGCCTCTGTGACATACTAGTTTGAAAATATCTGATTCTGAGAGAGAATCAGTTTTCCTTTCAAGTTGTAATGAGAATTCCAGATCTTCTACAAGTAAGCATTTAATGGGAAATGCAATGATCCTCACAGTACCTTCATGTCTCATTCCTACTTTTTCCCCCTTTTAGAGATTACTGAAGACTTGGGTTTTTGTTAGTGGTAATGGTGTTCCTTATCTAGATATCTAGTTTCTTAGATGTTAGCTCTCAGACACCGTTGGCTTAATCAGTATTTTTAAGAAAAGCAGTAATATTTCTTCTTCAGTCAATGTTATTTACTTTCTACTTCTTATTTTGGTAAGAAGAGTAACACATTTATTTATTATGACAATCTATTTTTTTCTGCTCCATTTTCTACTACTTAAAAAAAAAACCTCTTTACACTCACGATCATGAAGAAAAGACACTCTATCTTTAATAAAACGCCTAATTCAGGTCTCAACATGCTGGCCAGTGAATGCTTGAATACTGCCAACACCCAGCAGCCTTCTGGCAGCACTGGGCCTTCTAAAAGCTGTTCTCTGGCAATAGTCTTTCACGCAAGCACTAATTTTATTATAGCTAGTTTATGATTTTCCCTTATTTCCCTGCTATTTTTAAATGTGGGGCTGTAATAGGAGGCGTCTAGAGGCCCAGGAGATGAAGGAACCATTACACACTGTTGGGTCTCTGTGGTATCGGTGGCCTTTGGAAGCTAAGGATTCAAATGCAATGTCAAAGAGTATTTGAATACAGGGTCCCTCTGGGGAACTCTGCCCAATGAGAAACACATTGCTTTTCTCTCTTCATTTTCCTTTTAATTTCTTCTTTCAAGTCCTTTGTGGTCTTTCAACACTCTTCCCAGTTTTGTTCTTTAAAGTTATTTTTGTACATTGCCCATTCTAGCCAGAGCTATTTAGCCACATTTAACAACATTGTCTTTGGAAATGAGTTTTTGACTTCTTGCATAATGTACCAATATTGATTTCTGTAACACAATGAAATAGCTCATGATGTGAACAAGACCTTGAATGAAGAAATGCCAAACTTACTTGATGTCATCCTACATATAACTTTTGGGATACAAGCTTTCAGAAGACTAGCTCTGAATTTATGCTAATCAGAAAAAAAGTTTAGAGAAACAGAGTAGTTTTCAAGGATGGTTTATTAGGATAAAGAAAGACATTTATGAAATGGGGGTGGGGCAGGGAGAACCATGCGTTTTTCTTAGAAGCTTACTTTTAGTAACTGAGATAAGCAAAGCTCTCACATAGGAAAGTGACAACTAAATGCCCTGGATCCAACCTGCACCACCCCAATCAATCTCTATAATCAGAAAAGGGGAAAAAAGCCCAAGATACAGCCCAGGCTGTACAAAATACCAAAGCACCCAGACTTTAAGTTGGAAGAAAACGTGTGGAAGAGAGGGACTGATGGTAAGAACACTCAGTTGGGAGTCAGAACGCCTGCAGACTAGTTCCAAATCTACTCCTAATCAGCCACATAGACAACCTATGCACCTTGGCTTCCTCATCTATAAAATGAGAAGAATGCTATAGGTGATCTCCCTAAGTCCTTTCCACTTCTAAAATTCTACATTTCTAGAATTCCTACGTTCCCCGGGCCTGGATTCAAAGTAATCACTGATTTATTTCTTGTCCCTTACCTTAACTACCTTCATTTATTATTCCTTTAAATCTTATGAAAAAAGCAAAATGCAAAAGACAAAAAGAGACACACTGAGGAAGCATTTGAATCCTAAAACTGCATTAAAAAAGAGAGCAAATACTGGAAATATTACTCTTCAGAGTTACACTTACTCTGAAACAAAATAGAGAGAGGTGAGAAAAGTCACAAGCACATAAAATTATGGCTCTGGCAATACTATTAAGTAGTAATAATCCCTGGATCAGACATTGCCTAATAAATGTACTTTGTCTGGAGAAGCTGAAAGCCCAAAGCAACACTGGAATTCTTTTCCAGACTATCACCAAGTACAGATTACACTCTGTCATTTAAAAAAAACCAACACTTTAAAGTAGCTTTTATATGTACAGAGGTCAAATGCTAAGCAATATTTACTCCCCATTAATATCTTTTTCTATTTACCTATTTCCATTACCTATGTTTTACTTTTCCTAACACAAAAACTAAAGGGCAAATAGATAGGCAACCCAGATGCTACTTTATACATCTTTAAACAGCATGAGAAACCAGCTATGTTACCACAAAGCCACTGTCAATGGCTCCTCTATGAGACCCATAAACCAGATCAAACTCTTTAGTCAGAGTCAGCTCCATTCATTCTACAGGGTACCCTCTGGTTTACAAGCAAGTTTACCCTTGTAAGAGAAGCTATCAACTTGACTGATAAAAGAAGTAATAAGATTAAGATTATCCAAACATTCTGAAAGTAAATTGCAAAAGTACACAACAATATTCTTTGGTTTAGCACCCTTTGACTGTATGTGATTCCATAGTCATATATACTTTATTCTTCTCTGGTACACCAGCTGAGCTGAGCTATTGTAGTTAATACATACTTTTCTATAGCACTCCAGACGGCATAATCTGGTAATGTTCTTTATGAATTATCCTCTCTAGATTGAAAAAAGCTCATTTTACACGTAGAGTCTAAGAAAAGGGGGAAAAAAAGAACTTCAGAATCTTAAATGTGGGCATATTAAATAGTACATATAGGGCTTTGTGGATGTGCCTGCAATTTCACAATATTATCACAACTTCAAAATGTAAAATCTTTTCTCATAATATGAAGTTTGTCACAGCACTATCATCACTCAATCAAGTGCAAGTCGAGTTGATTTCATAGAATGCTGGTTAGACATGGTTTACGACCTCAGTAAGTAAGTAGAAGACACAAATATTACATTACCAGTGATATTTTATACCAGTATAAAACCCAATCAACTAGAAGTTGGGAGTCCCTGACATGCGAACAGCCACTAATGGGCTGTGTGTCCTTGGGTAGGTCTCTCTATCTCAGAGCCCTCACTGTCTCAGCGATAAAATGAGAGCAAGGCTCTCTCTAAGATCCTTATCTAATCAAAAGTTGTGATTCTAAATAAATAAACATCAGGAGTCAAAATATTAATGAGTAAAAAGCACATAATAAATTACTTCCAGCTATGACAGACTAGTTTTTAGCAGAAGAACTCATTTGCCAAGAGTAACTAGAAAAAAAATTGGTCTTTAAAAGAAATCCACTTAAAGGCACTGGAGTGGATCAAGGCATTCAAGACTTAAGGCACCAAGATCCTGGACAAAGAGAAACTCACTGAGGTGAGCCTGACATCTGCTGGAGAAATTTTCCAATATGAAAGGGTCATGGGAAAAAGGTTGAGAGGTCAAACATAAAGTGGCTACTATGACGCACAGAAACTTAGCAGAGCCTTCAGCAATTACACAGGACTAGGGAGATAAAACTCTAAGTTAAGGACTACCAAGGATCTCGGAATTTGATCAATATTACAGAAAAGGGAGCCCAAGAACCTGAGCCATCTTTACCATCAAGGCAGTCACTATTTTATAACTAGCACACACCTAAAAGAGGAGAAGTAGAAAGCAATTACAATAAATCATGTTAATGGCATTCCCATGGTACTGGTAAGATAAAAATTGAAATTCAGAGCCCACCATGGTGGTAGGGCCTGATAAGTACCTCAGGCTTAAAGTTGGAACTATTGAAAGACTAGAGCCTAGAAATAAAGTTGAACCAAAAATTGACCAGACTGAAACCTAGCTCTGAAATACCTCATTCTTGACTGGATTAAGATGATCTACTCCTGCTCTAAATGCATACCATATATTAAAGAAAATTCTATCTGGAGGAAGACAATATCATTGAGATCTCTTAGTATTTCATGAACAATGATGAGCATTCAACAAAAAACTGAACCTGGCACAACAAAAATAGGACAAAGAGAAAAAACAGAAACAAACCCATGAATTATTAGACATGGAATTTACAATAATTGTGACTAATATGTTCAAGAAAAGATGATAAGATGGAGAATTATAAGAGAACTAGAATCTATAAAAAAATCAAATTGATATTCTGGAAAAATAAAATGACTGAAATTAAGAGTGTGACATATAGGCTTAACAGAAAGTTAGACATAGCAAAAGAGAGAATATTTGTTATCTAAAAAACAGGATAGTAAAAAATATCTAGACTGAAACACATAGAGATAAAAAGAATGGAAAATACAGTGTAAAGCATGAACAGACAAATGGAACATGGCAAAAAACTGTAACTTACATGCAACTGGAGGCCTAGAACAAGAGGACAGAAAAAATGAGGTAGAAGCAACATTTGAAGAGATGATTGCTGAGAATGCTCCAGTATTGATGAAAGCATCAAGTCACATGTTTAAGAAGCTCAGTGAACCTCACACAGTATAAATTCAAAGCAAACCACACCTAGGCAATTTCATAGTAAAAGTGCTGAAAACTAAACACCAAAAGAAAAAGCAAGAGGTGGGGGGTGGGGGGCATCTTCAAAGGATCAACAATAACACTGAGACAGAGTTTTCAATAGAAAAAATGGAAACAACCAAAATGAATAAAGAGCGTATATTTTCATATAATAGAATACTATATAGAAATGAGAATACATGAACTACTGCTACAGGCATCAACAATCATGAATCTAACAAACATAATGTTGAGCAAAAGAAGCCAAGCACAAACGAGGATATACTATGAATTCATATGAAGCTCAAAAATAGGAAAACCAACCTACTCTATTATAAGCAGAAAACTGGTTATCCTTTGGGAGCGGTTAGTACTGGAAGGAGAGGAGAAACAGACTACTGGGTTCCGGTAACATTCCAGTTCCTGAGCTGAGGAAAAGTTACACAGGTATGTTCACATAGCGAAAATTTATTTTTAAAAATGATTTGTGCACTTTTCTGTGTGCATGTTATACTTCAATAAAAGTTTATTCAAACATATACACACATATAGCAGTCCTTAAATCGCAAATTCATTTCACAAATGATCCATACACAACTTCTTTCCTCCTTTTGACTCTCTGCTCAATATATCATCCAGCTGCCCCTTCTTTGGGTTCAAAAGACTCTCAGGAATGAGACAGTCTCAGAAATAGGAGCTTAAACTTATAGCTCATCTATAGGTTATGAAGTGACTAAGGTACAGAAGGCCAGGATGGGAACTTGATCACATAAGACATTTGTTTCTATGAGGAATCAATTTTAAAGATAAGCAAAACAAAAAGAGTCTAAGACAAGAGGGAAAGAATTGTTTATTAAGAGTAACAACAACAAAAACAAGAAAGTATGGATTACAGGAAAGACGCTAGTAAGGATGCATTAGGAAATGAGCAAATTGACTTTCGGCCAATAGCTTTTCTGGGGGTATCCCCCCTGCAGTTAATAGCCAGCAAAGCCAGACAGTAAGACCCTCGTCTCAGTTGTGCTGAGTCTGAAGGATGCTTATAGCAGTATCGGGCCCCCGCTCAGGGACCTCACTCCTCCAGGGAGGACTGTGTACCTTAGGGCGGCTCCCACCTGGCTGGCTGAGAGGAAATGAGTAGTTTGACAGGATAAATCAAGAAAATAAATTCAGTATCTTGAACCTCATAGGAGGGGTCCATTTGTGATAGAGCGAACATTCAGCAATCACTAGAAGAATGAGAACTTTAAAACAGGATGGACTATTTAGGCTGCATTACATACATGTTATAAGAAATTCTACATTTCTAGAGCAACTTTCAGAAAATCCATCAGTCTGGAGTGAAAGCTTGAGCAAAGCCCTTTCCTATCTCATGCATATTTCACCTGGAAGAAAGAGAAGGCCCTTAAAGTAAATTCCCACCACCACCATGAGTTTGCCTAAAACATAAGACCAGCACACGGTTTGTGATATAGACTGTTAACAAAGCAATCTTATTGATTTGGCAGTTGTTTTTTTCTAAACATTTTCCTTCAGGATCTCATATGTAATGAAGGCGGCTTTAAAACTGAACAATGTTAGGAACCAGAAACCAAGCCCAGGCTTTACAGGAACTGGATATTCTTCCATTCCAGTAATTTAGTAAAGGAACCCCTTATCAGACTCTGCTGAGCCTTGGAAAAGACAGCCACTGATAGAAACAGTCATACTGACTATAATTGTTCTCATATGAAAATGCCCTTTGTCTTCCTCTCTTTCATGAATGAAGGCACTCCCGTTGCTTTTTTGGAGAGAGTAAAGTTATTCTGCAGTAGAGGAAAGTAACAAGTATTTAATCTATTGTGGGAAAAGAGGAAGTTTAAAAAAATTCTTTTTCAAACTACGGTGTCTACTGCTCCATTCCATTATAATATTGAGATGGTGAGGACACTGAATCAGCAGATAGGGTATGAAGTGGGAGCTGGTAGGTTTAGTTTAGAAAGGCTGGTCAAGTGATTCTGCTCGCCTAGTTGAAGCAGCATTGGACTATAACAAGTAAAGTTACTGATATACAGAAAGTGATAGACTTTAGAGGACGGTTTACAGATAGCTACAGGATCAAAAAAAAATAGGGACTGTCACTACTATTTTTATTATAGGGATACTTCAAATCTATCAACACTCAAATTTGGCTAGCCTAAGCCACCAGGATCAAGTAACAGAATAAAATTACATATCAAAGGAAAACTAGGTACCTCACTGATTTGGATTCATGAGAGAGGGGGATCTGAATTAGTAAGAAGATTTGACTAGATAAGCAGGTAGAGATATGATACTGTCAGGTATACATGGTAACTGGAACTTCTCTAATTGCTTTCATGGCTACAGGAGGACGACGAAGATGATAAGGATGGTGGCAGCGACTCCTGTGGCAGCTAACATTTACCAAACGACCACATGCTCTATGCTAAACACTGTTAAATACTTTGTTGCATATTACCCCTATTTTATGGATTACGATACTGAGGTTTAAAGAAGTTTAAGTAACTTACTCAAGGTCAGCCAACTAGATAAGTGTCAGAGTGAGGACTCTACCAGGGTCTATTTGATCTTAACCACATTCGGCTTATAAATTCTGATCAGCATAGTTAATTCTTTATATGCCTAATATTTCTGGAGAATTGGGAATGCTTATTGTCTTGAGGATTTTATTCATTCTATAATCATTTTAGCCTCTTGGTTTGCCTAGTAAAACCTCCTAAAAGATAGGTAAAATTTAGGCTTAACCAATTATCACAAATTCTAAACAGAATCAGCTTAATTAACTGATTAATTACTGAAGTGTTATCAGAGGCTGAAATGGCAAAAAAAAAAAATTTAGAAGATTCTTGGCACTCTCAATCTCTGTCTTCCAGGAAAGGCTCAAAGACACGCTCCAACATACCTCCAGAAACCAGTGGACACCTGGGAGGTGAGTCTGCAGAAGAATGTGAATTAAGGAATAAAAGCAATAAGCAATTCAATGGTAATTTCTTTGGGATGTGATTTCTCTGTAGAAAAGGAGAACTTTGAGATTCATACGTGTTTTATGGTAATTAGGGGAAAGTGCTTTCATTCAGGGAGAATAAAGGATTCTGATTACTGCTTTGAAAACAGACTTTTTTTTCGATAGTGAGCTAAAATTGAAAATAAGAAAAGATTCCTAATTTGGATCATCTGTAGCAATGGATGGGAAGAGCATTGTTCTTACAATTTATTCTCATCAGATTTTAATTGTTCTAAGCCATAATGACATAAAATTAAACCAATCTCAGTGATGTCCTTTTAGAATGGACTGTAAGAAATTGTGGTTTTTGTTGTTGTTTTTGTTTTGGAAATTATCTTTTTAAAAACTGGACACACAGGATAGATTTCATTTCAGCAAGGATTAATGATTTGTACCAAAAATTCTATTCCAAGTAGCCAGCAGAACATATTTTATATTGTTTTCCAAAATGATGATTCTAACAGTTATTAGCTGTGTGGCCTAAAGAAAAATTACCCATCCTCTTTAAGCCTTAATTTTCTCATCAATAAAACAGAAATAATTTTACTAATTTGCTTCAGTTTCTCCACGTTTCTATGGTCCAAAGTTAAAATCAAGGGGGTGCAAGTTAATCCAGCAGCTGTTCTCTCGGGGCAGGCTGCCACCCATCATACTGGAATGAAAAGTCTTAGCATTACAGATTGTCATCAGTGCCCTTAGGAACAAGAGCACTCAAACTCCTCTCCACCCTTGCATGATGCTGTAGTCTCCAATATGTCAGATTCTGTTTCTGAGTCTTTTAATTTGGACTCTTTATGTTCTCATATCTCTTAGCTCTTGATTCAGTTCACAGTCCCTAATATGGGCAGCACATGCGATACCAAGCAAAAGGCTTTTGGTATAGCCCAGGGAGCCCGTCTCTCTGCGAAATTACTGAACCGTATCAAACTATACAAAAATCCATTCCTGAAATGCAAATATATGCTCAAGGTTTTTGTGAGAATAACATGAAATAATGTATAAGAAAATAACAAATTTACTTGTAAATGGTAAACATTAATCACATACATACAATTATTCATTATCACTGATAATCACCATTTTAAATGACTAGGACTCAGTTAACATTCTGCAAATTGTATCATTACAGAGAAAATACTTGACTAATTTAGGATCTTTAGAAGTAAAGTGCAACGTCAATCACACAAGGAAATTATTCTTAAATATAACAAATTGAGGAATACACTGTTGATCTTGGGCAAGTCACTTCATTTCTCTAAGTTTCCTATTTCATAGGATAAAATGAGAGAGTTAGCTCTGGTGATTTCTATTAAATTGCATAAAGTACTTTTACCAGGGACCTATATCTTCCTCCCTGCTCCATTCTACCACCTTTTTGCAAGGAAGAGGTGGCTCCCCACAGCCAATGCTATAAGAAAAGGCCACTGGCCATGCAATTAAGGCAAGAACTCCGGCCTTCCTAAAGCGGAGAAGATGAGACTGTCACTCCATCCTTCCACTCATACCACCAAAACTGCCCTTCAAGGCTCATGTGCAATTCATCAATTTCTGACATTTAGTTGAACCTGGTTTCACCCGTAAAGGAGTATTTTGCTGGATGTTGTTCCAGGATATGCTGTGCGTGTATAGCCAGGAAGGAAAAGGGGAGTTGTGGTGTGGTTTTGCTTTCTTAACATGGAGGAGGCAGAGACGGGGGCACCCAGTGAAATTTATTCCACATAGGTCAGCTCCCACCAAGAGGTCTGATCACTAGGATTACTGCTCATCCTTCTTTCACCAACAAATCCTCTATTCTTTGTTTTTTCTAACATTTTATGGTGAAATATTACAAAGATAGAGAAAACTTGAAAGAATTATACAGTCAATACCTATATATTCATATTAAGATTCTGCAATTACTAATATTTTATTAAATGTGCTTTTGCTAAATGTGCTTTATTACACAGCTACACACCTTTTCATCAATCCATCTGTTTTTTGATATATTAAGTAAGTTTCAGACATTAGTATACTTTCCCCCTAAATACTACAACATGTGTATCACTACCTACAGTTCAATATTTACTTTTTAATAAAAACTTTACTTATAGCCAAATGCATAAGTTTTAAATGTTACCATTTGATGAGTTTCAACAAATGCAAACACCCAGGTAACCTGAACACATATTAAGAGAGAAAACATTCCCATCACCCTAGAAAGTCCATCCATATGCCCTCCTAATCAACCCCTGCCCCTACTTCTGCTCCCAAAGGCATCCGCTGATCTCACTGTTTTCACCACACATTAGTTTTGCTTGTTCTAGAACATGTTGGTAATTGAATCGTAAAGTACGTTTTCTTTTATGTTTGACTTGTTTCACACAATCTTATGTTTTTGAGATTCATTCTTGTTGCTGCACATATTTACAACTATACAGCAGTTTATATATCCATTCTTCCATTGAGGACCACTTGGGCTATTCTCATATTTTACTATTATGAATAAAACTATGAAAATTCTTGTACAAGTCATTTTTCAGACTAATGTTTTCACTTCTCTGGGGTAAATATCTGTGAATGGACTTGCTGGACCACAGAGTCAGTGACATTTTTCTCAAGTGATTGTACCATTTCACATTTCCAACAACAATATACGAGAATCTAATATATTACATCCATGTATGCTATATATCCTACAATTTAAGGTTATAATTTTTGCTTTAAACAGACATAATGCATATTAAAGAAATATGCGGAAAAAAAGTAAAAGTAGTCTTTTATATTTACCAACATACTTATTATTTCTGGTGCTATTCCTCTTTTCCTGAAGATTTGAATTTCCATTTGATATCATTTTCCATCAGCCTGAAAATCTTCCCTTAGCATTTAGTGATCTGTTGATAATTTTCTCGCTATTCACTTATCCGAAAATGTCTTTATTTTGCTTTCATTCTTAAAAACTATTTTTGCTGATTATTAAATTCTGGGTTGGCAGCATTACTTTTGCTTTCAGCACTTTGAAAATTTTGTTTCACTGTCTTTTGGACTCCATTATTTCTCGTAAGAAATTAGCCATAATTTGTATTGTTTCTCCCTCTCTTCATAATGTGTCACTTTCCCCTGGTTACTTTCAAGATGTTCTCTTTATAACTGGTTTACAGAAGTTTGACTAGAAAGTGCATACATGTGGTTTCCTTTGTATTTGTTCTACCTGAGGTTAACCGGAATTTTAGAATCTGTAAATTTATTTATTTTTATTTTTAAATTTTTTTTAAAGATTGGCACCTGAGCTAACATCTGTTGCCAATCTTCTTTTTTTTTTCTTCTTCTTCTTCTTCTTCTCCCCAAAGCTCCCCAGTATATAGTTGTATATTCTAGTTGTGAGTGCCTCTGGTTGTGTTATGTGGGATGCTGTCTCAGCATGGCCTGATGAGCCGTGCCATGTCTGAGCCCAGGACCTGAACCAGCGATACCCTGGGCCGCTGAAGTGGAACACGTGAACTTAACCACTTGGCCATGGGGTCGGCCCCTTATTTTTACTAGATTTAGGGAATTCTAGTCACTATTTCTACAAATATTCTTTTTTCCATTATTTTCTTTATCTTGCCTTTCCACAATACATACATAATCCAACATACGTAAGACCCTTGGATATTGTCCCACAAGACACTGAGACTCTGTTAACTCTTTTCAATCTATCTTCTCTCTGATTTTCAGATTAGATCATTTCCATTGACCTATGTTCAAGTTCATGCCTCTTTCTCTGTCATCTCCAATACTCTATTAAACCCATCCAGTGAACATTTTTATTTCAGATATTATTAGTGCTAAAAATTATATTTTACTTCCTGATAGTTTCTATTTCTCTGTTAGATTTCCTGTCTATTCATTCATTATGAGCATATTTTACTTTCCATATTGGAACATACTTCTAATAACTGTTTAAAAACCCTTATCTATTAATTCCAACATCTGGGTCATCTTGGGTTTGGTCTCATTGAATGCCTTTCTCTTCAGGAATATTTTCCTGTTTCTTCATGTGTCTAATAATTTTGTAACATATCCTGGACATTGTGAATGATACATTGTAGACACTTGGGACTTTGTTATATTATTCTATAGACTATCAACTTTTTTGTTTTTGCAGGCAGTTAACCCTGATGGACTCAAACACCAAACTGTTACCCCTGAAGTGAGCAGCAGCTAAAAATCTCTGTTCGCTTCTTTCAGCCTTAGCCAAGTTGCTTGGAATCTGCCCTCATATGCTTACAGCAGGGGTTACCCAGAGATACGGTCAGAATTTATACGTATCTTTTGGGGTTCCTCTATGTAACTCTCTCTTTTCCAAGATTTCCTCCTCACTTTCTGCTGCTGTTGTGAGTCCAAACTCTGTCCTCTGCACAACGAATAAGACTACAGGTTTCTATACAAGTTTCAGTAGACTATGGGGCTGGTGCGGGCACTCTGGCCAAAAAAGATATTAAAAACAGCAAACTTATCTAGTGTTATTCCTTTCTTCCAAATGCTAATTCTCCTCCACTTTCTGCCTGATTTTGGTCATTCTCCAGTACCTTCACATAGTTGTTCATTTTATATTTTGCCCAGAGTTTATAATTGTTCTATGTGTCTGGGCTGATATAAGCTACTTTGCCGTAGAAGCAGAACTTTCCCTCTTTCTCCATGTATCTACAGACAATATAGACGATTCTATCATAAACAGTGGGTACTATGGAAAAGTGAAGGTGTTCTATGATTCACACTGATGTAATTTTTGTCTTCTGACTAATTTAAAGATTAGAGCTACCAGAGACTCTAGTAGCACCATTCCATAGAACTTTCTGAGATAAGAGAAAATTTTTTCTATGCCGTCCAATATGGTGGCCACTAGGAACACAGGCTATTGAGCTCTTAAAATGTGGTTACTGTGACTGGGGAACTGAAGTTTTTACTTTAATTCTAGTTAATTTAATTTAAAATAACTACATGTGGCTAATGGCTACTGTGTCAGGCAATAGGGCTCCAAAGACCATCTGACCTGGTCTTTCTTTTTACAGATGGTGAACCAGCAACCAAGAGAGCTTCCAGAAGAGATCTGCCCACGATACAAGGCCACTGGTAGTAAAACCAGGATTCAAATTTAGATCTTCCAATTCTTAGTCTGAAGTTCCTTCTACTCCATAGAGGAAGAAACTGTAAAATGCTATGGCTAAAAGAAGACAAACAAAAACATAATAGGTAAAGTCATGATAAATTAGAACTTGAAAAAAATACAGTTGGAAAAAATGGAACAGCTGAAGGCAGAATGATTTGCAAACATATATATTACACACACACACACACACATATATTCACTGGGCGTGCAATTTCTTTTGAGGTAATAACTATTTTACCAGTAGGAGAAAAAGAGCTTTTTATAACTCATTACAGAGCCAAAAGGTCTGTACCAGCTGATTTATAATACAATGTACAAAAAGCACAATCAAGAAATTGATGTCCTTTCACCATTCTTTGCAAGTGTCTACTTTCCAAGTCTTACAATCTTCAGTGATTTGAAGAGTTACAGCTTAACAATCTTATTTGTTTCTCCAAAGCCTATAAGATACACCTCACTGAAAAGATTGCCAAGCATTCCCCTCCTGAACTTAATACTCCCACTGAGGATATAGTTCTCTGCTGAAATGGAATGTTTCTACCTTCTAACCCACTCTCCTGCACTACTGGAAGTAAAACAATTACCTCCTACATTCTTTCTCTCTGTCTGTCTCCCTCTCTCACACACACACACCCCACAAACCTTCGTGTGGGTTTCATATTAGCACTACTAATACACTAATATACATGGTGTAGAAAATGTCTGCAAAAAGGTCCAAGAAAAATAGCATTGTTTTCAGAGAAAGTACTGTGGTCAGGATGATGTCATCAGAAATCATCTAATTAATTTCCTGTAGCTACATTTTAAAGGAAATTCAGAGGCTCAATTTTCTCACAAAATTGAGTAGCCCTTTTTGGGGGTCAGTAACCGTTCCTGTGACCCCACGGGTTTCGTAAATTGATAACGATTATGATTTACCTGTAATCTTCAAAATCACAAAGAATAAAATTTCATTTTAAAAGACCTTTTATGTTGGAGGCATTAGAGAATGTAAAAAAAAGTCCTTATTGAATGTGAATTTTAGAGTTTAGTTAATGATAGCAAAGTAATGCAGAAAAGAAAAGATGAGTAAACTTAGTTGGCATTTACTCCTGGGCTTCATAAGGCTTCTTCTCCAGCTCTAAGGAAAACCAAGAAACCAAGGAGAGGAGAGCACTTTCCACCTACTGTAAACCTCCGTGTTCCTCCTCCAGGTGATAAGCATCACCAACACTGGATTACAGAACACTGCAGGAGGTTTGCCAGAAGATTCGAGGTCCTTGAGGGCAGAAACAATGGCATGTTTCTCTTTATATCCAAAGGCATTATAGCGCCTGGCACATAGTAAGCACCAAGGAAACATGTGTTGAATGAATGAATGAGATTATCTCATTTATTATTATAAATAATCTATTCTCTTTTCCCTCCGGAAGCCACCAGTTATACACTGGAGAGATGATCACCATTACAAGCTAGTAAATGAGAAGTGCTATAACTGAGGGATCACTAAGGGCTATGGTTTGCCAATCAATTTGAAAAAAAAAACCTAAAAGATTGATATCAAGTGCTTATGGTGAGCAATTTGGGCAAATCTTTTAATTTGAAATGTGTATAATACCTGCTGACCCAGCGATCCCACTTGTCAGACACGACTTTAGTCCTAAATGTATAGAAAGAGACTTAAACAAGGTCTTTTTTTACTGCAATCATGTTTGTAAAAGGAAAAAAAATCTCCCTGAACATTCCATCAGCAGATGAACGGGACATCCGCAATACATATCACTACACAGAAGTTCAAAAGAATGTGGTTGATCTGTATGTGCTGACATGAAAAGAGGTTCAAAACTAATAAGTGAAAAAAACATTTGGAAAACTATCATATTCCCACTTATGAAAAACGAAACCATAATAGAAAATGGGCTAGAGCAATGCTAACACAAATATAATAATTTAAACTTTCTAGTAACCACATAAAATGTAAAACAAGAAAAGTGAAATTAAAACAATTTTACATTAAAATAAACACTGATATTACATAAGCATATGCAACACTCATATGAATCATTTAAATGATGATGTCAATGATAATGCCAATAACAACAGTTGAATCTTTTTTGAATCCTTACTATTTCTCAGGCACTGTGCTAAGCAAGTACTTTATTAAACTAACTCATTTAATTCTCACAACAATAAACAAAGCAGTCACTATTAGAATCACTTCCTCCATGTAACCACACATACAGAGTTATTTACTCAGACATCTATGTTTCCATATACCTTTTTCTTTTTACTTTTTATTTATTTTTTGTTAAGGTTTAACAATCCCTTACATTGCTGATGATATAACCTGGTATAACTACTTTGGAAAGCTGATAAAAATCTAAAAATCTAAACATATGCATGACTAAACACTTAGAAATAAATGGTGATGTTTATCAAAAGATACATACCAGGATGTTTACAGCAGCTTTTTCATAACAGCCAAAAATTGGAAACAACTCACACGTCCATCAAGCTTTGAAGAGTTATGTAACTTTCAGGGTCACACGGTAATAAATGGCAAAGCCAAAGTTCAAGCCCAAGCTTGTCTAATATCTAAGTTCACACTCTCAACCACTAAACTATACTTGAAAGAAATTATCTACTTATGGCAGCAGCTTCAGGCTATGCTCATAGATCCAAGTAGCAGACATCCTCTCTCCCTGGCTTGTAGGAGAGCATCTGTTAAAAAGTGTGGAATGGGGCTGGTCCCATTGCCAAGTGATTAAAATTCCGCGCAGTCCACTTCAGCACCCTGGGTTCACAGGTTCAGATCCCGGCCATAGACCTACTCCACTCATCAACCATGCTGTAGACGCATCCAACATGCAAAATAGAGGAAGACTGGCACAGATGTTAGCTCAGGGCGAATCTTCCTCACCAAAAAAAAAAAAAAAAAGTGGTCTGGAAAGTTGTGAGAAGAGGCTACTGCAAAAGTCCAGGCAAAAGATGGTAGAGCAGAAGGGTGGAGCCAGAAAAGTGGTTTCTCTTATAGAAAGAAGAGAACCCAGCAACAAACCAAACATGAGAGTAAGGTGGCTTAGGCAATAGGACAACTAGTGAACGCAGAAGTAGGCACAGATTGAGGGCTAACTCAGGCACATTGGGTGTCCAGGAGGCAGCTGGATAAAGAAATATGAAGCTCAGGAGAGAAATCAGACTAATAAAAAAAAAAACTTCCAATGGGACTGGCCCAGTGGCGCAGTGGTTAAGTTCACACATTCTGCTTCTCGGTGGCCCGGGGTTCGCCGGTTTGGATCCCGGGTGTGGACATGGCATCGCTTGGCAAACGCCATGCTGTGGCAGGCGTCCCACGTATAAAACAGAGGAAGATGGGCATGGATGTTAGCTCAGGGCCAGTCTTCCTCAGCAAAAAGAGGAGGATCGGCAGTAGTTAGCTCAGGGCTAATCTTCCTCAAAAAACAAAAACAAAAACAAAAAAAACCTTCTGAGTCATCAGCATACTTGCATATCAGAGTCCCTGAATAGAGAACAACATCTCTAAAACAATATAATTTATGCACTCTTCTAACAATTAATATTGTCTAACAGGAAGGTCTCTGTGGGCACCTGAAATTAATTTTGAAACCATTAAAGCAGATAGAAGGTTAGTTAGAATGAGAAATCCTGTGGAGAAGGTAGCACCTCTGCTAGTATCTGAAAGTAATCAGATAAAAGAAAAACTCACTGCTTTTCAAGGTAAGTGGACAAAGGGATTTCAGCCTGCTATCTTGCTACTTGGGAAAACCTTAAAATGTATTTATAGCCAAAGATGCAAGAGGCAGAAAGACACAGCTTGGTATCCTCACCAGTCACAGCATTCACAGTGGTTAATTTGTGCTTCAAAAGGCAGTATCCTGTTTTTTTTTCAATATCAAAATAATGCAAAAGGGAAACCAAGGTACAATTTGAGATCACAGATACAATTAAGAGTAGGATAATAATAAAAAAGCACCTTCTCTGAAATTTTTATACTGATAGAGGGTATGATTGTTTTTTGGGAGAGTTCTCAAAGTTCTAACCACTGCAATAATTAAGAGATGAAAAAGTAGGGGTAAAATATAAGGAAAGAAATGTGCCAAATTATCATTATTTGCATAAAATTTGCATTACAAGAAAATCCAAAGGAATCAACAAAGAATCGTGAGCTATAATGAGAGAAGTTTCACATGACCAATTACAAAACATGCAAAATAAACACCTTTCCTATATGCCATCAACAACTATTTAAAAAAAAACACACATGCAACAGAAAAAAATACCCCATTTCCAATGAGAAACATTAACTATCTAGGAAAAAATCTCCCGAAAAGTGTAGACCAGTGAGGGGCAGAAAAGGGTAAATGGAGGAACAGACTAGGCTTCTGAATAGAAAATCAACTATTGAAAAGACAAATTCATCCACAATTAATATGTAAATTTAATACACTTTCAATAAAAAACCCCAATGGAAGTCTTCAAAATTTGACAAAATGATTCTAAAGTTAATTTTGGGAGAAGGGGGAGAAAAGAATATACTAGACACGCTTAAAAAGAATAATGAGCAGCCGACCCCAGTGGCCTAGTGGTTAAGTTTGGCACACTCCGCTTCAGCAGCCTGGGTTCAGTTCCCAGGCACAGACATACGCTACTCGTCAGCTGCAATGCTGTGGTGCCAACCAAATACAAAACAGAGGAAGACTGGCACAGATGTCAGCTCAGGGCAAATCTTCCTCAGGCAAAAAGAGGAAGATTGGCAACAGATGTTAGCTCAGGGCCAATCTTCCTAGAGGAGGAAAAAAAAAGAATAATGATATGGGACTTGTAGCAGATATAAAACGTATTATAAAGCAACAACGATTAAAGCTGTATATTAGAACACAACAGCTCAGTGGGAAGATACAGCAATGCCCAGAACCAGATCAATAGAAAATAACCAATATCACAATAGAAAGAAATAGGTTGAATATTAAGCTCTTTATAGAAGAAATATGAGCATAAAGCTCATTATAAAAGAAATTTTTAAAAAGCAGTCAACCCCAACAGTGGTCAAAGAAATGCAAATTAAAAGAATGATATCACTTTTTTTTTTTTACTTATTAAATTGACTTTTTAGTTTTAATAGTAATGCCTAGTGTTAGCCAGTGCAAAGAACTGAAACCTGATACATTGCTGGTAGGACTGAAAACAGATACAGCCTTACTGAGAGCAATTTAGAAGTATCAGAAGCCTATTAATATGTTTTTCCCAAGCAAGCCCACTTCTAACAATTTAACCAAAGGAAAGATGAAAGATATGTTCAAAGATTTATCTATAAAGATGTTCTTCCAGATTTTATAATACCAAAAATTTTGAAACAAACTAACAAAACAGTAGGGACATAGATGAAATAAATTACGAGGGTCCTTAGACTTTCGGTAGAACATTTAATAAAATGAAGAGAGGTTTAAAAATTAAGCGGAAGACAGGGGCCAGCCCGGTGGCGCAGTGGTTAAGTTCGCACGTTCTACTTCTCGGTGGCCCGGGATTCGCTGGTTCGGATCCCGGGTGCAGACATGGCACCACTTGGCAAAAGCCATGCTGTGGTAGGCATCTCACATATAAAGTAAAGGAAGATGGGCATGGATGTTAGCTCAGGGCCAGTCTTCCTCAGCAAAATGAGGAGGATTGGCAGTAGTTAGCTCAGGGCTAATCTTCCTCAAAAAAAAAAAAAATTAAGTGGAAAATAGACATTTTTCTAAAGAAGATATACAGATGGCCAATAGGCACATGACAAGATGTTCAACATCACTAATCATCAGGGAAATGCAAATCAAAACTACACTGAGATACTACCTTACACCCGTTAGAACGGCTATAATGACCAAGACAAAAAATAGCAAATGTTAGAGAGGATATGGAGAAAAAGGAAGCCTCTTACACTGCTGGTGGGAATGCAAACTGGTGTAGCCATTATGGAAAACAGTATGGAGATTTCTCAAAAAATTAAAAATAGAAATACCATATGACCCAGCGAACCCACTACTGGCTATTTATCCAAAGAACTTGAAATCAACAATTCAAAGAGACTTATGCACCTCTATGTTCACTGCACCCTTATTCATAAGAGCCAAGAAGTGGAAGCAACCCAAGTGCCCATCAACTGATGACTGGATAAAGAAGATGTGGTATATATACAATGGAATACTATTCAGCCATAAAGAAAGACAAAATTGTCCCATTCACAACAACATGGATTGACCTGGAGGCTGTTAGGTTAAGTGAAATAAGCCAGACAGAGAAAGACAAACACCATATGATTTCACTCATATGTGGAAGATAAACTAACACATGGACAAAGAGAACAGATAAGCGGTTACCAGGGAAAAGGGGGTTGAGGGGTGGGCACAAGGGGTGAAGGGGCATATTTATATGGTGACTGACAAATAATAATGTACAACTGAAATTTCACAATGTTATAAACTATCATGAGCTCAATAAAATTTTTTTAAAAATTAAGTGGAAAAATACTAATGAAAAAATAAATCATAAAATGGTATTACAAAAGGATTTCAATTTTTGTTTGAACAGATATAAACAATTATAAATTGCATATATGACCAAAACATTATGCTCAAAAATATTAACAAGATGGCAGGCTTACAGTTGGTTATTTTAATGTATTTCTTACACAATCGGATAAAACTAATAAATATTGCCTTTTAAATAAACCAAGAGTCTGTGAGTATACCGAATAGGATGGTGGAAAATGTCTAATCTTTGCTAATGGCATGAACTGTCTTATCACTCAGCAAAACATGACTGAAATGCCAAGCAGGTTTTAGAGCCGCATATACCAATTTCTACATCTCACTCAGGGGCCAGCTTGAGTTGCACCTGTTTCATGACGCTTCCTCAAGTCTATACCAGCATTTGTCTCCTCTGTAATTCCAGAATCTTGGTAGTGATTAAGAAAACATTGATCATATTGCTCACACAGTGTTTTAATATTTTTGTTGTGTTAAAACTCTGTCTCAAAGAGAACATAAGCCCCTCGAGGAGAGTGAACACACATCTACCACCTACACCCTGAGCCCTCAGCCAGTGCTCTGCACACCTGAGGTGCTTCGTGAGCGGAGTGAATTAAATCCCAGAAGACTGGCCAACTAACACTTTGAATCTAAATGAAATACATATCATTGCAGTAGTTCCTTTTAGACATTTATGTACAGTCATGTGCCACATAACGATGTTTCAGTGAAGACAAATCGCATAGATGATGGTGGTCCCATAAGATTAGCACCACATAGCCTAGGTGTGTAGCAAGCTGTACCATTTAGGTTTGTGTAAGTACACTGTATGATGTTCACACAATGACGAAATCACCTAATGACGCATTTCTAGAACGTATTCCCATCGTTAAGTGACTCACAACTGTATTCCTTTAAGTTCCAAACCAATATTAAGTCCAGTCTTAACAATTGGTGGCTGATTTCAGGGATGTGGGAATAAAGATTTCCAATTAACTTCAGGCAGGCAAGAAGTGGCACTCAAATACAACCTTAAAAATTAAGAAAAATGGTAAAAAAAATACATAAATTTCTCAAGAAAACAAATGGTACTCTATAATTCTAGAGGTAAACCCAACAGAAGAGACACACTCTGAGAGAAAACAGAAATTCTATAGGTCAATCTAGAAATCAGATAAATATGCTTCAGCAACACAGAGCAGCAGCATGGGCTAGACAGCAGAACATCCCAGAATGAGGCTTTTGTTGCGATCAAGCTATGGCTAACCAGCAGTCAGAGTGGGCCAGAGCGAAAGGGGAATAGCCAGAAGGGTTGTAAAAATTATTCAAGTTTTGATAATCAGAAACTTTGAGGAGAAAATGAATGAGATTTGTCAATTTAGAAAAGGAGAGGCCATAGATCATGATTATGATAGCTGGACATTCTCTGTCTACCCCCAGAGGAGAAGAAGAAAATAGGTTTAAAAATCAGTCTCAAGGTCTCTCACTCATGCATGAGGAGGCTTTCCCAATAGGCAGGCTTGTGAAGCACTGTAGTAGTGGTTGAGCAGAGGCCAAGGGCAGGGGGAGAGAGGGTGTCTGCAGCAGGGGGAAACTCCAAGATGGGAAGGTTTGGGGCAGGGAATTGGTACCAGCATTACCTCAAGGTCCCTTCCAACCTTATAATTCAATGACTTCTTAATAAATTATTATACAGCAAAGGTTTATAAAATCCAGATAACACAGTCTATAGAAAATTACACTATTAAGAAGAAGGAATGCAGAAAAATGTCACTTCTTTTTAACACGTATGACAATCTTATGCCCCTATTAAAAGTCTTTGTACCGGGCTGGCCCCATGGCCGAGTGGTTGAGTTCGTGCGCTCCGCTGCAGGCGGCCCAGTGTTTCGTTGGTTCGAATCCTGGGCGTGAACATGGCACTGCTCATCAAACCACGCTGAGGCAGTGTCCTACATGCCACAGCTAGAACGACCCACAACAAAGAACATGCAACTATGTACCAGGGGGCTTTGGGGAGAAAAAGGAAAAAAAATAAAATCTTAAAAAAAAAAAAAAAGAAATGGAGGGATATTTAAAAAAAAAAAAAAGTCTTTCTACCCTATCCACTAATTGGGCTAATACATACATGCCAAAGGTTATGGAAATAGAGTATAAATGAAGCTCTTGACATATTCATAGCTTATCTGTCCTTTCACTAAATGGCCATATCTTGACAACTATGCTGTTTTAGTTCTTAATCCTGGCTCTCACTTCTTAATGCCATCAGGATATCTGCCTTTAGAAGTCTGATCCCTCTCTTCATTCTCTGAACATCAAGAAATCAGATCATATGGCTTACAAGAATTGTTTGTAAACTAAGAGTAGATAAGCAAAGAGAAAAGTGTTTAGGCAACTCTCTTGAAAATAAAATTGCCAAAAGTCTATGACCCTTGAATGGTCTATTTTGGTGGTTTTCAAAGACTTTTTTCTGACACCCATGGATGAAAGAGACTTTGCAGAAGTCCAGCCTTCCAAAGGGGAGATTCCAGCACGTCACTGAAGCAAAGACTTTTTTCTTCCTCAATTCCTTCCTAGTGCCTGACCATGTTCTAGAGAACTGTAGATGCTGGATCATTTAAACAATATAATAACGTCCCATAGTGAAATTCTGAGATGCGAATGTAGCTAAAAATATTTCCCAATACATATTCATAAATTTATTGTTGCCTCTGCTACTAACCTTCCATTCCTTATTAATAATATCATATTAATACCATAATACTATCATTACTGAAGTACCACGCTAGGTACTTTACATATATTATTTATAACCCTATCACAACTGTATATGGAATAAATAGAATCAGCATTTTCTGAATATGAAAACAGAGGCAAAGAGGAGTTAAGTAATAACTTCCCCAAGATCCCAGAGCTGGAAAGTGCTGGAGCAGGGATTTAAACCTGGGTCTTTCTCACTCCAAACTCCACCTTCCTTCCCCTCTGCACTTTCTCATCACGCCACATCTACTAGATATCAAGCCTCTGATAATATTACATTTCATTTCTCTAATAAAGACTAGGATGATATTTCTTTATCATTACAATTCAGGTCTCTCAATCAGACTTACTATACTTCTACCACCTGAGTTAAAAATCCACCAAACAAACAATGTGAAGGGTTTGCAGTAGTAATATTCCATCTCAAATAAAGCATAAAGTGTGCTTCTTGATTTTAATAAATATATCATGATATAGCGTTTTGCTAGTTTTTCATATGTTGACTCCACAGCACATTTGAAGAGAATAGGAACAACATATCTGACCAAGCGGTTAGATCCTGAGGTCGGGGACCACGTCTTATTTATCTCTCTATCCCTACAGCCTATATGTGGTAGAGATCCAACACCTGATTGTTGATGAAAGATAGAAGTAAAGGTTATCAACTCCTGAAAGCAATATTTGAAGGTACCTAAAATATTTTGGAAAGCAAAAAAGACTCCATGTTTCAAAAACATTGTCTTTGGTCTGTAGGTAAACGTCCTACCTCTCGATCCTTGAGTTTCATGGCGAGCACCAGCTGATGCCTGTGGTTAGTGAGAGCCTCCCGGTAGTTCCCTTTGGAGAAGAATGCAGAGCCCAGATTCCCATGAGCTCGGCATTCTCCTGTCTGGTCACCTGAATTGGATTTTAAAAAACAGAGATAAAATTTCTCTAAGTTATAGCATTATTTATAACATATAATGCCCATCTTAATTTAAGGGCCACAGATTTACCAGCTAAGATTTCACTCGCTTTCTTTTAGAAAAGTATTTTCTTCTTCTACAAGACTCTGTGTGGAAAGTTATGACCTAGAACTTAAATCTCTAGACAACAACTGTTATTGTTGTTATGAAATACAACTGCAGTCAGGGACATACGTGTCCTGGAAATGAGAGGTTAAAGACCTTGACACAACCCAGCTGCTGTTTGAGTCACCTCATTGCTCTGCCAATGACCTTTGGTTCTGAACAACCATCAGCTTGTTGGTTCAGTCGTTTGACTCCAAACCTACTATATGTTGCTTCTTTACAAGTAAGCTGATGGCAGATTTACCACATCCCTTCTCTTACTGCAATCCTGCAAGACCTTGAATAATCACTGCAATGGCAATCACAATCATAAGTCATACTTATTTTACAAATGAGGAAATGGCAGCACAAAGAGGTTAGACAACTTGCTGAAGGTCACACAGCTACTAAGTGGCAGAGCCAGGATTCTAAACTCAGTAGTCTTGCTCCATAGTCCACACTTTTACCACTGCAGTGTACTGTCTCCTCTGACAAAATGATGATGCATTCGAACATAGGCAAAAACAAAAGTCAAGATTAAAGATTCACCCACCAATACTATCGTTTGGGATACTAAATCTGTAAGCCCAAACCTCTGAGGAGGGTAATGACTATGTTAATCCACATCTCTTGGCCTTTTGGGAGCCTTGTTATCTTGTTATACGAAAAGCCCTAAAGAAGTGAGTACTCCAAAACAGAGAATGTTCTAGAGACACACTCACTCTTCATTGCATATGTTATTCCCATTCATGACAGGCTAATCAGCTTTCTTTACGTCCTTTCTGTAGTGAAACAAAGGAGAAAAGCATGACTCTACCTAAGGTCTTGGCTACATCCAAGTCCTGCTGCATGTATCCAGTGCTCTTCTCTGTGTTTCCAAGAGACCAGTAAGCACTGCTCAGGGCAGAGAAAACGGAACCTCTCAGTTTGAGGCTGCAGGTGCCAATCTTCAGAGCAGCTTCTAAGACAACCACAGAGGCCCCATGATGGCCAGCTGTCAGGAGTTCCTGCCCAACCACAGACACGACCACAAAGGGACTCTTGTCCAGTTTCATTTTCTGAAGCTGCTGATAAGTGGGCTCGAGGGAGTCTGAAGAAAAATAAAACAGGAGAATGTAGGATGACACACAAAACAATCTTTTCTAATATGCTCTAGAAACCAATGTGTATCACATCTTTCAATGGTCTATTTCAAGTACTAACTCTTCAACTTTTAATCCAGCACCACCCTCACTGTCCATTTATTCATATGACTCTGTAACACTAACCCCAGTCCAGCAATTTCCTTCTCTTCACTCTCACATGCCTATGGCACACTCATCCTCTCGTCCGCTCTTTCTTTGATCATGACACCACTTTTCCTGAATGGTTCTCCCTCCCCTGTCCTGCTGTCCTTTCAAAAATATCACAACACACCCCTCAAGTCCCACCTCTGCTATGCAGCACCCCTGGGTCCTCAAGCCCACATTAATCTTTGTATCGAAACTTTTGCTGCATTTTTATTGCTAGTATTGCACAGTTTGAACCTTAACTATTTTTAAATTGTTCCACATGCCTTAATTCTAAAAATATTTTCCCAGCTAAATCTGAAGACTGCTGTAGAGACTCTTTAATACTTCATTATAACTCCATAGCAATTGACACAATGTGGGCTCAAAAGAAAAACTTGCCATTGCCACCTAGCTGAAAGTCCCGAACACATCTGGCGTTCGGTAAATGTTTGTTAAACCTGAATCTGAAGGACTGATTAATAAGCTCTGTCCACCTTTGCCCCTAGAAGATGCAATAAAAGAAGCTCTCCCAGCAAAATACCCATTGTCCTCACTGAAAATCCAGTGTCCATTGCTGCTTCTGAGACCAGTGTGACCAAATAAAAATATTATCAATTTTTGTTATGGTGAAAAATAAAATCATAAAGAAATCATCCGAGTTCACTAAGCTAAGATGGAAGACAAGATTACTGTTGATCTCATTTTATTTTCACACGGTGTTAGAAAGGACATAGAACAGGAGTCAGGAAGCCACAAGGAAGATTCTTTCCACGTGAAGCTGAGTTTGAATGTGGATGACCGCTAAGCTCCGTCTCCCCTTTTTCTCTCTCTCTTTTTTTAAAGACAACTGCAGAGCTAATGACTATAACCCTACAATGAGGTAGCATTTATAATGCATTTGTTGTTAGCTTGCCTGAAAAACTATTTCACATTAGCGTTCACTGTGCATATGTAAAAAAACTATAAAAAGGCTGGTCTCTTTAAATCTTGAATCTCTCAACCAACAGTACTGCATTAAAATGTAATTTTTACAATTTATGACTTCAAATCTCAACTCTCCACTAAGGAGCTCTCGTCTGAATCAACATTACCATGGAAAGCTCAAAACCTACTGGTGCCTAAAGCATTTTTTCCCTTTAATCAGATCACTAAACAGAGAACAAAGAACATTTTTACACCTGTCAAGATGCAAGCAGCGCATAGTACCAGTAAACACTAGCTAACCAATAGGGTTAAATACGGGCACAAGAATCCAGGAATTGATAGAATAGAAAAGAACAATATCATACTGAAATAACTGTGAGCAGAATTTTTGTGGTACCTGCTGACGGGTTTGGCAGCCAATGATAATTACATTAGCATCCCTCCAACCAATTAGCAGAAGCAAAAATAATAGAATTTTAGAGCTGAAAAGACCTTGAAAATACCCTTATTCTAGAAAAGAAGAATCTGAGTGTTTAAATAATTCACTCAAGGTCAGACAGCTTGGGACAGAGCCAAGAGAAGCACCCATTGCAGGGCTCCAAGTCCAGGCTTCATGATACCATACCAGGCAAAATTCTTAGTTGTTTACAAAAGAAACCAATCTTGGCTGGTTTTAAGTAGAAAAGAAATGCACTAAGTAGCTACTGCGAAGGGTGGAAAACCAGACTTTCAGACTCACAGTCAAAATCATGCCACAAAAGCTTCCTGGTGAGGGCAGCATAACTGCTACAACTAAACACATGACACCATAGCTTGCAGTGCTGCCTCCACCCCTACTGGATGCCACGTGTGGAAAATGGATGCCACTGTTGCCACTCACCACTACCTGAACGAATTTTGTGCTATCTTTTCTTCTTTGAACCTTTAGCTCCTGACTCAAAGGTGGGGTCCTAGCTGCAAAGGAGAATGGGAAGATTAGGATCTGATGTTTTCAGCTTTCACAGTGGAAGGCAGGAGGCAGAAGTATAAGATAGGGAATTCCCAAAACACAGGCAGAGTGCTCAGATCCTAACAGACAAAAATGACTGATGGCTGGCAAAGAGATTGTGCTTCAGCTGGTGATTTTTTAATAACAGCATCCATGACTAAGTTCAAAAAAAGAACCATCTAATTGAGCCTCTACAACTACACAACAGTAGAAAGAAGAACGAACACTGCCACAGCAGGAGGACTGAGGGAAATACCCGGAAGATTCTCAAAGGAAAAAGAAATCTTCAGCTGTACAAATTTTCACTAAATAAAAACGAAATTGAATGAACAAGAGGTAGAAGATCAAATTTCCATTTGCAGGAGGGAGGGGAAAAGAGGGAGTGTTTGTTTAATGGGTACAAAGTGTCAATTTGGGAAGATGAAAAAGCTCTAGAGATGGATAGTGGTGATGGGTGCACAACATTGTAAATGCAGTTAATACCACTGAACTGTAGCACTAAAAAATGGTTAAAATGGTCCAATTTTATGTTACATATATTTTACCACAATTAAAAAAACAAAAACTTGGTTTGCACTAAAAGGAAAACTTAACCCTCCTCAAGAAATGAAAATAAAAACAACTGACATGTTTAGCACTTTGTCTAAGCCACTTCACATTTTTCTGGGTTTCTTTGTGTATTTATATATATTCGAATTCATTCCAAAAGGATTCAAAGGCCTTCTATAGAAATAAGCTGGAAAACACAGAAGTCAGAGTGAGTGGAAAATAAGAGTAAGACAATAAATCTCAGCATACAGACAGGCGGACTGCAAGCCCTGGCACACTTCCTAAAAGTGGCCAGGACACTGGGCTCTACACTTCATAGAGGACAAAGCAAAAGGATAAAGGATCACTTTAAAAATTCCCAGACCTTTAAGAGAAAAATTCACCAACCCTCAGGAGAAACACAGCTTTTCCTGGCACTGAGGCCCGAGAGAAAGTTCTCCAGTGAGCGCTCAGCAAGAGGACCACAGGCACTGTGCAGTGTTCGTTCCACACCCACAACACTGTGCCTACCGTCAGTACAAGGGCAGGATTAACACTGCTGCTACTTCTACTCCTCAGTGAGATGAAGGGCATCACGCTGCAGAGGGGAAGGCATCCTACAAGGGACCTGCCTTCACAATCTAGTTCTTGATTCTCAGAACATTAGGAGGTAGATAACATCATTTCCCTTTTACAGATAAGGACTGAGGTATAGAGAAAGGAGGCAACCTTGTTCAATCATTGGAACAGCAAATGGCGTTAGAATTACATTCTGATCTTTTGGGGGGAAATGTCCTTTTTTTTTTTTTTTTGCTTGAGGAAGATTGGCCCTGAGCTAACATCTGTGCCGATCTTCCTCTATTTTGTATGTGGGACACTGCCACAGCATGGCCTGATGAGCAGTGTATAGGTTGGCGCCTAGGATCCGAACCTGTGAACCCTGGGCTGCTGAAGCAGAACGTGTGAATTTATCCACTATGCCACTAGGCCGGCCCCCAAAGTCTATTTTTTTAACACATCTCAGAAACAGGCCTCCTGTGAAAAGTGACTGCCACCTCAAAGAGAATCAGAAGACTTCACTGAGGGTGGACAATTAGGCAAATAAAAGATGAGCCCCAACTTGACGCTGAGAGAAAAGCTAATACTACATTCAACAGCCATTGTCCACCAGCACTTCATAAAATCAGCTTCCCTAGATCCTCTGGAATTGGTAGAAGCCACAACAGGTGATAGCCCGTAAACGTAATAGTCTTTACATTGCTGAATTACGGGAGGAGAGAAAATACACACAAGAGAACCCTCAGCAAGAAGCAGCCCTAGGTCTTTAGAGGCACAAACAAAGATAAACTCAATCTCACTTTGTAATTATATTATTAAATCTGAGGTTGGCAGTACTACTATGCTACACCATCCAAATTTGCATAAACATTTATGGGATACAATGAACTGAAATTGCTAAAAGACTATCTAAAAAGAAGAAGTGGAAAATAGTAAAAGGATAACTTAATCATGAAAAAGAGAGTATCATTTTACATTATCCTTATTTTTATATTTTCATTAACAATTTAAAGGAAATACATTACATATTATGATGTAAATAGATCCACAGGAGTAGTTGTTTAACTGATACCGGGTTGGTGAGCGTGAGTGAAATCATAAAATTAAAGTAAAACTTAATTCAGTTAGCAATATAGGCAACAACAAAATAAAAACATCAAGTAAGTTTCAATGTAGATAAATATCACATATTTATTTGGGAACAAGGGTATATTAATATAGCTTGGCCCTACCTTTAAAAAGAAATGAAATCTTGAAACTTTCAAAAAAGGCCAAACTACAGAACACCGTGCACATCCTGGGAGCTTTCTTTACAGATGCACCTGGACCAGGGAGCTTTCTCTGTTGCAGTTAAGAATCACAAAACAAAAACAACTGACACACTAGATCAGACCTATATGTAAAGCGACACAGACTGCATAGCTACGCAACAATGGCAGAAACTTAGAAAGCTGCAGGAGGCTAAACAAACAGTGGGGGGGAAAATAGGCAGCAAATGGTGACAGATTTTGTGAATTACAACCATATGACAAAAAGAGAGGTCATTAAGATGTGAGATGATGCCCAGAACCACACCGTGCAAAGCCAACAGTCTCTCTAAGAAATGTTGATAAGAAAAGCCCACCTGGAATAGATACAGCAGTAAAGGCAATGCTAAAAATAAACGAGATAAACTAAATTGCTTTAAGGAAAGAGAAGAAAATATTGAAGAGCTTCAGGCACCTGCGAGATGCAGCTTTCTTCAGGGTCAGCCTTAGGTCACTTGCTATAAGATGGGAAAGAATATGGCACAGAAAAACCTAAAGGTGAGAGCAGCGCTGAGCTACTTCTCACAGCACAGGGAAGATATCCTTACATTTATCTAAACAAATTGCTTCAAAGGCAAAACGGTAAGTATGATTCTGCTGATCTCAACACATTCACTCCAATATTCTAAGGTAGCAGCAGAAACACCTCAGAATAAAGAATTGATATCTTCATGAACTAAACAAAAACTGTTTCATGTAAATTACTTGTGGAAGTGTATAGGGAGCGAATGAGAAAATACTAGAAAAATGGAAAGGAGAGACAGATTGATTTTTCTTGTTGTCCATTCCGCCCCCCCCACCCACCCTCCCCCAAGCCCTGGAGCTCCAAAGCACACCTGCTCTGAGTCAGACTTTATTAACAGCAAGTCCCCCAGTGGGAGAAGCCATTAGGTTCCTGCAGCAAAGACTCACCTTTGTATGGGATTATAAAATTGCATGAAGAGAGGTTTCCTTACCACTTTTTTTCCTAAAATGTGAAATCTTCAACTTTCAGGAAAATACTTTTTATAGCTATGAATTGCCCAGGGATCATATGAGTATCATTTAGTTCATCAAACTCTTACTTAGCATATATTTTAAGCCAAGTACCATACTAACCAATATATTAAAACTATCTAATGCTGCAAATCTTTTCAAAACTAGATAAAATGTCTAATGATACTGCCATCAAAATTTTGAGGTTCATTCAAAAATGTACCATTTCAGAGACAAAAATAGAGTTCTGTTTGACATGATCTAATTAAAATGGAATATTATTAGCGGTCTACCAGTTGCCATCAATCTGCCTTACTGTCTCCATCACTCTGCAAAGATGACATTTGGTGTACACTTTCAGCCCAATCTTCCTAAGAGCTCATTCCTCAAAAACCAATGTTCCTCAAAGTGAAACCAATCGGTTTGGGGCCTTAGAACACCTCCAGTCTCCACAGGACTAGTTTCAATCCATTGTTTTTCCATAATACCAATTGTATAAAACAGAAGTATAGGAGGAGAAAACCATGCAAGCTAGTGTCTGTCTGTTTCTCTCTCTTTACTTTTAATTCAACATAATCTTTTAATGCTCCTTTGAAAAATGTTAGACACAGCCTATAGTTAGATCCATATTTCCTTTTATGAAATTAGAATGTCTAATATCTTCGCTTATTTGATTATTTCTAGATGGCATATTGGTCCAACTGAGCAAATCAGTTTACTACTAGAGTTGTTGGGGTTTAGAGGCATAGAATTTAGAACCACAAAAAAAATAAGGATTCTTTAGATAATCCTAAAATCCAGAGAATTCAATTCATTTATCCACGGTCATATAGTTAGTTAACAAAAAATTCCAAAATATAATCTAGGTTCACAAACTTCCATCCCAGTGGCCTTACCACCATCCTATTCTGCCTCATTAACATCAACTATTGCCAGTGATTCTTCATCTTCCATCATCTAAAATATCCAATCTTCACAAATTTGATAACCTATCAATTCTGAAGGCCTGAGTCTAAAGTCTTCGAAGGCTAGAAATGTTCTACTTTAAGTTAGTCTTGGACCAAATACTTTTATCATATTTACCTCTCATGGGAGATTTCATAGCAGCTTCTACCATCCCCACCAGAAGCTGGAGACTCTTGGGGTCCTGAGCCAGTCCAGATGCAAAGGCTGCCAGGGCATCGGCATGACGTCCGAGGTACTGGAGGGCAACACCCTGTCGGAAGTATGCCTGGAAATAAAGAAAAGATAATGCATGTTTTACTTATACGCTATGCTCCAACAAGGCTGATAGTGATTCTCTATTAGAATAACAGGTCAGCAAACTAAGATTGAGATAGTCTTGGATCAAAAACCTAGTAAATGGTTCATAATCAAATTCGATTTCTTCCAACATCATAAATGTAAGCATACTCCTTTCAGGCAAACTATATTTAAAACTTTCACTCTCTTCTCTTCTAGAACACATTAATTTTATTACATTCTTGTCATTTATTCATATATTGCTTTTATTTATTGTCTTTTGATGATTTTTAAAATATTTTTTCCCAAGCTTTAATAGCATAAGCTCCTCAGGGACAAAGGTTTGGAGATTTCTTTACATCTCACCAAATATCTGGTACAGTGCAAGATAATTGAGAGACATTCAAATTCTACCTGTTTTATATTTTCCCCTTTTACGTAAAGGGAAAACTCAATGTGTGATTATTATTAAGACAATCTTAATAATAAGTAACATAACATGGATACATTTAATGTGGTGTTTCAGACATAATATTTAAAAGCTGTTATCTAAAATATGTGTGCTTTGCCTAGAGACAAAATAAGACTGTTGTCCTTTGTATTCTTTAATTGTATTAGTTTAAAAACTAGTATTATCATCTGTGATTACAGGAAAACATCCTTCCTTCTAGCCAATTGCAGAAAGAGCCAGAAAATTAATAAAATATTTAAGTTTAAGAATAGTCTTAAGAACATGCAGTTTGTTTTCAAGCACACAGAGTAAAACCAAGTAAATGAACAAAGTGTTACTAATACATAACCAGCAAAGGACCTTGTACCTGATTAAATAATACATAAAAATGACATTAATGCATTCACTGCTTATAAGACAACATCTGTTTCTGAAATACTTGGCCTCCTATTCAACTTAAATATTCTTACAATACTATTTGTCTATAACATAAATTTAACTTTTTCAGTCCAATATATTTTGAAATTGTCACAAATTGTATTCATGGGATCTAAATGAAGCTTCAAATAACTTCTAAAACTACTACTCAATAAACTTAATACATAATTTTATAATTTTACATTATGCACACATACACACAGAGAGTAAGAGAGAGCACCTTTCATGTTTACAAAACATATTACCTTATTTCATTTTTATAACTACCTTTTGAGGTAATTTAAGGAAAGCAATACTATTTGGTGTTTCTATTAAGAAACAATCCATAAACAGAATGAATACTCAGATTATTATGGGCTATTCAGACTTCTATTAGTTTAAACTACCAGCAGCTGTTAAAACTCAGACCCAAGTAAGACAATAACCTGTAAATGCACTTTCATTACTAATTCATAAGATCACCTCCTTTCACTGGACTCAGCCACTGTTTTAATCTTTAATGTGTTTATAGATATTTTTCACTACCGTTTTTATTTCACATTTTAGGTGATTTTTATAACCCAAGAGGCAATATATACCACATCCAACTAAAAATAACTATAGTTTACATAATTCTAGAAATGCTATATTAAAGCTAAACTAAAAAAATTTATATACATATATACTTATGTATATATGTATATAAATTGTATATATGTATATATAAATTATACATATTTTATATATGTATTAAATTTATATACATATATTTATACATAAATATGCTAAATACCTATAAACTATAATTATTATTTATGGAGAGAGAGAAAAAATATCTGTAGTTATTGATTCAAGCACATATTTTAAGAAACACAAAAATCTATTGTAATCATTTCACAATATATGCTGTACACCTTACTGTATGTCAACTATGTCTCAATAAAATTGAAAGAACACAAAAATCTTTCATTACTCTCAATGAATTTTTATAATTTCTTGCATATTTAAAGCAAAACTTTATCATTCATTACTTCACTGAGAGAAGAACTGATTTCCCTCTCTGCCAAATGAAATCACCGAAAAGTATGATTTATCTACTCCCGAATAGGTCGGGAAAGTCCACAGAGAACTGCGAGTTAGGGTATTAAGTTCACAGAGCAGTTAAAGAAGAATGTGTGTGTTCTGTTTTCTTAGGGCACTCAGAAATTAGATGAGAAACGGTATGATTGGACCAATCATCCACAATCTTGGCTTCCTTTCTTCAGAAGATTTTGAAAAGTGGTATAGCAGAGAAGGCTCAAAGTCTCCCTTGGTCCTCCCTTATCCCTTCCAGAATCCCCCACCCAACTTTATAAGATTTTCTTGTTAAAAGCTTAGAGTTGTGGGGCCAGCCAGGTGGCATAGTGGTTAAATTTGCATACTCTTGCCTTGGTGGGCAGCCGTTCACGGGGTTGGATCCCCGGTGCGGACCTAAGCACTGCTTATCAAGCCATGCCATGGCAGGTGTCTCACATATAAAATAGAGGAGGATGGGCACAGATGTTAGCTCAGGGCCAATCTTCCTCAGCAAAAAAGCTCAGGGCTAATTGTCCTCAAAAAAAAAAAAGCTTAAGAATTGTATGCCTGTCAAGCATGAGTCAAACTCTGACAAAATCCTGTTCCAAACTCATAGAGTGGAGCTCTCCCAACTTTTTTCCACGCAATTTTCATCACATGTACAAACAGCTATTGAATACAAATTAGTTACCTATACTTCTTGGAGAGATATGCCACTATGGAGTTCAAGTTGATGATGACAAAACCTAGGTTACTGTGGGTAACTGTGGTACAACAGAAACAGTTCAGCACAGTGCCTGACATAGAGTAAGTACTCAATAAAATTAGCTATTTTGTTAACGAGAAAGAATCACAGCAAGAACACATAATTACAGCCTAACAGGATATAAGGGGAATCCAAGAAAAACTTTAAATCTCTTATTATTCCATATAATATTATTCAATTCCTATCACCTCTTCATTCTCTCCTCCTCCTGCTCCACAAAAGACTGTTGGCAAGTGGGAAACTCACTGCTGTAGGGCTCCCAGGCAAAATCAGAAACACCTGACTACCAGAAATTGGTATCATCAAGTCTTAGGAGATGTAGCAGCCGCCCACAGGACCCCTCGCCAGCCTCTTCCAAAGAGAAGGTCAAGATGTGCTGAGATTCACAGCTGTTTACCAGAGAGTCAAGAAAATCGATGTGATCCACTGTAGCCTACCTGCTTCTCCCCTTCTGGTTCCTGCTACTAATTTTTCTGTTACTGACCACTACAGGTTTCACAAGAAGTTGCTTCAAGTGGGAAAGGGAAACTTCTGATCACTTTTAGGATTGAGTAGGGGTAGTATATGTGCAGCATGCCAAACGAAGGTGGGGCCTACAAAGCAATGTTGAACACTTGGTACCCAGCCAACCTCAGATAATGTATCCCCCTGCCTCAGCAGCCCTCCCACCTGACATGTACCACATTCTGGTCACTGATTATGTAGTAGACAGAGAAGGAAAGGCAACATGGATTGACCATTGGGAGCACCTATACCTCGAGAACAAGGGTTTTAACCTGAAGCTTTAGCCAAGAAGAGAAACTTATAGGGAGCTAGTTAATACGAGACTAAAGGCAGGATGCCTAGATTTTCAAATGTTGCAGAGTCATTCATTTATTTTTTATTGTTCACCACAAAGAGCCCCCAGTGATTATTCTACACATGCTACTAAATAACCTCACAAATAATAGAAATACAACTGAGTTACAAGAATAAGTTTTCATTCCTTCCCTCCTTTCTTCAATAACACGCTCTAAAATCCACACTGCCAGGCACTGTGGTGTGTACCACAAATAAAAAGAAACAAATACAGGACTCGTATCCTCGAGGCGCTCACAGTCCAGAGGGAAGAATATAAAAAGCTATAAATGACTTGAGAAAGACACAATTTTTTTTTAAAAAAAGCTATAAATGTCTTGACTGATACCTACAGTAACTGCTTACTAATAGCAAGGATTTTTAATAATTTTACAGTAATAAAAATGTAACTAACGACCAAAGTATTCATGCTCTGTTGTTAAAATTGTTAGTATTTGCGCTTTATCAAGTGGCCATTCCTCTTACCTCAGAGAGTTTGCCACAGACTCAGTGTTTCTGTCCCTCCAAAATGAATACGTGGAAACCTAATCCCCAACGTGGTGGGATGTGAAGGTGGGGCTTTCGGGAGGTGATTAGGTCATGACAGTGAAGCCCTCATGAACGGGATTAGTGCCCTGATAAAAGAGACCCCAGAGAGCTCCCTCCTCCCTCCTCCCTCCTCCCTTCTCCCATGTGAGGCCACACAAGAGGACAGCGATCTATTAACCAGGACCCCGCCAAACACCAAATTTGCTGTCTCTTTGGTGTTGGACTTCCCAGCCTCCAGAACCGCGAGAGATGAAAGTCTGTTCTTTAAGCCACTCAGTCTGCGGGATTTTGCTACAGTCCAAATGGACTAAGACAGGGTAAAGCAAAACACTCAAAGACTAAACATGAGAAACAGTAAGCTACTCCAAACGCCCCTGGAAGTACTGAAGGACCTTTAAGCATTCCATTCCTGGTTCACGATTCGAAAACATCACTGAACCCAATAATAACCTCACATCCTACTCTCCCATGGCTCAAATGAGTGATGAAGTAAACAACTACCCTCATAGGTACATGTGTATATTTATAACATAAAATATACCACAAATACATGTAATAGGTAAAGATATATAAAATTTAGAATGTTTACTTATACTTACAATACATAATCCATTACTTAGTTCAAACATTCACAAATATTCTGCCTTCTATTTAACCTGTACTTTCAGATATTATACTTTAATGTTCCTAACCTGTCTTTCACTGTTTGAATTTGAACTTTTTTACATCTTTTGAAGAACAGACATCTCTAACTAGAACATGGTGATATACCTGCTAGCCAGTCATACCGTCTGCTACCACACCATCCATCACCATCTTTTTCAACAATGTTTGTAAATTACATAACTATTTTACTGAATTTTCCTTTATTATTTTATCTTAATATGAGTAGAAATAGGGAAAATAGAAATGCTGAGTCTAGTTCTTAAAAATCAGCAGCACTAACCTATAATTTAACACAACTGAGTCAAAAATGAAAATGATTATAGGATGCCAAAAGCAGAAAAACTTTAACGTCACTGAATGTACATGAAACAACTATGTTCAGTTGTGATGGAAAAGGACAAAAACAGAGAATACATAAAAAATGATTTTTAAAAGGAAAGCCATGATTTGAGAATTGATTTTTTAGTTCTCTAGGAATTAACAGTCCCCACTCACTGAACATGTCAATCTTTTGTCTGATATATTCATGTTTGATCTTCTATGTACTTGGCTTTCATATACTTTTTCAGGAAAGCATCATATGGGAAAATAAAAGACTGTTTGTATTACTTAAAACATATATCCATCATAAGAGCAAAATGGAAATACTATGCACATATTTCCTACTATAAAATTTGTTATATATTATAAACTATACATTATGTCACATAAAAATCTGACACATAAAAATGAAGGCACAGGATGCATGGCCTCAATAAGTTGTCATCTTCTTGCATGAAATAGGCACCTGTATGGATACATACATGCAAATTATTTTTACGTCCTTTTTTATGCATGTTTGATTTAGAACAATAGAGAAATTAATAAAACTTTTTGCAATGATGGAACTGTTCTCTGCACTAATAACAGTAGCCTCTAGCCAGCCACATGTGACCAGTGAGCACTTGAAATGTGGTTAGTGTGACTAAAAAGCTAAATTATAAATTTTATTTCATTTTCTTAGTTTAAATTTAAATAGCCACAAGTGGCTAGTAGCTACTGTATTGGACAGTACAGTTCTAAAGTTTGGTCTTCCTCTAACAACAAACTTCCAAATACAAATCTAAATTGGAAAGTGAACAGGGATGTACTAAGCAAGTTAAATAACTACCACAAAAGCTCTGAACTGAAGCTCTGTTCCTCATTCCCAAGGCAGCTGACACAGAAGAGAAAGGACTCATAAGGCTGAGACTGGAATCCCGTCCTGGTTACTTTTTAGCTGTGTGCCTTTGGCTAAGGCACTTAACTTTACCAGACTTCATGTTCCATTTCCACTTATAGAGAGGATGAAAATGATGACCTCAAAGGGTTGTAACAATGGGTGCTAAATGATATCAGATACAAAACATAGAGTAGGTACTTTGTAAAAAATTGAACAGAGTGAATTTTTCAGTAACAGTGTCTCTATTTGACATTTGCAATTTAATCAAGCGGCTCATCTGCCTGACCAGCTCACAGACTAGAAATCACCTTTGGTAAAGTGGGTGAGGGGCTGACAAAAACTGAGGCACAAAACAAAAATTAATGATAATAATGATCACCTTGAGTTATTAAGAAAATAGCTAACTTATGTTTGGCATCTTCTGTTTCAAAAGCCTGTAAAGTGGGTAATACATTTGAGGGAAATTTTTAAATCAAAATTGGTTTAATCTATTCTTAATTTTCTGAGGAAACTCCATACTGCTTTCCATAATGGCTGCACCAGTTTGCACTCCCACCAGCAGTGTACGAGGGTTCCCTTCTCTCCACATCCTCTCCAACATTTGTTGTTTCCTGTCTTGTTAATTACAGCCATTCTGACTGGAGTGAGGTGATACCTCATTGTAGTTTTGATTTGCATTTCCCTGATAGCTAATGATGTTGAGCATCTTTTCATGTGCCTGTTGGCCATCGGTATATCTTCTTTGGAGAAATCTCTGTTCAGACCTTTGGCCAATTTTTCAATTGGGTGGTTGGTTTTTTTGTTGTTGAGATGTATGAGTTCTTTGTATATTTTGGATATTAACCCCTTATCTGATATATGATTTGCAAATATCTTCTCCCAATTGTTAGGTTGTCTTTTTGTTTTGTTGATGATTTCCTTTGCTGTGCAGAAGCTTTTTAGTTTGATGTAGTCCCATTTGTTCATTTTTTCTTTTGTTTCCCTTGCCCAGTCAGACGTGGCACTTGAAAATATGCTGCTAAGACTGATGTCAAAGAGCATACTGCCTATGTTTTCTTCTAGAATTGTCATGGTTTCGGGTCTTACGTTCAAGTCTTTAATCCATTTTGAGTTGATTTTTGTGCATGGTGTAAGGGAATGGTCTACTTTCTTTCTTTTGCATGTGACTGTCCAGTTTTCCCAACATCATTTATTAAAGAGACTCTCCTTTCTCCATCGTATGCTCTTGGCTCCCTTGTCGAATATTAGCTGTCCATAAATGTGTGAGCTTATTTCTGGGCTCTCGATTCTGTTCCATTGATCTGTGTGTCTGTTTTTGTTCATTGCAGCATTACACACAACAGCCAAGACTTGGAAGCCACCTAGGTGCCCATCAAGGGACGAATGGATAAAGAAGGTGTGGTATTTATACACAATGGAATACTACTCAGCCATAAGAAATGATGAAATCTGGCCATTTCTGACAACATGGATGGTCCTTGACGGTATTATGCTGAGTGAAATTAGTCAGAGGGAGAAAGTCAAATACTGTATGATCTCACTCATATGTAGAAGATAAAAACAATGACAAACAAACACATAGTAATGGAGATTGGATTGGTGGTTACCATAGGGGAAGGTGGGGAAGGCAAAAGGGGTGATTAGGCTCACATGTGAGGGGATGGACTATAATTAGTTTTTGGGTGGTGAACATGATGTAATCTACACAGAATTCGAAATATATTACGATGAACATCTGGGAAAAAAAATTTAGATAAACCCAAAACAATTGTAAAACCAAAAAATAAAGTAATTGGTTTTAAAAATGTTTATACTTTGGCAGTTGACTGACTAAGCTTCAATTATCTAGTGCATTCATTATTTGGGAAAAAACATTATATGCAGGTTAAATAAGGTCCTTTGGCTTAGGTGGAAAAGAAGAAATAGTGGCAGAAAATAGATGATCAAAAATCTGTCTATAGAAACATGAAACAGTCCTTCTTCTCAGAGACTTCATTCTGTTTCATTGATTATTAGAATTACTACAAGATGTTCTAAGGCCCAAACCTGATGCCTAGAATTAGACATTTAGAATTAACAAGAACCCATTCTGACCATATCGATCCTGCCACTATAAATTACTGTAAGTTTTACTGCATATATGTAGGAGTTTTATTTTCCAAAACCTTTTCTAGTTATCATTTGTTTACCCGCTACTTTGTGCCCAACACTTTGCTCAGGGCTTTCCATAGTTTATCACTAACCCTCCCAGTACCTGCAAGAAATTCTTATAATGGCTGTGGTAGAAAAAGAGGTGGTTACAAGACTTGCCCCAAATCAGACAGCTGCAAAGTGAGACAAACGTGCTACCAAACTCTCTTTCCACTATTCCACACTACCTCTTTGATAAAAGAATTAATGGTGTGCAATTAACCTCTACATCAAGCTTTTTGTCTGAGAATTCTTGTACTTGCAAAATTCAACCTATGGAGGCAGAAATGAAGGAAAATCAGAAATGACACAGAAAATTTATGAACATGAATATTTAATTTCTATTCCATTAGCAACCGTTGATTGTAGAACAATTTTTAATGAATTGGATGGAGGGAAAATTCATTTCATTAACCTTTCATATAAATGTATTATTATTGAACCAAACAGGCCACTGTACTTGCAACTCAGTTCGATGTTAATTAGATTACAGGCATGAGGCTTTAAATCAAAGAGAAACAAAAGGAGCCATCAGCAAGCTTCTCAGCCAATGCTTGTTTGTTTGTTGGCTAAAATGGACTTTTACCTGCAATAAAATTTGCTATTCTTCTTTTATTTTCTGACATTTTCAGGTGAATTTTCTCTTGCTTCTATTTACTGACACTTTATATTAAAAATAAAAATAAATAAAACCTCGAGAATCAGCAAAGAACACATTCTTCATGTAGCAATGTGCTTTACCTGCTCAGCTGGGAGTAATCGTTCCTATCTCTCCATAAAACTACACTTCCACTTTTTTACTGTCTGTCTTAGTGTATGCTGAAAGCACATGCAAGAGATAGGAGGCTATTTTAGAAAACACCATTATTTAGTTTGCAACCCAGAGTTAGAGGCCCAAATGGCCTAAACATAATGTTCTAACCAAATCTGCAGCTGTGAATTGTTTTTCTCTCCAACATTGGCTTTTGGTATGTTCAATATCAATTTCAAGGAAATCTGCTCTCAATCCTGACTATTTCATATCATATCAGCTATTTCTTTTCCCAAAATTAATTTTAAACTAATTATATGAAAAGTGCTAAGGTAACATATTTTAAAAAGAAATTAGAAATTTGATAAGAAGATAAAGAAAAGATGAAATGACAGCCAGGAGTTAAATAACTAAGTAGGTGTCATTTTCTAGCACTGGAGAGATTCCCAATGTTAAAGCTTATGTCAGATTATAAAACGTGTGTACCATCATCTGGAGTTTCTCTTTCAAGCTTTAAAAATAAACACTGAAAGAAGTCTGAAGTCCCCTAGAGCAATGATTCTGAAGTTTCCATATCTTGTGCCTTCACTCTATGGGTGTGGCATAGGAGGAGAGAAAAGTCATGCCAAGAAGAAAACCAGGGAATTTCCTGAACATTCTCCAAGAAATCATCTGGCTTTGGCATGAGTTCTGTGCCCCCGCCCTACCAATCCCCCCTACCCTGGAACACAGAGCACGTGTGCCTTCACGCATGGCCTGGCCCTGGAGAAGGCAGTAAGACCAGAAGCAAAATGGAAAAAATAATGATGGGCAGAGAGAATGGTGGATTCGGAAAAACACTGGAGCCAATAATGTGGGAATTAAAGAATCCTGAATTCTCACTAAATGTTGAAAAAAATACTTAGCATCTCACCTACCATTATGCAGCTATACCCAAACGATACCAGATTAATGGAAATCTACTCCCTCCACAAAGCAGTCTATCAGAAATTATTGCCATAAATGCTATATATTGGAATATAGAAGTTCTACGTAAGGCTTCCTTGACCAGATGAAATTCCACCATTAGTGACTCATTCCTTTATCTCTCTCATCTTTCTGATTTATCAACTCTTGCTTTTATCATCAAATTACAATTAAAATGGGAGTTCATAGCATTATACTGTGAAGAAGGGCAAAGGCATACAATAATATAACACATCTCCTGAAATGTCAAATTTATTTGAAGTTTTTGAAAGAGAATTTTTTAAATTAATAAACTGTTTTAGAGCAGTTCTAGATTCATAGCAAAATTGAACAAAAAGTACGAGAATTCCCATATAACCATTGTTCTGACAAACACACAACCTTCCCCACTATCAACATCTTACACCACAGTGATACGTTTTTACAATCAATGGAGAATTATTTTTATATGAAAAATTATAGAAGAAAATGAAGAGTTCACACAATTTTTTTAAAAAAGAAAACATAAATAAATGACCATTTCCATACCGCCTATAGCCCCAATCCTTAAAATAGCCCCTCTCTTTTGACTTTAGGTATTTGGGAAAGCAAAGTTTGCCTAAACCACTGACAACCTATACCTTTGTCAACTGCTTCAATTGCTAGCTGGCAGTAAGAGTCTCTAGAAAATAACAAGTATTAGAGAGACGGACATGGACAGGGTGACATGAGCAAGTGGTGAGAGCAGGGCTGAAAGGCAAGAATATATGCCCCCCAAAAACTTACACAAATATTTCATACATGTTTTTCTAAATGATGAACTTCATGGCCTACCTCTTTCCCTTTCCTGCATTATGTAATCTTTCTACATTGGTACACATATGTTAGGGTGACACACATCACAATGAAAAATAAGAAAAAGAAAAATGTTTGCCTCTCAATACTTACCAGAACAAAAATATAACAGTACACTTTATATCTTTATTCAAAAGAGAAGGGGTTCCATTTCTAGGCAAGATGGAGTAAGTATCCAGTCCTTCCTGCTAAATACAACCACGCCCTAGAAAGACTTCAGGGAACAGCTCTCTGAGAACTCTGAATAGTAAATGGTAGCAGATGGACTGAGGGAGAAGACCAGAATTCAAAGTAGTACCAAACCAGCAATGGGTTTCCTGCTTGTTTTGTTTATCCTTCCCATCTGGTATCACCCAGCTTGGAAGCAAAGGCAGTTCAAAACGAGCAAGTACTCATTGGGTGCGAATAGAAAGCATTCCAAGAAAAGTCCTCTTCTTCCGGTCAGAGGAGCAAAAAAGGACTTCAAAGGGTCAGAAAGAGTGAAGAAAATCCTGTTTTTAAAATTTTCTTTCCATTCTTGCCCAGTCCACAACCTGTGCAAGCCAGCAGTGGCAGGCATGGCAATAGCAGTGGCTGCTGGGCGGGCATCTAAAATTCTGAAAAGGGGACACTTCTCTCTGATCACAGGAGCTATGGTCCCAAGGGTGCAGAATGAGTCCCAATGCTTTTTTTTCTCTCTCTGCTCCCTCACTCTTTGATGTCTCATATGAACATAATTACAGGATATACATGGCAGAGCAGGGAAACTAAAGTCCTAGTTTTTGGCTAGAGGATGGGAAGGGATGGGGGCAGCTAGAGAGCAGGAAAGTGGCAGGGAGATTAGATATAGGAGGCAGCTTATGAGAGCTATCCCATAAAGAGGTGTATGGATCTGACCCTAAATAGCATACCTAAGGCTTTGAGGACTAAACTATAGGAGAGACTACTAATTAGTTCTCAGACTGGCCACTGGGTGATACATACAAAAGAAAGGTCCTAGTAGAAGTACAAAGGGTCTGAAAACTTAAGTGACATAGGAAATGAAGTCCACAAAATATGGGTTGGGACCTATAGCCTGAATCTAATCAGGTAACTTGACTATTAACACAAGAAAACAAAACAATAAAAAACTACATTCTTCTTAAAATCTAAACAAGATGCAAAGAATAACACCAAAACATTCAAGATATAAACAAAATTATGTGGCCTATGAAGAATGAGAAAAATCTCAACTCTCAAGAAAATAAGGCAATCAAGAGATGCCAACTCTGAGGTGATGACACAGAAGTTAACATTATCAGTCAAAGATTTTAAAGTAGCTATTATATCCATGTTGTAAGAAGTAAGGACAAACACTCCTGCAACAAGTGGAAAGACAGATACTCTCAGAAAAGAAATAAAAGATATAAAGAAAAACCAAATAAAAAATTTAAAACATAAAAATACAATAACAAGTTAAATTACTAAGAATGGGCTCAATGGTAAAATTGAGATGACAGAGGAAAAAGATGAGTGAATTTAAAAATAGATCAATACAAATTACCCACTCTGAATAACAGAGAGAAAAATAAGTGAAAAACAAAATTAAACAGAGCCTCAGGGTTATGTTGGGTGATACCAAAAGGTTTATCATTCATGTCATAGGAGTCCCAGTAGGAAACAATAAAAGAGTATGGAGCAGAAAGAAAACAAAACAAACAAACAAAAAAACTTGAACAAACAATAATTGAGAATTTCCAATGTTTTGTGGAAGACATAAGCCTACAGATTCAAGAAGGTCAGCAAACCTCACACAAGATTATGCCAAAGAAATCCATGCCTAGAAACATAATCAAGCTACTGAAAACTAAAGACAAAGAAAACCATCTGGAAAGCACCCAGAGAAAAGTGCCATATTACACATGAGGAAACAATTCAAATACCTGCATAGTTCTTATCACAAACCATGGGGGCGAGAAAGCAGTGGAAAGACATTTTTAAAGTGTTAAAAGAAAAGAACTGTAAACTCAGAATTCTGTAATCCTTCAGGAAAATATCCTTCAGGAATGATGCTGAAATAAAGACGCTATCAGATGAAGGAAAACTAAAGAAGAATGTGCTAGCAGTAGACCTACTCTAAAACAAATGCTAAAGGAAGTTCTTTAGAGACAAGAGAAATCATACTAGAGGGAAAGGTGGCAGTACAATAAGTCTAAATAAATAGATAGATAGATAGCAAACAAATTGGAAAAGAAGAAATAAAACTGTTCCTATAAGAAGCCAAGATGATTATCTATATAAACAATCCCAAGGAATACAGAAAAAAGCTCCTATAACTAACCAATGAATTTAGCAAGATCAATGGATACAAGGTTAACACACAAAAATAAATCAAATTTCCTAAAAAAAAAGAATAACTAGAAATTGAACTTTTAAAAGTAATACCATTGACAACAGCTCCAAAAAGTAAAATATTTAGATATAAATCTAACTAAATATACATAAGATGAGTGTGCTGAAAACTACCAAGTGCTCATAAAAGAAATAAATGAAGGCCTATATATATGAAGAAATACACCATGTACACGAATTGAAAGACTAAACATAGTTACAATGTCAACTCTCCCCAAACTGAACCAACATAAATAGATTTAATGTAATTCCAATCAAAATCCAACAAGATTTTTTGTACATATAGACAGCTGAGTCTAAAAACTTATACAGAAAAGTAAAGGAACTAAAATAGCCAAAATAATTTTGAAAAATAAAAAGTTGGAGGTCTTATAGAAGCCAATTTTGAAATTTCCTGTGAAATTACAGTAGTCAATACAGTGTAATACTGGTAAAGAAATAGATACATATCAAGAGAACAGAACAGAGAGTCCAGAAATAGATGCACAGAAATACAGACAATTAATTTTTTACAAAGTTGGGAAGGGAATTAAAAAAGAAAGGAGATACTTTTCAACAAATGGTGCTGGAACACTTGAGCATTCACATGCAGAAAAATGAACCTCAACCCATGTTTTGCACTTTATAGAAAAATAACCTCAACTGGAACACAGGCCTAAATATGAAAAAGTAAAACTATAAAACTTCTAGAAGAAAATATTTGTGACATAGAGTTAGACAAAAAGTTATTAAATATGACACTAAGAAAGAATCAGAGCAAAAATGGCAACGTGGTAGCTTCAAGGGCCCATCCCTCTAAAGAAACATTGAAAACTCAAGAAAAACTATCAGGATTAACTTTGTCTGAACTTTGGAACACAATCACAGGTTTACACCAACAAAACAAATGCTGAACCAAGAAAAAGGCAACTTAAAAATGGTAGGAGGGGCTGGCCCAGTGGTGCAGTGGTTAAGTGCACACGTTCTGCTTTGGCGGTCCCGGGTTCACCAGTTCAGATTCCAGGTGCAGACATGGCACCGCTTGGCACACCATGCTGTGGTAGACATCCCACATATAAAGTAGAGGAAGATGGGCACGGATGTTAGCTCAGGGCCAGTCTTCCTCAGCAAAAAGAGGAGGATTAGCAGCAGATGTTAGCTCAGGGCTAATCTTCCTCAAAAACAAACAAACAAAAAATTTTTTTTAAATAATAGGAAAGATTTGTGACATTTTAACATGGCCTTGCCCCAGCCTCCTCCCTGGCTTGGTGACAGTCTTGAATCCAGCAGCCCACATTCCCAGTGTGGGAACCAGTTGCCTGGCTCTGGAGGGATCACAGCAGACCTTAATTCTCAAATAATCATGTTTGTCTGTTCTGATCTGTCTGAAGGCTAAGGACAATGTAAGGTGCATGCCTTTGTTTCACTTAACTTAGAACTCTCTTAGGGCAGAAAAACCACAGGCATTCCTCAAAAACATTTTTTTTTTTTAAAGATTTTATTTTTTCCTTTTTCTCCCCAAAGCCCCCCGGTACATAGTTGTGTATTCTTCGTTGTGGGTTCTTCTAGTTGTGGCATGTGGGACGCTGCCTCAGCGTGGTCTGATGAGCAGTGCCATGTCCGCGCCGAGGATTCGAACTAACGAAACACTGGGCCGCCTGCAGCGGAGCGCGCGAACTTAACCACTCAGCCACGGGGCCAGCCCCTCAAAAACATTTTAATGCAAATAAACAACCTCCAGTCACCTGGGGCCAAAGATTACAGTTGAGGCATACAATGAAGCACTGCAAATCTGGAAGGAAAAGCTGGGGAAAGAGCTTCTTTGAAACATTAGGGCATTAAAAAGTACCCATGTATACTGGGAAATTTACAAAGCCATGAACATGCCCTACTCAGAAGACCTGAGAAGACCCTAACCTTTCACCTCTGACTACTCTCTAGCCTCAGCCCAAGCAAGAAGGGAAGGCTAAAGCAGGGCTGTAAAGGACCCAGCTAAGAACTGAAGGAGTCCCCAGCATAGAACTAATCTGCAAGATGTTGAAGAGGGTTTTTTTTCATTAATTCTTCCTTTTTCTTTTTTCCCCTTTTTTCCTTACTCTCTCTTCATCCTCCCTCTTTCTTTTATTATAACATCCACTACATACAAAAAACTATGAAAACTTGAGTCAGAAAACAAAGAACCCAATTAAAAAATGGGCAATAGATTTGAACACACACTTCAACAGAGAGGATATTTAGATGGTAAATAAACACATGCAAAGATGTTCAACATCATTAGCCATTAAGGAAATGCAAAGTAAACTACTACAGCTATTTGAAAAATAATGATAAAAAGCAAAGCAAAAAAAAAAAAAAAATGATGACAGTGATGTCAGCAACATAGTGGAGTGAGCAGTTTTCTTTGTCTCTCCGCCTTTGAATCCACAACTAATTGGACATTCATCAGTCAACAAAGGATATCCACACAGCATCTCAGGATGCCTGAGAGACCGGTGCTGCTATACATCGGAAGGTGGACAGACTTCCGCCTGGGAGGAGGTGGAGATAGGCGAAAACTCTCTGAACCCCTACCCCCAGACAGTCTAGTACCTGCAAGCGACTTTCTTCCAGTAGACATGCTCATAGCATCGCCAGGCACCAAGGGCAGGCGTGTGCGCACACTGGCAGAACGACGGTGGAAACAGGTGACTACAGCCCTACCTAAGCCCCCTGCAATTGCCCCTAAGCTCAGTGGGAAAATCCACGCTCCCACAGCATCTGGGGGAAAGCCTCTCCTCGGCATTAGCAGAGAGGCCCCACCCATCAGTCAGAGTACTAAGAGGCTCCGGGACAGGAGGATCCCAGGCAGGGCAGCAGCCCACCAGCTGCCTCTGACTCACGGACTCCGGAGGTGTCCCAGAGGGGACAAGGGACACCCAGGGAGCCCGTGTGAGTGGGCAGGGGCAGGTTGGAGTCCCAGCAAGCCTCCTCCATGGTCCAGGGGGAAAATCCACAGTCCCACAGCAGCCATGGGGAAAGCCTCTACTCAGCATTAGCGGAGAGGCCCCACCAAGCATTCAGAATGCTGGGAGGCCCCAGGGCAGGAGGATCCTGGGCAGTGCAGCAGCCCAACAGCTGCCTCTGACTCACAGTGTCCTGCTGTGGCCCAGAGGGGGCAAGTGAGATCTTGTGGGCCCTGACAGTGACAAAGCTGCGAATCTAGGTGAACCTGCTCCCATCCACTGTGAAAGCCCATAACACCACTGCAGACCCTAAGGAGGGAACGCGTCTAGGTGGTCTGCGACAGTAGGCACCAGCAACCTGAGGCCCCCTTGCGATTGTCCCCACAGCTGCTGAGAGACCCCACAGTTCCACTGTGACTACAAGGAGGAGCCAAGGTCCGGCCAGCAACAGCTGACAGGGATCCTGATTGGTGCAGATTAAACAGCTGCTCCCCCCACCCCACTCCAGTAGAAGCAAGTGGAAGCAGTAACTAAACTCTATCTCTATGCGGAAGCACAAATCCACGCCATCAAGCAGTATGAAAAAATACATTAAATCTCCAGAACAGAAGGAAAATGACAAGTACCCAGAAAACAATCCCAAAGACAATGAAATCTATAACCTAAATGACAATGAATTCAAAACAGCCATCATTAAAAAACTCAATGAGTTAAAAGAGAATACAGATAGACAACTCAACAAGTTCAGGAGCTATGTCACAAAAGAGCTTGATACTATAAAGAAGAACCAATCAGAAATATTGCAAATGAAGAACACAATAGAGGAGATTAAGAAAAATCTGAACTCTCTGAACGGTAGGGTCGATAATATGGAGGACAGAATTAGCAATTTGGAGGACAGGAATACAGAAATGCTGCAGATAGAGGAGGAGAGAGAACTAAGGTTAAAAAGAAATGAAGAAACTCCAAGAATTATCTGACTCAATTAGGAAATGCAACATAAGGATTATAGGTATCCCAGAGGGAGAAGACAAGGAGAAGGGGGCAGATAATGGCTGAGAACTTTCCAAACCTGGGGAGAGAGATGGAACTCCATGTGACAGAAGCCAATAGATCTCCAAACTTTATCAATGTAAAAAGACCAACACCAAGGCATATAGTAGTGAAGCTTGCAAAAGTCAATGACAAAGAGAAAATACTAAGGGCAGCAAGGCAGAAGAAAATAACCTACACAGGAACCCACATAAGGCTGTCAGCAGATTTCTCAGCAGATACCTTACAGGCTTGAAGAGAGTGGAATGATATATTCAAAACTCTGAAGGAAAAAAACTTGCAGCCAAGAATACTCTATCCAGCAAAAATATCTTTCAAATATGATGGAGAAATAAAAACTTCCCCAGATAAAAGCTAAGGGAGTTCATTGCCACAAGACCTCCCCTACAAGAAATGTTCAGGAAGACCCTCATACCTGAAAAATCAAAAAAAGGAAAGGGGTTACAAAACCCAGAGCAAAGGAGATAAGTAGAAAGACAAAATCAGAAAGTTGCAGCTCTCCATCAGAACAGGTTAGCAAAAATTAAGTATAACATTAAAGATAAAAGGAAGGGAAACAGCAAGAATAAATATAATCTTGTCATTTTAACCACAAACTCGCAACACAAGAAGGAAGAGAAAAAAAAATCTGACAATAGGAACCTAGAAGGGGAATAGGATAGGGATGGAACATCTTAATCTAAGGAAATAAGAGGCTATCAGAAAATAGACTATCTCATCTATGAGATGTTTTATACAAACCACTTGGTAACCACTAAACAAATAACAAGAATAAAGACACAAATTACAAATAAGAAGAAAGCCAATACAGAAATCTACCTACCTGAATTAGTAGTGCAAAAATCATGGGATGAGAAACAAAGGAAATGCAAGAGAACCAGAAAAGAAGTGATAAAATGGCAGTGTTAGGCCCCCACATTTCAATAATCACTCTAAATGTAAATGGATTGAACTCTCCAATCAAAAGACACAGAGTGGCAGGATGGATTAAAGAACAAGACCCAACAAGATGCTGCCTCCAGGAAACACACGCCAGCCCCAAAGACAAACACAGACTCAGACTGAAGGGATGGAAGACAATAATCCAAGCTAATAATGAACAAAAGAAAGCAGGTGTCACCATACCTATATCAGACAAAGTAGACTTCAAAGCAAAACAGATAAAGAAAGACAAAGAGAGGCAGTTTATAATGAGAAAAGGGACATTGCACCATGATGACATAACACTTATAAATATATACTCACCCAACACAGGAGCACCAAAATTTGTAAAGCAACCATTAGCAAAATTAAAAGGAGATATCAACAAAAATAAAATAATAGTAGGGGACCTCAACACCCCATTAACACCAATGGATAGATCATCTAGACAGAAAGTCAACAAGGAAATTATAGAATTAAATGAAAAATTAGACCAGATGGACTTAATAGATATATATAGAACACTCCATCCAAAAACAGCAGGTTACACATTCTTCTCAAGTGCACATGGAACATTCTCAAGGATAGACCATATCTTGGGAAACAAAGCAAGCCTCAATAAATTCAAGAGGGTTGAAATAATATCAAGCTGATCATTATGCTATGAAACTAGAAATCAACTACGAGAACAAAGCTGGGAAAGGGGCAAAAATGTGGAGACTAAACAACATGCTACGGAACAAACAATGGACTAGGGAAGAAATTAAAGAAATCAAATATTATCTGGAGACAAATGAAAATGAAACCCTAACACATTCTATGAAGCCAACACCATCTGATCCCAAAACCTGACAAGGACAACACAAAGAAGGAAAACTACAGGCCAATATCACTGATGAACATAGATGCAAAAATCCTCAACAAAATTTTGGCAAACCGAATACAGCAATACATTAAAAAGATTATACACCATGATCAAGTGGGATTTATACCAGGGACACAGAGTTGGTTCAACATCCGCAAGTCAATCAACGTGATACACTACATTAACAAAATGACAAACAAAAACCATATGATCATCCCAATAGATGCAGACAAAGCATTCGACAAGATCCAACATCCATTTATGATAAACAAAACTCTCAATAAAATGGGTATAGAAGGAAAGTACCTCAACATAATAAAGGCCATATATGACAAACCCACAGCCAACATCATACTCAATGGGCAAAAACTGAAAGCCATCCCTCTGAGAACAGGAACAAGACAAGGGTTCCCACTCTCACCACTCTTATTCAACATAGTACTGGAGGTTTTGGCCAGATCAGGAAAAAGAAATAAAAGAAATCCAAATAGGCAATGAAGAAGTGACGACATGATCTTATATATAGAAAACCCCAAAGAATCCATAGGAAAACTATTAGAAATAATCAACAGCTACAGCAAAGTTGCAGGGTATAAAATCAACATAAATCAGTAGCATTTCTATACTCTAACAACCAATTCACAGAAAAAGAACTCAAGAACTCAATCCCATTCACAATCGCAACAAAAAGAATAAAATACCTTGGGGTGAATTTAACCAAGGAACTGAAAGACCTATACAACGAAAACTACAAGACTTTCCTGAAAGAAACTGATGATTACATAAAGAGATGGAAAGGCATTCCATGCAAGCAGATTGGAAGAATAAACATAGTTAAAAAGTCTGTACTACCTAAAGCAATCTACAGATTCAATGCTATCCCAATCAGAATCCCAATGATATTCTTTACAGAAACTGAACAAAGAATCCTAAAATTTATATGGGGCAACAAAAGACCCCAAATTGCTAAAGCAATCCTGAGAAAGAAGAACAAAGTGGGAGGCATCACAATCTCTGACTTCAAAGCATACTACAAAGCTACAGTAATCAAAACAGGATGGTACTGGTACAAAAACAGGTGCACAGATCAAAGGAACAGAATGGAAAGCCCAGAAATAAAACCACACATCTATGGACAGCTAATCTTTGACAAAGGAGCTGAGGGCCTACAATGCAGAAAAGAAAGTCTCTCCAACAAATGGTGCTGGGAAAACTGGACAGCCACATGTAAAAGAATGAAAATGGACCATTCTTTTTCACCATTCACCAAAATAAATTCAAAATGGATCAAAGACTTAAAGATTAGACCTGAAACAATAAGTCTTCTAAAAGAGAATATAGGCAGTACACTGTTTGACATCAGTATCAAAAGGATCTTTTTGGACACCATAACTCCTCAGATGAGGGAAACAATAGAAAGAAGAAACAAATGGGACTTCGTCAACTAAAGAGCTTCTTCAAGGCAAGGGAAAACAGGATTGAAACAAAAAAACAACCCATTAGTTGGGAAAAAATATTTACAAGTTATTTATCTGACAAAAGGTTAATCTCCATAATATATAATGAACTCAAGCAGCTCAACAACTAAAAATCAAACAACTCGATCAAAAAACGGGCAGGGGACATGAACACACATTCCTCCAAAGAAGATATACGGATGGCCAATAGGCACATCAAAAGATGCTCATCATTACTACTCATCAGGGAAATGCAAATCAAAACTAAACTAAGATATCACCTTACACCTGTTAGAATGGCACAACTATCCAAAACCAAAAGTGACAAATGTTGGAGAGGTTGTGGAGAAAAAGGAACCCTCATACACTCTTGGTGGGAATGCAAGCTGGTGCCGCCACTATGGAAAACAGTATGGAGATTTCTCAAAAAATTAAAAATAGAAATACCTTATGACCCAGCCATCCCACTACTGGTATCTATCCAAAGAACTTGAAATCAGCAATTCCAAAAGTCCCGTGCACCCCTATGTTCACCCCAGCATTATTTATAATAGCCAAGACGTGGAAGCAACCTAACTGCCCATCAACTGATGATTGGATAAAGAAGATATGGTATATATATATACACTAGAATACTACTCAGCCATAAAAAAGGATAAAATCGTCCCATTCACAACAACATGGATGGACCTCGAGGGTATTATGTTAAGTGAAATAAGCCAGATAGAGAAAGACAAACTCTGTATGACTCCACTCATAGGTGGAAGTTAAACATATAGACAAAGAGAACTGATTGGTGGTTACCAGGGGAAAGGGGAGATGTGGGGAGGGCACAAAGGGTGAAGTGGTGCACCTACAACCTGACTAACAATAATGTACAACTGAAACCTCACAAGGTTGTAAACTATCATAATCTTAATAAAAAGTTAAAAAAAAATGACAATACCAAGTGCTAGTGAAGATACAGAACAACTGGAACTCATACATTGCTAGTGGAATGAAAACTTCTGGAATGTAGTTTTCCAGTTTCTTAAGAAGTGAAATACAGATTTACTATATGATACAGCAATCCCACTTCTGGGTATTTATCCTAGAGGAATAACGTATGTTTACACAAAACCTATACATGAACGTTTATTGCAGCTCTACTCATAATTTCCCCAAACTAAGAACAATCCAAATGTCATTCAATGGGTGAACGGATAACTTTTTATTTTTCAAGTTTGATTTTTATTACTAGCATTTAGCCCATTTGCCAATTTCTCCAAACTGGGTCAAACTACAAGCCAAATAAAGTCAAGAGATAAATCTATAAAGACCAATTCAGGGTGTGAACCCTGTGGATGATTTTTTTAAATTTAAAGGTATTTTTAAAAGTAAAATGCTGCTTTGGGTATCTCAATGAAAAGCATGTATAAACACACACACACACACACACAACACACACACTGCAAGCCCTATTGTAAAACAAAAAGAACACATGAAAATGGAATGTGCTTTGTATAAAACAAATGACAAAACTACTGCGGAAGAGTTATTTATATAAATATTATATTTGTAACATAATATTCTATTTATATAAATGTCTATTATTTAACGTAAAGCTGTAACCATGGGTCCATTTAGAGCCAGTTCGAACAGACCCCATCTCTTATCAAGAGAGTGATTAAGGATTGTCTTTTGGAAAAACTGCAAAGTCATGTAGCCAGAGCATGCGCGAAAGAAGAAATCGTGACCTGAAACGACCTCAGAACCAAAGATCCTGCTTCCCACTGAACCCGAGGACCGGGAACTGACTGGAACCTGAGAGTCAGACTCTTATCAGAAGCGAAGATTCTGTCATTTAGGAAGATTCAGTGTTAAAATTCCTTCCACGCCTCATCAAAAATGTTTAGAACCCCATCATAAAAGTTTGGAACTTCATCATAAATGTTTAGAACCCTGTCATAAATATTTTAAACCTTACCATAAATGCTTGAAGCCCACCAATCAAAACTTGTCCCACCAGTGTTTCCATGTGCCAGCCAGTTCTCCCCAACCTCTTAAATTTTGCCCCAAATCCTGAATCGGGGAGACAGATCTGAGGGTACACGCTGCCTGTTCTCCCTCCAGATCGATCTCAGAATAAAAGCTGATCTCTTTTCCCAAAGGCTGATGCTGTAATTAACTGGCTTCTTTATTTATTTATTTTTGAGGAAGATTAGCCCTGAGCTAACTACTGCCAGTCCTCCTCTTTTTTGCTGAGGAAGCCTGGCCCTGAGCTAACATCTGCGCCATCTTCCTCTACTTTATATGTGGGACGCCTGCCACAGCATGGCCTGCCAAGCGGTGCCACGTCTGCACCTGGGATCCGAACCAGCGAACCCCAGGCCGCCTAAGCAGAAAGTGAGCACTTAACCGCTGCGCCACCGGACCAGCCCCTAACTTGCTTTTTTTAATGCGCACTGGGTAGAGAACCCCAATTTTGTATGGTAACAATGCCAAAAAAATTAAGTTACGAGATTAAATATAAATAATAGATAGCAATATGTACAGGTGATCTCTTTATTCGTGGATTCTGTATTTGTAAATTCACCTATTTATTTATTTGTAAATAGGTGAATTCACACCTACAAAATGTACACCTACAAAATGTAAATTTGTAAATTCACCTGTAGGTGAAAAAATTCACCTAAAAATTTGAAATTTGTAAATTTTGTAAATTACAAAATTTATTTGTAACCCCAAAATCAATACTTCATGTTTACCCAAGGACATGTGCAGAGCAGCAAAAAATTTAAGTCACCCAATCCACATGTTCCTGGCTGAGGTAAAACAAGTTGACACTTTGCCTTCTTGTTTCAGTTCTCATATGGAAACAAATATCCTTTTCATTGGTGATTTCACTGTTTTAAATGTTCCCTAAGTGTGGTGCTGAAGCATTCCTAAGTGCAAGAAGGCTGTGATGTGTCTTACACAGAAAATACATGCGTTAGAAAGCTTTGTTCAGGTATTATTTACAGTGCTGTTGGCCATGAGTTCATTGTTAATGAATCAATAATATATATTAACTCAGGTATATTTAAACAGAAGCACACATAACACAAAATTATTTGTTGGTCCCTTGATAAAAATGTTGTGACCAGAGCCTTACAGGAACCTAACCATGTATTTTCCCTAGGAGCAATGGTTCAGTATTTGCTAACTCAGTATTCACTCAACTCTATACAACGCAAGTACTATGAACGACAAGAGCCGACTGTATGTTTAAATAGAGGAAAAGGAAACCATTTTCCCTGTTGGCTCTGACACCCAGTGCAGGTGCTCTATTGTTCATTACTCTCTCCTGGAGCTCTAAGAGGGAGCAGAGACAGAGTGGATACCTATGTCTCTAAGTAGAGGGACAATTACTAACAATAACCCTAATAGCTACTATTCATTAAGTGCCTCCTAATTTACCCATACTCTTCCAGGTG